>NC_059486.1:12548810-13169881 GCF_018139145.2 Gymnogyps californianus | reverse complement strand
TACGATATTTGTTCCTGCAGAAGTTTTTACATTTTCATAATAAGGTCATGTGCTCCTTAAGCACAAAAGAACCCAAATAAACAGAGCACAGCTATCTATCCCATCTGTCATCCCAGGCAAGATGAGATAATCAGATTAGCCAAACAGTCATAAATTGACCATATCTGAAGGAGAAGGAAGTAATTTTCTCATATTCCTCTCCCTGGCAATCACTTCCAAGATTTTCAAAACAACAGTATCAGCCTCCCAAACACTTCCCAGTACTGAGCGCCTCTGGGATTCAGGGACAAATTCCTTCAGCCTCTCCGGAAGCCCTGGGTTAGCTTGTCACATTTATTGGAGAAAATGGTTTGCTAAGATGACGTGGTAAAAGCATGCATTAATACCGCTAGTTTTATCCACACCTCCAGTGATGTTCTCAAAGAGCGTTCTTGTGAATGGCTACAGAAACCCTCCTGGGAGAGGCTCTTCCACTCTCTTCACCCAAGCCAATACGCGTTGGGTGCAGCACAAGGGGAGATTACAAGGACAAAGGGGATGATTTTCTGTCTTCCTCTAGCACCTTTCACTCTGAGTGGCCCAGCACCTCTTACTTCAGAAATGCTGCCAGACCACGGGCAACGGGAGCATCCAGGAAGAAAGCTCATGAGCATGAGGAGGTTTTAAAGGTCCCACCCAAAAGAACAGTGAACTGCAAAGCGTCGGTATTTGCACCAAAGGCAGCCGTCTCTGAAATCTCACCTCAGCCCCTTGTTTATGGTTTGAGGTGCCCTAGGACCAATGCTTAAGTTATCACTTAAAGTCCTAGTCAAAGTGGAAGGAGATTAGTTAACTAAATGCATTTATACCTTTAGAGTTCAGTTCTTATACCCAAAGACACTTGCATTATGTGCCATCTGTACTGAACAGTTCTTTGGGAGAAGCTCTCTAAGCTGGCATGGCAGATGAGCACGCACAAAGTTGTGGTAACAGCAAGCACAACCCACTTAAAGCTCTTCAACTGTGAAGGTGATTGACAGTATTTCCAGATTAAAAGCCTTGTTCAACACAGAACCATCAGCTAGACAATAACACATGCTTTTTTTTTGTGAATTGCAAGTTGCTAGTTTGCTGGAACACAAGGTGCCTCATTTTTCCCCCTAAGACACCACTAATCCTGTATGCAGAGCTAAAATCTCTCTGCTGCCCAGTCTGGTGTTCTCAGTGTTGAGCAATACTGGAAAACAGAGTGCTTCAATTC
The DNA here is from genome assembly GCF_018139145.2 of Gymnogyps californianus. NCBI lineage: Eukaryota > Metazoa > Chordata > Aves > Accipitriformes > Cathartidae > Gymnogyps > Gymnogyps californianus. The sequence continues at coordinate 13,168,641 of NC_059486.1, read as the reverse complement.
ACTCTAAGGACAGTTGAAAAATGTCAGCAGTTTTTATTTTAAAATGCATATACCTTTGTGCACAGAGCTAGGAACACTCCCAGTTCCCTTAGATGTTTTAGCATGTACCAATTCTTCTGAAAAAGGTGGTAGAGATAAACCTTTCACTTGATAGAAGTGTCCTTCTCGGGGTCAGCCACAGAAGCCCCTCTCCTCCTCCACTCCCCAAACCAACAGTCCCATCTCTGGGACTGCTCCTAGCGTGCATCACGCACCAGGGGACTGGTGACCGTAAGGTCCCTCCTCAAGCCTGACGGGCAACGTTGGCTTCTGCAGCTTTTTGGCTTACATCTCCTGGAGATGGAGAAGGCATCTCTTGGATTGCCATTTCTGTAACTGGCACCCCTGGTGAATGTCAAACACCCTCTGCCCCCCTCCTGCAGCACGATTCAGGCACAAAATTAGCACAAGCTAAGCAATACAGAGAGTGACTGTGCTGCAGTCATGAGGGTTACTACACACCACCCAAACCCATGACATTTCCATAGAAACCACAGTGGGAAAGAGAAAAGCCTCAAAAAGCTGACAAGATAAAACACACATGGTGAAATAAGTAATTCTGGTGGGAAAAATATACATGTGCAAGATCCTCCCCGGTTCTCCAGCAGCTCGGGCATTCAGAGATAACACAGTTAACACCAAACTGATGCCAACAAAACTTTTTTTCAGTCCCTCAGGCTGCCTGATGGGAATAACCATACTTTCCCAGTAGCGATATTTTGGAGGACAAACTTGTTGGGCACTACAAGCAACTTTCTTCCCTGTTACTTAGGGGGGTATTCTTGTTGTTAGTGTCACTAAACACAAAGGAACTTTCTTAACTTTTTCTTAGATTAGGTAAAGCCTTCCAGAACATACGTCTTCCTCATTAGCAAGATCAATTAAGCAAATAAATACTAGAAGATACAAAAGAAGCAATTGATTCTTTTGGTCAAACAAACCTTCTCGTAGAGAAAAAACACCCAACAAAACCCCCACATTTTCAGCTGTAAGCTAATAAGCCACTCCCAGAAAAAAAAACCAACAAAAAACCAACCTTAAATATGTTCCATTACACACTTGCCTACTCCAGATAAGTGTTTTTGTGTGACATCAAAGAAAAAGAAAGAAAAAAAAGAAAAAAAAAACCAGTCAAGAATGCTAAGCGATGGCTTTTAAATAATTTGGGATGCCCTGCTCTTGTTCTGGAAAACTAGTCATATTCCAGTGCTTGGCAGAAGCAAGCCAGCTCTAGCGGGAGAGATGCAAACGTGCACAGAAGGAGGTTGGTTGTTACAAACTGAATCATTTGGTGAGATGCCTGATACATCTCCAAACCCTTTCCAGACAGAGGAATAACATCCATTGCTTGCCCAGTGCTAAGCTCAATTGACTACACACTACAGTACCTATCTACAAAAGCCAGAAATAAAAGCAAAGCCAAATTCCAGAAGGTTTGGAAGCAAATCTGGACACGAACACTTTTCAAAAGGTCAGAGACATTTGGTTCAGGCTCATTAGCTCAAAGAACAACAAATTTTAGTGTCACTGTCACCGGGACCGTACAGAAATTCCCACGACAAACACTATCTTCACGCAATAAAAAGCAAACTTGCTTACCATGGCACAACACGAAGCTGCCTGCAGTACTTAAAGAGAAGCTGTTCTGTTCAAACAGCCCACCTCAAATTAACATCGCTTGCTCCAAGCACACATGCACTCAAATCATGTGCAAGTTACACCGAGCAGCTCACGCCACTGAATCTTCGCTGTTCCATCTGCTCAGCATATACAAGACTACGAATCGCGCCAGTCGTCAAATGGGGAGCTTCACGAGCAAGAATGCAATGTGTGCATCTTGCTCTCCTATTATGGATGTGATGTTACGAGCTGATTGCCCCTGTTTTTCCCTTTGGTAAGCCAAAGCTTTACCGCTAGCATCTTTCATACATAGCACATGACTTTCTGCTTAGGAAAAAAACATGATTGCTTTTTGGGTCTTGAAAAATACTTTCGTCTGACGGATATGTTTTTTCTGGAATTAGTTTCTAAATAAATACTCTACCTAGCACTTCATCAAAAGCAGAGCTAAAGACAGTAACAAGTCAATACATTGAACGGTTTATCTTGTTAGAAGTTTTACAGCTACTTAATAATGAGTTCTGGTAACTGCTGCCTGTATATGTTTATTATTGTAAGAGAGTCTTCTAAAAAAAAAAAAATCTGTGTAATAGCACAACCTTTCCTTTCAGCTGCATAAAAATGCCATGCTCCAATCATCATTAGCAAGAAACTAAAAAAAAAAGATCAGCAGAAGCTATAAAATACAGTAAATTATATTCTGAGAACAGCTTTACTGCCACCATATTTTATAGAACTCCTATTTAAAATTCACACATGGAAAAAAAATTAGATATACATGAAAAAGCAAATCTGGACAGGAGATAGAGCAAATATGTTGTGTTCTCTGACAAGCGGGATAATAAAAGCAGAATGGTAGACTAGAATCTGACCTTTAAGGGTCAGTCACATTTTCCATGTGCTGTTAAATATCTCTTGCAAAAGCGGGGTGGGGGGGCGGGGCAGAATCAATTCATAAAAAAAAAACCCATCAGTGTTTACATGAAGTAACCAGTGAGAAATTATTCTTTCACAAAATCGAGCAAATCTCCCATTACTTTTCTGGACAAGAAGAAAGTTTAGCATCACTCGGCTGGTATTTTGGCATTTACAGGTTTTACACATCTCACGGAGTTTGAGCCTCTGAGAACAGACAGGCACTTCCATCGCACAAAATAACATGCATTCCTCCCTCTCCAAGTACAGAGGCACTGAAGGGCACAGCAGCTGAGTTCACAGAGCACGAGAAGAGCGTAAGCATTTCTTTAGCCAATAAAAACAAAATTCAAAACAAAGCTACAAATATAAACTCAACCTGGACCGTGAGCCCGCTGCTTAGGGAACAAGCTGTTTGCCCTTTAGCTTTACTTACCTTCCTGAACAAAAAGTCATTAAAAGATGCTGACACGTGGAATCAGAGTTGCTGCCACCTTATTACCTGGACTAAAGAGCCACAGGCTTACACCCCAGAGCCCCCACCCCTTCATCATCTCCAGCCAGTATGGAATCTGACATTTATTAAGAATATCTGGTCATTAGGATTCCACATTAAACAAAACCAAACAGGTCGAAAATTTAGATAAACTTACTACAGCTTAAATTAAAAAAAAAAAAAAAAAGAAAAAAAAAGGGAGCAAGCCCCACTGCTTTTTCTGCTTGCTCATTTCACAAAAGCTTGGAACATCTGCAGGAACTGCCTCACCAAGTATATCCCAGGGCATACTTACTATTTATTCCCAGGCAAATTTCAAACCACCACCCTTTGCCAGAGCTGGCTGAAAACATGACCCTGCGGCCGCCCACCTTCAGGCTGCATTCCCAAGCGAGGACGACACCGCACGGGGCAGCAAGCGAACATTGAGGCTGCGGGTCCTGCGCAAGGTGCCACCAGCCGTCCTCCTCTACAAACGCTGCTTATCTCACCTACGGCAAAGATTTCCGTCATTCAGCTTTTCTGGTCTGAGGCTACTTTCAATCAGACTCGGGAAGATGAAAGGAAAGGGAAGGGAGATACAGAGGCATGGTTAGAAGTAGAAGTAATTAGGATGCCAGAAACCAAATCAAAACAGAAGATACAGGTTTTAAGGAGTCCACCTCTATTAATCTCCGTCTGAGAGGATAATAAAAATGTTTCTATTCTAATGATGATCTTTGAAGAAAAAACTCAGTATTTGGTACAGGGGGAAAAAAAAATAACTCTCAAACTGAACAAGCAAGCAGTACTTCCATTTATTTCCATTTCCTTAGCTATGTCAGGTAAGATTACCTCCATTGCATGTTTCCACGCACGACTCAAAAATCAGAAATATCCCTAATTTAAATCCAAAAGAGCAATTTGAGACACTGCAGCCAGGTGATGCTCCCCATGGCAAGCAAATACAGCGATACTGTAATTCTCTCACTGGGCGTTTAGGGTTAGTTTTTTCCAGAGATTTTTGTTTAATGGTATGCTTTTTTCTTCTTACCTTTCTGCCAGCTTCTCTAGAAGGAAACAAAACAAGCCTCTGTGACTAACCCTTAGCTCTGCCAGCTGACAAAAACCACTACATTACCACACCACGTTTAAAATAAAAAGAAAATTACAATTTATCTTTGGGGGAGGGGAAAATGTGAAGCACGCACTGGTCCTGTGCCTTCCCCCTTATCCCTGAGGCATCGCCCTGCACCGACATCCTTAATGACCCGGGGCTGGCACTGCTCCCTGCGCTTCGGGGAAGCTGTCCAGTACGGTGATGCACATTGACTGGGCAGAAAAACCACGTTAAGGCAGAAAGAGAGCGAACTGCTTCTCTGCGATACAGGAACCGCTGTGAGAAGTTGCCATGGAGAAAAGGGAACTGCTGAAGTGTCTTGAGGTACACGGTGCCGAGAGACATTACAGCAAAGCCAGAGGGAATACAGAAGCAAATGGATTTAAGTGCTCCCACAAACCTGAAGCTTCCAGACAAGAAATTACCAGTAATTACTAATAATATAATTTTCATGCAGCACTCATCAGCATGAACCAGTTCTGTCCTCACAACAAAGAGGAACAACAAAAGCCACAAACAGTTACCAAATTAGCTTATTAAGATCTCTGGGATTTTTTTGAACCTTCATAACCATCAAAATTGGTCTGAATGCACAAACATGATTACAATAAAAAGGCCCAGATATCTTCTGGACACGGCAGCATCAGATACATCATCATACTGCAGAAAGCACACACTGAGGAAGCTCTCTTTCAAGGGAACGAGGGCTGCTCCCCTGGAGTCACTACCTGTCCTGCAACGCTGCTCCTTTGCAGGAAGAACTGCTGTACAGGAGGAATTTAGGAAGCTGTTACTCCAGTTTCAAACATGCTTCTCTTTAAAAGAGCACACACTTACCAAATGGCAGAGGAAGCCAAGCAGACTCTCCAGACCACAGCTCATGCAAAAAAACCTCAAACACCCCCAAAAACCCAACAGCACAGTTAAGAGGTGCTAAATGAGAGCCCAAAGGCTACAGCTAATTTTCCTCCTGCGTCTGTCCTATTGCCCATCAAAGTACAGCCGCATAAGGCAGAAAGCCCAACCACGATCAGATACTCTCTTTGTTAAGATCCAGGCACAGGCAACACTGCCTATGGTCCAAAGTGGCTTCGTCTGTCCAGCAGGACCCACGTATGTCAACAATTTAACCTCTAGGATGAAAAGATCACAAGGCCCCTACTGACGGCCCGGTGAAGAAGATGCAATCGTTTCATCAGCAAGGTGAAGCAAGTCCTGAAGAGAGGCGCAGCGGGACAGAGGAGGGCTTCGTCGGGCTCTGCAGAGCCCTTCCCACTGCCTCTCGCTGGGAGCTGGGGCACCAGGAGGGGAGAGGAGCCCTTCGGAGGCAGGAAGGAGCAGCAGCCAGACCAGGGCACAGCTCATTCCAGAGACATTTTTAGCACGAAGAAGGAAAGAGAGCACTAGCTATCCTGTATTACTGCATCCACTCAGCTTCCAGAATTTCAAACTCTATAATGATACGGTTCCTGGAAGAGCACTTCTAACCGAATTAGAGGACATCTCGTGAGCACGCCCTTGGCAGCAAGAAGGCCATGATGTGGAAAGACTCCTGACTGCATGATCCAGGCCCTCCGTAATTCAGTTACATGCCCCTTTTAGCAGAGGTGAGAGGCAGGTGTTTTAAAAGCAGCTTGCTCTTAAGTTTGTGTTTCGTGGTTGGGGGTTTTTTGTATTTGGGTTTGTCGGGGGTTTTTTTGCTTTGTCGTCCCCCCCCCTATTTCTTTTAAGGAGTAAAATGAATTGCTGTTCTTTCTCCTTTACCAATATCGGTTGTGCTGCTGAGAAAGCCGTTGTACCAGAGCAATACTCAACTCTAATAATTAAAGACGAAGCATCGACTCAGTTTTCTTTTGGGCAGGAAGGACAGAGACTCTAAGAAGCTTCACCCTACACTAACCAGGTTTGGCATTGCCCAGACATGCTTGCTTAAGGAATTTTTATGCAGTGGAAGAAGAGATTTTCCACAGTGACAAATACTTTATACAGTTGTCCAAACTAAAACACCCATTTGACAGTAGATTCAGCCCATCCTTGGATTCATTCATGCTCTGAAACATGCCCTTAAAAGGAGAGTTAGTTGTTCTTTTGCATTAAGCAAAGCTGTGTTAAAATGTTTGTTTCCGACGGAACAGGGAGACAGACATCAGGAGGAAGCAAGCTGTGTCTGAAGAGCAGAATTTCTGGCAGATGGGTCAAGAGCAGCAGCTGCGATCACAGAAAACACATGCATCTTTACATACTTAGGGTTGCCATTTCGAAAACATCACAAGAGACAGTTTACAGCAAGGGGAAGAGGGACCATTTTTGACAACAGGTATCAGGATACTGTTCTCCTGAACCTTTCCAGTGGGCACTGCAGATGGATGTCTCATTGGGCAGGGAAAAGGCCAACATTAATGACGAAGCTGTACCGGTTCATGACAGTACCAGAAATACCATGTAGAAATATATATCTTTACTGCAGTGTGATCACCACATGCATGAGAACAGCCCTCACTTGCCCGAGTCCAAGTTGAGCCACTGCTGTTCCCAATCAGGCTTGAATTTCCTTGGTAGCACTGTGGCCCTGTGCTGTACTCCCTGTGCACATCAGGAACACATTTCTCTTCTCCCATGGAGAGGGCAGAATTTATCTACACAACGCACAAGGGATGTGAAAGGGGAGAACCAAAGAGTGACGTGTTTTGGCCTATGTCCTTGATGTGAAGCAGGTGCCTACCGCAGGGATGACCAAGCAAGACTGAACCTGAGCAGCCAGAGCCCAACAAGACTGAAATAAAAGAGTTTGTGCTTAATATACAAACAACGAGGTTTTACAGTGCTCATTACATACCACTTTCTGCAGCAAAGTCAAAAAGCAGTTCCACAGATTCTCTGCGAGTCAGCCAGGCAAGCTCAGTAAAGCAAAGGGCTGCTGCTGGATTTACTAAACTGTGTCACGGAAAGAGCTACAGATGCCTTATCATCACTGAAATGTTACAGAGATAACGTATGTGTGTTAGCTGCCTCCTGGAAACGCAGCTAAAGGGCACTTTCATGCTTATTCTGCATTGAAACCAGTGTATCAAATCTTTCATGCTAACAGAAGTTCCAGACACCCAGCAGAAAATGAGAGCATCAACTTTACCACCACATATTTTGAATTGCCCTGGCCTCAGCAGGCTCTCTCCAGCCCTTCTTTCAAGATGTTATAAATGCATTATTTTCTCCAGGTGGGGCCAGGGAGACCCAGGAATTGTTACAAGCAGAGCAAGTAATGAGTTTACCAAATCCCTTATGCCAGTTACACTTAAAATGCTGCACTAAACACACTACATGGTAACAGTAATTAAATAAGCAACAACGCTGTCCTCCCATGAGTTTTCCATTGAAGGACTGGAAGGCACTTAAAGAAGCCTTTGTCATGCAACCGTGTAGGTGCAGCTTTGCTCTTTCCTCGTGGCGAGGATGGGGAGGCAGCACTCCATTTTCAGAGGAGCACTACATAGGTTAACAAGCACTCTTCTTTTCTCCCGTATAGCTCAGGGATACAGAGGAACATGAAGTGCGATGTGAACATCTGGTTTAGTGAACACACAGGAGGGCTGCAATAAGAGGAGGAAGGGCATTAGAGATAATCGTGTCAAAGATGGAGCCAGTCTTACGAGCCTTTTGCAAGTGAGTACGCTAAGGATTACTCCTGAAAAATCAGCCTGTTGTAGAGAAGAAAGCAGGGCAGCAGAAGGATAACTCAGTCAGCAACACTGATTATAAAGGAAAATAAATCATCATTTCTATTGCTGGTGCCCTCAGCATCATTTCAAAAGATTACCCTGCTGAAAGCATCTCTTCAGCCTGGTAAGATCAGCAGGATTCAGGAGGAGGAGATCACCTCTGAGTGCCTAGCTGAACTTAATTCTGCGTGGCAAGTCCTGTAACAGAAACACACTCTTACCCTCACCTGGGCCAGCAACCAAAGAGCTGACAAGCAGGAAAGCTGTTTGCTTCATCACATATTCAACGGGGTCATCTCTTCTCAATTGTTATCCCGAGGACTCGGTCCTTCAACTATTTGCTATTTATGCACATTGTTCATCTGAATGCGCCTCATACTTGTAAGCATTCACAAGCCTTCAGATAAGACTTGCTCTATTCATAAATAGCAGAGCTCAAACAGAGAAAGATCCCAGCATTAGTCAGAGCTACCGAGAGAAGGGAAATTAGATAGCAGGTACAGAGAGAAAGCTTGAGCATGTGTGTTACATATTTAAATGACATTGACATTTCTTCAAAGCCTCATTGGGTTTTTTTATGGTTTGGGGGGTTTCTTTGGGGGTTTTTTGATTTTTTTTTTTTTTTGGAAGGTTGCAGTTGCAAAGGTAAGATTCTCACAAAAAACGATCAAGCAGCTATTATTGTCACAGTGGGAGAGGAAGAGGCTAGGGAGAAGCTGAATACCATATAATTAATACCCAAGCTTACTGTGGAACAAGAAGAAAGTGTGGCTAAAAGGAGCAGAAAATTCAAACTAGAAAAAAAAAAAACCCATACAACAAAACCCCCCTCACACACAATCCAGAGAGTTTAGATACTTAACGTATTGTCACAAGAGACAGATTGCCCAGAACAAACTACACACAGATGAGGAGGGACCCGTGCAGCATGCGATGTGCTCACACCGAGGAGCAATGCCCATTTCACTCTGTGCTGCTACGTGCTTGAAGAGCAACGTGAAGGGGTTCACGCTTCCTTGATACCTGGTCCTGGCTGAAGGCTGAAAAACACATGGTTTCTGCTAATAAATCCCTTAATTTATTAAGGGAACTTCTCATCATAGAAAAAAAGCTATACCCACTGGAAACCACACTTAGTGAACACAGCAACTAATAAATACAAAAGACAACTCAAGAAATTTATGCTGTTGTATCTTCTTAATTCCTTACCTCATTAGCTAAACTATAAACTAGCATTTTTTTTTTCTTCTGTTAAGATTTTTTTCCCCCCTCCCCATAACTGGCATATTGCACTATTGCTACATTGCTGTTTCGAGGATTTTTTCCCCCCTCGCAGTCCAAGAATTAACTTGCCATTTTAAGCCTAAAACCTGTGAAAACACATGCAGACAGCCAGCTTTCCTGAACTTGAGGCTACAAATGTAGGTAGGTAGCACAGTCCTGTTTTGTGCTGCTTCAGGAGAAAAAACATGAGTGAAAACAAACACCAAACCTTTAGAGAAACCCTTTTTTGCTCTACCAGCCACCTGGATTGAAACCAGCTTCTCACAACCAGGCTTTGGCAATCCCCCACTCCCTTCTTTTACACGAAGCAAACTGATCCACTTGCAGCGTTATACTGCACTGCAGACACTTTTCTTCCAAAAGCGCCCGCTCTCAATTTTCATCCTTTGCTGTACATGGACACGATAACCTCTCTTCAGGCTAAAAACTGCATAAAATAGTTACAGGTTGAAGAACATGCAGGAACAGCAAAATAAAACTAGCATTTCTGACATTATTGTGCTGGTGAGTCATCAATTAATTCTTGTTTGTCAGCTCCTATAAAGGCCAAGATCTTCAAAGGCAGCTGAGGCCAACAGACCCTTGACTGAGACAGCAGCCAGGCTTGGACCCAGATGCCCAGAGCCAGAAATGCCTTTTCCCCCCTTTAACTGTTATCTGCCAACAAAAGCAGGAGGGGATCAGAGAGAAACTTCAAGTGACAACATTCTTCCCTCCAGCCTCTCTCCCAACTGCAAGCTCCACGACGAGACACTTGGTACCCAAACCCAGCAGTGCCCGCCTCTGCCAGTCAGTTCTGTCCCTCCAGGGAAGCGGTTCTTCCTTCACGAAAACCCAGGGTTTAGTTTCTGTCCCTGGTGCAGTTTTACTCCAGATTCAGCAAATGACCTTTCATCGCCCAGCCAGAAGCCCTTTGCCGCAGGCGGCAGGTCTAACAGATGCCCAGACCCCAAGTAACAACAGCAGCAGATCAAAAAGCACCGTCACACTGACATGGAACAACAGAGGCAATACAAAACGCAGCTTGCTTCAAGCTGAGGCAGAAGTGGTTCAGGGGATTTGTTTGCATAGTTTGCCCTTCACTAAGATCCTGTTGGCTGGGATGAAGAGGGGAAAATCAGGGATGTATTTGTATTTAATGGCAGAGACCACATAATAATTTGCAGTCTCTATACCCAAGTGTCACATATATCATTTGTATTGAACACATGCTTTATTTCCTCCATTCTTACTTTCCGGTTTTTCTTCCCCTTCATTCTTACTTTCCGGTTTTTCTTTCCTATGGCGACCCACTGCGTCCTTCCTATACTTTTGCCTTCTCCCCTACCACAAGCTCTGTTTGAACAAAGTTTTGCAGAACAGAAAAATCTAACCCCTGCTGGAGCCAGCCAGATCAGACTCTTTTGTCTACAGAAACAGAGTTTAAATATAATAGTAATCTTCCACAACTCAGAGCTAGGAAAGCTGGCGATCGACAATACCAAACAACCCAAGTCAGCAGGGACCGAGAGTCAAGTTTCTTATCCCTAAAAAGAGTTTCCACACCCCCCCGTTGCCTTGCAAATTTAGATCAGCTAAAAAAGAACCACCACAAGGGGAATGGAGCTTGTTTGGTGGCCAACACCGCCTTCTCCAAGTGGGATCAGAGGTAAAGCGTTCAAAAGTCCCATTAAGAAAGTAGCAGCCTTTTGATGTTTAAGTGACTTAATGCTTTCGGAAAACAGGGCTTGAGTACATTGGTGATCCAGTATGCTATTGGAAAATTGTGTTTCTGGTGCTTAAAAGCTTGTGGCTCTAGGAAAATTCAAGTTACAGGATAGGTTTTGAGCAATAAAACCTCACACTGAGCAGCTTGAGTTCTCCTTTGCTAATTATCAAAAGCCAATGTTGGCAAGGAATATTACATGCTTATCCAATGGATTCAATAAAAGATTGCTCATTTGTGCACATTTTGAAAGGGCAGCCCCTTCTGCCTTCCCTCTCTTTAACTGTTATATTTAAATACATTAATATTTTAATCTTCTAAAAGCACAAGCAATTTATCTCTTCTTTAAAAATAAATAAGGTGGAGAATGTGATCATTTTTAGAAAGCAGTATCTAGAGAAACATTTTAATGTAGATACAAACATGTTTCAATACCCCTAAAGCATACAGAAGGTCAATCCAAAGTCACAAGGGACTAGCAGTTTTGGATGCCCAAACTGACACGTTCTTTTAAAAGGAACACAGTTTTTAAGAGATAAACCTGCAACCACCTACTAATCTCCTGAAAAGACAGAGGAGCAAACAGACTTCCATCACTGCAGAGAAATATTTCCTTCCATGTTTTACAATAAAAAAAGATAAACAGTAATAATAATAAAAAAGAGACAGAAGGAGACAGACAGACATCTGGGTTATGTTCTAAATGTAATTAGAAGCCTGACAACAGGACAGAATAATGTCAAACAAATTACAAGCAATGTGTTTTCATTCACAGGGTGACAAGTCAACAGGCAGTTAGTTAATTTTAAGACTGATTATGTATCAACTCCTTAAATAAAATAAACACACTCACATACACGTAAAGCAACAGGGAGTCCAAACACACCATTGATTTCCCTTTGGACAGGGTTGAACTTCTCAGTTGTATCTGAGAAATAATGAGTGTGAGGATTTTAGGGGCATTTGTTTGTTTGTTTTACAAGCAGCTGCCACTCCTTTCCGGCTGCCCAAGCCAACACGCCTTGGACCCCAGTCTTGGAGCTGCTGAGCATCCTCAATAGTCACTAAACACTGACACAAGCGTATATAAGTGCATATATAAAATGATACTACAGAGCGCAACTCCCACTCACAGCCCTGCCTGAGGTGTTAACCTTCAGGAAGAAAAGCCATAGGATCCTGAACAAAGGTCTTTGGAGACCAGCACCCTCATGTCGCATCAGATGACTCCTCTCCCAGGTTCTCCAGAGCTCCCGGATACCGCGCAGTACAGACAGGGAAGGGCTTTGCCGTCGGAGCTCGGGTACACTTCCAGGGGCTGACTGGCACGTCCCCTTCCCACTCAGGGGCTCTTAGGCATCTGGTTTTGGGGTTTGGGTTTTTTTTGGTCAGGGTAGGGAGATGCAACCCCACAAGCAGAGGGGAACCTGCTGGCTGAGAACTGCACACTCCTCATCAAAGTAACTGTCCAACTGGGCGGTGATGGTGGAAACAACACTTCTCTCCTAAGTGAGATGGCTCTGCCCAAAAAGCTTTTCAGAGTACACCAAGCCTCAAAGACTTAAAGTGTTGCCTGTAACAGACTACAGACTGAGTAGGGACAAAAGCAGCTACAAAACACTCCACAATATTCTCCACCCTGAATTTTAAGGTCCCATTGGAGGACAGTTCTGCTGCGTGTAAAGGGACCTAAAGACGACTGACAGCAATCCCTGGGCAAACCAGAGTGTGTTCTTACAGGAAAGCAGTGGCTCTCCTTCTCCCGATGTCCAGGCAGCTCCTGCCTGACAGCAGGTTTCCCAGCACGGAGCTGCACCCCTGCTCCAAGGGACCCATTCTGCTTCCCGCATCAGCACCTGCAGGGACCAATTTACACAAAGCTTCAACTTTCCACTTCCGAGGCAATTTAAAAAACAAAAAACAAGCAAACAAATAAACAAACCAACCAACCCACCCAAAAATGTTAATCTACCGAGTAGCAAGGGAGGAAGATGTGCAGCCTGGGGAGCGAGTAGTTGCAGAGGGCAGCTCTTCATTTTCTTGCAGCAATAAGAACTACTTATTTGTTTGAATGATGGTGGCTTCACAGGAACACCAGTGCAGAGCCAAAAGATGACAGCTATGACGTAAATAGAGGGGAAAAGCAAACAGACTCGGTGCAAAGCATTAAGGCAGCAATGGGACATGATGGTGGAGACGCCAGGCTGCAAGGAGAAACAATGCAGCAAGACAGAATGGCAGATGAAAAAAAGAAAGGTTACAAAAGCAGAACAGACTAGAAAGGCACTTACAGGATAATAATCTTTGCCTGTGTTTCTAATTATATCTGTGATACTTAAAGCTGAAAGGATTTTAGAAGGCCAAGTTACTTTTCGTCCTCTGTGCCACTTTCTGTTGGTGTTTGCCCCAAATGCCTGAAGACAAATGGCTGGTTTCAGTATCTACTGACATGTGCGTGTAGCTGGGTGAAACGCTTCCCGGGAAACTCTGCAAGGGACAGAGCTGAACTGGCTAAACCCCCCCCCACTGGGGCAGGGACAAGCTGGGCAGCCCCCATCAGACACGCACCCGCCCTCAAACCTGCCAGTGGAAATGCAAATCCAGCCATGCCACTGCAGTAACTCCAGGCACCTTCTGGTGAAAGTTTTAACAAACCAGAAAACCGCAGAGCAGCACCAGACTGCAAGTTAGACATCAACTCCAAATCCTTTGAATAAATAAATATACACGCAGTTTAGGATGGGCTATGCTGAAGGCTGGTGAGACCGGCTGGAATGATGACAACCCAACAGAACCGTGCCTGGGCAGGAGCAGACATGGAAAGCAGGGGAGTCATCTTGTTAAATTTCTCTGGACTCTTCAAGCGGTTCTTTAGAGCTTCAAGTTAACCGATTAATACATCTACAAGCTTACAGCTGTGAACAACTTCATTTAAATTAGATCTCTGAAGCATGAACTGGCCCAAACTACTCAAATTTGAAACAAAGAGGAAATAATAGGTTTTAGATTAACCAAGTAAAGATATATCAATTTTAATTGTAGAGCTATTCAGAGTAGAGTACTCTGGAGAGATAAAAATACTTAGCCTATCTCCTTGGGAGTAGTAGTGCTTAGGTTTAATCTGGAGTATTGTCACTCTACAGAGACATAGTGCTCCGAGAATTTTAATGTCATATGCCAGACTTCAAGAAGTCAACCCAGATTTCAGAACACCAAAGCCTGCAACAAACAGTCAATCAGGACAAACATCATAACTGGAAGCATTTTAAGTTTGGAAATACACAAACACGATGAAAACCACAGCAGCACTACTAGTGCACTCTGAGAATTAACGTTGCCATCTGAAGGGAAGGGGAACATCTCAGCACTCGCTATCTGCTGCATGATTCAAGAGCCTGGCACATTCACTGACACCTGAATCTCTTTGCTGATTAGTGTCTTCTACCCAGAAATAGGGGGAAGGGAAAGACTTTTGGAAAAGAAAAATTACACCAGAGATGTTGTTATAACAGTTCAGAATATTTCCAGTAATGCTTCAGATGCTGCAGTGAGAGATCTTACCCAACAGCTTTCGGAAACAAGGCGGTAATATTTATCATCATCACCTTCCCCAGCTCAGTATGCTGAAAGCACACAGAGAAAAAAAAACACACACAGCCTTGGAATAGTTAAGTGTTGGAGGGGGGGGTGTTTGGTTTGGGGCTTTTTGTTGCCCTTTTTTTTTTTTTTTTTTTTTAAATTACTGATAACTGAATCAAACCAGAAAAACAGTCTCAGAGCACAGCCTTCGTAAACCACACTAGACCTTGTCCGACAGCAAAGATAAACACATTTTTGCAAAAGGACAAAACTGCTCCAACATATTGAGCAGACATTCTTGAGATCTCTAAAATTATCTTTCTGAGTGTTAACTGAAGAGGCTGAATCCCAGACTCGGCATGAACAACATAGCCCGAGACTCGGACACCCCACAATGCAAGACATGAAGGCCATCATCCTCCCAGCCCGACTGCACTGGGAGGTTCGGTACGCCAAGAATACGGCTGTTCTTGGGAAGGGCTCTTTCAACCGGTGTTTTCTTAACCAAAAGCTTATGAGCAAAGGGCCTCGCTGCTCTCTAGAAACAGCCAAGAGTCAGAGCCCAAACCGAGACAAGGGAGAGCCAGCTTGAACCCCGCATGAAAATGGCGTGGCCAGAGGCAGCGGACAGCGCTGCTGATGGGGCCCCGACCCAGCCAGCCGCTTCCTTACGGCCGCAGTAAAAAGCATCAGTGCTACCATGTTGCACCTCCAATTATTTTAAGCTATCAGCTTTAGAAAAACACTAATAAGTAAGGTTCATTCCTCCTTTCTCAAAACAGTACAACTTGTACTTAACCCTCCTGTTGCTAAAGAAATACTCCATTTAAGAAAGCAGCACAGTATCAATTTAATAACCGAGCAAACAATACCTTCACATTGCTATGCCTGTTAACCTTTGATTTACAATGATGTTTTTGTCAGTTTTGTTTTTTAAATTAAGATGCTTATATCCTGAAGGGTAACAAAGTTCACTCTATTAAATTAACATCTGCTATAAATAATGCACTACCGCAGAGTCAAAGAACATTTACCAAGCACTAAAAACAGGTGACTGAGCATTAAACAGTCTTTCTCTGAATAACTTAAAAGATAAAAAGATAATAAACATCTGAAAACTAAACTCTTTCTTTGCACACATTTTTGGCATAAGAATAGTCAGCTCCAAATAATTTGCTTTGTGGTTGCTGTCAAGAGAGACCCGAGCAAGACGGCGCAGGCTCTGCGCTGTGCTGCAGA
The DNA here is from genome assembly GCF_018139145.2 of Gymnogyps californianus. Taxonomy (NCBI): domain Eukaryota; kingdom Metazoa; phylum Chordata; class Aves; order Accipitriformes; family Cathartidae; genus Gymnogyps; species Gymnogyps californianus. The sequence continues at coordinate 13,152,949 of NC_059486.1, read as the reverse complement.
ACAGCTGACGTGGAAAGCAGAGGCTTCCAGCGACGGACAATTTGTTGATCCCATGTGTAGGTTTTAACACTGACTGATCTCCCAAAGCAACTTTCATTAATAAAAAGTTTCCAAGACCAGTCTTTCTCCTTCCCTAGCCCCAGAGGAAGCTTTACACAAGACACCTGGAGACCAATCCTGCCTTTTTTTTTAAGATGGGAGAATCAAGTCCAGCAATTTCTTATGCTATATGGGTGTGGGTAACAGGAGAAAACAGTCAGCAGATCATATGGCATTGGCTTCCCTGCCAATGGGAGCAGTATGTGCTCGGTGTAAAGGTTATATTTTTTTTATTTACGTGAATCCACGGAGCTCACTGCTATCATATTCAAGTACCCGCTGTCACTTCTGCACCATTTTAAAAAGGCAAAGGAAATAAAACGCATAAATTATCTTCTAAAACAAGCAGGGTTTTTGTGCTGAAATCTTCGGTGAAGAAATATAAAACACAATCGCAACAAGAGCTCAGATTGCTGCTTTAGACTCTAATGGCTTCATAACAGTAATTAAGGCTTCTTCCTGACTTCATAACTATGCCATAATGCATTTATCAAAAGCACATTACCACAATGGGCACATTCACTCTTTCTGCAATATTTCGACAGCTCCCTTTGGACACTATCAGTAAATAAAATCTTATGTGGTCCAATTAAAGAAAGCATAAATCCAAATCTTTTCTCTGTGGCTACCTTGTTTTCAATGCACTGCTCTGTCAAATTTTTAAATGGAAAATGGATAAGTGCTTTGAATACAGTAAAAAACTTCCTCCCCAGAACAACTCTGGGATGTCGAGTCTTTCTTAAGAGCCACAGGAAAGAGAGGAGCGTTACTCGGGAGCTTTGTTTTTATCACAGAAGGAGGAGAGGTTTTGACAGCAGAGAGACTATTGTCAAGTGCATTTGGACTCATGTCAAGTCTCTGCCTTGACAAATTGGACTGGGAGTCCTTTCACAGTGAAAGTGCACAAGAGAACACAACATGCAATGCAGAGCCATTTCTCCACTTCAATGAAAAGCAGAAGGGAATTACAGATCTCTCTTCCCCTTCCTCCCATCCAATTGCCTCCAACAGGCTGCAACAAGCACAGCACAGCAGCGCTCCGCAGGGACGCATTCACAGATGCGAGCATCCTCCCACTAGTCCCTTACCCACGCAAACCCCACTATTTTATTGTGGGGAATACAAATTGCTGCTGCCAGCTGAGCTCCAGGAAGAGCGGCACATGTGTGAAGCTCACACTGTGTAATGACTGCTACCGAAAGTGCAAATGCAAGTGGGTGAGTATTGGCATGAACCATGCAGAGTGCAGCTAAAATTAGGGCTAGCAATATGGAGAATCCATAATAGCCTCTGCACCTGGGTAGCTCAGTGCACTCTAGCCCAAACATGCTTTAACTGGAGGGAGGGTAAAAGGGGGAAGATGCAAAATACACATGACCTTCCTCACCATTTTTTCCCCCAAAAGAGGTTTTGCATTAGCCATCCTGCAGCAACAGCTCAAAAGATTTTAGGGTGGAGATAACTGGGAACACATTACCCTTTCTTTGAGCGCATGAAAGATTATTTTAAACCAACAGGTACTCTGTTCTAGCAACGATCCTCGATCTTTGCCGTACTCTGTTTTTGCCATATACTTCTCCCTCCTATCTCTTAACTGCTACAATGGGGAAAGTTTGGCTGTTTGTTTAAATATAGGACTATTAGTATTAGGTCAGTATTCAAGCCAGAAGTAACAAAACCCACTTCACATAAGGGATGCAGAGTGCTTAGCATCCCTCACCAGTTCATCTGTGTTATTTACTCCCTTGGTGTGGAAGGTTTTACACTGATGAGTTCTGACTGCTCCTTAGTACAGGGAGAGCTCTGGGCACTAACCTGACCAGGACTCTTTATGGCATAGTTCTGCTCCCCCCCGATTTTAGTATCCTTTGCAAAAATCACAGAATTTCTCTAACAGTATCAGAGAGAGAGGCAAAGCAGCCAGGCAGCATGCAAAGCAGCTCTTGGGTTTTTGTTTCTGAGTTGCACGGGGTGAGGGGGAAGATTTGTCAAGAAACCTTCTAGAAACCCTGGGGGTGAAAGGAAAGTACTAGAATTGGCTACAGTAAATGAAAAGCATAATTCAAATGCTGACACGTACTTCACAAAGCTGTTCTTTAAACTACATGGGAAGGAGCTGCACCAACCTCCATTTAAAGAAGAAAAAAGGTGTGGGGGGGGAAGCTTAGATACAGTATTATCCAGGAGCTGCTCCTGAGGCCTCCATCCAGAAACAGACTACCAAGCTTTCATTCAATAAGGTACTGCTATAACAAAATTACCTCCTGGGTGCTAATGGTCTCTTAGTTATAAACAACCTCTTTAAATAAGGAAAAAAAAGTGCATTATAAAGGAATTTGCCACACATTTCCTTCAATAAATCCTTCTTCCATTCAGTGCTTCCCAACAGGCGCTGGTCTACCAGCTATCATCACCAGTAATTCTCTCCCACCAGGGGGAAAGTAAAATAAAAAATTCAAACCATAAAAATATCTCTTTTATCATAGAAGAAAGTTATTATGAGCCTTCATGCTGCCTGGCTGATGTCTGTGCACACTGATGGCCCCTCTTTCTCCATTAATTGCCTGCAGAGGGAGAAAGGAACAAATGCTGACCATGTAAGGTGCATCCAGAGACTCAAGGTAATCATACTCATTCAGTTTTATTTATAGTAACAAGTATTTTATTTATTGATTTTATTTACACCATGAAAAATAGGTCCAAAGGCTTCTGGCAAAAGCCTCCCATTAGGGCAGCTGGGTAAGTTGCCATCACACTGTGCCAGGTATTCCCCTTCTGAACCACCTACTCTTGGCATCTGCCAGAAAAAGAAAAGGGGGAAGGAAAAAAAAAAAAAAAAAAAAAAAAAGATTCCCCTCTAATTTCCCAGAGCTCCTGACAGTTCCTACCTGCTTGGTTTGTCCTCTGCCAGCTCCCTGTCACTGCCAGCTCCAGACTTCTTGGCCACTGCCCTACCCTACTCCGCAGAATGCCTCTCTTTGGGGCAGCCAACTTGCCTTCTAGTTGAGTCAGAGCAGAGGGACTGGCTGCAGAAACCCAGGACAGCTATCAGTGACACTGTGCACGGAGTGCACCTAACAGGCTCCTACCCAGCACTCAAAACTACTGGAAACACCCTTCATTTCCAGACTTTCCCAGCTCAGCACACATGCCAGAGATGAGAGAGGACGTGCCAGCTCTCCCAGGACTGCTCACACGTTCCAAGTCCAGGTGGTGACAGAGCAGGACCGCACGTCACATACCTTGGCGCTGCATTTGCAGCGGGGCAAGCACACGACAGCACGCAAAGCCTCCCAGCTATAAGACCCCACTGCCAGAAGAGCTCACCAGGCATGATGATGAGCCCAAGGGAACAAGCACTGCCCAACCCACAGTCCCCTTTCCAGGGCTCTTGCACCACACTCCTAAACAGGGAATGACAGGAGGTCAAACTGATCTGGACAGAAGTGGCTTGGACTAAGCTGGACTGGTCAAATCAGCCTCCACGGGGAACAGAGCAGCAGCCCTGTGGCTGGGCAAAGAGCTGCTAAGGCAGGGAGCACGACACATTTTCCTTAAGCAAAGCCCAGCCAGAGAGATGGGCAACTTTTGTCCTCCAAATGCTTATTCCTCATAAAAAATTTACATAGACTAAAGGAACTAACACTAATAAAGTTTTATCACTTCCTACACCCAGTCCTCAAGGGAGTGCCCAGCAAATCTTTGCGGGCAGCCGCAGCAAGAGCCTGGGATTGTGCTGCATCCCATCTTGGGGGGGGGGAATTCCTGCCAGCAACCAACAGCGTCAAACACATATTCAGGATATATTCAGCCCCAAATCAGAAAACTAAAAAAAAAAAAATTTCATCCATGTTTGTAAGCTGGTCACACCCTTAAGCTCTCCAGAGAAGTTTTACAGCTTGTAAAACCCTCATGATTCATTTGGAAAGAAACCACAGTCTGTGCTGCAGCCACATAAGTGTAAGGTTTCACAGGGAGGAAGGGACGCCTCAATAAACTGGACTTCGAGGGGATATGTAAAGAGCACTAATACATTTCAGGGCCCAGCTGCAAACACAAAAGAGGGGAAAATAGAAGGGTTTCTGCCCCATATCCGCAAGACACTTTATGCAGAGAAAAGCACGCTGCTTTATTTATACAGAAATTTTCTTTTTAGCGTGCACCACTTAGCTATCCATTATCAGCCCCAAAACAACAGGGCACAGGAGACTACTTTAATGAACAGCATGAGCAGGAAATAGAAAGATGGGGAGCAAGATTTAAAGCACAAATGGTTCAGGCACTCTTGTATTTTACAGAAGGTCATTCACTGGGCCTTTATACTTCATTTATCAAATTATATCTGAATTGGTGCAGTCATCCTGATTCAAGAAACCATCACGCATCTTTTCCCTTCAAAAGGGGAAATAAATACTTTATCTGTAAAGCATTTTGCATCAGAGGATCTCAGAGTCCTTCCCTGGCACTTTGCCTCATAAAACCACCCAGGCAGACAGCCGCTTACCCTACAGATGGCCTTCAGAGGTGCAAAGAAGTTAAGTGTTTTGCCCTTAATGGCTCGGGCAGTTGCATAGCCAGATCTCAAATCTACACCTCCTCCCCCGACATGCACCTGACTGAGCCAATTTCCCACGTTGCTACCCTTAATGAGTGGGATTTTATAGCCTCTATTTTTCTAGTGCTTTCCTTGTCATCATAAACATCCCAGTGTTTGCTCACAAGTTGTTCCGTTAAAAACAAATACGCTGCCACTCCACGGCAGTGGAATTTGCTGCAGAAAATCAAGAGAACAGCACTGTCTTGCCAGCCACCTGCACCACCTCCCCCTTTAACTCAAACCCAGAGGCATGTTACAATTACATTATTCCAACTAAATAAAATTATTTTCCCCTGTTCCAAGACATAAAACAACCACATTATTATGGCCATAGCCACGGTGATTTAATAATTTAAACAAAAGACACACACAATGATAGGAACATAGTAAGTAGCACAGCACTTCATTACGGCTGGAACCAGTATTTATGATCCCTGAAACCAAAGACGGTCTTGAAAATTATATGTCCAAATGCGTCACTTCAAAATTACAACTTAATCATATAACGTTCAGCACAGAGCTTTAAAAAACACTGATCATCTTTTGTTTTTTTCCAGGGTGAAGAAAAGCTCTGGGAGATAATAAATCATTTAATGCATCGGTGGAAGCAGCTTACTTATGAAACAGGATTTGCAATGCAAAAAGTGAATCATGAAGCATCACCTTCACACTTCACCCTTCCTCACGCATTCCTATTGAAGACTCTCTCTCCAACTCGCCCCCTGCCTCCTACAGCAGGTCAGTGACAGGGACAGTCACCCATTTCTCCATGATCCGTCTGTAGGAAAGGGTTCATCGTGCTCTCCGAGCTATGCAAGGAACGAGCTGAAATGCAAGGCAGCCACCCAAGAGCTGCAAGTGCTTTGAAAGCTCTAGACCGTGCTGTACAGAGAAGTTAATCCAGTAAAAATGCTTTGGACACATAGCCACAGCCCAAACACAGTTCTTTGCCAAGACTGAGGACAATATGTTATTAACTGAAGTTTAATTATATCCACACACATACGTTTCTAGCTGAGACATACAACTATTTCTCTGTAGATCTGTTTGTTCTTCTAGCGGTCCCATTAAGAAATTAGTTTTGTGTTCACTTTCATAGCCCAGAACACACATTTATCTGGTATTAAATTTACTCCTGTTTTGTTTCCATAGGAATTTTACTGGTTCCATATTAATTAAATTATGTCAGAAACAGACAACACTTCACAAAGGACCCTCTAATCAGTGGCTAATAAGGGCGGGCTGCAATATGGCATTTACTTAACATTGGTAAGATTATTTTCAAAAGACAAAGCACAGTTTCAAAGAACAAGCTATTGTCTCCCCAACAATCAAGCGTGCAAATTAAGTAGATCTTAATTACTACATTTGCAATGCTTGGGATTAGGCGAGATCGATTTCCAACAAGTATCATCGCCTGTCAAACGAAGAATCTGGCTACTTGTAACATACAGACAACGTATTTTTCTTTTAAGAGAAATTTTGCAGGAAGAATGAGTCAGCAGCAGACACTTAGCCAGGTCTCCACAGTCAACCAACAACCGCTACATGAGCTTCAACAGGGAAACCTTCCCACTCTCGAAGACCCAAGTATAAGACAGTCATGTTGAAAGGCTGCCCACTCTCCCCAAAACAACCCAGTAACCTGACTGCCACAGAAGCAATGCAAGTAGCTCTGAATATTTTATCTCTTCCCACACTCTTTCAAGTGCATCAACTGTACATGCAAGCGAAGAGTGCACACTCCCTTCTAATGGAAGAGGCAAAATTCAATTAACGACACCAATCTTTAAAAGTCAGCAGAGACTGCGGAAATGGCTCATTCGGGAAATTTTTCTTTCTGAAAGCTTCCGTGCACTATAATAAAGCAACTATCGCAAGCATTTATTTATTAATACAGAAAGATTTATTTATGAGAGATCTGCAATCAGCTTAAACTCTGAAAGCACAGCTTGATGTAGCTTAGCCCCTGGCCAGAGTTTCTCATCTGCTTTTACGTCAGGAAGCAGCATCCTTTAGCTCAGGGGTTAGTTGAGAATAGCCCAGGAGACACCTCGGGACTCGCTCAGACTCAAGGCTGCCAAAACCAGCGGGCAGCCTGCAGTCACCCAAGCTCCACTTTTATGCTGGGCTTCGATATGGTAGAGGGAAAGAGGCAGACTCCGCAGGCAAGGAAAGCTGGGAAGTGGCACAGTCAGGGTGGGTATGATGGCATTTGTGAAAGGAGCTGGAGAATTGCCACTTTCCCTTAAATTAGCATGGCAGGCAGAATTATGAAAGGCTGTTAGTGTAACGTAAGTTACCCAAATCGTGCTTTTCTGCGAGAGGAAGATCAATGTCAGATGGCCGCAGCGCAGAAGATGCAACCCTAGCACATCGACATTCCGCTGGGCAGAATACCTCCCAGAGCTACCAGCAACAGGAGGTTTGGCAACAATAGAGCCACTTGATTTAAAGCAACTGTACTATTAAGTTAACATATTTATTCACAATACAGGCTAGCTTAGATTTAAAAAAAGGGAAAGGGAATGGCACAGGGAGCTTCTTCAATTCATAAGAGGCAGCTATTAAGACAACACTAAGAAGTCGGGAGGGGAAGCTTTCTCAATGGTTTGGCTACATTCTTCCATCATGATTTCACAAAGCCCGAGGAGTCAATAAAAGCATATTTTAGGTCTTCAAGGAAGCAGATCCACATACTGCCTCGACTCTCTCCGTTACAAGAGACAAACCCAAATGAAAGCGTTGCCCAGTTCCCAAGTGTCAGGATCCTAGTCCTCTTCAGCTTGTCCTTTATCACTAGTAAACAGCCACGGTGATAACAACAAGACTAAGTACAGCTGTCTAGAGACACATCAAGTACTGCACTGCACACACCATGAAATTAAACACAAGCCTCGCCAACACAGAACAAGAGCAGATTTAAAAGCCAGGGCAGTTTTTTCACCAGCAGTAGCTCAGGATCATGAAACTGCTTCCTGCTGTCCCACCTCCTGAACTTCCTGCCATCCTGTCCAGGGAATACGCCTTTGTCCCTGACCACAACCTGCGGAAAACAGCCATCCGCCCAGACGTGAGCATTAAGAAGTCCCTCCTGCACAGCCAGAGTGCTGGGACAGTCCCTTCCCTCCAGGTTATAGGAAGTTCATCTCTGCAGAGCAGTAGTGCTCTACCCACCGCGACCTTGAGAAGGGACACCCTCTGTGCCCTGCTGCTTCTGGCTCCTCACAACGAAATCACTGGTACCAGGCCAAAATTGAGCATCCGTGTCCTCAGAACACAGGGAGGGAGAGAACTGCTCATCACTGCCTCTCACACAAAACAGCAAAATCAATTACAACAGATGACATTTTGCATATTAAGTATACAGGGAAAAAAATTTGAGACGTTAACATTTGTCATTGCTGTATCTCCCTCAGAGCCTCTTCCCTGAACCCCAGGAAAGGCAGTAGGGTGCTCAAAGCAATGGCGACCACAGACCAAAAGGCTGACTTGAAACAAAAGAGAAATGGCTCAAGAAGTTTGTTTCACATGCAAAGGAAACGACCAGAACGGAGAGGAAGTAGTATTTAAAAAGTCCACCTGAAAGAACGGCATCAGACAACTGCCTAAGAGACCGTACAGTTAATATGGTCAGCTGCCAACCCTTGATATCACAAGACTTGTAATATTTCTGCTAGGGTTCAGGTGCTGCACTTTCTTATCCAGGAGTCTCCCGCACAGGCAGGAGTACTCTTGGGCACCCACCTCCGCCATCCATGCAACTGTCCCTCCGCTGAACGTCCCCTCAGCTCCACAAACCGCAAGGACACCCTTGGCTGCTGCTGCTGTGGCCACAAAAGGGACAAGAGTGCTCATGTAATCCTTGAGAGGCGAGTACCTGTGGGGCAGTAACCTCCTGGGGTGCTGGGGAGCCCCTAAGCCACTCAGACAAGAGCACCTCTGCCCACATCCTCCCCTTCCATTTCACGCGGTAGTTTCTCGCCAGCACAGCTGCCGATTACAGCTTGCACGGACATCTGAAGACTCAAAGGTGAATAAAAACCCTACACTTCTTAATCTGATTCATGCTTTTTTAATGACTGGAGTTCGTATCATGTGGAAAGCATCTTTTGCAGGATACTGCTTTGACCACTGCTGTTCATAAATATAAAAAGACTTGCTAATGTGCTGCTAAACTTCTCACAGAAGTATTTATATCAGTACCCCTCTATTTTTTTCCAACAATAATCTAATTCATGTGCCTCTTATCTTAGCTGTGAAACAGCATGTTAAATCCAAGATCACAGCTCATTTAGATAAATGGAATTGGGCACATCCAGCGAGTCATTCCTGCTGTGACATTTCTACTATTGACAGAGTTATTTCCAGGCCCAGCGTGGGCAGGGAACTGGGAGGACTCACACACTTCAGCACAATCACTGCCCCTCACTGAGGACGCACAGAACAGCCAAATTTTCAAAAGGGACTCTACCTGGGTCTAGTCACATGTTAATAAGCATTCTGGCAGCATTTCCCAGAAATAACCTTCAACAGTTCCCTAGAAACATAATCCATCAAAATAAACCTCAAAATAATAAAAAAGAAAAGAACTTTTATTGGTAGATTGCGTTCTAGCTATATACAGAAGAATTAGTAGACAAACTAGAGTCACTGATCAAGGGAATAGCTCAAATTAATTTCAAGGTTATTTTCTTAGACAGTTCTTTTATAAACACAAATAGTGCTGTCAGAAAGTTTCCCTTTCCTCATTCTTTGTTACTCTCCGTGAGCTCTTAAGAATATAGCTGAACCTTATTGGGCCTCTGTAGGACTTAAGAGTACCCAGTGGAACCTAAGCACTTAGTAGGCGATGAGCCGAAGTCAGCCTGTTGCTCTAGAGCTTAACAGTTAAATCATCCAGAATAGATTAAAATTTCCAATCAAATAAATTGAAAGTTCTCCTTCAGCACTGAACAGTTCCCCTTTTCTCTAGGGCTCCATCCCCATATTCCTTTCTAACCTGAATAAATATGGTATTTACATCCCCCTCTTTTTTTTTTTTTTAAAAAAACAAACACAACTGCTGAGATGATGCAGAAACAGCACAGTCAAAGGATTTTCTTTAGATACTCAGAGCACTCCTGATCTACATATTGATTTCAACTTATCATTCTTCATAAACAAAATGGATACACGAGAGAGTCTGTCAATACATCTGCTGGTGCATCTTTCTCTCCGCTCACAGCCAGCACAGCCCATGCACAGAGATTAACACCAACTTGTACTGCAGAACATACCGCCTCAGTGAGAGCTGGTACTTTTTGGACAGTTTCCACTTGAAGCTGTAAAGCTGAGGTGCAATCAGAAGTGGTCACAACCATGCAGCCACACCCGTCGAAACACTTTTAGTGCTAGGGCTCAGCCGAGGTTATCTCACTGATAACCTACATACACCCTGGGGACATTTGTGCAACGTGCACATCCACGCACTGATGTTTCAAAGGACATAAACCAAAACTTGGCTGTAACATGTAATTTCCCAGCGCTGCCTCAGAGTGCTGCGTGAGATGTGCTCCGCTCAGCCTGCAGAAAGGAAGCTGGCCTTGATTTAGAGGGATGTATGTGCTTTGTATAAGTGCATACGTAACGGCATGCTACTGCCCATTAACAATTTTACACTTCCTGAAAATCACATTTTCAGCCAAAAGAAACACTTCTGATTATTACAACAAGGATCTCTATACCATAAACCCCAGAAATTAATCATTCCTGTACTCCACTAAGACCCATCACAAGGTAGCCTGCCTCTGGAAAATTAACTGCTATGCGTCAGTCAAAAAGATATACAATTTAAGGATTTTCATACATTCTCTTACTCAGGTAGAATCTTCTCTTCACCCCTTCTCTCCAATAATCAAGCATTTATTGGATCTGGCATAAATATTCAACCCATGCTGCTCATCAGTCTGGTTGGAGAGAGATGGTGGGGGTTCCACCTAAAGTCCTAGGGTGGGTTCTCTTGTAATCTATAAAGTTTTGCTTTTGGCCTCAGTGGAAGTAGGATTAGACCCTAAATAGGTCCACCCACAATGACACAGGGGAGCTTGAAATGGATGAAGGAAGACAATACAAGGAAGAAGAATCTCGAAGCAGGATAGTTTAATCAGATAAGGGTGTATTCTATGCAATAAAAAGAAGCTAACATCACCCTTATCTGCATTACATCAAGTATCTTTTGCTTCCAAAAGCCCTTAAGGCTGCAGAGTTTTCAGTTACCTTTTCCCCCCTCTATTTCCACTAGCATTAATACTCTTCCTTAGAAGTCTGCTGCCAGCCGCTGCATGGTCTCTCTGGATATCATGAATTAAATTCTCAGTTTTTCTGACTTTTTCCACTGTTAGAAGGACATTTATCAGGTTAAGCCCAGATTTCTTTCCCTGTCTTACCAGCAGAGTTTTGGATGACTAATCAAAAGACTGAATATATTTTAAAGATCTAATTCTCCCTTCACTATTTATACTAGTCAATGTCACTTTGACACTATTCTGGCTTTCGACTGCAAAAAACTTTCCAACTTAAATTCCCTTAAAATGAACACACTCTCATAAGCAGACAAGAGTGCTATTCGCTCCATCTCTCCCTCCCCTAAGTTAGCTTCAGCTGTCACCAAAAACACGGTAAGCATTTTCCTCCTTGGGAACTATGTGTTCTTGCAGTTATATCCAGTGGACCAGAAGAGTCTGGCATTGGAAAAAGAACTATCTGATTTCTTGGACTCACTGCAAGAGAACCTGTCTTGGCCAGATACAGTGATTACCACCAAGAATTCAGTTAAATTAAAGATGCCTTAGGCAATGAATATTGGCTATACAGTGACCAAGCATTCACCCACTACAGATATAGCTTTGGGGCTTTGACTGCTCTTTAAAGGGTGTTTCTTCCTGCAGTTATAAATAACTGCGAGCAAAACAAGCTTTGTAAGTCAGCGTAAAGATTTTCAGAACTGCCATCCATGAATCGCGACCACTATTTTAGCAAACGGAAAGTAGTCAACAGCTCTTGAGAACCTGTCACATTTGTCTCTGTTTTCAGTTTGTTCAGATCTGAAAGTACATTTCAGCTTAATTCAGACCGAGCATTTAAGTCAAGGTCAAATCTACTATTTTCGCCATGATTTGTATTGCCTTCTTTCACCTATATTCCCTGTAATGTCTATTTCTATTCCAAGTTATAAAGAGGGCGATATGGCCTGCAGAAGCAGCTGCACCTTAGACCTACCTTGAGATACCAAACCTGGGAGTGCCCCTTTATGTCAGGGAAGAGAGAGCTGCCGTGTTCAGATGGCTAATCCTTGTGTGACAATACTTCGACGTTGCAGAGAACACTACGTCTGGGCAGCAGCAAGCAAAAAGTACCAAAAGACAAAACAGATACAAACTGTCTTCCTAAAAATCTGCTCAAGGCAACAGTTTTCCACAGACCATTTCTACCGCGGTTTCCGTCTTTTGACTCGCCACACACAAGCCCAGTCCTCAGGCAGAGGAAACATCTCTGACAACTTCCAAGCAAGTCAGATCTCCACCCAGATCTGCCTCTGCTGTAAGCGGCCTTCTCTCACTTCATGAATTACCCCTTTCCATCACACTGTTAAGGTATGGCAAAAGCAGGTCCGCAAGCACATGCCTTGCTGTCCCCTCCAGGAAGGGTCCTACCTCCATTTCACAGGAAGGGTGCCAATGGGAATTTTATCGAATGTCACGGTGAGTTGCATAGCATCTGCTCTATGCTATGCTCCGGACAACCTTCTCTACAGAGTTTTTCCATGAGGGGTTGCTCATCAGGTCTTATTTTTAAAGAATCTGGGCCAAGTCATCCCTGCTGTAGCTTTAGTGACGTCAATGAGCTACAGCAGGGGTGAAATTGGGCCACTATTTTTTATGTCCATATGTCATGTGCCCATTAAAGAAAAAAAATGCAAAAGAAGATCAAGGAAGAAAAGAAAAGTTATTGAATCAGAAGACTATACTGTGCAGAGATTAACCTCTAGATGTGGAATGTTTCTCTTTTGCTCCTGCTGTACATTTATAAATATAATAGTTTATGGAAAAAGAAATACTTCTGTAGTGTCAAGGTACAATGCAAGTTCTGTAGTAACAAATTATATTCACATTTTGTATCCTGTTTTGATAAAAAAAATAACAAAAAATCTTTACCAGGAAAAGGCCTCTTCAAAACCCAACAAAAGTAAGCAACACAGTTGCCAGTAACTGTTAGTTTCTCCACTGTAAGCCAATATTAATCATACTCTGCATATCACCACCCAGTAGTAAAGCCCAATGGACCTTGTTCTGAGCTCATTTCTTAGTAAATCCAAAACAGGATTATACAAATATCAAAAGCAAAAATATGAAATACAAGTTTGAACCTAAACAGTGTTTTCTGTGATATTCAAAGCCTCAAACACCAACGTGGAAAGGGACGCAGCTGAGGAGACCAAGCCTGCCAGATGTAGGGCACCAGCTGTGAACAACCAGCAGTAACAGCCACCGCACCACATGGCGATTCTGTGCTGCTTTTCAGAAGGCTGAACTGTATCATTTATCTTGAGCAAGCGTGCATACGTGTTTTCCACCCGCCGTGCCCCAGACCATCCGGTACTCCCCTGGGCTGTAAGCAGCAACTCAGGATAGCCGAACCACAAGATGCATCACAGCCAGCGAGACCTACGACCAGAATTTCTCAACTCCATATTTAAAAGCCCACTTAACTGACATTTAAGCACATGAGTAACCATATTCATATGAACATAGGTAAAATTACTCACCAATATGCTTAGAGTCACGCCAAAATGCCTTTAAAGCTAGACAGCTAATTTTTCAGAACCGTCCAGGAACAGCACCAGATCACAGGAGCTTGGTGTTCAGGGCCTCCACTTTGCAGATAACTTATTTCAAAGATTAATGGAAGATTCCTTGGAAATCTTTCACCCTAATTCTCCAAGTCTCAGCTTTAGTCAAAGACTAAGTCTTCTTTGTAAAAGCCTTTTTTCCAATTGTTTTGCCTTTGCATCAATGAGTTCTTTTCCCACAATAAGCCAGAACTGTTTGAGGTTTTGTTTTTTTTATTTTTATTTTTTTTCTCTCCTCCCTCCCCCCCCCCCCCCCCCATTCCAGCACTGGAATCAAAATAACTTGAGCTGGAAAACGTGTGACCTCCCAAGCCTTTATTTACAGTATCACAAACCACAAGGGAAGGATCTGTCCAAGTTTTCCAGCTGGAATGGGAACAGCAGGGAAAAACGTGCCCTCATTTTTGCAGCCGTGATATTTAACACATCACAGGGGAGAAGGATGGGCAGGAGGTACGAGAGTTAGAAGCAAGTAATGATGCCATGGAAATATCGGATGAAGAGGTCTCAGCCACACAGGTAGGTTCACGTGATTACATCCTTTCTCCCCAGAAATAAACAGAGCTTTGTACATGCAAATGTAATTGCAAAACCAGTCTGACACATATTTAATGGGGTTACTTCTTGACTTTCACATTATACAAGATTGTAAAATACAGAAACCTTCTAGACTTCACCTGAATTTGTATTAGTGCTGTAATGATCTCCCTTCATGCTGCCATCCCCCAAATTACTACAACAAAGACTTTGTCAAAAACAAGAAGCCTAGAAGCAGTGGAATCTTCCTCAGGTATTTAAACAGCACAGCCAAACACAAATGAACGAGGTTCAGATCTATAGAAAGTTACTTGCAGCAGGAAACTGTCAGTTTGTGGTTACAACCACACCAGTGTCACAGCTCTTTCCTCCCAGTTAAATACGTATGTCCAAACAGTTCCTCATGTCTAGCGATTCTATTGTAAAAGGAGGAAAACAACAGAAAGAAACTCGCCCATATTTCCACTAGAACTTTCATAGTGCCAGGCTATACAGCAGACTATCTTTTTGGAAAAGGAATCCTTCTGTACCTTTCCAAACATTTGTGTCCTAGACTGTCAGGTCTAACTCAGTTTACCTGTAACTATCTCCTACCTTTACAAGATACCATTCCCCCTCCCTTACCTATTAGCAGCTCCCCCTTCTCCCTGCCTGGCACTGTAACAAGTGCCACACTAACCCACAACCTTTACACACTGAGACAGGGGAATGCCACAATTGTACTGCTCCATTGCGCTGCCAAACAGGGTTCCTCTCCTTGCCAGTACAAAAGCAGCCATCACCCAGCTCTCTGAAGAGTTATCACCTTGATCTAACTCACTGTAAAGTGTTTTGCAGTATAGTCTATGAAGGATCCAACATGAGGATAGATTTCGCTGCATTCAGGCAGTTTCCATAAACTCACCCCTTCCAAGGGGTGCAATTCTCATGTCACGTGTCACACAGTAAGTCCCTTGGGAAATACAGGACGCTGAAAAAGTAAGATTCAGGCCCAGTTTGTGTCCATACAAAAGGGCACAGGGCTCTGGAAGGGGAAAAGCTTGTCACATTACACAGCCAGGGGTGGAAATGTACCTGAAAGTCACAGCACAGCGTGGCACAGGCGCAAAGACAGGTGCTGCAGGCAAGGCAGGCAGTGCTAGAAGGGCATTAGAAGGAACCAAATGCAAAGCAAATCTGTGCTTCCTTATGACAGGACACCATACATTCCTTCAGTGATGTGCACAAATTGTTAGGAGGGGACACCACTTCCCCAGTGCACCAGACCTCTGTCCCCAGCCTGCCTCACATCTTCTCAGGCTAAGGCACCCTGTAATTCCACCTCATCTACTTTCCCCTCTCCTATATATTAACCTCCTGCCCAATGTCAGTCTCTGCCACAGGGAGAAACACTCACCCCTCATCCCATCCAGGCTTCTGCAATTGCAGGACCAGTGGAAACACAAAAAGGCAGTGCAGTGTCCCCAGACAGCTAGAAGTGAGGATGCTGAGGGACAGAGCAGCAGGTACCTCCTCATTCTGCATCAGCATCCTCCATCTCCCCCTATCACACTGCTTCCCCCACTGGCTTCTTGCCAAGGTCCCACAGCCACGCTTCAAACGTCACCGGCACTTACAGCTCGTGTATGCACACATGCCCTCAGATTCTGCTCTGCCCTTCTGCTTGCACCAGGGATTGAGGACGCTTTCCTAGATTTTGAAATAATTCTATGCAAAATTCTCCCAGGTATGACTTGCAGAGGAACCTCCTCCCATCATTTTCACTCTGTCCTGCAGTTTGGATTCAAAGCCTCCAGGTTTGGAAAAACAAAGGGCTGCACAGGGATGCTGGCAGAACAGAGGGGAAAACTACCCGGTGCCTACAGCATTTTCCTGGACATTGCTAGTCAGCTTTTTGTTTTCATGAACGCTGCATTCCCTGATAAAGGTTTAAAACCCATTTTTCTCCCTACATTCCTTACCCGCCAATCCACAGACATTACTTGCTCTCTAGTGACGCAAGCTGCACGGATTCATTTTGCTGTGAATACAATTCTGAAGGCAGTTTCCCCTCACCTGCCCAGGAAATTAATGACCACTTGGGCGCCTCTCTTACCGAGGATTGTCAGCCCTGTTAAGTCCTTCAGGCAAGTGAAATGAGTAGAGCCACAGCCTCAGGGCAAAGCAAACCCTAAACACTGCTAAGGATTGCATTTCTTCTTTGCTGTTACCACTAATTCAGAGAAACACACTCTCCTCTACAACAGCCTACAGGGGAGCAAAGGGGGAGTGCGTGATCTAAAGCAAGGGAGGCAAAGCTCTTGCGGCATAGACGTTCTCCCTCAGCACAGGAGCACAAATTCACATGGCAATTAATGCCTCTACCAGCATAAACTCCTCCATTAAAGCTGCTCACAGCAGCTTTTGTTCCCAGAGAGACCTGTCCGCAGCTCCTTCCTTCAGAGAGCTGTGGTGGGCAGAAGAGAAGCTGCCGGGCTCTCACAAGGAAATCAGGTATCCCACAGAGGGACAAGCCACAGCACTGGGAGCAGCCTACCCAGGCTGGCCCTCGGCTCTGCTAATCCTGAAGAGAGAGGCTTCAGGAATGGAATCGACGTGGGGAATGGCAATGAATTCATTGGGAGCCAGTTTCTCGACAGGAGATAATTAAGGTATTCAAATCACCCTTAGTTTTCAAGGATTTCTGGTAAAGATATTGCATGTTAATACAGAGCTGGTGTCACTGCGGTTTCAGTGTAACTGCTGCGACCCAGAGGTATAAATCCAGAGAAACTGAAAACACATTTCAGTCTGATAAGTGAACAGTCTCACATCCAAACTCATTTATCCTTTCTCTGTTCTTCCCAGCAATTCGTTGCTCTTAAAGCAATTTTTGAGTTTTAGCATCCAGCAGCAAAAATGCAAAGTTGCTATATCACAGTATCACCGCAAAAAGAAACATTTGATGGTGTTAAGAGTTAAAAACACCCGTTCTGCTAGAGGAAAAAAAAATTGACTGGTGAGGAATGTACTGGAGGAAAATAAGAACATGAAAAACTACACAGTCAGTCTGAAGGCTGACACCCCATCTATTGAAAAACTCCTGTTCAGCCACTAATTTTGTAGGCAGATTTAACACTACGATATACATTTCTAGAATTCACACAAAAGAGGTTTGGTGAGAGCTGGACACATACACAGTGAACCCACAAGCAGCACTCCAAAGGTTATAGCATAAGGGAGTAGCAGGTACAGACATTCATAAAACCATAAAATCTCTCAAAATTTACTTGTTAAAAAACACCACAGGGTACTTGGTTCCCCATCTACACTCTTTACTGGGGAAGTTCTGCATGTCAATCCTCTTGGCAATGTAAAGCAAATTAAAAGTTCAGAGGGCAAAAACCGGTAGAAATTAAAAACCATTTTATGGTAGTACCAGAGGCTGCACACTGTTTATTTCAACACAAATAAAATGCAACAAGGTTAAGATTTTTTTGGGGGAAAAGACCCACACAAGATTTAAATATACACAAAAAATTTATGTTAACTGCACATCCTGTGCAGCCATTCTCCCTTTTAATTTATTTATTTGAAAGATTTTCAATAAACAAGGATGCTCACTAAGCAGAAAAAGGCGGGGAGCATGAGTTTTCTTTAAAGAGAGGTTTATTACTAATACACATCTATGCAGTTTAAGCCAACCACGTCCTGTGACTGCCAAGCCCTTCTCAAAAGCAACTCATACAGCCATTCTTCCAGACTCCATTTTATCGTGTTTCCCCCGAGCATCTATTCAAGTGGAACCCAAGCTAAGGTTAATCCCCTCTCTCACCAGCAGCGACCTAGCACCCATCAGACTTATTACCATTCTCCCCAGTAACATCTAAATGGTTTTTTTTCTAATATAGAAGAAGAAAAAGAACAGCCATCCAGCTGAAATGCCAGAACCTACCTTCTGCAAAAAATCTCTCTAGATGCTTCTGAATGCAGGAGGGAGTGAAGACAGCATTGCTGAAAAAGGATGTCACTGTTGGTCCACATGTGTCAACATCCTAGGGAAAGATAAAACACAGTTGCTTAACTGCCATGCCCGTGGGAAATCAACAGCAAGAATAAAGCTGCATTATTTTCACAGTTATACCATGCTAATGGCTCCTATGCAAACAACATAAAGCTACAACATTTTATAATTGCACATCAGAGTTTCTCTGCAGACATCCCTCTGGTATGTCAGAAATTCAATACGTGATAGTAGGCGGCAATGAGCACCTCAGGGATTTAAAGTGCGTTCCAAGCCATGAGTCATCGTCATCTCTAACTCATGGAAATTAAAAAAAAAAAAAAAGAAAGAAAGAAAAAAAAAGAGCGAGAGAGAAGAGAAAACCACACACACGCGTTGCACTGACCGCTCTCATGTGCTCTCTCTATACAATACCATAACTTCCCCCTACAGCATTTCCCTTTTAAATAGGGTGTTGAACGATTTCCACGAAGGGGATAACATCACAGACAAAAACCATCACATCGCAGTGTTCTTCCAGGTAGCTCCCCGGAGACCAGGCAGGATCCCACATTCGAGAGTGGAAACAGAGCTGGAGCTGCCTTTATAAACCCCACAAGTCCTTCCATACCTGGAGGAGGAGTGAGGAGAAGGCACCTCCCATGGCTGCCGCAGAGGACAGCGCAGCCAGGCCCGAGGGATGGCAAGGACAGGGGTGGTGAACCAGCAGCACCCAGGAGGATGGATCCAGCTCCCTTCCCACACAGCTCGGGAAATGTCAACCCCACGCAGCCCATTTACACTTCATTTTCCAGCCATCAGCTACCTGCTTTCCCCCAAGGCTGATTTTTGTCAGGATTGCTGAGGGCCAGACAGAACTTGTAACCATTACCTGCCGAGCAGCTTATGTGTTTTGCTTCGTTATGCCAAGCAGCCCATTGCCTTTCTAAGAGATTCCTTCAGGCAGAGTCTCATCATTACCTCCAACCACTGGAAACTGTTTTTAATACTGCTTTTAAAGCGTCTGGTTTGCACTTTAGGGCACACACATGTGCTTCCCCCCCTCCCAGCCATCACTCCCCTCTCTTCTTAGATCTCCCCAAGTATATTCAAGTTCCTTTAGGCCTTCTTTAATTTCTTGGCTTATCCTTGGTTTGTCTGCCCCTGCTGTCCTTCAAGCAACAGCCAGAACAGAGCGACAGCTCTCCATAGCGTGAGGTCTAACAGGGCGGATGGAGAAGGGAAGGCTGGAGTATTCGCCGCCGTTTTCCTGACAAGTGACCCACAGGCAGCCAGCACGGCTTCAGGAACTCGACAGAGATCAGAAGATACCTTGGCTATGCGTGCGGGGAGGATGGCCTCCGCAGCTCCCACACACTCCTGAAAACCACCCGCTCAGATTAAAGCTGGCTTTAACTCGCTGAACTACCCGGCAGCAGCAATATTCCTTTCCCCTTCGGGTCAGGAAGGGCACAGTTGTCCTTCCCTGTAGCAGAAGCATGTTTTGCACCAGAACATGCAAATCTGGGTCCACATCCACACAAAAAAGGCATCTCCTTGACTGGGACTTGAGCCAAGCCTTAAGACCAGCACACATAACCAAAGAGTTATTAAAAAAAAAAAAAAAAAAAAAAAAAAGACACCAATATACTCTGCTCCCTGCACCAAAGAACTTGAAATGCTTGGAAAAACCATTGATACCTTTAGCTGCAATAGCCTTCTTCAGTTAACAGACAGATTTATGTCTTACAAACAATTTAAAAAAAAAAGTAACTGCTCTTTACTCTTGTACCTTCTTGCACAGCAATTTATATAAATAATAGTGCTTGCACAGGTCAGATCCATGCCAGAAGAAGAGCAAACGGGAGTAACATTTCAGGACCATTAATCTCAGAGATCTCACCAAGAGCAAGTAGCCAGACAGCTTAAAAATATATTTAGTCCACAAATGCTTATTAACATCGTGTGCTGATTCACAGCTGAGCTAGTCGCATGGAGCCCAAATGCCACTTCTGCTTTCCCAGCCTGGGCTTAAAAAAAAGAAGTTGAAAGAGCTGGGCACCAAGTTGCTTAACCTATCTCAAAACCTTCTGCAATGCAACTGTTAGATATGGATCTGTCTGGGCTGGAAACTACAGGTCTAGTCTGTAGACCTAAGGTTTAGGAGTCTGATCTGAGTTTTAAAGACGAGGGATTCCCACGTGCTAGGTCTGGCTCACGTACAGCTTTCCACTGTGGTCTCAAAGCAGCCACCACGCATCTGCATCCTCATGTGCAGAGCACAGAGGAAACGCCCCTGCCCCACAACGGTATTACAGCATTTGCTTGCTGTGCCAGGCACTTTGAGAGTTGAAAGTACCAAGTACGAACAGCCAGCCTGATCCAACTATCCAAGAGGAGCTACAATTCAGTATTTGTAACACACGTACGTAGGTGCAGTTGTCTTACATAATCACTAGATGACATTCCTTGATGTCACCCAAGTACGACTGCAGTGTGCTACAAAGCTGAATCTTGGTTTTCTTTCCTTTTATCGACTATCGCTCTTATTTCCAATATTAATACAGTCAAGACTGGATCATAAATAAAACAGACTCTGCAGGCTTACAACAAAATTAACAGTGAAAATCATTACTACTTTTAAAATTACATCTTGAAATCAACTGAAGAAAATATTTGATGATTTGATAGATATAAACCTGTGTCAAGAATGTGTGTGCTTTGGGGCAGAATTAACCCACTAAATTCTTAAGGAATCCTTTAAGTAATTTTTTTTTTTTCATAAAGGGAAATTTAAAGTGTTTCTTCCCCTACTGTTATACACAATGCAATGATTTAAAGCCCAAAGGATTTTCTCCCTAAATCACCTATCAAATCTGTATGATGGAAAAATATTTAAATATAAAATTTTGATCTTGCTTTGCATTTGAACTTTTAAATGCTTTTCCAGGAAAGCATCTCATTAGTCTTTCAGCCATTCAACCATACTGATCTGCAAGTAAACAACAATCCTCACATTACCTTTCTTTTTTAAAGGGATTAATTATATCCACATAGTTTTTTAACCTAATATACCTCTGGTCAGATTGAGTCTTGCTACTTTTAAAGTGTTATACAATAATTCAGTCCTCATCAACCGCATCAGGATTTGTCAATGTCCATTCTACATTTGTTTTCACAAGGTAGACAAGTTTCTATAGATGTTGGATATGCTAGACAACATCCTCCCAAAAGGAACATCCACCATAACCTACACTTCAGTAAATAAATTTTTAAAAATGGAGTCGGCCCAGAGCCCTGCTCCATTTCACTGGTTTTGCAGAGCGGAGCACAGTTCTCAGAATCAGCAGGGGCCTGGACCCAAGGTTTCAGAAAGAGTTTCAGTGTTTGGTTCACCCATCATGGGGGCAACCTTGAAAGCCTCACTGGGTAGCTATACAAACCTGGAAGAGCAGACGCAAAGCCTCCTCAGTTTTCAAGAAAAGCAAGCTTCCTACCAGCTTCATTCTTTTTTGTTTCAGGGTTGCATATTTTTTTCCTTTTTTGTAGATTGGGGAAGGATGACAGAACTTCTTATTTTCAGTGACAGCAAGTCTGAAACAATTACTCCAAACAGAACGATAGAGTTCTCTACACACTTGCTAACAGTACTGAAATCAAAAGTGATTAAAAGCAAAACCATTTCTGAACAACAGAAACTGAAAGTACTGCCTTTGGAAAAATGTAAACACCAGCATTTTCTCTACAGTAAACACTGAAAGTAACAGATAATTAATGTAGTCTAGGACATTATGACATATTTATAACACTTGTTTTCTGGAATAGTCATACACAATTCACCTTGACTGTATTCCCAAGTCATCACTTTTTAAAGTCACTGCAGTTTGCAGAGGCCATTTTAAGGTGTAAGAACAGATTACCAATGCAAAATTTAACTTAAAAATTGTCAGTTTTAAGCCTGTTTTAGACTGATAATAACTAACCCTGTCTGCATTTCAGAAACATTTTGTGAAGTGGGAATCAAATACACAGTTAAAACTGCTTCTGTTTTAAAATTATACTACTGAAGCACAGGAGACTTCAGCATTATTAAACAAAGGACACATTTGTCCAAACCAAACCACCAGGAAAAAGCAATGCAACAAAAACATTGAGAAACTTGAGTTAATGCACGAGTTCCCAAAAGGCTAAAAGAACATTTTTATTATGGGTGATTTGCAAAGATGAACATTACAACCTTCCTCCCTTCCTCGAAAGGCTTTCAGGGAAGCATCTCTCCAAGGAAGTCTCTGGGCACCGGAGCAGCTCAGAACCAAACCCATGCAAAGACCACATCTGGCTTTGGAGCAGCACGATAGTTCATCACGCGAGGCACATGAAAGCAGACCACAGCTACTAGCAGACTGATTCACATGCAAATACACTTTGCAAGGAGGAAAGAGGTGCCACCCAGCAGCTGGCAAGCGGCTCATTTTTAGCACAAACATTGAAAACACTACATTACACTAACAGAACTGGCATTTACCTTTCCATGGAGGACAATTAATTGTAAGGTGCTTTCTGCTGGCTTCTGAAGGCTTCCCTGCTTAACTGATGTGTTGCGCTCCACTTTTCAGTCCTTCCTCCCAAGAGGTACCATCACTACCACCACTAAAACACTTTATATCGGTGGGACGGGCAGAGTTCCCACCTTGCCGTTACCTGAACAAACACACTTGGTGACGACCACAGACCAGAACACACTGGCCTCACGCCCGAGATCAGAGTCCTGTCGAGCAAGGGCAAAGGCAATAGAAAGCGAGATTCGCGTGCTGTTTCTGCAAAGTCAGAGACGCTGACAGCACTGTCTTGCAGGGATAAATGAACTAGCAAAATTGTTCCTAGCGAGCACCACAGCTGTTTTAGCTCAGCCTACTGCTTTTGCACAATCTGCATTAATAAATACTAAGCCCTAACAAGTGTCAGCTGTGGTCAAACACTGCACGCCCCTGGTTTGGAAGCATCAGTTTCAGACCACGGATAGTCACAAGAGTCCCTTATCCTCAGAGAAGGTGTTTTCTGTTCTCATATCAGTTAGTCACCCTAAAACAATAAGGGGATATAAGCGAGCAACTAAAAAGCAACAAACCAGAGAGAAATAAATTCAAAATCCTCAACAACTCTGTCATCAGAGGAACAGGCTCCAGGACGTACCAGGAAATTAATCAACATGCAAGATAAATGCAGCAGTTAAGGAGAAAATACAAGCAGCTCGGGAAGGCACCTAGACCATTTTCCCCTGTCTGATGCTTGTAGCATCTGGACCCTCCGAAGTGCCTCTGGGGTTACGTTCCCTAGGGAGCACAGGGTCCTGGCCTCACTGTAAGCAGCCAGACCCAAGAGGAAGGGAGAGAAAGCAAACAGCAAAATGTTTCCAGAAAGCTGCCTGGGCTCTGGACCTTGCTGTAGCTATAACGAGCTTTTCATTTGCAAAGCCCTCTCCCTCCTTTCTTAAAAATCATTATTCCCTTATATGAAATGGGAGACTGGGGTGTGAAGCGTTACAACCCATTGCTCCGATTAGGCCGTAAGAAAAATACATTAACCCCCCACACACACACTCTATATGCACCCTCACAAGATTTTTATGACCTCACATCAGTCTGTGTAAAGTGGGAAGAGTTCACATTTAACATCACACACCGACAGTGTTCCCCACACCCTCCAGGACACCTCACCTTCCCGGACAGAGGATGACCTCCTGCCTCCACAGCGGGATCCCAGGAACTGCAAACAGCAGCATCTGCTCCACGCTGGCATGGTATTGTTTTGAGGTGGGCAGTTACAGATTCAGATCTTAAAAAGCAGCTTTTATAAGCATCTACTTAAGAGTCAAGTTTCAAACTCCCCTCTGAGAGAAGTATAACTTACAAGATTTTTTTTTTTCCAGGAGCACAAAAGTGGAGGAGGAGGGGAAAAAAAAGAGAAAGCCCCTTGGGGAGTTCAGCACCTGTGTATGCTAAAGGCACTTCATGTTTTATGCATGAGAATACTATCACCCCTGTGAAGATTTCTAAGTGAATCAGCCAGACAGGGTCTCTACAGCCTGCTTTTAGGAGGAAATTTTTTTCAAAAATTTATTTTAATTCAACCATTTGATTTATATTACTTTCCAGTCATTTCTAGCTAGGTATATTTCAAGCAGAGAACTCTACATCAGCTTCCGCCTTGCCCCTTCCCATATAAATGTGGCAATTAGCACAGAAAAATTAGTCAACTATGCAGTATTTCACCTTAAATAAAGCAGCTCAAGAAATAATACACCATTTAATCGGTACTTGACAGCCAGGGAAGAAACACAGTGTCTCAGTAACATGCTTAAAGAGGGTCTGAAATCCATTCTTAGACCTTGATGGAAGCCTGTCCTTGTCAACGAAACCCACAATCCATAATAATGCTCAGTATTGTGCTTTTATCCTCCGTTTTATCAGAGCTCATCTGCTGATCAATGAGGAGTCCCATGGAATAGCACTCTGAATTTCAATGTCAACACAGCAGTGCTGTGGTAATGATCGAAAATATTTACATATTGCCTCATTGATCATGGGGTGTTCTTTTCCAACCATCTGGCTACTGGGCACTAACATTTTTTTTTTTTATTTTTTTTTAGGGCTTTAAATAGTTGTAAAGCAGGTTATTTGAACATCTTTACAGCGAACATCCAGCATTCCACCTGAATCAGGTTCTGTTATTAACCCAGAACATTAGCGATAGCATTAATCAATTTCATCCCATCTCAGGGAGGGGAAAAAATAATTTTCTTAAGGAGGACAAAACCAAAAAACCAACAAACACCTGTTCCATGCTTACCAGAATGATGTGCCAATTCAGCTACACGGTCGCATTTTTAATGTGACTCCAGGGTGTCACCATTTTGACAACAGATGAGTCAAATGGAAATATGTCACTCACTCTGCACTCGTTGCCAGCCTCGAGATAAAGAAATCCTGTAAGGGCTGTTTTTTCCACCTCCAGATGGAATACCTTATGATAACTGCAATGCTAAGCTCCTGGGCTCTGTAGTGTGTGCCTGTGTTTATACTGCCTTTAGTAACTGCTCAAGTTATCCAAGCCAGGCGGTTCAGGCCAGCTGCTGCCATACAGACTGCAAGGATAAAGCTTAAACAAGCACCGATGAGTCTCCCTTGCCTTCCCCGGGCTGAGTTTGTGCACCCAGAGACTCGCCCAGCTCACCCCGGCTGTCACCTGCAGCGCCTCGCACCCGCGGCAGGCTGGGTATGCCTCACCTGCCGCCGGCTCTGACACCCAACGGGTCCAGAGATACCCTCCTGGGCTACAGAAAGCAAGAAACGGCGGTGAGAAACAGGGATTTAGCCTCAAGAAAACCCAAAGAAAAGCAAAAAGCACCTCTCTGCAAGGTGCTGTTGCACTCCCCCAGCACAGCACAAGCAGTTCTAGTTAACTCTTGCTTCGCTGATCCCAGGTTTCCATGTAAAAATAAATTTTAAAAAAGCTTTGAAAAGCTTATCCGCATGCATTCTTGCAGGAAGTTTAAGAGCAAGTTAAATAAAATATGCAGGAAAGACAGACATCTACAAGATCTACAAGTTTGCTGCAAGAGACCTCTGCAGAATACTTGATAGGAATATTAAAAAGGTGGTTCTCAAACAGTTGTCAAACTGATTTCAAGGTGTTTTTTAGTGGCTCCAAACCTGTTTATAATCAGAAGCTGACTCTCCTAGCTGCTGGTACCATAAACTTGATTTAGGAAGAATGGGAGGTCTAAAAGTCAAATTATACTCAGCCTTTAAACCAGGAATAAAAATACTCTCTCAACACAGTTTAGCTGATGATTTTGGTAACAATGTTTAAGATAAAACATTACCTTTTTTTTTTTTTTCAGTTCTACTTTGATAACAAGGAATAAAACACAAGCTCTGTCAGCGAAATGACATACAGACAACGAAAGACAGAGCTGGGGAAAAAAAGCGCTCTAACATATCTACCTTTGATAACACAGATGCTCCATCAGACAATGAAATCTGCCCTTCATGTCAAGCTCCTTTTTCTGCTGGGGCAACCATATGAAGGACAGGAGGAGGACAGAAGAAGGTTCTTCCCCCTCCATCCTCTCTGCCCAGATGTTTTTGCAGACATGATGCAGAAGATCTGGCTCTTGACCTACTGAGGTTCACTGAAGGCCAGGACCAGAAGGAAAAGCACCTATGAAACATAGGGAGCAGTTTTCCTTACAGCTTTGCATAAATAGTTATTGCTGTTAGAAATCAGCTTATAAGACTCTGTAACTCTGAAGTTTTACTATCCAGAGTCTTCTTCCCCCCCCTCTGACACAGTGATGCTGCATTTCCAATATTACTGTTTCTCTGAGCAGAGCGTCAAGCGGAGATATCAAAGTGCACGCCCTCAGCAAGGCAAGTCAAACCACCTCTTGCTCTTTTAAACAAAAGGATAGATTAAAACTGGGAAGCCAGAGCAACACACAGAAGCTGTACTAAAAAGTTTAATCCTTCAAGTAGGCTTGCCCAAATATGCTCTTCCCTCTCACAGAGGTAGTGTGTTAGATAAATGTGCCTTTTTGAAAAGCCTATTTATAGCCATTAAATGTAAGCAAAAGACAGCATTAAAAATTACTCGGTAGTCCCAAAACAGACAAAAGACACATCATGTCCATGCTGAACACATTTTTGAGGATATTTGATGAAAGACGTTTACCACCTGTTGAAGTTAAAACTTGGAACAATATTTTACAATCCAGATACAGGTTAGACAAATAATGGGTCCCAAGAGTCTGGATCAATGATGCTTAAAAACAAGGGAGAGAGGGAAAAACAAAACAAACTGTCTGCTCTTCTCCTTCTCGATCAGTTTGCTTTGGTGGATCAGAAGCCTAAAAGCACCATGCTAGCCCCACTCAAAAAATACCAGCCCACCTGGAAACAAGGAAGACAGAGCAACACCAGAGACAGTAAACTCTGGGATTTTTTACTCTCTCTTCTACTGAATTGTGACCTGCAACATTTCAGACGTCTGCTACTGGTTTACTCTTGCTTAAAACAGAAGCGATTCGCCACCTTCGCTTGTAAAGAGCACAGAAAGTCAGCCACAGAGAGTGCTACCGAGGAGATGAGGATGGCAGAGAAAAAGCAAGCGAAAGGCCTTCCTCCCCCTTCTGTTCTTTTTCACAAAATATCTCCAAGTTATTTACATACTTGTATCCTGAACTCCCCCTCCGGTTTCACAGTTTGCAGTTAACTCTGCATTCTGCTGGAGATAACGCACATTTAGCTTTCAGCATGTTTAGGCTAGAACACCCTCTGAACATAACGCCAGGTCACCAAGCCCACAGAGGGAAGTATTTCCAGATGCAGAGACTGGCTAGACGATAATAGACAGACATACGAGGCTCCATCTCTCCACCACCCTGAAGAAATCAACCTACTCAGTGAAGGAGACAACTAAACAGCTTGGCAACGCCTACAACTGGTGCTCAACCTCAGATCCAGCGAAAAGATGTAAATATTTAGATTTCAATTTCATCTGATATGATAAATATAAAATGTCTATTTCCTTCTTAAAAAAAAAAAAAGTAGCATTAAAATAGGTAAGCCACCCACATAGAGCAAATGATTCTGCAGTGTTTCTACCTTTAGGAGGAGGTTATTTAAGTTATGGTATTGATCTTGAAACAAATTACAATCACAAGTGAAGTTATTCCCATTGAATTGTCTTCTGATGTATATAAAACATAATTACACCACATCTATATATAGATACATACATAAAATTGTTTTGCTGTTCAATCCAAACATCTAGTGGCTGATGGCAGCCCATTATTTTTTTTTTTACCTCTTAAGAAATGCCCACGGCCCTTCAGGGTTCTCTATGGAGTGACAACTCTGACTCCAACCCGAATCATCTGAAAAAAGCCCCAGAGCAATCCAAGTCCCGAACCAGACTCCTCATGAGTAACCCATACAAGACACAGCAGAAGCTGAACTGCAGTTTACCAGGGCTGTACTATAAAAACCTGAAATCCTTCCATAACCTTTTAAAGCACATAATGGAATTAAGGCCCCACTACACATCCAGAATTAAGTCATGCAAATATCAAACTTCTTTGGAGCTGGAGATAACACGGCCTCGCCCCTAAAATGCCAAGATATGCCAAAGTGCTCAACACGCCGATGTGATTACACACTCCCACCCTCCAAATTAGTTATTGAACAGTTAAAGAGAAATGCCTTCTCAGGTCATTGCTCTGTGGGTTAAGTCAGCTAATATGCTTGAATTAGTGTCCCGAAGCTCAGCGATCGTTATGTAAGTGCCAGCAATCCAAACAAATCAGAGTTAACTTCCCTGTCCGTTACAAGAATCGCTGCTGCGATGACGAATTATGAAACTTTCGGCTGTTCATTCACTGTTATCTTTCCCAAGTCCTCCTTGTTACACTGCAACGATCAGATGTGCCTTCCCAGCCAGCAGCAAACTATCTCGTTTCATTACTGGATTGCCTGGACCTCTGCTCCCCCCACCCACGATGAGACTATAGAAACTGGTGGAAAAACCCCGAGCAGAAATCCCAGTATCTGGTCTCCCACAGGACACTAAGCCGTTTAAAGGAACAGAAAAGGATGAGTGGTGAATCACTTTCCTTGTCACATCGAGGGAGTCTCCCCAACTTACCTAAGCTCAACTGCTTTCCTGCAGAGGAGAGTTTTAAGGTTCCTGCTTACAACGTCACAGCACTCACCAGCCTCAGCTGTCCAAACACAACAAAGTCAGGACTGTAAAAGCTGTGCAGAGTCCTCGCTATCCAAGATACTCAGTGCTCAGGGTTGGGGGTTTTGGGGGGGAAAAACCCTTGAGGTCCACAAGGATGCAGATTTCTGGATGTCGCAGCTCTTCAAATCTGTCTGAGCAAGATTTTCTGGAGGCTGTTTAAAAGCCAGAAGAAAAAAAAATTCTTATTTGGAGTCCTCAAGCACTAACTCGGTAAGAAGCCAAAGATCAGCCTTTGCTGCGAAGGGTTGTCGGAAGACTCAGCCGCTGCTCAGGGTGCCCACGCTCCTACCCGGACAGCTGCCTCCTGCCCACTTCTTCATCAGCTGAGGTGTTTGCTTTCCGTTCCTGCCCTCCATGGCATTGCAGCTGCAGAGTCAGAGGGCTGGTATGTGCCCTCCCGCCAGGCAGCAGCCCGGAGGACGCAGGAGCAATGACCCTGACACCTTCACTCCTGAACTCGAGAGCACCCTGCCAGGGCTGACGGCTTTGCTGTAGCTTTCCACGCTGTTCATTGACCTGGGCTGCGTTAACCACCAAACCCAAGATAACCGTATCCTTGTTACCATCCCTTGCATATGGAAGCCCACGCGCAGGAGACGCTGTTTTCCCTCTCAGTAAGAGGCACTAAGTTTCCCCTCCTGGATCGTCTTTAATTGCAAAGCCAGCACCACCTTGCTGGGATCTCCTCAGGTGTGCCCAAGCTCTCCAAGGCAGGTTTTAGCCTTATGCTTATTAGATTTCTTCCTGCTCTTTCATGGCAAATCATGCAGCTCCTTGCACCCACGTATGCTGAATAACTATTTATCTCCACTTGCCCAACCAACCTCTTGTTTCTTCTCCCCTCTGAAGCTTGACCCTGTGTCACACACACTCAGGAAGGGTTGCAGGAGTGGGAAGCAGCTCTATCTCCAGATATTGCCATCTCTCAGGAGGTCCCCTGGATCCCCACAGCCACCCTTCAAAAAGAAAGATACCTTTTTCCCAACTGGTTTCTAAGTTCCCCAGTGGGATTTACTGAAGCATTTTGCCGTGAGCTTCTAGGGATATTTTTTCTTTAAATTAGAAAAAAAACCCCACCATCAAATCAGTCACACCAGCAAAACCCCCTGCCTGCAGAAAATGCACAAGCATGACTTCAGGAGCTCTACCTATTGACTTGGCATCGTGCTGATTAAAACTCCCTGAAGTGACAGGATCTGAGTTAGCCCCATGCTAAATTGTTTTGTTCCTTCTTACATTAAGAACATCTAAACATCATTCATTACTTTGTTCATTTAAAATTTCGTAGGACTCCTGGCATGGACACCATGATTAGAGAAGCCACATTCCCTTTCAGTTCGTGGGTGAGTTCACACAGACTCCGCTGCCCCAGTACAATGTTGTGGCATTTGGATTTCCTCCAACACTCAGGAAACAAAGTTAAAAATAAAGTGTTTTATTTATTCCCTCCCCCCACATTAATTATTCCATTTCCATTCACACTGAATACTACAGAACATTTTTGTTTATAAGATGCTTTCAGGCTCAAAAATAAATTTAGACATATCTTACTAATTTGGGGAGATAAACAGAAATATTAATTGCATCATACCCTATGTCAGCCAGCTTTAAAATTAAATTAGAAGGCATCTTCACCATTTACAGAAATTGGCTATTAAGAAAACCATGGGGTTTAGATGTTGCTTTTTCCTTCTAAAATAAAAATAAAGAGAAGAAGGACATTGATGTCCGGTCCTCCCTTCTCCTCGAAATGAGGCATGTGTCTCGAACAAGAGGAAGCCTAAAAGAAAAACATCATGTGAAAAAAACGTTTCTCAATGGATCATGCTGGTCCTAGAACAGGACATTGCCGGAATATGCATGAATGGCATGAGTCAAACTCCACTCAGGAGTAAGCATCGGCTTTCCCTTGCCATTTTCTGAAGCCTTCCAGTCAGGCTGCCAAGACAGCAACTGAATGACATGATTTTTATTTGAATGTAGGGGGGAGATTAATGCTGTTTTGGACTAATTGGAGGAACTTTCTTTAAATTAGCTTGCTTGAAGGATGCGCTGCTTCTCTATTTGGCCAACTCACAGAAGCAGTAACAAATTGTGAATAAAAAGAGACTATTTATTTAAATTCAAAACCCCTTAGCACCACTGTCAGTTGTAAGTTTTGAGAATTTCTATTAGGGAAAAAAAAAAAAAAAAAATCAGGACAAGGTCTTTCCAAACTGGTTGCTGTCAACTAAAATGAGAAGTTAGATAGAACTCCCACATGCCAGATGGTAAATCACAAGAAATGCTCGGGCTGTTAGATGCACAACAAGCGACAAACACATTGAAATACACCATGAGAAGCAAAATCAAAATAGAAAGGATATTTTAATAAGAAGTTATCATTCGGGGGAAAGATCCTTGTTAAGCTCATCAGAATTGAAAGTCATACATTGAGGGCTTCTTCCTTTCCTCACCACCTCACGTAAGCATGGAGAACAACTAACAATTTTAGCAGAGTTACATTAGGCTAAGGGCTCCTGTCAGCAAGAGCCTTGGAGTTCACTATTCAGACATTACTTACAACCCTTTCTGCCAAGTTACTTAAAAAATATTGTTAAAGGATACCAGGGAATTATTTACTCAAACCATTACTGTTTCCTGAACACAGATGCAAGAAAAAGTTATATTAAGAAGATAAACAGCTGCTACTGTATGCTGTTTAAATGGTAACAAAAGCATCTAAGGGCCATAAAGGGAATAGTACGGGAATTAAAAAGCATTTTTATGCACGAAGACCGCTAACATCCGTACATTCATTAAAGTGGTATCAACCATGCTTTTAATTAAAAGTTAGCGACAGAAACTTAAATATGATTAATGAAACCTAGCAGCCTACCAGAAGTCTGCTCTATCAAAAGCAAGAAGCACAACAAGCTGCATTTCCAGCTCTTGCTTGCTTGTTTCTCTTTCCCTCTCAGAGATGCTGCCACAATCAGAACACATCGCAAGGACCACAAAGCAGCATTCCTGTGAAAAACAGCAAGCCAGGACAAGTCTGCAACCGTGCTTTCATGCTTGGCCATTCTTTAGTCTGTATATCCCGAGGAGGCATTTCAATTACCGAGCAGCCCGGGGCCAAGACAACGAGCTGGTTACCTGTCAGAATAACCAGCTATACAACGATCTATCAACCATCACAGGCATGAGGTCTGCCAAAGGCCAGGAGAAAGGCTGCCCTACAAACAGCAGTCTCCTATTCAACAGTGGAAAAAAATCACTCAGAAGCCAGTGCTGAACTCTGTAACGCAGTCAGTCTTCTTGTGTTACTCGGGAGCAGTCATGACAAAAATAAACTACGCGATAAAAATACAGCGCGAGCAAAAAGATGTGGGCACGGAGAGGGAATTAGTATGCATATATAGGAGGATAAGGAGTCCTACAGGCCATAGATATTTCGACATGCAATCAAACTACCTCCTATTTAAGTCCTAATGTCTGCAAAGACGAATCTATTACCATTGTCCTGTTGAACCGCGGTCATGTATGGAGCTGAGCACATGCAGATTATGTCTTCAAAGACTGAAGACTTTTTTTGGCATTGTATTACCCACCGAGCTGCTTCCAGACGCACAGAGCACATAGAATGATGGAAGTTCTCACTTTAGAGAAGGTACTAACACAGGAAGAAACTTTGCATTTTGCTTAAATACATAATTTAAATAAACTTTGCCTCGGTCATAGCATTTTAACATAAAATGTGCCAGGATTGAATTGTGTGGCTGACTGAACAGGGCCCTACTGTGAGGGGTTCCCCGTTCAGGGCTCTGCTAATGATGCTCCAAGCCCCAGGCTGAGCACCTCAGCGCACTCCTCTGTGCTTCTCTTTCTTCAGCGGAGCGAGAGGGGTTGGGGAGGAGGTGAAGGAAGTGATTTAACCCTCCCGCAGCTGGACAAAGAGCTAAAGTTGTTCATGGTGTAGCCTGCTGCCGTGGGGCAGCAGCGTACTCCAGAATGGAGCTCAGGGTTGTGCGGGAGCACCAGGCAGGGCCCCTTCTGTCAAGTGATGGGGAGGCCAGGAGAAGGCACCGCCAGGCCCAGCAGAGAGGATCGCCTCTTGTAGCCCATCATCCAGCTAAGGAACGGGCATTCTGCTCTTTCTAAAGGGAAAAATCTCTTCCTCCTGCCCTCCTGAGGGCTGCCCTCCCGAGGGGAGGCACCGCCTCAGGAACATGGCCGATTTCCAGTCAGCCGCCCAGCAGTCCACTGACCGCAGGGGGTCTGGAGCCCTGAAAGCCCACGAGGTTCTTCCTCAGCTGTAATTAGACAAAGGCATTTCTTCTGTGAGGCCACGGCAGGTCTCACCCCTCTTCCCATACCACAGGCAGGGAGGCCATCCCCGGGCAGCACCTTTGCCCCCTCCTCACAGCCAGGCCTTGTCCGAGGGGCTCGTGGGCCACCGCCTTCCCCACCACACGACAAGTCTCCACCCGGTGCCTCTGTCAAAGCTGAATTCGTTGAAATTCAAGCTTGAGAGATGCGGTAACCGAGGAAGGAGGACAAGGAGGGCCATGGCCAGGATGAAGGCTCTCCTGCGGGCAGCGTTCGCTCTGGCCTCACACGTAGGGTGTTTGAAGGCTGCCGGCACTGTTCCCTGACATCCGGCACGGCTTCCTGCGCATCCAGCCACAACCTACCGAAAACGCTCCCTCTGCCATTACAAAACGCCCGGTGTGGACGGTGCCCATCCCCGGCTGTCAAACGCTGACACTCAAACCACGACCGAGGACAGAGGAGAAAGGTGTTTGCTGCCTACAACCCGCCAGCAGAGAGAGAAAGGAATAACGGGGGGGTCAAAGGGTGTAACACAACCAAACCTCATTAGTACACCACGGGGTACGCTAGAGCAAGGCTATGAGTCCTTCGTTATTTTGTGTGCAACAACGAGGAGCTGAGGCAGCGTGCTGCTACGGCTGCAGCGCCCGGAGACCCCGCGGCGCAGCAGACCTGTCCCTCCCTGTCATTTACTCCTCTATTCGGGAAACTTTTACCGCCGACGCATCCCGCTGGCCGCGGGCGAGAACGAGACGGCCCGGCCCCGCTCAGGCCGCGGGAGCGCCCGGAGGTACCGGCCGGGCACCCGCCGCCGCCGCGGCCCGCAGGGGCCAATTCCTCCACCGCCGCCCGCCGAGGCCCCGGAGAGGGGCCCGCCGAGCCGCCCCGGCCCCTCGGGGGAGGCTGAAGCCGCCCCGCGGGCCCGGCCTTCCCGCGTCGCCCTCCCCTCAGGCCCGCGGCGGTTCCCGCCCCCGGTGAGGCACGGCCGAGCCGGCCCGGGGGGCCGCCAGGTGCCGGGGCCCGCCCCGCCGCTCCCCGCGCGTCCCCCTACCACGCACCGGCTGCTCCCGGCGCAGCGGCCGCGGCTCCCGCTGCTGCTGTTGTTGCTGCTGCTGCTGCTGCTGCCGCCGCAGCGGCTCGGCGGCTGCCGCTGCCTACGAGTCGCTGCCTGCCGACATGCCCGCGCTCCGCTGGCATAATCCCCGGCGAGAGTGGGCCGGGCGCAGGCAGCTCCTCACCCGCCGGCTCTGCCGCGGCGCGGGGACGGCGGAGGCGGGGGGAGGCGAGGCGAGGCGAGGCGGGCCGCCGCAGCTCCGCGCTGCGGGGGAGGGGGGGCGGGAGGAAGCGGGGAAGACGAAGAGCCCCGGTGCCGGCGCTGCCCCTGCGCTGCCGCGGCGGCCGCCGGCCGGACAGCTTTATTCCCCCGCCCGAGCCGTGCCCACCGCCGCGGGGAGCCGCCACTTCCTTCCCCGCGCCGGGCCGGCGCTCCCGCACGGCGGGCGGGACGGGGGCGCCGCCTGCCGGTGGCGGCGGGGAGCGCCGCCGGGGCCCGTGACCGCCGCCCGCGGGGCGCCCCGCTCTGCCCGGCCGGGGGCGAAGCCGCGGGGACCCCCGGAGCGGGTTCAGCAGCGGGCTGGGTGCCTCTCCCCGGCCGGCACCCGTGCGGAGGCTCCGGCTCGCCGCGGGCGCTCTTACCGCCTTCCTCCAGACGCTGCCCTGCGCTGGGTTCCCTCTGCTGCTTGGTACCTTTACCGGGTGCCCGCGGGAAGGATAACTGACGGTGACGGAGCCAAACTTCCACGGTGAGGGGTGAAGCCCCAGCCCAGCCTCTGCTCTAACCCTGCCCCTGCACTAGACTTTTTGCAGACTGGAGCAGTGCTGGTTACTCCTGTAACTTTACTCCTGCAAAGACTGGGAAAAAATCACTAAAGGTTTAGCCATCATTTTATTCAGAAACCTCAGAAAACGGCAACAAAATTTGCTGTACTGTTTTAAACGTGTCAGTTTGTTGCTTTGGTTTTTTTTTAAGGATGCATCACTTCACCGCTTCTGTCCACCCTGCAAATGCAAAATACTACCAGCAGCCAGCCCCCTGTTACGTCCTGGATAATTCCACACTCACGAGCTTCGAGAGAGCTGCACAGCTGATGCTTCAAGCTCTTTGTCCTCATCCTCAGGGACTCCCCTGCACCTCACCAAGACCTGCTCCCATTTCTGCTCTTTCTCGGGTCCCCCCACAAAGCCAGAGCCAGCCTGCCTAGTAAACGAGTTTGTTTTGTAAACATACCTGCATTGCCACAGTAAGTTCTAGTCCGCATTATAGCTCTTTTTAGAGACAAAGTTCCCAGTGCAAGGCAGATTATACCTGAAGCGATCAATGGTAAAGAAACACTTTTTTTAATTTTAATTTGCTTTTTAGAGATGTGGACAAATAGAAATTTTATCTTCCAAAGGTTAAAGCTGAAAGATTAATGTTTATTATCATAGAGAAAACTATGCAGGGGAGTGTCTCGCAAGGGCAGCCTGAGACAGAACAAAGCCTGGGGCTCCCAGCAAAACCCAGTAGATCTGGAAAGGCGATAAATGCCTACATAGCTGAGAGGTGTCAGGTGGAAGAATGCAGGAGGAAGATGATTACAGTCCTCCTCAGAGGAAGCATAAGCTTCTGGTTCTCTGGAAGCCCTTATTTGTCCCCAAATATGGAACAAGGCAATTTGCTCATGTTAAGGGAAAGAGTTTTAAAAGGGATTAAAAAAAAAAAAAAAAAAAAGTGTGTCCAGCAAAGGGCACAGCAAGTGCAGTCACATTTTCCACAGTAAACACGCACTTCATGTGCCCCGCTTCTTGATGCTTCGGGTCTAATTTTCAGAAGCACTGAGCATTCAGGCCTCCCACTGATTTAATCTGGAACTGCAGATTCGCTGCCCCTCTGAAGAATCAGGCCAAAGGCACCATACTGAACAGGTCACCCTAAGCCAGGCATTTATTTGAAAAGGTTGGCCTAGAAGTTTACTAAGAGCAACACTTACTACTTTTTTTTTTTTCCCTTTCTTCCCCCTTCAGTGTTATAATAGAACAGAAATAGCCTAAAGAGCTCCAACAGATGGAGGAGGACTTTTGATTAAAAAATAAATTCTGACTCACAATTCAGTTTTCTGGATGTAATAAAAAAAGAGTACATGAATATGAATAGCACTGGAAAGAACGGAGTGGAGATGAAGGGAGGTTATAAGAAAGGCAGTGAAATAGCTGAACTGATGTACCTACTTGTTTCTAATGTCTGTCAGGAAAATTCTGTTTGTTTTTGCTGTGGTGCTGATGAAAGAAAACAAGACCATTAGTGGACTCATGAAATTTTCCTGTGATGGATTTCTTGGAAAAATCCTGCTGGCTGAATGATACTTTTGAAGAATACTTTTAAATGGTACCTGTTAATAACTTAAAATGGTGGGAAAACTTCTTCAGCTAAATAGTACAGCTGCACAGGGAAGCCAAGATTCTTTTTTCCTCCCTCAACCCCTTCTAAGTAAAAATTACAAGTAAGAATATGGAATACCATCAAAATTGTACATCTATTCGTATTATTTATCAAAATATATTTGGGCAAGTTATCTCCAAGCATTCAGGCCCAATTTCTACATTTTACAGTAAAGGGGAAAAATGAGTAACTAGCATCCTTAACTTCTGCCCAACTCTGATCTTGTACTAAAAGAACCCGCAGGGCAGAAGTGGCTGCAAAAAATACAATTTTTCAAAAAGACTGTGCACGGGTAGGACAGTTCTCCATCAAGTATCTTAAAACACAGCACTCTAATTTTAGAATCAGACCTTCACAAGCTTCCTTTATGACAGCTATTCTGGCCTTATAATCACATCATTGGTGGCTAAACATCTTGAACAAGGACAGAATTTGAAACACACAATATGATTAAAACCTGCATTATCGCTGATGTAATATCCCAGAACCTATTATTGTTCTTGGGCAGGAGGAAAGAATCTAATTAAACATTTATTTAATATTAAAATACAAACTAAAATATCAACGTTGGACAGTAATTCAGCAATATGCCAACTAGCAAATATATATTTTTCACCCAGAAAAATGCATGTATGTTCACAAATACAGCTTGGATTTGATTTGGAAACGTACGCGATCAGAACACTGGCATGGCACAAAACCCAGTCCGGCGTATTAGAACAGTAACTTCGGTTAAGTAGTTACGGTCCCGGAGTGTCAGCTGGAGTTGAGTTGCTCACTGGGAGACAGGATGGGTGCTGTCAGTCTCGTGAGTCCTGGTACTTGCGGTATCAAAACGCTACTCGCTGCGACTGTTGGGAGACGCCAAATAATTTAGAGCAATATTTTCCTAACACAGCCAGCGGCAACCGAACTAGCAAAACACATACCGATTTGCAGCCAGCCAGCCAGCCATAATGAAAGTATTGCTCACAGTTTTGTCACAATGAAAAATATCCATGTTATAAGGTTTAAATTAAAAGGCTTTACCATATAACAGTAGTTATTTTTAACACAGGTAATTCATGTTGCTTTTTGTATTAAAGTTCAAAATTTCCTACTGGCTAATATTTACATCATACCATAAATATTTATAAAAT
The DNA here is from genome assembly GCF_018139145.2 of Gymnogyps californianus. Taxonomy (NCBI): domain Eukaryota; kingdom Metazoa; phylum Chordata; class Aves; order Accipitriformes; family Cathartidae; genus Gymnogyps; species Gymnogyps californianus. Next base: position 13,115,110 of record NC_059486.1, on the reverse strand, counting down.
GGTGAGGAAAACGAAGTGCAAAAGGATAACACTATCATTTTCTGAAAACAAGCTGCCTCTTAGTTTCTTATTCTTATTATAAATTGAATATCACTATTTAAAAATAATTAATATTTCTAAAAATATTACAATACAGGATAAACATTGATTTCTCAAGTGTAACAAAAATATGTTTAAAATATAGGTGGCTGTTTGAAGTACAAAATATTGCTGTTTGTAAAGGGTAACATGGTTGTAAAACTACTATTGAGGGTTTATAAAAATACAAAACAATTTGCATTTACTGAGTGCATAATTACATATTAGTGCAAAAAAAAAAAAGCATATTTGCATTCAAGAAAGAATTATCAAAGATTTGCAGAGGTACGCAAAACATGAAATCTTTTCAGAGTCATGCGTATTGACCCCAAATCTCTATTAATCCTTTCCAAGCGATCTTCCAGGGCTTCCTAAAAGAAACAGTTAAAGAAAAGAAGGGGGGGGGGGGGGGGGGGGGGGGGGGAGGGAAGATTTAATAACATACAACAAAATTCAATGATTCTTCTAAAATGAAGAAACTACTATTATTGCTATATTCAAGTGGTATCGTTTTTGACACATTACTAGCATTCTGTTAGCACCCAAAAACTAGAGCCAGACCTACAAACTTTTCGTATTATTTTTATGTATGTGTGCGTATTTGTGGGTTGTTGGCTTTTTTAAAAACTGTTTCAGGTATTTTGGGTTTTTTTCCATGTGACTTCTGAAACTCCCTGAGATAAACTTGACAAGAATTAGGACAGGCTGATAATTAGGGAGACACATTTAGGAAACAGCTGACCAGTGGAGCGAGTGGCAGTATTGATTTACTGGAATGCCACTTCTACTTTCAAATTGATAACAAGCCCTGGGATTACAATTTAGGGAATGCTGAAGTTGTAGGCTTCGCAGAGACCTCTAAAACACAACTTTGAGACTCTTGTTTTTATTAAAAGAGTCTGCAGAGCTTTCCGAAGGCGGCACTCCCCTGTATTCCATCTACACTACCTATTTTTGCCTTCTTATTTTCTTCTTTATACTTTCAAGTAGACAAAACCCAACCAACCAAACACTAAACTTTGCACTTTCTTCTGCAGCACAACATCCTCTCTACAGCTTCAGGGATCTATTTCACAGTCACTGCATTTTCTTTCTGTATTGCCTTTATCTACCTCTCAGTGTTATCGCAAGAACAGACTATTCTTGCTGTAATTCAGAAAAATGCATCCTATGTACAAAAAATAGAAGATATAAACAGTCTTATGCAGAATATACACTATGTAGTATGTATATATATGTATACACACACACTTTTTCTTTACGTGCGTATATATACACACACACTCGCACAAAAGAAAAAGTTCTCAGTTTGTGGCGGTGGGGGTGAAAATCAAATGTTTGCAGGGCTAATTATTTTTTTCTGAATCACTTGCATACAAATTATCCAGACTTACACCTTTTACATAGCAAGGCAGAGTGCGTTTATAATTAACTTGCAGTAACTTCCCAATTATCTTCTAATGCAGTAAAGTCTAGAGAACATCTTTCACACACATTCAAAATTCACCCATCTTCAGGAACAATTCTCAGTGGTATGGAAAAATTCCCATAGTAATCACACTTACTATATAGCAGAACTTTCATCTACGCTATATATTCCACATATATATATATATGTGGAAGAGCAACTTAAGAGAACAGTCATATGTAGAAGCTTTTTCACCTGATTTAATCTTGCTTGCAAGGTCATTCTTCCACCAGAACAAGGTATTCGACTCAATGCAGCCTCAATCTAATAACAGAAAATACTTCAGTTGTAAATTACAGTTTCAAGAGCCAATATAAGCCTTCCTAACTCATCTTACAAAAAGAGAGGTGAGGTGTATAGATTACAGATACACATCCAGTCTTGTTCTTAAACACTAACTTATGTTACCATAATACTGTGCCATACAAAACTGATAGAGAAGTTAACATTCATAAGCAGACCCTCTCAAGGATCATTTTGAAGAGAGCACTCTTTCTTGCCAGAATAACCTTCCTTGTTTGACAGGCTGATTTAAAGCATTGTCCATTAAGGAAGAAAGTAAATTCACTCCAGCCCTTCCATTCACACTGTGTTTATGTTGAAGTGACTCTCCTTTAATGAGGTTAGGGACAGAAAAGGACTGGAGTACGGGAAGTAGAGCAGGGAATGACAATGGCACGTTCCTAGGGTAACACTAGAAATTGTGCATGAATTTCAGCCATGCATTGCTTAGGTATACGGCTACATCCCTCACCTCTCACACAACAATTACGTTTTGTCACAACTTTAAAATAAAAATAATCTTTGCCTGTTGCTTTTCTTGAGTCAGCTCATCAAAAAGCCTCTCTGTTTCAGCCAGAGTCTTAATCCTTGCCGTGTATTTGAAGTCTCCCTCACAAGGTGATAGCACTGGCTCATATTTTTGTGCTACACTCCTCTCGTCCCAAGCTGTCGCTTTCTTCATTCCAGTATTGACAGATTCAGCATGCGAGCTGTGTCTGACACCTGAATGCTGCCTTCCTATCAACAAAATAGGGGTCTTTTTATTTGTTTTGTAATTGCCTGTGAAATTATTACATAGGACAGAAAAAGAAACTAATAACAAGAAAAGCAGTGTGATCTTGGAGGTGTATAAACTGAGGACAGTGACTAGCAAAGCCTCATTAGCTTGCCTTAAGCAAACTTCCCAGAAGAATGCAAAACATTTGTATGGGTCATCTTTCAAGTGATCTTTATAACACAGCATATTTTTTGGTTAACAAACAGATTACTGTACTGCGCTAATTAGGAATTACTTTTACTGGTACAACATTTCTAAATATCACCAAGTAGACTAGTTGTCATGAAAACACTAGTCTAAATAAATGCATTAATAAAAACAAAAGCAGAACATTGTGACAAGAATTACAAAAGTGAGAAAAGATTTGGTTCAATCAATCATTTAAAAAATCTGAAACAACTGGCTTTATTAGAGTTACTCTTTGCTATCTGTAATGCAATGTTTAGCAATAGAATTTTATTAGTGTGACTGAGTATGTACATCTTAATATATACCCTACTACGATATGCATTGTATAACTGAGTTAAGCATAGGAAAACATATTGCCCTTCTTTCTCAATTTAATTATTTTTGTTGTTCCATTGTGTTTGTGCACACACACATATACATAAAAATAAAATACTGTATGAATGGTATTTCTCTGTCTACAGGAATGAGACAAGATTTAGAGGATTTTTAAAAGCTGGACTTCAGAGAGTGAAGTGTCAGCTTTCTATTTAAGCAGCTGTACCAATGTGGAAGAAATTATGGTAAAAAAATAAAGAACAGTTTTCCCCCACTTTGACAGATTACCTTCTACATCATCTAGTGAGAGAAACTGGAGCCTTTTTCTTGGATTATTGTGCTGTAAAGTAGTTGTAGGACCAGTTTCCATGTCATCTAGAAGTATATCAAATCTACAGAGCAGGAAGCACACAACAATTACTTGCTAGAAATCACGTACCAAGCAATACAATTTTTTCACCTTTTGGTTAAATAAACAATTTTTTTATAAAACAATTTCTATCCCACAGGCATTGCAAGTCTTCTGATTACTGCTCATAGTACCATACCCCAATATACTCCTATTTGCATGCACCAAAATACCTCGTTCATGTGACTTTCTTTCAGAAGTAGGCCAGCCTGTCACTCCCGAACACACTGAGCTCCCATGTTGTCATCCTCAAGAACCATCAAAGCGATGCTAGACATTTCTTCTTCCTCATGCAAGTGTCCTACACTTTGATCTTGCAGCTAAGTATGTTCTCGAACTCTACAAGCCTTGCCAAGCAAAGATCTCTATAGAAACCATAGTATCTAGTACAGTTAGCAGAAAGTTAAGTTTATATATTTTTTAATATGCTTGTAGGTGCCATGACAGGTAGACAGATACTACTTTCAACTTTTATTTACATCTCCTGATAAGTGGCACGTAGATCTGGAGTTACTCCACACAACAATTCTTCTGTAACTTCTTTGTCACTGATCAATGTTGTGTCAATGGTAAACCCAACGTCTCATCTTAGTGAATGCTAAAGATGGGAAATCATTCTAGATTTTTCTTGCCAGATTTTAAAAAGTAAAACTTAGCTTTATAGTCAGAAGTCTTCACATGACTCATTTTCTAGGACTTTAAATGAACAAGAAACAGCAGCATTAAGCCTGCATAAACATACTGCTGCTATAATAATGATTGGAACACAACTGTATTCACAAGACTCATACCTTGTCACTGTGTTTTCATTTTTGCTAAGCAAATGGCTAAATCCAGGAGAGAGGTTTTCTTTTGGAGATCGTTTTGGGCTGTAGGTCACAGACACTGGTGCCAACATTATCTCTCTTCTTGCTGCAAAAGACAAAGTACGTTTAACTACCTAAAACTTCTCCCAATGCAGTAACTCCCACTCGTGATCAAATGCTTACATCTTAAAAGAATGCTTTTCAAAGCTGTCTACATGTTTATTTAAATTACATGACTAGTGGATTGCAACATAGAAAAATTAAAATAAACTTAGAACTCTTACGTTTTCCATGATTACAGACAAGCTTTTTTTCCCCCAGACTGTTAGAATAATGCAGAAATCCTATCTTTATTTTTCTTTCTTCTAGAGCAGCCTTTCATTATTTGCTTCTACTTTTTGAGTAACACAAATCAAACTTCAGAAAAGCACTTACTTGGAGTATTTGATTTCCTGTTTGAAGGAGGAAGGGACGATGATCTCTGGCCAGAAGGGGAGCTGTACCGTTTCGGTCTGTGTTGGTCTTTACCTTTCTCTGGGGATCGGTTAGCAACTAAAGAAGTTTCAACAAACCCAACAGTTTGACGTCGATTTGATGTTTCTAATTAAGAGGAAAAAGTTATTATATCAATCAATCCTTTTCAATACAAGAACTCACAAATATTCTCCTGTACTCAGTTTTTACTGTACAAAGACTGCACTTAGTCCGCCTCATGTGAACATACTTGTGCTGTTTTGCTCAAGTCTCGCTTCCTGCTCATCATATTCATGAAACAGATCGTTTCACTCATGAAAAAGGATGCTTTGCAGCGTGTGTGGGAGAAATGATGCTAAATAACACTGATTTAATGGAGAGACAGTGAAAAGCAGGACAAAAGCATCTTTTGGGAAAGACGGTTAGAGTACCTGCCTGAACCAAGAATATAAGCATTTAAGAAAGACTCAATGTTTTCTAATTACAAGGCTTCCTAAATCAATGTTGTTAGAACAGCTCAGTGCAGTCCTACAGTACACATGCCAGCTTTCTTAATAACATTCTGATATAGCACCACGAGAACAAAACTAAAATGCAAGTGCAGCCAGCCAGAGCTTTCTTAGGACTCCATTAACTGTTTATAAATACTGAGATATTCTTAGAAAAAGGACATTAACTACTCTCTAGCTTGAGACCTAACAGCAACCTTTGCATTCCCTCTACTTTAAACAAGTCATTTAGCTATATCATTTTGAATTTTCTTAGGAAAATTCCAGAAGTTTCCATGCTAAAACTGTTTTTATCCCATGACTCAAGTCTGATGGACTCTAATGCTGAGAATAACAAAACCAAAAGACATGCAAACAAAGAAAAGCCAGTAAAGACAAGTTCAGGAATATAAAAATTAAGAGTTACTAGCTGATGTGTCTTCTTTTTCTGTCTGTGTACCCCAATCTTTAAATGCTTTTCCTTCTTCAAGTTCTTTAAAGGCTTTTATAATTGGTGCTTCTGACATCTCATTTCCTTTCTTTTCTATTGTGTTTGTTGAAGAGTCTTCTTGCGAGGAGTCTTTTTCAGGAGGAGAATGGTGCCTTAAAGAATGTGAGGCGGTGGAGGGAAAAAAAGGATCAAGTTTTTTTACTTTATTTCATATATCCAAATACTAGCTGAATAAACAAAAATCTGCAGAAATTTAGTTTGAGATTTGCAGTTGTCAAACCAAGAATTTTAAGGGTGGTTTTTAATTTCAGCCAAGAACCTCAGAGGATTGTGCTACAGCCAATTCAAGACTCTGAAGTTGAACAGTGTGAGTTAAATTTGGTGACCTGACATGTTGTTAGAACTAAATACGTCCCGACAGAGGCTTTAGAAACTTCTGAGTAAGAAGGCAAACTACTAAATTACACCCTAAATTACACCTGAAGCTTCACACTGGTGGAAAGCTGCAGCCAACCGCTACAGCTCACATCCAATACAACAGAGCACACTGTGTCCAAACTCAGAGCAGAATTGGACACAAACACGGACAGCATAAAGACAGTGGCGCAAGATGCAGTGGAAGCTTTCTGATATTTCAAGGAAGGTACTGAAGGCTGCTGCTGCTTGCTTCATGCCAGGTTAGTGAAGGAAGAAAGCTGTTTTGTTTTTAAAGGAATTGTATAGCATCTACAACATTGAGAAATTTTTTTAGAACTCTAACAAGTACAAAATCTAAAAATATTAATCTAGTCAATTCTGGATAAAACTATTTTTAGAAGTGTTCAACTTTACATTATAGTGGAGACGGAAGGAAACCAACTCACCTAGAAGGAATACAAGTTTCTTCTAATCTGTTATCTTTGGGGCTTTCCTGGACTTCCAAAGGCTGGCCAGTGAAGATTGAATACTCCGCTCCTGGTATCAACCACTTTCGCCTGCTGACATCAGGAGTTGCCAGCTTGCTGTGGGAACAAAAAACTTCAAAATTATGAAAGGCTTTGGAACTTTTTCTTCTTTTTTTTTTTTTAATTTAAGAAAAAAATTAGGAAAATCCAGCTATTTATTCTAGTTAAACAGCAACAATAACAAATATACAATAAACTTGCAAATACTGTGGAAAAATAACTGCTTTTTAAAACATGTTTGTACAGTAAAAATAAAGTATTTAAAAAAAAATTGTATGTTGAAGTTTCAGTCTAAATTACACAATGTGCTCAGAATGCAGAACTCCACAACGATCATCTTGTAATTTAATGCTGCTTACTCAGACCAAGGTTTGGGTAACAAGTAGTTCTCAACTAATTAAACAAAAACATTTCGGTGTAGATTGCTCCAATAGTTCAGAGCATCTGACACCAGCTTTCCTTTTGACACCATTTATTAGAAAAATAAAAAATAAACCCCAAAAAACCCAAACAAGAAAAACTCACTGTCTATGACCTGAGAGTGATAAATATTAACTAATAAGCATCAATGAGTATATTATTGTCTTGAAATATCAAGAGAAAAATGTGATTTTTTATACACAGGAAAGTAGGTGATAATTAGAAAAAAAGGGTTCTTGTTTACACAAGCTATGAACCATAACTACTATTCTGCAAATCTATCCTGCTGTGCATTCAATTGGAATGAGGCTTTCTTTGAGCCTCTGAGATCAGCTAGGGGCAAATTAACCTCCAAATCCATATTGGCTCTTATATCCTCCTCCCTGATGAACATTGTCGACCGTGTTCAGGTCTTCCTTTTTTCTGTTCATTATTGAAGGATCTTGTTCATTAATATTAAAATAGCTCTAAACAGAAACCTGTCCCTGTAATATATTAATACATAAATTACTTACAACTTCATAATCATCAAAAATCAGATCCCCCCAAAATACTACTGTTCAATATATACAAATGGACATCTACAAAATGCATCACATTATCATTTTGTGCTTCACAGCATCAGTGCTGAACTGGGAGAGACACCAAAGAAGTGTCTGGGAGAGACACCATAACTAAGTAATAAAAAAAAAAAAGGGGACAAAGTTTTTCAGGTCTTTAAAACATAAAAAAAGCCAACCCAAAACACAAGCCAACTTTAATTTCCTTAACACAAATTCACAATTCAAACTAGAGTATGTATTCTAATTGAACTTCCACTCTACTCTCAGGATACCTGCACACGCTATATTTAGAAACATAGAAAGTAGTATTCAGCCTTTCAAATCAATGACAAAGACACAAAGAAAACCTCCGATGTCTAAGTGGACTATTAGATTTTATTCCCAAGATCTTTGTTGAGCATGGGAATCCCTATTCAGCTGAGCAATTGAGACCTATCAAATACTCATTTGGGAAGACCAGAGACGGTTTGCCAAGTCACACATATATTATCCAAAGTATTTATTTGTTTTAATAATTTCTTGGCATGTGAAGTCTCTGGATTACATCACATGTTTAATCCAGTTTAGCCTATGGTCTGACATCATCTTCATCCATTTTTAGCCAAAACACGTTAAGAAGTATTCTAAAACGCACAACCTGTTTTCACATTGTTGGAATATTCACTTACTTGGCACAAGAGGTTCTTAAACGACTTTCAGTAATATGGCGAAGTTTCAGCATATTTTCATGTTCTACCTGCTTGAGCTGAGCTTCAAGTTTTGAAATTGTCCTAACGTGGAAGTAGCAAAGATGCATTATAAAATGATTTAAATGACATAAAAGATACATCATATTTCTTAGAGTTTACTAATTTTTAATCGGCTATCCTGGGTGAAGCAGAAGAACAAGAGCAACTACTACATTTTTATCTATCTATCCATATGAATACGCATATAAATATGTATTGAATTCTAACTTAAATAAGTTAGGTAACCTAGCTAGAAAGACAGGACCAGGAGATACTGCTGTGGATCAAAGCATTCACCTCGAGGGCTTGGGGAAAAGAAAACAAGAACATTTTTCCTCCTTGAAATGATGTACTTATACAAAGGTCTCCCTGACTCTGGATTTAATGAGTGGCTCCTTCTCCTGTGTGTCACTCAGGTAACTCCACCAATCTGCTGCTCAGGCTCTTCACATGATTTTCCTCTCTCCCACATACTGCAGTCCACATCTTCAGTGAACTAGCCCTTGGCAATGCAACACAATCTTGGGCATTCCCCACTTGGAGAACAGAAATACAGGTTTTTGGAGCAGGATATAAAAATCTCCTTTTCCACTACAATTTCCCCAGTCTGGAATGGTCCCTAGCTAGCAGCATTGAGAATCAGGCAGGAAAAAAATAGAAGTACCAGTAGAAATACTTGACTGAACTGTCCTTCACACTATCTTCATTTCCTCAACAGTCCCAATAAAAATTGAAGGCAGAGTGGTTTTGGCTTCCTTCTATTCCTTTCTTAAATTCTTCCTATTCATTCTTTCTATTCTTCTTCTTGAAAAATCAGGTGATCTGAGCAGCAAAGAAAAGGATTGTGACATCTCCCAAGTATCACATTTGCTATTTTTCTGGTTTTGGCTGAAGACTATGCACAGGTTAATGCTTGGTGGCAATGACATTTGGAATGAATTTTGAGGTGAAACTTGTAGCCACATTTCTAGAAGAATCATCAAAACCCATGCATTTTAAAAAAAAAAAAAACAAAAACAAAAAACTTCCTAACAGTCTGGGTTTCAGCTGCTCATATAAAAACATAAAAGGAAATTATGACAGCACATACCCACAAAAGAAGCTCAAAGGGAGATGAATGACGTGAAACATCACCTTATTGCAGTTCTACAATGTCTGCCCTAGAGCCCTCTCAGATGTTCTCTCCTCCCACCTCTATAGACTTTCCTGAGCAAGTGTGCTGTTTAACCCTCTTGACAAGGAGTGGCTGAGAAATCCCAAACTAGAGGATATGTTTCCAACTGTAAACCCCTTGATGGTCACAAACATCTTGCCTAGGGCCTACCCAGAAAGTATAAAGCTCAATGGATTTCTGTTCTCCCAACCAAAAAATAGATCCAGGTAGCATGAGGGACATCCACAGGAGATATTATTTCTGCTCTATACATGGAACATCTTTCTGTCCTTTATTCATGCCTAGGAGCCATAATCTTGAACAGCAAACTCCTGTCAGCATCCTCGCTCCTGAAAACCAGAACAGAGACTGGTTAGCTGAAGATGGGGGTTCCTGAGAGGACAACTGTAGCAGTAAAAGCTTGAGCAGTGGACTGGCTGGGCTAGCTGAGTGACAACCTTCAGAAAGGAAGCAATTAATTACATCCCCCTGGAAGACGTTGTGATTGAGGAAGTAGAAAACACACATATCCTAAAAATAACAAGATTTTTACAGTGTACACAAAGTAACATAAAGCAACACAAAATGCTTCATAAGATGTAATTAAACTTGCAAGATCTACAGCCTTCATAATCTAGGAGTAAACGTTTAGGCCATAGCCTATATTTCATATTGTTAAAATAGTAATAAGACAGTTTCACATTTACCTTTTCAAATCAGAAATCTGCATGTTTGCATCAAGCAATTTGTTTTCTGTTGTATTTAATGTATCCTACAAGTACACAAGGAAAAAAGTAAAACACCTAGAAACTACAGAAGTGTATTAAAAGAAAAATGAGTACATCAGTCTTGAAAACAATACATTAAATACACCTTCCTATTTGAAAGGGAGGGCCGTTAAATTTCTTTGGCTTTGACTTTGCAGTATTTTTGCTGTCTATGACTGGAAAACAATACATTCCGAACTCCCTCCTTTTCCCTCCAGGGCTCTGAAGATGTAGTAAGAAGCTATCAGTTAAAATAAATATGGATCTTTCCGTTTGATCTTTTTCAAAATACTTCAGTTAATTCAGTTAATTCTATGGCACATTATCACATATTTTGCATGTTTGTTTTCTTAATTAGCTAGCGTGTACTTACCTTTACTCTTTCATGTTCTTTTCCAAGGGACTCATATTCTCCTAAAAGCTAAAACAAAACAAAAAAAAGAACACACAAACCCACGCTGAGACCATACAATTAACAGTTTTGTTGACTGCTGTAAAATCACCTAAATTGCTTGTCTAACATATGCAGAAGCACTACAGGGGATACAGAGTGTACTTTAACAGTATTTGTTGAGTTCTAGCATCTTCTAATTGGAACAAAAAGTGAGACAGGACAAGAGGAGACAGAGCTACTTACACAATGTATTTCTCATTTTCAAATGATTTATCTCTAAAGAAACTGAAGGAGCTGAATGAACTGGTAAAATTCCTCACTGACTTTAAAGCTGACTTTGTATTTTGAAATTTTAATTGTAAAAAAAAGGAGTTAAAGCATGAAGTAGCTTTTCCAGCTAATACCCATTTTGCCAATCCATTTAAACCTTCCCTAAAGCCAGTACTGAAGAATCAGAGGAAAAATTCCTTTGATTCAGTCTAAAAATCATACACAATTAACAGTTTCAGCAAGTTGTGATGACTTATGAAAAATTCAGTCCATCCCCACTAAGCTTGAGAGGAAAAAAGTCACTTTCTAAAATAATTTCCTGCAATACCTCTAAAAATAAAATTAACTAATAGCATGTACAGTCATAAAATACCCGGGACAGACTATGACAAGCGTTATCACATCAGGTACACACTTGCTGCCTTAAACAATTGTTTTTAAATATCTGTTAGGTCCGCAGTATCACCTAACACCTAGCCTACTAAGTAGTCAGCTGAATAATTTCTCTTCTCTTAGTTGTGCATTAGGACTTTACAATGGTACTTTGAGCAGTTTTCCAAAACACCCAGGACTTGCTGTGTTCGTAACATGCTGTGCAACTGTAAACACCATTGCCCGTTTTCTTACTTACATTTTGAAACATTTTATTTTCTTCCTTTAGCCTTGTATTTTTATTATCAGATAACTTGTAAGCCTTTTCAAATGCTTCCTCTAGATCTTTAAGCCTCGATTTTAGTCGACTGACAGTGTTATCTTTCTCTTTGTTACTTGTGTGCATTTCTTCAATACGTTCTTGCAAAACTTTGGAAGTATTACTGACTGCATAAAAGCGATCTCTCCAATCTGCCTATAGGAGAAAAAACAGTCCTTATAATGCTTACATAACAGATTTTTTATTTCAGTACAAAGCATAATCTAAAATCATCTAAATAGAAAACAAGGGTACATCTGTACGTGAATAAGTTTTTTGCTCATTTCTGTGATGTATAAAGAATGAAAATGAAGACTAAAAACCCCAAAGATGTATTTATTTTATAGGACTTAAAATATCTAGAGGTTAGGCCTCTAATCCCAGCTGATTGTCTTGCTTCCCAGCATAGAAAAATGTCTAAAAAGGTGGAATGAATTAGTCTCCCCAGGTGTCTAACTTTCATGACAAAGTGTCCTGTTCTTTGACCAATAAATATAGCTATACAGTCATAAGCAAACTGGTCTGACCTAGCCAGAAAGACTGTATAAATATACTTAGAAAGAGAATATTTTTGCCCCAGTGCAGATGAGATTTGCTTTTATCACAGCTCTAATAAGAAATCAAAGAGAAAGTAATTAAAACAAACAAAAAAAAAATCTAAAGAGAGACATCAACACATCACAATACTTCACTCTTAAACTTTGTTTGATCCCTGCTAACCTGTAAAGGTTGTTCATAAGCAAAAGTGATGATGATTCAAGTAGGGACTCTTAAGAAACTCAGCTAGGAAAGCCACTGGTGTAATATATCACATCAGCCAATATGTTAAGGAGAAAGGTTGAAAATAGAAAGATATGGAAACGCAGATCAGCTTAATAATGAACAAGTGCATTCTCTTACCCTTTTAGTTAAAAAGCAACTTGATTTAAGAACATATACTTACCACTTGCTTTTCTAGCATATTATTCTTATTTTCAAGGGCTTTTATGCGAGCACTTCCTTCATTCAGAGCCGCATCTAACTGGTCACACCTATTTAGAACACACAAATTACAAAAATCTCTTGAAATTTTAAGATGATAAATCTACATTTTATAGCCTTCTTTCCTTCCTCAAGTATCCCCACGAATTTTGGTGCCCAGCCTGTGACTGCCTCCCATAGTCTTTGGCCATTGCAGCAAGCACCCAGCATCTCTGCTCGGAAGGGCCGTGGTGCTCATGGCGGGCAAGCGGTGAACAGGGAAGATGTGCAGAGACTCCAGATGGCTCAGAGCATGAGAGCTGCAGAGCCAAAAGCAGCTGAGATGCACCAGAGCAGAGTTCCACTTCAGCTAATTGATGATGCTGTGTGATTAATTCCTGACTGAAATCATATCGCAAGCTACTTTAACTCAATAAATGCCTGCTCAGAAGTCACTTTTAATAGTTAGAACACACTACTGCTGGAAGATAAGTACAAAAGAGTCCCAGCTACCCAGACACTTTTTCAATTATTCTGAAAGGCATAAATTTTGTAAAGTATTTTAGCTGTCTAAATTTGTAATATGTATTTTGACTGGCAATAATTATATAAAAATGACATTAAACTTCTATATATAGCAAACATTCAAGCTATATCTAATGGAATATATAGGTGAGGCACATAGACTCCAGAAGTAGTAGCTGGTCAAAGAGCATTGCCCGATTGGCTTTATAAAGCTACCAATGAATTCAAGACTGGTCCTATATCATCTGTAGTTTTGACATGAAAGGTAAAGAAGGATGATGTTCACCAGCATGACAGGTGAGCACTATCTTACAACATAGATAGTTCCATTACAAATTGCTTCAGACTACCTCTGCCTGCCAGCCTTTCTTGAGCAAAACTTATACTGGCTTCAGCAAAAATCAGGTCAAACAAGACCTCTGGTCCAAACAGCACGCTTGCTGCCCAACAATAATTCTAAACTAGTCTTAAAACAGCTGCATTAAATAACATAAAATTTATATTTAATAGGAAAATATTAGTATCATAGATGCATGAAATCTTCAGAATTGAAAAGTGACATAAACTTTTCAAGATACTCTAAACAAGCATACTCAGTCTTTAAAGTGGAAAGAATACCATGTAACAAAGAGGACAAGTAAGGACAAACAGTACCTGTCAGCAAGATTTTGATTGATTTTCTTCAGGTCTTCAGATGAAGCAGTTTTATGGCTTGCCTCTAGCTGCTGTTTTAAGCTATGTATCTCAGAGTCGTAGTAAGCTCGTAGATCAGCTATGTGTCGAGCATGTTTTTCCCTCAAGTTCTGCCTAATCCTATTTTCAAAATTAAGAACAAAAAAATTCCCAGCCACCCACATGACCAAGCATTGCTGTATTCATTCACACATAATGAACTCAGCATATAAATCTCTCTTACAAAACTTTGCTGCATTCATATTAAAGCAAAGAAAGCTTCATCTAAGGCAGTGCTGCAAGACACCTAAGGCTTGCATAGAAGTCTTCATATTAATACAAATATTAATAATAACAATATATATACACACAATACAAAGCTTTACTCTCTTCTCTCCTTTGCAATGCACTAGAAACTATGCATGTAAAATTAAAATAGGAAAACCCAAACACTGAACTATCTTGAAACCAGGACCCCTGCATAAGCCCTCACACACAGAATATATGCCACGTATGCTTGTCAATGTGCAAATCAAGAGAGCTTCAACAGTGAATGGGGGATATTTATTTTTCCTAAGTACAGTAATTCTGTGCTTCTCCCACCATTTGACTCTAAATAGGAAAACATAACCACAGAACTTTGAAATTCTCTGCCTAAATTAACTCCTTCATACAGCCTATGAGGGAAGCATGTATTTTTATTTTAACGTATAAACAGAAATAACCAAAGCATTAAAACATAGAAAATTGTTTTGCCTTCCAGTTAAGGCTTTAACGTCCAAGGAAGACAGAGAACAAATATTGTGCCTTAGATTAAATAGTATGGTCTAAAGAAGATTAAATAGTACGGTCCAGAGACAGACAGTTGTAAGAAGTGGAAAATTACTGTTCTGTTTATATGCCACCTGTACTTCAGGGGACAAAAAAGAAGGAAAAAAGGAAAGGAAAAAAAAAAAAGCAGCAATGTCCAGCTATGTTCTAAGCAAACAGAACTCACATCTTTTGTTTGTTTTACTAGTATTGTTTCACTTCTTTCATGACAGTACCAACTCTACAACTTTTTAAAAAGAAAAAAAAAATTACTTACTTTGACATTATCACAGGATCTTCAACAGATGTCACTGAAAGACTATATTCTGGCAAACTGTTGTCAGCACACTGAGTAATAGAAGATGGAGTCAGAGTCAGTGTTTCTTCCTCCTCAGTGTTGACTAAATCATCATTATTAGTATCCATATATGCCATTGGAAAGGGACAGCTGGTCTTGTTTTCATTTTGGAATGGGTGATTTCTCCAGAGGTCCAAATGCACAGCTCTGCTGCTGGCAGGATATTTTGGAGAATCATCTAACTGAGATGAATTACTTGTCTGTGAGAAAGAGTCTGTGTCACAATGACTTGAAAATCCGGGCTCTGCCATAGAGTCTGGAGAAAAAGGAGTAGTATCTTCAGGAATACTGAAAGAACAGCGTCCTGGGTTCTGCTGACCTGGTTTCATATGCAGGGTTGGGTCCAATGTCAAGATCTAGGAAATAAGTTATAATGCTAAAAAAAATGTGATTTAACTTTTGTTCTTATAAATGAAGTTTATCTGAAGACATTAGTAATCCATATAATATATTGCAGGAATTATACTGAATATTACTACAATCATTTGGTAGTGACGAGCAAGATGAAGAGACCTGTAACAGCTTAGATGATGATATATATTCCCAACATTTGCAACCTGAGTTTCTAAGTTTCCATTAAGAATAAAAGACATATCTAGCATCTGTAGCTGTCTAGAAAACCTTTGAAATTTCAGTTATGTAAATAGAAGGACTATGATGTCTGCTTGTAGGTTGAAACAATAACTTTGTATGGTTATGAAAATAACTTCATGGATTATACAAACAAGATAGTAACATAGTAGCCATCATTACCGGATTTTGTACAAGACTGAAAGCTGTATAAAGAAACAGATATGATAAAGACTATTTCCACAGCCTGTGCCTCTTCTGTTTCACAGGTGGAATGAACCTGTCTTACAGGAAGTAGTAAGAAAACCCTGCTTCTGCGACTGCAGTTCCACGTGCATTTCATCAGCTGCAGCCTCAGCGTAAGCAAATTCGTCCCTGTGCCATCCTCAAGGTTGTGCGGCAAAGGTGCTTGTTTACCCAGAGTATTCTTAGAGGTTCTTTTCAGCTGGATCCCTTCCCAATCTGGTTCCTCACATGGCTGCACAAATTGCTGTTCCAGCATAACACTGGAGGTGGCAGCAGGAGCCAATTAATATGTGAAACCAGCCTGTAACCGATCATATCTCCAAACTGAGACAGGAAGTAAAGAAATTAATGTTACCTCTGGTGGGTGACTTGACTGTGAAGAAGGCATAAAATTCTGGTCTGGCAGCTGCTTGTTGTCCCTTTGTCTTTTATGATAAATATCCTTCAATGATGATAGCTTCGTGTCATCAGCAGAAGACAACTTCAACAGGAAAAATTCCTGCATTAGTTTATCTGAACACAATCCTCTATCCCCAATACAGATAAACAAGTTGTGGGGTGGGTTTAGCTAATAGATCAGTTCAGAACAGAAGGCGGCTTTATTCAATGCACCCAATTTAAAAAGGGGTCTTTAATGAGGAACATACACCTTTAATATACTAGTTAGTCTCTTTTCATCTCCTATATACACAATTTCTTTTAAACGACAAAAGAAGGTCAATAAATTTCGAGTGACTTTAGCGGGGGTAAATGAATAATGAAGGAACAGAATATGAGAGACTAAGCTAACAAAAGAGTTCTCACAGAAAAGTTAGCTTCTGGAGGGCTGATTCTTTCTATCGTATTAAAAAAAAAAAAAAAGCAAAGATGACAAGCAACTATAAGACAACTTTTAAAACACATACAAAGTTTACCTGATCTGGTGATACTTTTGTGGAGAAAATATCAGCGAATTCGCTTCTGAAATTCTCTGGTAAAGACTGATACATCTCCTTTTCATCTAATTTCCAGTACGAAAGTCCTGATAAGAAGAAACAATGAAAGAAAAAAAAAAAAAATTACAAATTTCAAGCTCACAGCTATAGAACAGGAATCCCAAAATCCATTAGTAAGATGTTACTTTGTCAGCTAACAAGAATGCTGTATTAATTATGTGCATCTATTGCTTAAGAATCTCACTAAAGCATTGTTACCAGAAGTTACAAAAATCTCAATGCAAAGCACAAGCAACATAATCAGTATTACATCACACAGCATCAGTAACAAAAGCTATAAATCAGTGAAAACATATAGATTTACTCTTTGGTGTTCAAGGAACAAATCCTCATTTACCACAAACTTTATATTTCTACTGATTCCAGTACAGCACTTAAAACTTGTATTACCCAACGAATAATCCTAGACAGCCACTTGATACTACAAACTCTTTGGTTTGGTACTCAACAGCACTCTGTAGCATGCAAAAAGACAGACTACCAGGACTAAGAGGGATGGCACAAGAGGAACAGATACAGTCTCAATCCCACTTCAATTTCTTGTATGTATCCCTCTCTCAATGGGTTGTGAAGAAGCAATAAATATACACAGTTTGCAGGGCTGCATCTCTGTGCCCCTGTTTGTTACTGAAATGAATCCACCCTGTTACGATCAAAATATGTGAATTAGTTGTTTGGCTTTCACAAAAAAACCAAACCAAACCAAACCAAAAAACACCCCACACACAAAAAAAAAGACACAAACACAGACCCCCAAAACCACAAAAACACACCACCAACCATCCCTCACACACACACCCCAAAACAACAAAAGCAAAACCATACCAAAACACAAAAAAGCGCCCCTCTCCCCAAATTAAAGAATCACCACATTACACACTGCATTATTTTGTTCTTGTCCATTCACACAATTATTGAATCATGCCCTTGGCTTACAGGAATGCTGCCTCTATTACCACGCACTCCTGTGATTACTAGATCAATGATGCTAATATTTGAAAGATCATTTGATACCCCATCATGATTTTAATAGTAATTACATTATGAAACAGTTTTAAACATAAAGCTCAGCTTTGAAACATTGAGAAATTTGAAGAAAATAATTACTGCATGTCCTACATCTGCCAGCAGTGATACGCAGGAGGTACCATCAGTTTGAAATGCAAGAGCAAGAAAAGCAGAATTACGCTATATCAAAGTTTAATGGCTTGTTGGTGCTCAAACCCTCCTCACCTCCCCAAAGTTATTGGGGAGACATTCGAGTACGAGTTTTAAAAAACGAGACTTCAAAAGAAAAGGAGATGTAAGTACATGAAATTAACTATACCTGAAGCTTCAGACACTAAGGAATTCGGACTTTCATTTGGTTGATTGAGGTAAAAAGTGTAAGGTGGCAAAGCAGCATCAGTAAGGTTTGTCTAAAATTACAAAGGAAAGACAAATTTATAAGGAAAATCGCAAAGCAAGGGGGAAAAAAAAAATCAAGGGTACAATTTTTTAAAATTGCATGTAAATGTTATTAGTCTTTTTAAACAAAGAGATTAAATTTAATTATACAGCATGATCCAAACCTATACAATTTCTATTCAGGGCAATCACAGTCAAATGGGGAACTAAGCTAAGCCACATAATTAAAAGACAGTGATATTTTCTAAGTCATGTGCCTGGCCGCTTGTGGAGCGTTTTTGAGATTAACTGTTACAAAAATACACATTTTGGACAGTCATCTAAGCTTTCTTGCTCCTTAAGAGGTGCAAGTATACAGAGGGATGACTTACCAATAAAGTGTTACTCTTTCCTCATCCTAAGATTGGAATTTCTTATATTCAGCTGTTATGACTCCACCTACCACAAATCCAGAGGTAAACAGTGTCTATCATCTCAGATAGACACAATGCTACATACCCTTCTCATCACTCCCAACTTTCTAAGCAACCTCCCCAGCTAATTACAGAAACAACTCTGAAAAGGGTGGGACCAACACGTGGAAAAAAAATTCACATAATTTAAGATCTGCTACAACTGTCCTCTTCCTTAATCAAAGGAAGAAATGTCATTGATATAACACAGCGATACAAAAGCAACGGACTATGGGCAGCTAGCTTTAAAATGATCATCTCACATTGCTCTTTTCTACCATACTTAGGCTTTTTGTTCCATTACAGCAGCTTAACAGTCATGCTACTTGGCAAATTTATACGGCTCATACAACTGAGGACTAAAACAGGATAGTAACCATTGAGTTAACAAAAGTAAGAAAAAAAAAAATCAGAACTAAAGCTTTTCAAGTTTTTGCATGAAGTACCATCTCACCTCAAGGCTATTTTGTCCCTCTTAATGTTTTTATTTAGGTATTCTCCTTTGCCTAAGGAGGAAGAAAGGAAAATGAAGGGGTATCAACTGAATTCTTACAAAGGAATAAAGAGATAGAGGTATTTTCAAAAGCTGAGAGAGAAAAGCGACAATCCACAGCAGATAAATTTAACTCCTGGTTTGAAATATCCCCTTAGAGTAACATCTTGTTTCCACTGACAACAGAAGACTAGAGACAGCAAGTCCAAACAGCTACTCTTACCCTTTCTGGATCACCCTCAAAGTGACCACAGGAAAGGAAACAGACCCTGCCTTGAATCAAGTGATTCATATTTGCTAGTTCTCCTATTCTCTTGTAGGTGGAGTCATTCACAGAGTTTCAGGAATTATTTCCTTAAAAATAGCATAAGGAGAGAGGTTTGTGACAATTAATAGACTGAAAGTAATTGTAAAACTTCATAGTTACATGTATGATTATTACTCATACAATCATGTTGCATAACATCCTTTTGGATCAGAAATATTATGTCATTAAACTTCCCTCCCCAAAATAATCTGATCTGTGGACATACACAATTAAGTCAAGAGTACAGGGGGGACGAACCAAATTCTTCTCAAAGAAGTATTTTGAGCTGATTCAGCAGTCACAGCAATAGGCATTACTACAAATGGTTCTCAAGAGCCAATTAGATTTCCTAAATGTCTATTGCGGGGGTTGGTCAGTTACTTTTAGTAACTAGCACTGTAACTGTGCTTGGATTCGTTCAATCTACCCAAATCATAGTCATACACAGGCATAAAAGAATGTATTATTCTTACATAAACAATACAAAAGAAAAAAAAAAAGTTTGGATTTTAGCATAAGAGACTGCTAAGAACACTAAAAAAGCCCAAACCAAACTAAACCAAAAAAATCCCTGCAACTTAAAATCCCAATCTGGAAGAATACTATCGTCCTGAACAGAGTGGCTAATGCCTCCACATGCAAGGAGTTCTGTGTTCTAAAAGAGACGTTACCAGCTGAAATCAAAGATCCTTCCAAAAATTATAGGACACAATAAATTACCATGACCTGAAGCTTCAATTGAGAATGTGACTATTATCTCTATAAGGAAAGAACACGTGCTACTTAGGTAAATTAAGACAAAAATTAGGCAAGGAATAAAATAAGCCAAAATAGCTATGTGAGTAAGTATAGAATGATCCAGGAAGTAAAGTATGCCCACATGAACTTTAAACATATAAATGGGAACACCACTACTTAAATGCTTAAAGCCAAGTATGAAAGCACATGCTGAATCAGAACATACTATAACACTGAAAAAATACCAGTGACAAGAATAAAATTAGAAAAACATCATAAAATAAAGAGAGACTTACATTCTCAACTGGTAATTTCTTTGCTTGCTCATTTTCTTGCATAGAGTTCACACATACTTCTTCGGCATTTATTCTTTTTGGTTGGTTTTGTTTCAACTTTTGTGCCCATGATGTTAAAGACTTACTATATGGTAAGAAACACACACATATACTGTAAGTACATACGCCCTTTTCAGTGGAGACATGAAATCAATTTCTTCAAGGTGAAACATAGGCCCTAAAACTCCACTGCCTTTATATTGTTTCTCAAAAATGCACAAAGTAATGAATGCTGAAATGTTTTAGGGCTCTTTTTAAAAAAAGTAAAACAACACAACAACAAAAAAACTCCACAAACAATGAAATCACTGAAAGGAAAGGTGCTAATCACTGCACCCATAATCAAAATGGCTTTCCTACTACAAAAAAATTGTAACAAAGAGCTCCATATTTTTAGCCAGGCAACTATTTTTGGGTCTGTTCAAGCAGATGCTGATCAAAACCACAAAATTAAGCTGGAATGTAAATGTGGTGTTTTTTCTTATTGTGTTATCAGTCTGGTTGTAAAGATGATGTCAGCTAAGACACACTAAGGACGCCTTCCAACTCAAGAGAATCTTCAAGGATAACAAAGATCAAAACAAGATACAGAAGGAAACAGAAAAAAAAAAAAGG
The DNA here is from genome assembly GCF_018139145.2 of Gymnogyps californianus. Taxonomy (NCBI): domain Eukaryota; kingdom Metazoa; phylum Chordata; class Aves; order Accipitriformes; family Cathartidae; genus Gymnogyps; species Gymnogyps californianus. Next base: position 13,093,959 of record NC_059486.1, on the reverse strand, counting down.
GGCAGAACAACAGAAACAAAGAGACATCCTGAAATTCTTCTTAGAGGTAGATGTGGAACAATTTTTCCATTTTGTTAAAAAGTGACACTTTGAAAAACTACATATTATATTGTCCCAGTTTGGGACACACAGTGGAAAGAATGAAAAAAGGTTACAACTAAAAATTAAAAAACAACAACAACAAAACCAGTTTGGGTTAACTGAACTATTCCACTTTGGTTTGAACACCTTCTTCCTTCAAACTGAGTTCATAATACAAAACAGAAAGCAATTTCAAAGAAAAAAACTTGTAATTTTTATAAAAAGGACAAAAAAATCATACATGAATGATTTCAAATGTTGTCTTAGAAAGGTTTTTCAAACTGGAAAACACTCTTGAGTTGAGCTTCTCCAGCTCCAAGCTCCCTGGCAGTCCATGAATTGCAGCTACCCCCCTCATGGAACTGTGCAACATGAATCAAATACTGGAATAAATCCGAACAGAAGGGAGGAGGAGAATATACATATCAATGGGGTTATGATCTACCCTATATACTGAGATAACACATTTCCAAACCAAATCCTCTAAAGAAAGCTGGTTCTGTGTTCTATTGCATACTACCAAAATGCAAGTTCATTTTCCAATAGAGAGTTTTTATCTCTGCAAACTACTACAAGGGACTCACAGGCAACATGCTGCCCACAAGACCTCTGATACTGCTCGTGACCACATGATGCCACTGCCATTACAGCCTAGTCTGACAGGGAGAGAAAAGTACATTGTTAAATACTGTGCAACTACAGCAGTGCTTGCTCAGTATTATTGCCAAATTAGCTAGCCAATCTTTCAAAAAAAAAAAAAAAAAAAAAAAAACTTGGTAGATCCACCCACCTATTGAATAGAGCAAAACAAACAAAGATCAACCAAAGAAAACAAGAGAAAGACCCAAACATGTTTGGCTGTTGTCTGATACAATTTATTACAGTAATGCATGCATATAAGCTGGCAAAAGAGGCTGGTTGAGCACAATAGCAAAATATCAGTCATATAAAATCGGTAATCAGCACGTAAAATTCTGCTGCGCAGATAAACACTATATGCAAACTGTATCTTAGCTCATATTTGCAGAAGAAAGTAGATTTTCATATTTTTCCCCAACGTATCTACAACAGATAAACACTGCAGATGCAAATATGCATCATGCAGAAACATTAGGCTAAACAAATAACTTTATCTACCAAGAAGCATAGTATTTTTTACAATCAAGAGGTTCCATTCAATTCTTACATGTTTCCAGTTACCAACAGCTGTTTACTGAATGGGGACTGTCTACAATAAATTAACATATTTGGAAAGTTTATCACTTACCTTGGTTTTTTTCCACATTGAGCTTCATCAACTTTATGTTCAAATTCAGCAGGAAAAACTAAAATATCGTTCCTTCCTGATGAAAAATTTTCCTCTATTTTTTTTGGTAAAAGTTCTCTCTTATTTTGAACACTGGCTACAACTGCATCACTCTGCAATACTGCTGCATCACTCTGTCCTTGTGAAGTTTTCTCCATGTAGTCTGTGCACTTGCTGATGTCGTTAGATTTGCTAGGGTTCAGTTCGGAGGCAGAAAGCGTACCATACCCACTAGTCATTGAAGCATTATTTGCAAAACATTCCTGACGCAGATCAGATACATTTGGCTGACTTTCTCCTTCATTAGATCTAAGTTGATTGACAATGCACTCATTTTCTTCAAAGATTTCAGAACACATCCCCATTTGACTTTCTAGTGATGAAAAAGTGTCTGTAAGCTTGGCAGGCAAACTTCGGCTCTTCCCGGCACCCCAGTTGCTGGTCTGCAATTTCACTAACTGCCTTATCTCATCCTGAATCAGCTACAGGAAAAAAAAGGCAAAATTCCCGTGAGATCGTGCTACAAATCACATTTATATTTTGATGCATCTTCAATGCATGTTATTAGTGAGAGAATTACTTATTTCAAATAACTCAAATTTTTCAATGTGCAGACATCTCATGCATAAAGTAGATATATGCATACTGTGCATAACAGTAAAATGTGCATGGTGACAATCCTTAATTCCATGCAGTGAATTACAGGTCTCAGTAGTCATTTGTTAATGTAAAAAAACATGCATGCACGTATTCACTACATGCCTTCAGAACTACAGTTACCTACCAGCCAGCTGAAGAAATATAAACTATCTATGTATGTCATTAGAAGTGGACAAAAGTCTTTTGCTAAATTTAGGTCTGAAAGAATTTATAACTTGGATATACATTTTTAAAGACTGCAAGGATGCTTTAATGGAAGTATAAACCATTACTCTATTACGCTAATAGGAATAATGTACCTCTGTAAGATTATTTGCATAAAACTTGACTTTAAAATATCTGGTTTAGATAATATGTTATTAGGCGGTTCATATAATACAAAGACATTTTGATTGGTTTGGTATCTGGTGGAGTGGAGCAAACCTATAACTAGATCACTTGAAGAGATTTAACAGGTTACTTTTTAGTCTGCAATGAGTTATTTCAGTACATTAGATAAGTAATTTTTTTTTTTCAAGTTTTACAGTTGTGCACTGGTATACTGAAACAGCTCTGAGAAACAACTAATGCTTTTGTCAAGGACTATGAGAAGACTTCATGCTAGTGCCCATGGCTGTGTCCTTTGGCCAGCGATCAGCACTTCTGCAGAGTTATATTGAGATTACCGAACTCTGCATGAGCACACAACTCTTATTACACATTACAAGACCAGAGTATATAGTTGTTTTCAAGAACACATTTTAAACTAATTCCCTCAGGGGGGAAAAAAAACAAACCCCAACAACTTGCAATAATTTAAGAACATGGAACTCTACCACTGTTTTTTCACAGAACTAGAGTGCATTACTCACATATGAATAGCAAGTGGAAAGCACAAACGGAACAAAAATAATTTGTTCTCTGAAAGTAAGAAATAAAAAATAAGACAATTTCAGAGGAACCTACATGTAATGCTAGTCAGAACCAAGCCTCATATGTTTTACTAACTTGCAATAGAATTAACAATTGAATTTCAGCTCAGACTTCCTATGCAAAAAAAACCCCAAAACCAAACCCCCACAACAGGATGAAGTTTTCTGCCATAACAAAGTTTTTTGTTGTGCTAATGATTTCAATCATGACTGCAGCAATCATTTGCATTTTAATTCTGTGATTCAACTCGGTCAAGGAAGATAGGGAAGGGAGAACAGAAGGGAAGAAACAGAATTGTGGGGAAAAAACCCAAACTGATCAGATTCTCTGCTGACATTTAATCTTTGTCATTAATAACTTGTGTGGGAAAAGTAAAAGGCTACTATTCCAACTAAATAGCATTTTTACTTCTCTTTGCATAGTCACAAGTAATTCCAAGAGAAGAAGAGACCTGGGAAAAATAAGGCGACATTTCTATAGAGTTTTGGGATTGTAGGTAGCTTTTTTTTTTTTAAATCCTCTTCAATAAAGTCTGATCTTGGGGTGATCCACAGGTGGTGATAGTTTGTCATTAGCGCACTGGTCTTCTACTGTATAAACCACATAAGCCAAGGACGGACCCCACTGATTCCAAAATGAACTCAAGGTCTTTTGATCCATATTTTCACACAGATGAAGGTGTATTTTTATAACCACAGTTGGTCTTGAAACACAGCACAGAGCAAGCCTTATGTCAGAGTCACGTCAATGCTAATGCAGCATCTTGCTTTTCTACCCCAAATAGTAGATTATTATGTTTGTGTTATTCTTATTAGAATGTGTTGAGTTGCCTGTATTTCAGTATTTTCACTAGGTCACTGGGATACCAGTTTAAGTTTGGAATAGCTCCATCTATTTTATCTAATGCACGCATACAGCTGAAAGTAAGTTAGAGCTGTTGATTTTATATTTAGTGTGGCAATTCATGCAGTTAGTAAGTCCCTGCTGATACCACAAACTCAACTCTTCCAGAGGTAGCCTTTCCTATTACGAAAGACAAAAATCGGCAAAGCCAACACAATGGATTAGTCGAGACTACGATTAGCAACACGTGAATCAAACCACTACAGTAAGAGGAAGGAAATACAAGGGTAAGGAAACACTGGTGGGACAAAAATAATGAGATGGGAGCGGGGGAAAAAGGTGGTGGGGAGGAGGGGAGAAACAGGAGATAGGATAAAAGGACAGTACCTCTTGTTAATTCAGTTCAGGAACTGTTGATTACTACTAGTGTAGAGGGCATCAGAAAAGGGAAGGGAAAAACAGCAACCAAAATGATGAAGATATTAAGCATTTTATATTTATAGAATTACTGTCTCTTATACATATACATTTCTTCTGTTTTAATGGATAAATATGGTTCAGCAAAAATGTGAATCTTCACATGGGTCATTTTTCATTCTTAGAAAGGAGACTGTTCAACTGAAGGGTGAAGTAAGTGTTCAGCTATTACAGTGAATGTTTTTCTATGCTATATATGTCTAGATGAGGGAATGACAAGTTGCATAACATTTTCTAATGAAGAGAAAACTACAATGTCTCAAAATTAGAAATGATACAGTCTAACAGTTAATAAAAAACAGCTTGTACCTACAAAATCCAATTATCGTGTGGGCATTCTGAACCAAATGTTTGTGAAAACAAAACAATTGAAAAGAAATAATCCAAGAATCTTCACTTCTGAAATCGTTCCTACCGGTTACTTTGTTAATTAGCCAAGGCTGTCTCAAATATGCATCCTGTAAATCGGCATTCCAGTCATCCACTTCCATTAACTGCCTGTCTGAATACACTTACAGAAAAAGACAGGAGTGCCAGAGACCATATTGCATTGTTTTGGAGGGGGGTGGGGTTGCAGGGGGAGAAAAGAAACATTCAGCCTAACCTACCTACATGAACAAATCATTACTTACTTGGATTTGACGGTGGAACTGCTCTTGCTGGGCAACTATTTGTTCCTGACATTGTTTTTCTACCAGTCTCAGTAACTGTAGCCACCTTGTCTATTAAATCACAAAGTAAAATAATTAAAGCACAGTCATATTGCATCTCTTACCTTTTACTCTAGCTACAAAATAGTTTTGCAACCTTATACTTAGGTGTTGACATAATACAAAGTTTAATAACAGCACTGTGGTTGTCCACCCCATAACACATGCAGCCCCCTATCATGTCAATCAATGGAAACAATTCACTATGGACACATTCACTTAAAAAAAGGTCCTTCTAGACAGCAAGATAACACATCTCTACAATCTAAGTTTGGTTTAAAAAAACCCAAACAAACAAATGAACAAGGGAAGAGAGTTATTCTATTTTTAAAAAATCAAATTACTTAAAAATAGAAAAAGCTGGCAGGAAAGTACAGTCAAATTTTGGAAAGGTTGATTCCAGTTCAATAAATTATAGGCAATTTTAAAATTGATAATTAAGCATCCCTATGTCCAGTGAACCATTCGCTTCAATAAGAAACTCTTCTCTTCAACAATCCAGCTAAAGGCCATGATGCATAGCTATTTAGTGAAAACAAAAAGATAATAAAAAAATCAAATATATAGGGTTCCTAAGATGTGGTAAAATCTGAATTTTAAAGACTATTTTATGCTAATGTTTGTGGAGCCTGATACTTGAAGCATAGGACACGGGACATAGAACTCATGTGCCTAGACATAGACATCTATATTCTTTTCTTGGAGCTGTTAAAGAGCACCCAAATTAAGCATCTGTCAAGACACAGTTTGATGGACCACAGCCAGAAAGCTCAAAAATTCTGCAGGAACAAGCCCATGGTGTGGAAACCTGATGTTCCTTATGGAGACTAAAAATAATGATAAAATTATAATTAAAAAAAAAAAAAAAAAGGATAAAACCAACATTTAAAAAAAGGGCTCGAGAGAATTAGCTCATTGAACCGACATCATGATTTTTGTGTTGTTTTAAATCTGGAAACAAACTAATCTTCTACACATCTTTACAAATGGAATAAATAAATAATTCAACTAAACCAGAGCCATTTTTAGAAAGAAAACTTCTAATTTCTGGGATCACCTCAGACCAGTTTGAAATGCTACAATTTTAAAGGTTTAAATTTTTCAGTTCAAAAACTTGCAATCTTTAAGTATTGTAACTTTGAAAAAAAAATATTCACATCTGTATTGTAAAACACTAAGATAAAAAGCTAAGATAAAATTGCAATAAAATCCATCCACGTGATTAGTTCATACATTGTAAAAGGATTTGTCCCATCAAGAAGAGTAAACAATAGATATATAGATCTTACTGCTAAACTATATCATCATTAGATTTGTCTTCCAAAATGCAAATCCGATACATTAATACTTTTTTTTTTTTTTAAATAAACCTTAACATCAAATACCTCACAGTTCTTCACAATTTCTGAGTCAGCATTTCCAATGTTCTGGATATCTTGCATAAAGGAGGCAAACAGCTCAACAGAACCAGGTATTAATGAGGACCTAGTATTCCCTGAGTAACCAGAAACTCCATTGGGATTGGATGAGGGACGTCTAGTGAAACATAAGGAAAAATATTTCAATTATTTATTGTGCCAGTTGTCCAACATAGTGACCAAAATAATATACTACATATGCTATGCAGCCATAAGAGAATTAGACACTTAATTTACATTGTGACCCTCATCATGCTGAAAAAAAAAAAAACCCAATACATTCATAAGAATGAGGATGTTTTTCAAGAAAATGTCAAAGAATCCACAGCATGCTTCATTCTTATCTTACATACTATTAAAACGCAGTAGCTTTCCAAGAAGAGAGACAGCATAATCAGCACAGATATTACTGCTCACTAGTACAAACGTCAATAAATACAGCTTTTCATCAAACCTATGTGCTTCATAGATTCTGAGGTCAGAAGCTTACAGATATAGGCTTCTGTGTAACAATGATCTATGAAGTCCAAGACTACTGCCTCCTTTTGAGAAGTTACACATGCAGTAAGCGACTTGTAATTCTCATCTTAATAGGTCAGTCAAGAAGAACCTCTCCTCATCTGTCACTTAGGCCATTAGTCCATATTTGCCCTTCTTATTCACTGGGAACACCTTGGGCATTGAACAGAAAAACAATTCCGTTTTTCTAAGCTGCTGTTCTCTACAAATGACTTAGCATAATGCACAATCTTTCCAAAGAATGATCTCTCACGATTTGTCCAAGACAGGTCCCCCCCACCCCCATTCTAAGAGACACAAGGCAATGGAAGTTACTAAGTTTTTAAGGAAAACTTAACATTTTTTTTCAATAAGGCTTTTCTCATTAAGGATTATACCTGTAAATGTAAAAAAAAAAAAAAAATCTAAAATACATTGCAGAGTATTACATATTATTTCCCCTTAGTAACAATGTTACTGTAAAAGCATACTAAGTAAAACAAAAATAATAAAAACATTTGTTAGGAATTCCTTCAACACATTACCTGTTACAATTCAAGTTACAGACAGAGCTGTGGGTATTTCTGACATTAGAGTCTGCAGAAGATGAAGGGATTTCTTGTACAGTATTCACCACATCACAGTTTTCCATATCTTAGTCCCAAGTATGATGTTACCCTGAAAATATAAAGAAGCAAGCATCACCCTCTTATTTCAAAAAGCCATTTGACTTTGTTGTTTGAAGAAAGATAATTTGATTAGAAAGACAGTTGTTTCAGCCAAACCACCCCAGAAAGTGCTAGCATTCCACAACCAACCTCTCTTCCTTGTCCTGTGCTCTGCTTGCAAACAGGTGCTATTTAGCCAGCCTTGTACTTGCTGGGACTCCTACAAATCAAAGAGATTCCTAGCTGTGCATCACGCATCTAGACTGGGCTGTAAAGGGTGTCTGAATCCAAAACATTCCAGGTAGAACAGTGTTGTTGGGGTTTGGTTGGTTGGTTTTTTAAATTTGAGGCTCCACAGACCGTTTTTGAGACTTCTGTGAAAGGGCCTATTATCAATATATTTAAATCTGCTGAACAGGGATCTGCACCTTCGCTGGAGGAAACACACCCACCAAAAAATAAAACTGAGACTCACTGAGTTAGACTGCAGTTGACCAATTCTGCCATTTGTGTGTGTAATATTTGGCTTACTTTCTTCACAGAATGCTTGTTTTATTATTGCTAAATAACATTAATTCAGAAAGCTTTGAAACTGTTTCGAGCTACATTTCTTACCATTTAACCCACCCCACCCCCCCCCAAAAAAAAGTAGTCAAACAGGAATCCCACAGCAGTTAAAAACAGCAGCTGGTTAACTGAAAGCATCATAAATAAATAAATACAAAATACTTGTGCGACCGTCTTACAGCACTCAAAGCAGCAGTTTACAAGAATGGCTGTAGAGAGACTAAAATATTCTTCCAGTTTCCATACTTTCACAAAGAAAACACTTTAAATACATTGATTAATTAGTTCTTCTATAATGCTTATTTCAGCGTGTTCTGCACCCTGGTGAATTCATCCCATGTTCTAACACTGAAGAAAAACCTTATGATCATTTCATGGATGGAGAACAAAAAGAGACATTAAGAAATATCGTCCTAGTAGTCTGTGATAATACTAAGAATAAATCTCTGCTGCCTTAAAGAAGCACACCACCTTCAAAGCACGACCATTCTTCTTTACAGGGCTTACAAGGACATGCTGCTGGCTTTTACAGATTTAAGTTTTCATTATTTGTAAGTACATAGAGATACATCTCTAACAGATAGTTTCGGAAGTATAAAAAATTATTTCCACCAGAAGGAAACTGATGGACAACTGTCCGATTTTTCCCTATTTTACTGGAGCTTGTTTGGCTTTAGCAGAAACGTTTTCCAGGTACTCACTCAAGCTATCTCCTTTGGGTAGGGCTGAAAACCCAAGAATTGGAAGGAAGTTATGACAGATACACATATCCCTTTGGCAGAGCTTCTTGGGATAAATGAAAGAAGAAAAAAAGCCTTTCTTCTTTTTCTAGTGGTCAGAAATCTGGAAAACTTGAAGGTTATCAGGCATCTAACCTGACAGATAAAGCAGAAACTGCAAGTGTCTCTGGAGCAGCTGGATGGCAATGGTGGGGGCTATATCAGTCACCCCCATCTCCCCAGGATGAAATCATGGGTGGCCTATCTCAGCAGCACAGCAGATGGGTGGGACTTAGCTGTGACACAGGCTCGTTTCATAACCTCATTAGAAGTCTGCTCGCAACAAAAAAAATATTAGTGTGAGCTGTAACTGGGCTGAGGAACAGCTAAGCTGTCATCTGTTGTTTCCATAGCACAGAACAGTCCTTATACGGCCACATCCCTACATAAAGGAGTAGGATTAAAAAAAACCAAGCTGCAAGGTATTTTGACTCCTAAGTATCAGTGCTGATTTAGATGCAAACACCTGGGCCAGCACAGACCCGGAGACCGTGTGGTTCTGCATCTCTTCCTGAGCGAGATCTGATTGCTTTTGATTCCTCGCAGATCGCTAAGGGGTGACAGGGCCCCTCGGTCCCGCTTCCCCTCCCGCCGCCAGGCCCCCATCTCCCCGGCTTCCCAAGGACTTCCTAAGGGACCCTGAGAAGGGACAACGAGCTTCTGGGCTCTAAAGACCCGGTCCCCTCAGGGAACGCCCTCGCCCCAAAAGCTATGCCCCCTCTGGGGACCCCCTCCCCTCACAAGTGACCCCCTCTCGCCACGCCTGCCCCCTCAGGGTCGCCTCCCCTCAATTAGTGACCGCCTCCCCAACTGTGTGTGTGTCCCCCCCCAGGTCCCCTCCTCTCATAAGTGATCCTCTCCCTCCAACTCGGCCCCCTCAGGCCCCCCTCCCCTCATAAGTCACCCCTTACCCTCAGCTCTGCCCCCCTCAGGGTCCCGTCCCTTCACAAGTGTCCCCCTCCCCCAGCTCTGCCCCCCCCGGACTCCGCCCCCACCGCCCCCCTCAGGTCAAGCTCCGCCCCCACACTCCCATTGGACAGCTGCCGCTCCCGCTCCGGGATGTTGACAGCGCCACCGCCTCGGATTGGCTGACGGGCCCGCCACTCATCGGGGAAAGGGGCGGTGCGGTGGCGGCGGCCTCGCGGCGCTGGGACGCGGCCAAGTGCGGCGGCACTGCCGGCTCCGGCCCCGCCCGCTGCCCCCAGGGCTCGCCCGGTTCCTACCCGCATTTCTGGGAGCCCACGAGGAGGCATCCGCAGCAGCCCGAGAGCTGCCTCCTCCGGCGACCGTTAAGGCGATAAACAGGCGCGGCCCACCGCCTCCTTCCCGGCGATTGGCGGCCGAGTTTCGAACGTGGTGGGGTAGAGGGCACTCGAGACCGAGCCCAGCTCGATGATTGGCCGTCTTGACCGCGCGCCAGGCCGCGCCTTCCGCTCTGATTCGCAACGTGGAAAAGTACGCGCGCCGCCGCGAGGGGATTGGCTAGTGCGGCTACGCGCCACACGGTTTCCCAGAACCTGATTGGTAGTGGATGGACGGCGTGCGTAAGCCCGCCCGTTGCGCAGCGATTGGCTTCCCAAGTGCCAATTAGGCTGGCGGTAACGCCCTCCTCCACGGAGTGCACCTGCGCAGAGGTGCCCGCCGGGGCGCGAAGGCGTGCGGGGCTGGAGAGGGTGGTGTGCGCCTGCGCAGCGGATCGCGCCTGCGCAATGCGGGCGCAGGAGGGGGCGGTGGCGCTCGCCCCGAGTCGCCTGAGGTAAGAGGTGGCGGCGGGGCCGGGCGGTGGGGCGGCGAGTGTCCCGGGCCCGCGGGGAGCTGCCCGCGGCTCCTCCCGAGCCGCTCCGCCCGGGAGTCGAGTTCTGCGGGGAGGCCCGGTTCGTGACTTCAGTCCGGAGGGGAGGCGGCAGGCCTGGGAGGGCCGGGGTCGTGGCGCAGTGACCGCGAAGCCGCAGATCTCGGGCGGCCGCTGCCCTTACCGCCGTGTGGCAGCTGTCAAGCTCTGCTGGAGCCTCTCCTGAAATCTTGCTACTCGCTTTGTTTCCTGGACGTATGGGACGACAAATGCGGTTGTTTGTGCAAGCTTTTCAGCAAATCAGTTGCTTTAAAACACGGTTTAATCAACTCTTCCGAGTGCATGGTGCATTGTCGCTGCGCCGTCACGGCCTGTGCGTCCAACTGCCCTGTGTCCTTTCCAGTGAAACTGAGAACGGCTGGTCACTTCTGTGTTTAAAAAATGGGAGATTAGTGTTCTTACTGACACAGCTCTTCTGTAGCCTATGCTTAAAAATCTCATAAGCAGAGCTTTTTTTTTAGAATTAAAGCATTATTATCTTAAGATCTTTTTTGCGTTTTAAGGCACGTATTTCTTGGGGACTTTCTGTGCCAAGTGAAATCTCGAGAACACTCTCTAGTATCTTCTAGGTTTATTCTTGGTTTATAGCTATAGTGTCAAGTAGTAGAAATAGGCTTCCAGTGAACATGATTTTTTTACCTTGAGATGAGGCAGCTCAGAGAGTTGTCAGGCTTGGCTTCAAAACAGGCTACTTTAAATGGGCAGTGCCCATATTAAACCTGCTGTTGATAAAGGCTCACTTCAGAACTAGGCAGTAGTTCTGCTAATTTTTTCTGCATGGGTTTTTTTTCAGCAAAAAAACTCATTACTACCTTCTAGTGCCACCAAGTGGACATCTTTACTTGCCAATAAAAGCTTTCTTAAAATTATTTTTATTTCAACAGTTATGTTCAACTTTTATGGATGTTTATTGCTAAGTGCCACTTCTTCACATGCTGAAGTATTTTCTTCTGAATCAAATAAAATATTTCAAGCATAACAGCATGTATTGTTTTAATCACTTACCTAATGCCTTGTTGAAGAGTGCCATTTGACAGTAGAACCTGACATTCCTCATTATCCATGAGGATAATGCATACTTCCATGCGTACTTTTCTGCCTTTGTTAATAACTTGACCTGGGAAAAATCAGCATGTGAAGTAGTAGTTGAGAACCTGGTGGTCTGCTTACTCCTTGATTCTTTTTCCTCCGTCTGATGGACTATATAGAAAGTTATGAGAGTAAAGCAGGATGGGCAAGCTTGTTAACAGGATCAACACAGAATACTACTTCTGATTTGAAATGGAATTTACATTTGCTGTATTAGACCACTCACCAAATCCTATGCATGCTAGAGCCTGACCTCAAAATTTGGAAACCGCTGTAATGGAGTCAAAAGACAAGTCTAGATGATGGAATCTGTTTAGATAAGGATTACTCTGTTTCCCATGCTAACCCAGCATTAAAAAGGAATCTCAGAACTCAAAATTGTAAATGTCTGTAACTGTAAATATACATACCAGAGTTCTGCTGCGTACCGTTAGTCGGCTGTTTTGACTGAGCGGTCACGCATCATTCTTACAGGTAAAAATCCGTCTCTGCATTCTGACTTGTTTAAACTACTCGAGCTCCGTTCTGCCAGATCTGACCTCTGATATCCATATCCTTGGGACAGAAATGTTCTACACACAGTCTTGTTCTTTTTTTTGATTGTTTTGTTTTCCCTCCACCTCCTCTTTGCAGTCTTCCATGACTGTAAACCAGCGAACGTGGGAAGCCAGGACATTATTAGGCCAGTTATATTATGTAAATTTGCTGCTTCTTCCAGCAGGTTTCTTTCAGTAGTTTAGAGCACTGTTTAAGGCAACCCCAGAGGAGGATTCCTGCACCCTCACCTGTCCTCCCTTGATGTAGTTCAAGCATGTGTCGACATGTGAATTGCAGGTACTGTTGCCAGCAAGACACAACCTAGGCAAGAGTGGAGTGCCTGCAAAGGCTTCCCAGTCAGACTGTACAGGTCAGACTGCAAGACAGAAATACCCTCTTTCCTCTCTTTTTTTTTTTTTATATTTTTAGTATTTTCCAAGTGTTGGTAGGAGTACTAATTTATTTACTGTTTTCCAGATCCCTTTCAACAACAAAATAATCATCTTGACTATTTTAAGGAACCTAATTGCAATGAGAACCAAAATTCCATTTGGAATGGTAAATATTTCAAGGCAAATGCCTATGAAACCAGTTCAAATATCCTTGAAAATAAATCTGAATATCAAAATATTGCTCAAGACATGCAGCTAAATTAGATCATCTTAAAACAAGGATTCTCATGGTAAACTCCATTCCCCACTTCTATTTCAGGTTTCATTCCAGAGAAACTGTGTCCTCGTTTCTGTATGAATGTTCCAAGTTTATTTCATTTTACATTCTTACTGAGAGAAGTACGAACATTATCATGGAGACCATGGATTTTGAGGAAGCAGCAATTTTCTCTGCCCAGAGTGCCCTTACTTCAGGCAGCAGGAAAAAAGAACTCTTTCAATCTCCTTGGACTAACTGAGGCAGAATTGAAAGAACAGTTTGTAAGAGGTGATGGCCCAGGAGGTCAAGCCACAAATAAGACAAACAACTGTGTTGTCTTGAAGCATATTCCATCTGGGATTGTCGTGAAGGTAATTATGTTTTATTTCATTAAGTCACAAATTGCATCATGTCTTCCAAGTCTCCTTTCATAGTAAAGCATAATCACAGTGCAAATGTCACGGAGGAAAAGCTTATGTATTGTAAACAATCTCAGCAAGAAGCAGTTTTGGCTATCAGTAGATAAACAAACTTGGGGTCATAGCTGATCTTCCTGGCTTTGACATGCGGTACGATTTTGTAGTTTTCAATAAAACGTATCTTCATTATAGCTGCCTTTCAGTGGCAGCTGTCGCATTCCTATCTCTCTTGTGAGTGAGTTAGAATGTCTTCCTTAAGAAGTTGATCCTACTCACTTTGCAGATTCTTTTTAAGCATTATTCTTACCTACTTCTTGTGGATTAATACTTTGAAATTAATCTTTGCTTCCTTATCACAAGGGGAAGACACAGTTAAGTTAAACTCAGAAGAAGCTTTCCAAGGTAATGTGGAAGCATTAAAGATTAATGCAAAAGCCAGTCTGACAAGTTACAGTAGCAAATAATTACTAGGCAGCCTCTCCAAAATATATCTGGATACAAAAGTTCCAGCAGTTCTTGGTAGGAGAATGCTCTTGGCTTGGGGGGGAGGGGAGTTTCTTTACTGTAATGGCAGGAATATGTAGACTGAAAGGAAAAGCAGAAGAATGAACAGGTCAAAGTTCCAGTAAAAATGTCCTATTGTATTTCTGCAGTGTCATCAAACAAGATCAGTGGAGCAGAACCGAAAGATAGCCAGAGAAATCCTGCAGGAAAAAGTTGACCTTTTCTACAAAGGTGAAGATAGTGATGTTTTTAAAGAGAAGAAAGCATCAGAGAAGAAGAAGCAGGAGAAAAAAAGAAGAGCAAAGGAAAACCTAGAAAGGAAAAAGCATTTTAAAGAGATGCAACAATTGGATAAGAAATAAACGTGTGAAGTACTGACTTGCCCTAGCAGGGTAAGGGAAACATTTGTCATTATACCTAAACACAGTTTTCAAAGTAACAGATGACGCAGAGCTTCATAAGCCCAACTGAAATACTGAGTGGTGACCTGCCGTGACTGTAAAACTGAAGTGATAAAAGCAGTCACGTATTCCTACTTCTGTCTGCCATCATCTCATTAATCACATTTAGCAATCAGTTTTTCTGCCAAGTTCAGAAGATGAGAAACCAATCCTTGTTAAAAGGAACTATAAACTTTCCACCATTGTTAATGGAGACAAAAAAAATTCAATAGATCTCCTTCTGCCCGGATGATACCTTATGATGCTTCGTAGGAGTTCCAATACATAAGGAGGACAGCCCTAAACGGTTATAACTTTCCATCCTTACTCAGGCAAGGCCTCTACTGACATAAATCCTTTATAAACAGTGACCAGGTTTAGATGCTGGTTCTGATGGTGTAAACAGACATGCTGATAGAAGAGACACACCAGTCACTGGCTGCCTCCTTCAGATCTGTTAGCTGAACAAATGCTCTGTCCTACTCAATTCTGAATGAAGTTTAAACAGAAGCTTTACGAATCTTACCTGGAGTGGTGATGAACATTGGGGTGGAAGGCACTCCTGCAAGTGAGGGCTGGTCAGTCATGTTCTTCCAGGTCAAAGGTAAAATTGGGTCATTACAGATAAAGAACAACATGTGTTGGAAGCTGCCTCCCAAGGCAACAGAATCCAATTCATCCAAGCTGTGAAATAATTAACTTTGCCTCTTAATACTGTATTTTCTTCAAGTATCCGTAGCTCCGTAGGTATTAGATATCCCAGGTATCCCATCTTCCTTAGGATTTAGATTTGATTGTAAATAGTGAATTACAGTCATTTATTATGTTTATGCTATGGTGCAGTTAAGCTTGGGCATTTTGGTATCTTCACTCATTTTGACAGTTTCCCATTTTATGCAAATACATGCAGCTGCGTTTCCTTTGTTGCTGTTACTTTGGAGCCACTAGTGACGTATACTTTCCTGTTTTAATCCTGTTAACAACTTTAACTGCTTAACCAGAACTTCTCTTTTAATTTTTGGACAGCACCCTCACTGGCTGCCACCAAGTTTTGGCCTTCAACAGCGAAGGGAGAGTGCTTCAAGAACCAAAGCCATAGTATCTATTTTGAAAGCAAGGGAGACTACTAGCAACTATACTGCCTTCTGACAGAGATCGACTGCATCCGGACTGTGCCATGGATGGAAACTCACCAGCCATCTGCAGGCCCGTTCCCTTGTCTGTTCCTGAACTTCAGCCTCCTGCATGAAGGTTAAATTTTTATCTGTTGAGAGTTCTTGTTCATGGAGTATGAATCTGATTAAAGTGACTGTACATAGTTTTAATACAAACTGTTAATGAAAATAAGCTTTATTACGTCAAGTAATAAATACATACAAAGATGCAAGTAACAGTTTTAGTAATTTATCCAGAATTTTCTTTTTTTGGCAAACTTTAAACTGAAATCTCCAGCCTTAATGTAGAAATTAGCTTTCCAGGACCTTGTTATTATTTAATAGGTTTCCCTATTTTCCATATAACTCATGCACTTTAAATGGACTTCAAAGCACTAACAGTCATGCAAATGTTTATGCAAAACAAACAAAAAAGGAAAAATAAGAGAAGGGGAAGGTTATTTCTAAGCAGGGTCTATGCTGTATGACAAATTGTGACTTAGCAGACTACTAGGTACAGCATGCTATTCTGCATTTATTTAAAAAAATCCTTAGAGCTTATGTCAAACTTTGAAAGATTGACAGTTTGGGGTTAAGTGAATATAGTCAAAGGAAAAAAACAGAATGAGACTGTGGCTGGATGAGAAGAGAACTGAAATATAGCCTGGGAGAGAAAGAGCATTCCTCTGCATGCAGTTCAGTTTTCATGTTTTAGAAACATTTTAGGGAGTTTTAACGTCTTTACAAAATGCAAACCCTCAGTAAGTTGAAAAATCCTTGTTTTCTCATTCTTAACTATACATTTTTGTAAGGGCAAAACAAGAAAGGTAAAACATTCAAAATAAAGGAATTTGTCTGAATGTTTCAAGAGTCAAAAGGAATAAGTGTTACTTTTTCTTCATTAAGAGATGGAAAATCTTGCAACTGAATTAGTGGGCTAGGATCTTGCATTTCGTTCCGTCTCAGCCAAGCATTCCCGAACTAATCCTCTAGCATGAATAATGCCTGCAAAAGAATTGGACATATTTTAAATCGTCTCATTCAGGTCACACTTGCAATGACAGTCCAGAGAAAGGTTTACCTATTTCTGTCCCGAGTTGCCAAGGCTACCACAGCACGCCTCAGAAAAGGGAGAGATCCCTTGCTTCCCAAACATCAGCTGCTGCTAAACAAGTTTGCTTTCCCAAAGTGGCATTATAAATTGAAAAGGGACTAAATCAGGAATCAGAGCGTGATAAGACTTGTAGGTCTGCAGTGACAGGCGTGTCTTAATGTACAGTGCAGGCCTATTTAAAATCAGAGACTTAACAGAAAGAAAAAAAAAATCATCTTACCTACCTGTGAGTTATTTTGTTACAGTGGAGTGAAAAAAAATACAGAGTTATTTGGGGAGTCATTTTAGCAAGCTCTAAAAGTCTTAATACCTTGGGATACTTCTCCTCTGAGAGGATGCATCAAAATCCAAGCCTTCATAATACTGCTTAAACACAAGTTGTGTCTCTTGTGAGAATAAGAAGAAATTTTTTATGGTATGTGCAAAAAGTTACCTCCTAACACTGGCTCAGCTCCCAGTGTAAATCATCACCACTTTACATGCTGCCATATCTGCTCTCATCTGATAGACATAATGTGGAATTTTCCACTACAAGTCCTGTTGCCTTGAGTTCCAGCAATCTGGACCTTGATTCTTAATCCTGGAACTAAATCTAGATTCATGTTCACGGAGCTGCTGAAAGAACAGAGCTTGAGAGAAATTTTAAAATGAGAGACGGACAGATTTTTCTACAACAAACGAGGTTATATTTTACTGACAGGACAAGATAGAAGGTGATTTGTCTGCTCAGTCATGCTCCTCAACAAGGTGGAGAAAGGACAATAAGGCAATAGATGGGGTTTAATCTCTATTTAGAGATAATGGATTCTGTTTCTAGGAGGCTGCTAGCCCAGATCACAGCAACAGCCTTTACATCCAAGGAGTACTGACTTGGGACTCGACAGGTGCAAGGCTTTGCAGAGGGTTAAACTGACACAGACGAGTAAAGCTGCATCCCACAGCTGCGGGATGTAGAAACGTGTACTCAAAGCAGTGCATTAGACCTGGATCTGGTGGCAGGACGCCCAGTTTATGCAGCAGAACTACCCTAAATTATGTAGAACACTGGGAATCTCGCCAATTTTAGAGGTCAGTAGCCTCTGTGCTTAGGAGCGGGTGGAGCTGGGGACAGGGACTTTATTCAAGAATAACCTCCACATGGCCATGGAGGCTGCAGTCACGTGGTTACCCTCAATCACTCTTGCTCTCGCACTTACACATGCTCCTTCAGCCATTAGGCTCCCAAAACAGAAAGAGGTATGTTTGTGACCAAAAGATGGCAGCAAAAAGTATTTATTTGGGATTCTTTGCAACACCGGCAAGTCACAGTGGCAGCACTGAATCCTAAACCTACGTTAGCCAACAAACTAAATATTCACTGCAAGAAGCAGCAAAACAACTTTTCCTGACCAAACTGAACCATTCAGTTCAGAGAACGTGTGCATCTCTCCCGCTCTCTCTCAAGTTGTCCCCATTAGCCTATTGCCATTCATGATCTATTAATACTGACTCAGGCAATGCAATAAAGAGAGACTCCAGCAACATTGATTTTAGCTGGGCCAGATTCCACTTACCACTCATCAGCAGACTTTATTGCATCCTTTCCCAGAACAGCTACTAGTCATTTTATTGCATGTCATGGCAGATATATTACTCTCCCATAATGGTTGAGCTTTAAATAAAGCTTTGTAGTCTTGGGTAAATGTAAGGGGGATTTGCAAGGTGGTGAAGTTAGTCTGTTACAATAACATTCCCATTCAGGGTTGAATGCATGAGCCAAACTCAGCACAAGGACCAAGGAAAGGGAGGAAAAGGTAACTACATTATACTGGCAAAGGACAGAACTGCCAGCACAACTGTTGTCGATGGCCTTTCAGGGTCATTTCAGGAGCTGGAGCAGTGGAATGTCCCACTGCTCCTTCAGAAATATCCCTCGCACGTCCCCTGCAGAGGACAATGTCAAGCTGATGTCAGCAGTGGGGCATGCGGGGGTTTCTTTTACACTGCAAGGAAAGGGCATTTATTACCCCTTTTAGCTGACAAAGCAAAGCTAGAGAGACCTCATCAGCCAGGCCTAAAAGCTTCTATGTCCCTTACTAGTGGACTCTTAATGACATCCACTTGACAACAGGTAACAGAGCCTCAGCAGCCCAGCGCTCCACAGAGAGGAGGAACGTGTACGTTTGACATCTTAGTCTGAACAGCCTTCCCTGACAACTTTTTTTTTTTTTTTGTAGCTCTTCTCTCCACCAGCCTTAGTGTGAATTACCACAGTGTAGTATTTCTTTAGGCAAAATGCACTTTAGTAAAGACTCTTGGGTCAAGTATACGGGTGGCGTGTATGAGAAGAAGTAAACAATGGTTGGCTGTATATTTTGGAGACTGGGGAGAAAAGGGAATTGAAGGGGCAAGTAAGTCACCAGGAACCTGAAAGAACAGATCCATTAGACACCTTAAGGGTTCTAAAACACGGTTTGAATTATTAACTGAAACTCCCCTTGTGCACATGAAACACATTCTGTCACTGGTTTATCTATCAAATACAGCATGAAGAGAGTATCTCAAGGTTTCAGTTGCTTGTTAATACACCTGGTTTAATGATGAGCTCAAGACAGCTGTCTCCTTTCAAAGGAAACAGTTGTCATGAAGCTGTATACAAGTAGTCAGTGCACAAAGTGTATGGGACATGATTTTTTTTTTTTTAAATAAATGTAAATCTTACCTCTTTTTAGCCTCTCCATCGCACTTTTACTCCCAGCATATGTGGGTCTAATCTCTTTTCCTAATTCTTCTATGATAGCTAGAAGTTCTGCATATTTGCTTTGCGGTACTTGACTGCTGCTGGTACCCTGTAGTTGAAAGTAGATTAATCTCAATCAAATACTGCTAAAAACAAAACAATTACCACAAACAGCAACTGGAAATTCATGGAGGACCAGAAATAGCCCTGGAAGCCACTTTTAAAAATAATAAAATTTCAGGTTTATTATATAAACATGATTTTCTTTTTGCAGTTGCTGCTACAGTTGGACACAATGCTACGTGCCCTTCAAAAACTGGGATCAACTGGGAGGATGCAGTTGCAAGACTGGGACCTTAGGTGAAACAAAAGTTAAAACAGTCTTGCAAGAACAGCAAGCTGGGAACTGCTTATTTAACTCTGTTTCTGCTTTTTCAATATTTAGGTGTATATTTTGTGGAGAAGTTAGCTAGGCAGGGAAAGTGAGAAGCAGATAAAACAAAACTGCCCATATCGTAAGGGAAATCCTATTAAGTCAAATACATTTCATGGAAAGTTTACCACCGGATTCCTGAAGCAGCCCATAGGTCTGTCTGTGACACACACTTCATGAGACTAAATTTTAGAGTAAATTTGCCAAAGAAAAACAGTATAGAAATATTCATTTCTTAACAAATAATTTTAAAATATGTTAGAGCCCTTACTATCGGAACATAACTCAAGACATGTTTCATTGTGACTCAGATCGGATGGGACTAACAGTTAATTCGTAACCAATCTCACTCAGCACTCTGCTTAGTCTAATTTGATCCCAAGACATGTGCGATGAATCAGTCTGCCATTTGGGTTTGATTTCAAATCTTGGTGGGAGGGAGGAACACCTCAGATTACAGGCCACAATCCATGCTACTACGCAAACGTAGGGTCAGTGATCTGATTAAAGAAAAACAACAAGCAGAGCTGTACCTGCATCCCTTGTGTATAGCCTAGAGATGGGGGTCCGTAGTCATTTATAAGCTGTCTATATTGCGCAGATGTTGCCATGCTTGTGGAGGGAGAGTGAACACTCCCAGCTGTAGAGAGAAAAGAGGGAAAAAAATTGTTATTATCTAAAGATTAATTAGTCTGTTACATTGGGACACATTTTAATCACTTTTTTCTAAAGCTGTGATCTCTCACCTTTGTCTAAGCTCACTAATGACATTTCAGAGTCACACTATTTGCTAGGAAGAGAATGGGTAAATTAATGCTTCTCTAATGTTTGCTGTACATTTGAAAATACCATGGCCTGCAACATTATCAGTGCAAATTGTTTGCCTAAAAGTGAAACAGAGTGTAGCATGACAGGTTGTTCTGCCTAGACAAACTGTAAATATTAAGGAGCCCTATTTTTGCATATATACATTCCACATAGATGAGTCTAATGTACTGTGCTATTTTTACTTTTTCACTGCAAGTTATCTGAAAGCAATTTTGCAACTCAAAGTGTCATCACATGGTCAATGCAAGTTACCCTCAGTACTATTTTCAGCCAGTGCCAAAACTATTCATAGGGAACAGTCAGTTGAGGTATATCAGATCTGCTGCTCATTGTATGACATCGGAGGCGAGGAGAGCTACCATTATTGCTCTTTGTGTGATATCAAACGTTTTTAGCCAGTCAAGTTGTGCTATATAAGTAAGCCAAAGGAAACATAACATCACTTTGGGTTATGGTTACTTTTTCTAAAGTTATAAAAGATTATATTCAGATCTACAGGGTTTTGAGTCAGCTAGGAGTTCCAGAAACAGGCTCTAATGTGATCATTGACAAACTGCTCCAGAAATGAAAATCAAAACACTTCTTCCCCCTTGCCTCGCAACAGTAAGAATCTGGGTTTGAGAAACAGCTTTTAGATTTTTCTTAGGGGGCTTAATTATGCTGCCCGTTTCACAACAGTGCTAGAGGACCTGCTGGTTATGGACTGTACGCTCAGGACTAAGGCAGCATTACACCATTCAACTTGTTCGCTCTTGCAGCTGAAGTGCCCCTGCATCCACTGATGCTGCTGTCTTTGCCTGTAGGCACAGACACAGACTGCCTGCTGTCTGGAAAAATCTTCCCCCTTACAAACTCCTTTGCTGAAAATTCCCAACTGTCTTTCATATGAGGAACAGATCTCATTTACCAGGCTTCATTTAAATCTAAATTAAACTGATGCTAAAAGTCACTGGGGCTCAGAACTATGTAAATCTCTAGCTTTGTTTTAAAGTTGCAAGTGATTTCATTCATATTTTCCCCTCACTACAAAAAGAAAGAGTCAGCAGTTACACTGTAAAAAGCACTGCTGAACATAGTGGAACAGACTCTTGTCCTCAGCTGGGAAGTCTCTTTCCGCTTCAGAATTAATCACAGGATATCACTGTGGTGTTGTCTTCCTTAAAAGAAGAGAGTGTGTTCTTAATTTTTGCTAGTTAACTGGATGTGAAATCCTAAAAAAGGCAAATTGGGCTGGTCACTAGGTCACCTTAAAAAAGCAAGGTTTCTCTTTGTCTTTAACTAAGCTGCTAAATGTTATGGCATTACAATCTGCATTTCCATCGCTAAGGTTTCACATGGAGCTAACTGTCACAGTTTGCTAAAGCATAGTAAAACCCCAAAAAATTAAACAACACACCCATAGAGTACGGCACTGTGAAGGAACACCACAGTTGTCAGCTATTCTCTCAATTATTTCTTCACATTATCAGCTCAAAATACATGCGCAATTGTAAGATTTCTGTATGTACAACTCAGTCAATATTTCAAGTCCAGATGACTGAATTTCAACAGTTATCAAACATGACATGACAGCAAACCGCATCTTTCCTCCAAGGACTTCAGAATGCTTCAAAAACATTAATGAGCCCCTTGCGCTGCAAGGTAAGAAGGTTTAATTACCTCAATTAAGCAGAGAAAGACTTAAGCGATTTTTCCTCGCGTACAATAAAACAAAAAACCCATCCTGCAAAGACTTGTTCCCGAACTGTTACTGCAAGCAGTCACATACAAGACCTGGGAGCTCCAAACTGGTTCAGAATTAAGGCAAGGACTCTGATGACCAGGCTCAGGAATCCTGCTCTACCCACTGAGCAAACCTTAGCTGCAGCCCATGCAAAACAAAAACAATTTATCACCACCATACTGGTTAATGATAATATAGTACAGATAATTTAGTGATTGTTTCAGATTATGTTGATTTAAGCAATGACACGTGCTTGGTCCGTACAAAATAACACAGCAGGGTACGTCTAGATAAGAAAGAAACCCTACTAGAAATGTGATGTGCCAAGCCAAAGCAGTGAATCTAGGGGCTGACCAAGAAAGTTTCACAGATGTGAAAGCCAGCAACAGACAGCGTTGCAGTGGACAGTAGCTGGTCTCAGCATGGGAGCTTGAATCCAGCAGTGACTCAGTCAACGCTGAATGACAAAAACAAACAAGAACTTTCAGTAGGCAACTATCAGTAAGAACCTGCCGCTGGAGTTGGAGCATCGCTCCGGATTTGAATTAGCAGTCAGATCGGTAGAGCTGCGTCGCTTCGGCAGCCAGGGGTGCTGTATTGTCTACTGTACCCACGACATATGCAGAGCTGTGCTGCAGACACTAGAGGCCATTGCTGAGTACGGCATGCCCTGCCAAATGACAGATCGTGGTAACCATGGTGAGTTTACCCGTTTCTTTGCAGTCTGCATCAAAAATGTAATAAGACATAATGCCATGCGCCGACCACTTTATCAGCAGCAGCAGGCCCAGAGAACAAAGAAAAGGATTTGACTTGGCCATGGTACCAGCCTCCATACACCCATGTCAGAAGTTGTGCCAGTCAAACTCAGCTGGAGGGGGAAAAAAATGAAAAATCCTTGATTTCACCTCAATTTAAGATGATGCAGTCATGAAAATGAAATTAATTGTGGGGGTATTAGTATCTCACAGGGGAACAGACCTTGAGCTTTTTGACCTATCACTTTGTATGTTAATCTCAAGGAGAAGCCCTGGGTCTTGGATGGCTATTACTCAATTAACCCAAAATACATCTGCATGTCTGAACATCCTGTATATCTCAGATTTAAAACAAAAAATAAAAAAAATTAAAAAATCACCAGCTATTGCTATTATAGTTAGCACGAAAAATTAGGCCAGGAAGTCTCACAGTCAATACCCAGTCAAAAATCAGTGTGATGATTAGGTATTCACTAGAGAGAAAAAGAAAAGGAGAGGGAATCTAAATTGAGGCTTGCTCTCTCACGTTAAAATGACAATGGAGACAAGACAGTTAAGAATTGACAGAATCGAAAAGCGAGCGTGCTTGGTACTGAATTTAAGTGACACCCTGTATCACATCCCAAATTGTCTTAGTGCTTGCTGCTATTTAAAACCTAAATTAATATACACACTTTCCTCCCTCCACTTTCCTAATTAAATGTACACAATACCTTTTATGTACCCATTTATTCTTGTGCCAACAATGTCTTTTATTTCTGTATTCAAACACAAGACTGCCAGAAGCATTTTTCCCTACAAAAATAGTGATTTTCTTGTTAATCAATATTAATCTTTATTAATTGGGGGGGGGGGGGGGGGGGGAGTGTCTAACAATACAGCAAACAGAAATGAGATTTTTGTGTCAAAATCTCTTCCTTCCAGCAGTCTCTCTGAGCCCAAATTAACACCGTGGGAGACAAAGGATCTCAAATCAATCTTTGTTTGCCTAAACTCCCACTGACCAGGAATCTTCCCATTAATTTCTGATAGGTTTGTAGGGATCCCTTCAGCTCCTTTGCTACTGTCTCCAAGCCTCAGCAATGATACCAATTTGCTGATCTAAGTTTTAATTCTTAATTCTATTGCTGCTGCTTGCTGGAAAAATAACTGGGAAGGCAGCTTGCTGTGCACCCTGCAAGGAAGCAGTGGGAGCAGGAACACCAGGGTACACTCACCTGATCCACTCCCAGCAGATGCCATGGCACCTACATAGCTCAACTGCTACCCTGTTTCACTCTCATGAACAGCAAAGTAAAATCAGGAATAGTTACTCAACTCACTGAGTTACTCACGTAGAACTGACTTAGACAAGCTAAGAGCCAACTCGATTGGATATGTGTTTCTCTATTACCCTGTACTTTGTAAGGTCCTATAAAACTGCATAGGTAAATTCCTGCCATTTTACAAACTCCTTGTACACATGAACATGACAGCATATAAGAAGAGATACCTGTAGCCTGGAGTTTATCCAAGGTACATGGTATAGTCTGTGGAATCTCACTACTTCTACCTCTATTTCACAGTCTCTTCAAGCTGAGGCTGTCTGCAACATAAAGGCTGTTGCCATTTAGATGGCAACTCTACTACTGGCTACTCCAGATGGCGGTCATCACCTCTTTATATAGAGCTGGGTGCTGGAGGTTACTGCCTCTGCCACACAACCGGAGGACATTCCTCATCTGCTTCAGATGATGGCAGTTTGATTCCTGACAGTATGCAGTATGAGACAACCAGACTGGAATATTTTAACTGAGAGGATATAACTTCTGTCCTAAACCGGACAACTTTGCAAGAAAACACATGTGAAAATGTTCACGTAAGCTGCTCTGCCAACGTACATTGCGAGGCATCTTCAAGCACAAGGGGAGAGGTAACATCTTCAACCAGCACAGCCATTTCTGCAGCGAGTATCTGAACACAGCCTGAATCACAGTTGTAGTGTTTTGGCTGACTACAAGAATATTTGATTCCTTAGCCCTCTTCGCACTTCGGTTTAAGTTCAACAAGAACTCCTTGCCATCCATGGGACACCACATGCATGTCTACACAAGTAGATCTACTGCATAGCCAAGCCACACACTGAACTCTACAGGAGTTGCCAACCCAGAGCGAAAACAGACAGACCCATTTCCCCCAACCTTCCAATAAATTTTTTCATTTAAAATAATGGACCCCATTCTCATTTGCACAGAACATTCCTTATAGTACTGGCTGTGAAAGTTGTATTTTCACCCACTATTTCCCCCTTAAACAGCCCTTGTGGTAGAAACAGACCTTTCTTTGAATAAAACTATTTCCTTTTAAAAAAATCCAGTGCGCACACATATAAATATGTTCTCAAGAATTAGGACATTCTTTATCGTAACAGCCAGAGGCCTTGCTCTTTTGATCTGTCACACTCTGGGCCTTTCCTCTAGTACTCTCATTTTATTTAATCTTTCCATGTGGATAACGGTCATGTTTTATGTCTCCTCTTCCTACCCCCCCGCCTTTTTTTTTTTCTTTTTTAAATCAGAAAAACAGAAGACAGTCACTTGGACTCCCCACCATTTTTCTTTTCTAGCTTAAGACACAGGCTATTTCTACACTAGCAAGTTATTTGGCACAACAAGGAAAGGATCAAAAGATGAAAGCCTTTGGTACATGTACACCACATGTAGTTGAGGTGAGGGAGCATGACTTAAGATTAGATTTTAGTCTGGTCCCCCAGACTAAATGTCTGTATCGTGGGTATGGTTCAAAGCTGTCCTGTCTTTGGTTTCGACCCTTGTGTTCCCATTAAAAGAGATGGAGCATCAGTGTTGCACAACTGGAGCAGAGCTTCTAGTTTACTTTTATCCAAAAGGAATCAAGTTAGCATGAACCAAAACCACTCTGCAACTCAACCAACATGTGGTGGGTGGGGACAATGAGGAGATTTGCTGACTGTGAAAACCATACCATTGCTCTGAAGCTAAACACCCAGGTAGACAAAGCCAAAAATGCCAGTTTTCTAAATGTCCAGACAAGTCCACTTGAAAATTGCTAATTCTGAAACACGTTTAGCGTGCTTCTTTTCAGATGATTTTTGACTTCACATGGACTTCAAGAGATCAGGGAACCAGCAAATTTCAGTTTGAATCGGACGGGGGAGTGTATTTCCTAGAAATTATCCCCTCTGCTACTGCACGAACACTTTGCTCTCTTCTCTGCCTACAAACAGTATTCTTTCCAGTACTCCTGCTCCAAAAACCACCTCTCAATATGGACAACAATATCAAACATAAACTGTCTCTCTGTAAAGGGCGACAAGCAAGCCATTTGCTCACGCAAGTCTGCACTGCAGTCTCAATAATATAAGCAATGGCCTAGTGTGCTTGGTGTCATTTCTCAGGACTGAATGAAATTGGTCTCTCCAGTTGCAAGCTACAGCCCCAGTTAGGGAAATTATTTTCGTTTCACCTCTCGGTGAGAATTTGCAGTTTTCACCAAGAAACTTCTGGTTGCTGTGAGGTGTGGCAGGTGCACTGACAGCCCTGTTGGTCCTCAGCTACAGCAGTACCTGTTGTACAGGTCACCACTTGTTCACGTGGAGCCAAGACGCAGCTCCTTCCCTTGTCACAGTCTGCTGGAATTTGTTTTTCCAGATCCTACATACAACAGTTTTTAAGCTTTATTACAGGAACAGGGTTTTGTCTTGAAACCTGACATTTCTGCAAGAATTAGAATAAAACCAAAGGAAAATCCCAAACTGTTTCTGCTGGCTTCTGTATCTTAAAACTACTTTTCTCTGACCTGTGCATACTCTGAACAAAATAGGAAATGCTAGTGAATATCCATAGAGCCAGAAAACACATGGAAACAAGAGGAAAGACAAACTACAGACCAATTCACAGCTGGTGTAAATCTCTCTGGTTCCACTGAAGTCAATGGAGATGCTCTACTTCACCTCAGCTCAGCAGCTGGCCCTCTTACAGAGAAATAAACAATATGAAACACAAGACAGACATGGAGGAAACTACTTCGCAGGATTCAGTATGATAAGCAAGAGGCTAGAAACAAATCAAAACATGGCTGTTAGAAAGGGTAACAGAGGTGCCCCTGGGACACTGCAGGGCCAGGTGAGGCTGGGAAGGCAGAGCCACAGCATTGCAGGTCTCTAACAGAGCACCTTTTTACCGCCCAGGCAGAGAAGGTGCTTGTGCAGGAGATTAAATAGGGCTCCCCAAGCACAGTCTGGAACTGACGGCCTGAGGTGCTACACACAGGGGCCCAATTCCCAGAGCACAGGCCCTCCAGGAAGGTGACTGGTAATTCGGACAAAACACTGCAAGCCTGGTTGCAGACACCCTGGGCCAGGTGTCACCACTGACCTGGGCAATGGGGAAGAGGAATAGGCACCAAATTCTGCTGTAACAACACATTCTTCTTCCCTCAGCCCGGTGTAAGGCAGAGGAGTCAGCACCCAGATGCTTCCAGCATCCTGAGTCACTTGCGGAGCAGCTGCATTTTCCTCACCCGCAGTCATCCCCAGATCTGCCGACAACCCACGGAGGCTTCCTCCCCATATTCCCTCCCCCTCAAACAGCTCCTCTCCCTCTGGACTTCAGGCCAGGTTTTTGAGTCCCCAACATGCTCCTGTGCAAGAACAGAGCACAGTCACCCATCAACCACAACTGCTTCATCTCACCGATCCCCTTACTGAGTGCAGTTTAAACATGATTTTGCAGAGTGGCCACTCAGCCTAAACTTGAAAGGAGTTAGCTCTGCAGCAAGGACGCAGCTCCAGAAGCTGAGTCGGCACTGCCTTTCCAAATATTCCTGCACCAGAAGCCCTGCACTGCAGGGAAGCAGCATTACCTCCCAGAGGAAAATCCCTGTGAGATCCACAGCTGCCCAGAGCCCTCCGTCGGCTGAGACCAAAATATTCAGCGTTCATACAGAGAGGCTTCTGCAGGGCTGATTTCAGGCCAAAACGGACAGATTTCCTGTTTTCCTCTCCTCTGCAGGACAGGGCGGGGGGGGGAGGGGGGGGTCCTTCACCCCAGGTTTGGAAGCAAACCTAGGATTTATCCTCCTGGCTGGGGGGCACTTAATTTAAGCACAATAGAGAAGCGATCTCCTTCAACTCAGAATTAAGCTCCAGAAAGGAGGGGGCCATTTGCAGTCATATCACTCTGAATGCAATATGTGCAACTGCAAGGACTGCTTTGTCTAACTCCCTTGGCCTTAGGCCACGGTGCTGGCAATACCACTAGCTAGAGGAAGAGCTGGTGCGTGAGGATAATGGCAGAAGACAGGGAGGGAAGAGAGAGCCCATTTTGGATTCAGAGGAGGACGTTCTTTCATTGAAAAGATTCTGGGGGTGTTGAGGATGATCCGAACTCAGAAGAGAGGACAACTTAGACAGGAATAGTTCCAGCATGACAGCAAACTGCTGCTAACTTGCCATTACGAGGGAAAAAAAAGGGGGGGGGGGGGGGGGGAGAAGGGAAAGATAAAACTGCATGAAAGAATCTAAAACCCTGATCGCAGCCAGAGCGTTAGAAAGCACACAGACACGGCAGCAAGAGGACTGGAGACAGAAACTTCACCACTCAGCTCGCATTGTGAGCAGCATGTCTGACCTGGGATTTTGCAGTCCTCACTCGCAGAGCAGCCAGACTCGGATCCCCCCCCCACAGCATGACCTAATCCCCACCCCTCACCCACCACCGCAAAATACCACCTTTGTTTTCCCTGCAATTTTACGGCTGTTCCGGAGAGCAAGGCACAGGTTCTCGTGGGAGCCGACAGGAGAACGGTTTCCCTTGCTGGGCTTTGTTTTGTTTCTTTTTTTCCTCCGGTGACACTTCTGCTTTTTGTCAAAAAATCCTTAGCTCATCCCCTGCTTCCTGACCCCTTTGCAGAGCAGTGCTCGGGCCCACGGTGCTCCCCACACACAACCCAGGCACACCGAGCCTTTCCACGCTCGCAGCCCCACCGAGCTCAGCTCCACGCAGGATCAAAGTGTCTGAGGCACAGGGACCTCAGTTCATCCACCAGCTGGTGACGATTCCTTGCAGTAAAATAAGATTGCCGCTCTCCTGGTAGCTAGAATAGAGGTGCATCTTGTTGATCCCTTTCGTTCATCAATCTCCCAGGATTACAACCACAAACGGCGCTGTAAAAATCACCCAGGCAGATTTCCCTCCCTCCTAAACCCAACTGCAAAACTTTCTCTTCTCAAAAAAAAAAAAAAAAAAAAAAAAAAAAAATCAGCCTGATTGCTGGCTGTGGATGGTCTGATGCCAACCCTGCAGGCTGGGGCTGCGGGGAAGGGAAATGGGAATATTATTTTTAAGTCAGAACCAACTTCTCCATTTTGGCTCTGTTTAATACTAGCCGACGCGCACAGATCAGTGAGATCCCCTCCAAATATTCCACAGCGAAGCAACTGCTGCTGCGGCTTTGTTCAGACTGCACCCATTTACACACACTCCCCGCGACGGAGACCCACTTTTACAGCAAACACCTCAGCACAAGAAAAAACATTCGCCTGCTGTTACCTTCGGAAATTAGAAAGGGGGAAAAAAAGGGGGGGGAATGTAGTAAAAAAAAAAAAAGTTAATGCCATCAAGGAAACTTTTTGGAGAGGAAACTTGGAAAGACTCCGGTACAGACCGAAGGAAGAGGAATAATTTTTAAAACGGGCTTTTGTAAGAAATACAGAGCAATGCCTGCCCCCCGCCTGCCAAAAAATCTCCAGCGAGCGGAGCGGGCTCGTCCGCCCGGGCTGCTGCGCGGAGCCGGGAGACTCTGAGCGGGGAGCGGGGACCGAGGGTCCCCCCCGAGGCGCTGGCGGCCCCCCCCCGCCCCGGCGGCGGAGGGTGCGGGGCCGGGGTCCCGGGCGGCCCCTCCGCCTGAGGAGAGCGGCTCGGCGGCCGCGCGCGTGAGGCGAGGCGCGGCGCGAGCGGCACTTGCGGCGTCCCGCCAGCAGCGGTCCTCGCTGAGGCGCCGGCGGAATATTCCTGATCCAGATCAATCAGCCGCCCCGGGGAGCCGAGCATGGAGGAAACCCGGCGGCCGGAGCCCCGGAGCGGCGGCGGCGGCGCGGGGCCGGCCCGGCGGGCGCGGCGCCCCCGCGGAGGGGCGGCGCGGTGCGGGCTAACGGCGCCGGCCGGCGGGCGGGCGCTGGTAATGGCGGCGCGGAGCCGGCGCGGAGCCGCTGCCCCGCCATACCGGACTGGGCAAAAACTCGAGTCCGGGGCTTCCCCCCAGGTGCCGGTGCGGCACCGCGGCGCCCCGCCGCACGCCTCCCAAACTTGCCACCCAGTTGCCGCCGCGGACTTACCCGGGTTGAGGGGAGTCCCGGGGATGTGGGCGTTCAAGTTGGGCTTGTAAGACATTCCCAGAGACATGGCCAGCGGGAGGAGGAGAAGCGTCCTGAAATTCAGTGAAGCGTCTCCGTGTCTCCCAGACACTTTGGGTTGTTTACAGCAGTAGCAGCACCGGCAAATATGGCCGTCAGTTATATTGACACCCACAATGCAATATATCATCCATACATCATGAGGAGACGCGGATCCAAAAACTTTGGGGGAGACGAGGCAGCCACCCGCCGCGGCGGCCCGGCGCCCCGCGCACCTCGGCGCGGAGGGGGCGCGGAGGGGGCGCGGCGGCGGGGGGTGCCGCGGCCATCCCCTCACAGACAATGGAGCTCCCCTCAGGGACGCCGCCGTGAGAGGAGCCGGGCGGGGAGGGGAGGGCGGGCAGGCGGGCGACGGGGAGCCCGGCGACGGCGAGAGGGGGGGCGTTTTAATTAACTTCGGAAAGTTTTGGCACAACTTCTCATTTAAATCGGCTCTGCCTGCGCCGTGCGGCGGGGGGGCCGCGGCCAACGGCCCCTGTCAGAGGAGAAAGGCTGACGCGTCCCTCAGGGTGGCCCAACTGTCGCTGCCTTCCCGCCTCCCCCCCTCACCTCAAATCAGGCGTTCACCTCTGATTTATTCCCCGTCTCCCCCGGCTAATTTCGATGGAAAATACCTGTTGATAATTTTAGAATAAAAGATTTTTTTTTTCCCTAGATGCCGCCAAGGAAAAATCTGCCTTTTTTCTTTTCTTTCAAACCACTATTTCTCTCCACTTGAAGGTTGAAGGTTAATGTAGATTGCAGCTTCTGAGGGATTAAAAAATAAATATGAATCTCGTTGATAATTGACTTATTTTCTGTTTGCAAGCAGCAGTAAAACTTCCCCACAAAAAAAAAAAAATCTAAATTTGCAGGTTAAATTATGAAGCTTTCCAGCCTGTGTCTGCCACTCCAGAACTCATCCTTTTCACTGTAAGATACTCAGGTTTGTTCCTTATGTCAATTAATCTCAAACACACCTCTATAATCATTAAAGTATTCCAGATTTATACCAATGTAACTGCTTGGGACCTGGAGAACCTCTCCTTCGGTACACAGCTCAGCCTGAGACCCACAGGACCCACCTGTATATCTTACCAGAAGCCACTCTGAGATCGGTGAGGTAGTTGGTAGTTTTATTGCCCATGTTAATATCTATCCAAGTCTATATACTGCTCTTAATGCCTATATACTGCTCTTAAAGCCAGTGACAGCAAACACAGATAGTCCGATCCTGCTCCTTGGAAGTCAGGGGCAAATTCCTCTTAAGTGACACTGATTTGGGCCCACAGTATCTCTCACTGTGGACTGCTCTGCAGAGGGAGGCAGGTAGCATCTCCATTGCAGAGACACAGGAACAGTCACGGAGCAATTAGTTGATTTCCTCCGCATAAAGGAGAATTCAGGCAGAGTGGGAAAAGCGAGCCAGCCTTTGAACCCCCCCGGCTCATGCCCTAGCGACTGCACACTGCATGAAAGAAACATCTAAAAATTATGACTGGTACCAGATGAAATACGTGATCTTGTTACAGTTTTGTATTTTATCTCCAGTCCAAGCGCGTCACTCCCACTATCGTGGCAAAGCCCAGAGTGGCACAGACTATCCTTACAACAACTGATCCACGCTCCGGTCTGTTAGAGAGGGGACCCGAGAGCCCCAGGCATAGAATTACACGCTCAGTGACAATATTTTCACACTGGTGCTTGGGACTTTAACTGTGTAATTCTTATTAGAGTCCTGAAAGATTGCACTGGTAAACCCTCACATCCAGCACTGTGTGACGGAGAACTTTGCATCCCTAAAACTTCGCTTCCAGATTTGTAAATAACTGCCTTTCTGTTGATTCCTGGAAGGCCAGCGAAGTCCTGCAGGCGAGGGGCATGCCGCTCTGGGATTTTCCATGGCTGTGTGGTTGTTTACAGTCACACCAAGTGAGTGCGAAATGGGAGTGTTCCGAGCTTGCCGTGTTTTTCACGGCTTTACACCAACTCTACAAAACTGCGCTCAGAGCAACGCTGTGAAGACCAAGATCCCCTGTGTTTTGCTTGGGTTTTATAATGACAGCTTCAAAATATACAATATTCGGGGGGGGATAAGGAAATGATCCTGTAAAGATTATCCTTTCTTCAGCACAAGATGCTGTAAGCTTTGGAGCGAACTGTGAGGGTCAGGCTTGATGAGATGGTCAGGCTTGTAGGGCCAGATTATTTGTGCTGGAAGCGGGAACCCAGCAGCACCACATCTCAGTATCTTACATCCGCTCTGCAGTTCTCTGGGCACAGGTAGCAGTGGTGGCACAAGACACAAGACTGGTAAATGACAACCTTACTGCTTGGCCTCAGACGCTATGTAAGCTTCAACTGACTTTATTAGCTGCCTCTTGTTTTTTTTGCAGACACCGCTGAATTTGGCTTGGGTAGGAAGTTCCTACAAGTTCTTCCTATCTGCCATGCGCTCTGCGGATTCACTTCAGTTGTTTCGAACCAGGTGTAGCCACAAGAATAAAACCACCATCGTGCCTGGGCCCTGGGCCGACAGTTTAGCAGGGTGACCACAGATTCGAGCTCCCTCAGAGGGGCTGCTTGCAGTTTAAACTTGTTTTATGTCACGAGCATGGCTTGCACCACTGAGAGTTGCATTCTGCACACACGCAAACGCTGCATCGAGTGTAACAACTACAGTTCCAGCAGCGTGCACGCTCCAGGCTGTTTGCAGCAAGCCGCAGGTCCCTGCTCTGCAGACTGATGGCACAGTCTTGTTCACTGACAGCAGAAGCAGCTCTTAATCACCAAGTGGCCAAGTCATAGAGCAGGAAATACAGCAGAGCCATTTTATCACACATTTGACATTTTGAAGCCTTCTCCGCACTAAGAGGTAACTTGAAAATAAATGTGTGGGCTTATGTTTTTCAGCAAGGGAGGATGGACAGTAAGAGGTGCCTGTCTCTTCAGTCATCTGCAAGCGCAGATGATATATTTTCCAGGTACAGCTCCCTCTTCTCAGTTGTGCAAGATCTGCAACATTCACCCTGTCCCCCTCCTCTTTTTCTTTTCTTTGTATTTTCTCTGTTCCCTCTCCTGGTTTGACTTTCTCACCTCTGCTCCTCCCAAACCACTGGGAATACTCAGCAGCCAGTGTTTCCACAGAGTAAGCCTTCCAGCCCCTGCTTAGCCAAGCTCTGACTGATCTCAAGGAGGTTTTCCCTTCCCAAAGCCCTGCGAGGTTGGATGCCGTACCCCTCTGGCGAGGGCGTAAGGAATACGCATGCAAAGTGTGACGTTGGAAGGCGCTGGCAGCTGGTTGTCAGGACGGCCTTGGGCCATGCTTTAAGACAAACTTGTTTGTCCCCTTGTATCTGGAAATAAAGCTAAATAGCCGTCGGTGTCTGCAGAGCTGTGCTGTAACACTCTCGGAGACCTGCGAACGGAGAGCGCAAACTAGGCTTGTTTCTTATCATCTTGGATTAAATCGACGATGAGAGGAATTGAAGATGGCACGGCAAGACCCTGTTTTTTCCTGGCATGTCTTTGACATGTGTAAAACATTACATTTGCGCATTAATTTCAATGTAATTAATTGTTGTCAGGCTTAATGAATTGAGTGACTTGGGCATGTTCTAACTGTCCTTTACCCACCACAGAGACCCGTGTAGCAGCAAGGGGAAAGAGACGGGAAGTTTGTTCCTTTTTCTGGAGGGAGTTTATGTTCAAATACTTATCCCCACATTTCTAGGGATCTAGCATCATACATAAAATAATCATAGATGCACCTACAAGCTTCTGAGCGCTAATTTCATCTGCAAGTCTCCAAACTGCTCTCTTGTGCTAGAACTAAGATGATCATCCAAAACGAAGTGAAAAGTCTCTGATAGACCTAGGCTGAAAATTAAGCTTTTTAAGTCCTGAGTGAAGGCAGGCTTAACCTCTTTGAAGAGCACAACTGGTAGAGGCAAGTGGGTGTCAGCTCTAATAAATACCATTTGAAAAGATACTTTACAGAGCTGAGTACCTTTCTTCCTGGGATGGTAATGAGCCAGCACCTCCCGGTGCAGCACACCTCCTTCCCCAGGCCCTGCGCCAGGGACACCTCGCATGCTGCTGGGGCTGTCTGGGACACTGGAGCCGAGGGAAAATTGTGCATTTTATCCCTTTTGGCACCATTGTTGCTCCCTTCTTATCGCCTTGCTACAGCTCCTTACATTCCTGTCTCTGTTCCTTCCAACTGCTTCCTACTGATGGTACAAGGTCTCCCTCCTGCTCTTTCTGTTCCCGAGAGAAAGCCGGCAGCCCTTGGTGTCCCTCTACTGTGATCTGCTTTTTGGCTGATGTTTGCTGCTTACTGCCCCATCCTCACCCAAATGCACGAGAGATGCCCAATCCTGAATAGAAATGCAGATTCCCCAGCTCTACCCTGTTGCCTTTTCCTCTCACACCTCAAAATACCCCTGGAAGCTCTGGATTGCTCCCCCGCTGCGGGAAACAGCCCTCTGAGACCCTCTGCAAGGGGGGCTGCGATACGGCACGGGGCTGCGATACAGCACGCCGAAGCCAGAAGCGCTGCCGCAGCAGCCGTGAGCCAGGCCCCAGGAAATCCTCTCCCAGCGCCTGGCCCACGTCAGCAGCCAGGCTTCCAGCAATTTGGGATCGAAGTTTAGATGCCTATTCCGGACAGGCTCTCCCCTTAAATTCTCCCAGACAAACTTTTTCCCAGCCTAGCCCTGCTCCCCACTTTCAGATGGTTCCTCCCAGGCCAGATGTCGTGTTATCTGGACCGACTTTCCCTCCCAGCCTTGTTTTCCTCCTACTCCTGAGTCCTTTGTCTGGCTGCCAAGTGGAACAGCCCTGCCAGGCAGACAGCTGCTCAGCATCGCCGGGCGGGTGCTGCCCTATGGGCTGAGGAGCCGATTCCAGGCTCGTTCCATCTTCGAGGGGGACATTCTGCCTTAGAGATGGCGTGTACCAGAAGGAGAAAAAGCAAATAACACCTGTAAAGCTGTCAGAAGAGACTGGAAATGTTGAAGATAAAAGAGGCCTTAATGCTACCCTAGGTTTACCTTCGAGATAGCATGAGTAGCAAGCCTGCTCTCTCCTGCTTCAGCTGGAGGTCTCCCTGGAGGACCACAGAGCGGGAGTGAGAAGTTTCCAAGCCCTCAGCCACAAAAGCACAGGCCTGGAATCTCTCTAATGAGAGTTTTCCTCTTTGCAGTTTGCCAGGCAAACAAGTACCAGGCACCAATATCAAAACCAGCACAGATTCCAATGAAAACCAGCAAAGAAAATAAGAGCAGAAAGGAAACAGCTTCATTTTGCTTGTTAAGAACAGGCAAATAAAGCTACTGAGCCCCCCTCAGCCAGCAGGAGAGCTCTCCCTGCCCTGCTGAGCCCAGGGTGAAGCCAAGCGGGCTGCCCGGCCGGGGGCTCGGGCCAAGGGGCTCCTCCTTCCTTGCCGTTGCTTGCAGGGATGGATTATCACGTTATCCCCAAGTTACAGGGCTTCCCTGCATCGTCTTTCCAGACAAACGAGCGCTCCACCCTGCCCGATTCCTTCAGTTTGTCTGGAAGGACTCTCCCTTCTTGCCCTGCGGGCTGGACTCTCGTTACCCTCCCACTCCCGAGCCCTTGAAGGCTGTGCCAAGGAGGGCGGCCCAGCCCAGGGCGCAGCGAGCTGGCACCGCTGGGCTGCCGGGCTGCGGCACGGCCCTGCCTCTGCCTCCTGCCCTGTGCGGCTGTGGGCCCAAGGCAGGGAATACCCCACCCTTTGGCTGGGGCAGAGGAGGCTCGGAGACTTGCTTTCATCCCAGCCCTGTCTGGGAAAGCTCCTCAACCTGCTCTGTGTCCGGGAGCGGAGGAATCCACAGCAAAGCTGAGTGCTGGCTCGCCTGAAGTGCTTCCCGTACGCAGGCTGGTGTCAAACACCCAAATGCCCTGATCAAATTGTGTCCACGTGAAATAAGCGTCTATGTGACATCTGCGATGGCTGCAGAATCGAATTACATTTTGGAGGGACACATTGGAGTTAAGCCTCACAGAAAACCTTCCAAGTGCAAACCAAGTTTCACCAGACCAGTGACATATTCCTGAAACAAATAATCGAGAGGCAGAAACACCTCTGTCCCTCATAGCCTCATTGAGACACCAACTGTAAAGCCTGATGGGAGCATCCCTAGTTGCTTTGTTACTGGTCATTTGAGCAAAGGAAGCGGAGGAGAGAGTGGAAGCGAAGCCCAGGGCTGGAAAATGGAAATGACTGTGAGGAAAGGAATGTGGAGCTTCGCGACAACTCGAGGGGGGAGAAGAGCACAAAGCAGAGAGAAGGGGGAAGGAGGAAAACCAGGGGGTAAATCCCAGCGACACGACAGCACGGTCTCACAGAGTGCAGCGCGTGGTACGGGCGGCTCCTCGGTGGTCCCTGGTCGGGCGCTGTACCTCGCCTGACGCTGCCGGGCACGGAGCTTCCCTTGCCCAGGCCAGAGCCTCAGACACAGCTTTTGCCAGGATGAGTCTAACACGTCTGCTGAGTTCCTGCCCCAGGACACAGCTTCACGCAGAAGTGAGAGCCCTGAAGATGTCTCTTGCTAAGCTGGTGTCTGCGTACGAGGATCGTTGGTGTAAAAGCCTCTGTGCCCAGCTCAGTGAGTGCGTGGGTGTGGAGTCTTGCAGTGCCGATTGCTGGATTTCACTCTCCCAGCGGAGGCAGTGGGACAGGGTGATGCCCACAGCGTTAGGGCCTGGAAACGCTAAGTATTTTTAGGCAGCCAAATAATCAAACTCTGCCTGAATATCTACCTGAAGAGTGACAGCAGCAGCCTCCTGCCCTGTAACACTGCCTACAAAGCCCTTCTTCACCCCTTACAAAAGCGAAGAGGGGAGGCCGCGGGGTCCCCCCAAGTCTCTCTGAAGCAGACACGCTGGGGGTCTTCCCTGCAGAGCCACCGGCCAGCCAGCCACCCCTACGGACGCTGCAGCCTGACAGCCACCGCGCCGGGGCCGTCGGGGGCTCTACGTGTGCGCACAGAAAGGGAGGGACAATCCCGGATGCGAAGGATTTACAGCCCTGGCAGACGCTCGTCACAGGAGACAGCGTCGTCTGTAATTTAAATAGTGCAGTCTGAGGCCAAGACTCGCCAGCGATCGAATAGTGGCTGAGGCGCAAGCCAAAGGCAGAGCCCCCAAGGCCCTGAAGCGTGGTCCACTTGCCCAAAAGGGCTTTCAGGAGGGCAGGCCAGGCCATGGCATCCTCCCCTCCCCAGGAGTGCGTGGGCCTGGGACGTGCTTTTCTCTTGCCAGGGAAGGGAGAAAACACCAGTGTTTTGCTCGAGTCCACCCTGGAAAGCAGCAAAGGGCCAGTGGGACGCACGTGGCTCAGCAGCCGTCTTGCAGCCCCAAGGCCCGAACTGGGGCTGGGGATGGGAGAACTGGGGGGTCCCTCACGAAAGCAGGCAGGAGCAGTCACCATGGAAATCCCGATCCCGAGCGCTGCCTGGGCGAAGCAGCACTGCCCAGCTCCCAAAGCCCACTTCTCCTGCACGGAGAGGGTAACGCTGGGGACAGTTTGCGGAGACCAGCTGCAGGCTCAGATCTTCACTGTTTCATTGCTCCCATCTATGTTTTTATTCACTCCAGGTATCTTCAGGAGAGATCTTACCCAGGAGTAATTAAATCACTTGCACCCTGGTTTATGATTTAACTCAGTCACTCTGGCTAAGCTGATACAGATCTGTTTCATGCCCTGCAATTCATTGTATATTTAGCAGGCACAGTCAATTCTTCCAGCTTATACATGTGGAAGGAAGGAACATATAAACCAGACCTGGACTTCCAAAGGTAGAAGCCATCAGCTCACGAGCTGCCTCTCTGGCATTTTTAAGGTGTATTATTTACGTATGGGAAAAAAGCCAACCAAAACCTCTCTTAAGACATTTCTCCCTTACTTACAGAACAAAGTCTACTGCTTTATGAAAATGAATAATTAAATTCTGAGGTCTGGGCATCTTCATTTATTGCTGAGAACTTGGCATCATCACTTCTCCAGATTTGGGGAAAATGAGAGTAAAAGTCAATACAAAATGATTTCCAAAACCAAGATTAGATTAGTCTGTTTATCCCAAACTAACTATTTGGATAAAGGCAAGATATTTGCATGCTATGCCTAAAATATGAAGAAGTTGATACTTTCCAATCTTGATACAGTTTTTATAAACTCTCCTCCCTTTTTTAAGATCATTACAATTAGCATTCAGAGAATGTCGTGAATCAGCTCTTAACTACCAATAAAGCCAGTTTAATTAACCAGCAAAATTAACCGGGTTAAGTGCCAGGTATTTAAGTGGATTGAAAGAAAAGATGTTTGGATTATTACAACATGACTTCTACTAGTCTGAAGGATCCTAAAATGGAGTGACAATGGATATGTTTAATGTATGCAGAAGTATTGCTGAAAGGCGTTCCAGTATAAACAACCTGCGTGGATAAGTTCCACAACAGAAAATTAAAAGGGAAAAAAAAACCCCAAAGTAGTAGTTGGTTTAATTTATTTAACTTTTTTTTTTTTTTTTACCAAAAAAAGAGAACTCAATACAGAACTCATCATGTTCCACAGTTTGTCATTTTTGTGAGTATAAATCTTTCTACACATTGCTGTAATATTTTATTGCCGGGCACTCAAAGTTCTGCCGCTTTGTACGAGGACAGTTGGCATGCGCAGGTATTGTCTGCTCAGATGGAGAACGCAGGGACACGCAGCGCAGTGCTGCGCTGGAGGATGAAGTCTTTATGGTTGGCAAAGGTTTCCAATTAGGGCAGGCAATAAAAAGAACACGTACAATTCATCTTAAATGTTACGCATTTTTGGAATTCTGTCACCTTGAAAGGTGTGGAGTGAAGAAGCACTAATAGCAAAGTCCTACTTTAAAAAAAAAAAGGCATATCCTTTGCGCAGAGGTAGTCTCACAGCAAAAAACATTGCAGGGGTGCGGTACAGCCCCTCCACAGGATTGCTGGAAGATGCTGAGGCAGCGACCACCCACCTCAAATAAAATTCAGTAGGCCGGGGGACTTCATGTCAATGACTGAAAAATAAATCAAATGACTGGGCAAATAACAATGCCATTATGCGCTTGCAATGAATCTGGCATTTTTCTGGTTATCCTCTCCAAATCAGACAGTAGATACATAAATATGTATGTAATCAGGAATGTCGGGAGAAATGTCTCTTTATCATTCCCAGTGCAAATCAAGTATAGGAAAACTACTCTTCCGTAGGTGACCTGTCTCATTAAAGTTATGCCCTAAGCAGAACAAAGTTCACAAACACTAACCAAACCTAGGTCTTACAGAATAGAACTTAACACAGCTTGATTCAGGTATTTAAGCACTGCAGGACTTTCATAAACAAAGAGACATCGCTTAAATCCAAATGTATTTCTGTATCGGTTAAGCTGCCTGCTTAAGTGCACCAGATCCATTACTTTCAGTCTGTCCTCTCAGCACAGACGTCTGTCTTCTGGAAAGAAACGTCAGCATCCTTTACACGCCTGGCGCGCAGTTCCACAAAAACCTGCGGTATCGGTTCACGACACAGCAAGCAAAAAATTCCTTATATGCGTTTTGGCCTCAGCTTAAACCTGTCCAGCTCCTATTCTTCAATCTTATTACTGCCTCAAACTTCATTCACTCAAAAATTATTTTGGACCAATTGAAAAATAGCGAGCACATCAAATCAAGTAAGTTCTCGCTAGGTTTTTACTTATTGCTCTCTGTAGCATAAGCTTTCAGAGGCAGTCTGCCCTCAGCTGTTGTAATTGTGGCTGAGAAACACTGGTATTTCCAGTCTTTTCTTCCCTCCTTCATGTTTTTCTCCTTAAAAAGAGAGTTGTTGCTTTTCAAACTCAACGTACAACCTCAGCAGCGACTGAGGCCAACGCTGCTCTCGGCTGAAGCGTCAGCCCTCGAGGTTTCCCATGGCTCATTCTGCGCTCCGGCCTGTTTGCGGTTGCGTTACTTTATCGCTTCTGCCAACTTTGTCAGTCTTTACCACGAGAGTCTGTGACACGGAACCATGCACTGCCGCTGCCAGTACACGACAAAAACGCCTCCGTTATTTCTGCACATTCATTGTTAAAGCTCGTATTGACCACAGAAACTACCAGAAGTATTTTGTTGCTATTTGCAGCTGGACGCTTCTTGCCACGACTCTCCAGTCAACGGACTTTGCAAACCACTTAATTCAGGAAACAACTGTATGGACACAGTCCTTCCCAGCAGAGGGGAAGGGCAAAACCTGTGTGACAACTGCTGGAAGCTTAAGGGCTAAATAAGAGACAGACAATTCAAGGGATTACTCATTAATCTCTAACTTTGATATAAATATATGTATTTTTATCTGGCAATTAAAAATATGCACCATTTTTTCAAAGGTAAGAAAGTTCCATTACCTCCATTTTGCACCTTTAGACATTACACAAAGCTCAAAACTTTCCCAGGAAATACTCTACAACAGATGCATCTTTTCTACTCTCAAATTACCCGCCTTTCTAGAGTGCTTTTAAGACAGTTAACATTTAATATGAATGTAGTAATCGTACTTTTACATGTTAGGACAGTGGGCAGGTCCTATTGCCGATGCATTTAATTCTGGAACTCGTATTGTAGGAGCTCACTGAATGCACAATTGGAGATACTATTAAGTGGAAGAAAATGGAAATGTATCTGGGATTAAAGCTCAAGATCTGAAACGCACTGAAAAGACTAAAGAAAACAAACTACATGAAAATTCAAATATTTGTTTCTCTCCGATACAGGCACCAAGAAGTGAATAGTACCAGTCACTGAAAGACATCAGGAATCCATTTCTCTCAAGAAAATGCATTACACGCTAAAAACATAGAATAAAACCACATCGCGTCGAAAGGATCATGGAAGACAGACAATTGATAGTTTTGAAAAAAATGATGACAACATATAACATCTACAATGTATGCACACATCCCTTGGAAGTTTTATATATGCTATATATATTTCAAAGTACACACAAACTGCCTGTTTGGCAGGTTGAGAAAATAGGAATACATCTTGGGAAGGTCATGAAGAAAAAAAAACACAAAGGAAAACAAGAGTTATTTACATTCAATAATTCAGTAGCCTTTAACATCTCTATATACATACATACTCTTTCATATATGTACAGACTGCGATGGGATCTGAATGAAGCTTATTCCAAACGCAAAAGAAAAATACAAAAACCCCTTGATAATTCACTTGACAAATGTTTACAGGTTGCAGAGCTTTCTTCATTTACAAAGAAGATACTACACACTGACTAGACAACTAGCATCTTTGGGGAACTTTTAAGTCCTTACAAGAGGTGTGTGTTCCCAACGGACCATACAGCGATTGGAAAAAAACCTGAAAACTTGCCGTGCAGAGGGGGTTTTTAGCGGGTTATAATTGCATTTGCTGTGTCAGACATCTTAAGTATGAAACTAGTTAACAAGTCAAAATTTAGTTGCTGTCAAGGGATAGTTTAAAAAAGAAAACCCAAAGTTTTATCCCTTCAATTCCCAAGTCAACTTAAATATGTATTTCCCCTTCTACAGCATGCTTCCAAAACGCACGCAGTACAGACATTACTATCACTTTACATTTAGCTTTGCCCCGATCTAGCCTTTATAAATTTTATATCCATTTCAGATGGTGATTTGTACAAAGCAGATCAATGCCCCACAGGTAGGAAAAATACCGAGACCAGTCTTGCCCAGCCTGCTAATTTCTATGACATGACAATTGGTCTCTCCTTTTTCCTCCCTGTGAGGATGTTTGTCTCATGGGCAGTGCTGCAAGAGGATACCGCATAGCCGTTCCTTATCCCATCCACAGTGCTATTTATAGTCCTCCTCTCCCCCAAGCTTTATCAGCAGCTCCTGCAAGGAACAAACTACTATCAAAAAACCACACCCCAACCACCGAGCAGGAATTTTCAAGAGAGAAAACGTTTCTGTAGCTTGAAGGCCAATTTTTTTTGGATGTTAACCTTTAAGATGTTCTAACACTCCAGAGCTGTGCATGCAGATGTGTTAGTAACGGAATGACAAAGCCAAGGCATTGATGGTGGCAAGTAGCAGAGCAGGCAAAGGAGAGCAAGTGGGGGAATGGATTTCTGGAATGGGAACAGTTCTTATGGATCTTCTAAGTACTGTTGGTTTTTTTCCCTCCAGGGGACTCAAGTCCATGGGAACTTTAAGACGGTGTGAGTGAACAGCATACGCTATGAACTCCCGAAATAAAGTAGTGTGGTTTGGTTATCAATACAGAGAATATCCAATTCAATGTTTGCTCATCCTAACAACTAAAGTTAGCACAACAGGCTGAGAAGAACACTTAGGAACTGAAGTATATTTAAATAATGACTTATTAAAAAAAAAAAAAGAAAATCACTGTTTGTGAACCTACCACTTCTAGAACCATCTTACTGAGGATTAAGATCTAAACTATTATGCTACCATCTCAGATGGTAGAAATTTCTACACCAAATAAAAATAATTAAAAAAAAAAAGACAGCAAAGTCCACACACAGCTTGCTGTTACTAGCTATTTGGTTCACTATCTGCTGCAATAGTAATCTGTCAACACACTTCTCCAAATCCCATTACTTTTGCTGGAATGGATGCCAAATACATCCAATGGTGGGTACAAAACACGTGCACATCCTCCCCCACACCCTGTCTGTGGTCTACGGTTCTCCAGGGCGTAATCAGCTCCTACTGGTATCACAGCACTCGGGCAAGCCTCCCCTTCCTGCCAGAGGATTAAAAAACTCCCAACATACCTACCACCTGCATTACAAGTACTTTATAGAGATGCAGCAGGCGCTACGGCAATAGGGAGCATACCGATTTGTTCTAGATCGGTATTTCCAGTTAGTCACAAGGGTGTGCAGGGGATTCATCCCCGTGACCGTTTCGGACCGGGAGCTGAGGACAGCAGGCAGCCCGCCTTTGCCGACAAGCGGGCGCTCTGTTACCGCACTGGGGTGCCGGCGCAGGCAGCGTTTACAGAACCTCAAGCGAAATAATTCCCGTAAGGGAGCTCGTTTCAGCCTGAAGTTGTGGAACTTCTGGCCCCGTTACTTATGGAAAAAACTCTTTGTGACACTTGCATCTGGCTCACCGAGTGTTTAGAGAAGTGACATACGCTACCGCGGATTGCTGCTCTGTCAGGTGAGCCTTACTTGAAATATGCATCAAGGTTTAAACACAGTTTGCTTCTTGCCTCATTAATGAGTTCAACTGAGATATTTGGACTGCAAGACAGAAGCCTGGTTAAAGCAGACTGGAACATGCCAAGTCCTGTCGAATTCCAATTGTACAGACTTGTTAGTTTTTTTTGGAATACAGTGATTGCCTAAACAAGACTCCACTTCTTGTTAGTACAATAACTTTTATTTGACATCTACAAGATCATTATCTTGTAGGTTTTTTGGACAGGTTTATACAATCTCAATTTTTCAATAGTGCAACCTGTGCAAGCAAGAAATGACAAACATTGTCCTTCACTTTCTTATAAACATCTACTATTATAGGCAAAACAAAACTTACCCATATTATAGATAAGTGACTATTCACATTTGTACATTACAATTTCTTTTAAACAGCTCCAGATAAACTCTACAATGTCTTACAACATATTAAACAGTATTCAAGTTACTGGGTAACAGAAACAGCACATACAGCGGAACCCTCAAGTGTTTCCCATTCTCTAATTTACAGCTCAAGTAAGGTTTCATCTTACAAGTGACAAATTAAATTACATTAATGAAGTAAAAAATATAAGATTGTATGCGAGATGGAAGTGAATTTGCACTTAAGTTTCCATAACCACCTGGATTAAGGAAATGCTTCAATTTAAGGAAAATAGGCATCCAGCCATCTTTGCAGTACACATTAGGAATACCATTAATACATTAAAAATGAACTAATTTTAATTTAAGATGTTTATCACAAAAAGAACATGTTGTAGACTCAAATATATAACCCCCAGGAGAGAACCAGAAAAAATGCAACACCTGGGTATAAACACTATAAAAATGCAATAACCAATGCTGTAC
Source organism: Gymnogyps californianus (assembly GCF_018139145.2). Classification (NCBI taxonomy): domain Eukaryota; kingdom Metazoa; phylum Chordata; class Aves; order Accipitriformes; family Cathartidae; genus Gymnogyps; species Gymnogyps californianus. Next base: position 13,049,307 of record NC_059486.1, on the reverse strand, counting down.
AACTAAGATTGTGTTTCTCTCTGAATTCCTGTCTTGTGTGTTTATCCTGTCCATGCCCGTTTCCAGAGACATGCACTGTCAAACAGAAACTGGGAAGGAACCTGAATGCATGATGTGCAACCTCTAGGTTTCATGCTTTTATAAACTCATAAATTGAAGAGAAAAACCCAATATATATTTTCTATATATATACTCAATACATGCATTCAAGGATATCTCCCACAGCAATGGCATTGATGCACTGCGTTAAACCCTGAGCACTGTATAACAAGATAAAAATAAAGCCTGCTTGGGGATTTTCAAGCATTTTCAAACAAATTGTGGTTTGTAGCTTAAAAGGCCAAAAGTAAAAGCAAACAGGAAGCACTACAGAGAGCATAAGGAAAGACAGATGCACCACCATAAACAACTGCTGGCTTTCAGTTCTACCAACCTTTTTAGATGTCTTTATTCCCAAAGTATTTGAGAGCACACAACTGAACTGAAAAAGTTGTATTTCTTTGGAATCTGTCCCTGATTTTTATGCAAGTGATATGCTTTTACAGCCTTTTCCTCAAACACCAAAGTCAACACCTGTAGCTTGTCCTCTTATGCATTGTTGAAATTGGTGATGCTTTGCGGGTGATGCTGCTGCCATATCTGCTGCTGTTGTACTGCAAGCTGTTGAGACTGGTCTGACGTTGACAGGAGGTTTACAAGGGGCGATACACAATTTGCAGGAATGATCAAACCTGAAAACAGCAACAAATCAATTGGTTCACAGGCATGCAAACAAGTTGTTCATTACAACCTCAGGCTGATGATTCCACCATTTAATTTATGCAACGGTCAACAGTGACCGTTTCCAATGGCAAGTCTAATCAAGCACAGCTACAAGTTCTGCTTCTCAACGAGAGGTTTATCTTCAGAAGTCACTAGATCCTTTAGGTCACGAAGCAGTAGAAAGAAGTTGCCATTTTGCCCCGAAGACAAGTTTTATTCTTATGTTACCCGCTGCCACATAAAACGAGAAGTCAGCTATTTTTGCTTTTCTAGTCTCACAGAAGTTACAACATCATGAAAGTTTAAACACGAAAAACCTAGTTTCAACCTCTAGCGTAGGAGCTGCCATGATATCACACATCCACAGGAAGTCCACGTTTAAAAAAAAAATATGGAGATTTCAGCCTCTGAGGCACCTGCTGTGAGAGCTTCACTAAGAGGTTTAGCGACAAGAAATGACACAATCATCTTGAAGTCATTCTAAACTATTGATTACGTGTGACTTTCAGTAGCTCAAAAACCATGAAAACAACCATTTCAAGGGCTTGCTATTCTTTGCGAGAAGTGGGGAAAAAGTGGAGCCCTTATGGTTTCAAAGGCAGCTTGGCTGGAACAGGCTGGATATGACGTTTTTGTTCCTAGTAAATCAAAAGAACTGAGAGAATAAGTGTTCCAAAGCCTGGCTGAAAAAAAAATTTCTTCCTTATTTAACCTGACTCAAAACAGTGTTTGTACTACAAACACAGATTTCAACAGTTGTGCCCCTCCCCGACATACACACTGACGAGCCTCTTCTCTTGTAAGCATCTTTATAAAGTCTCCTACAGGACTTTCAACATAGAGTGACTTCTAAGTTACAACTACCTTCTACTCCAAGATGGAAATAAAGGAGCAGACAAGCCACTTACCCACGATCCTCTGCCCATCTTCTGTTCTTAGACGAACTATTTGCATTTTCACATTTGTACCACTCACAGAGGCTAGAACGCCTTCTACTTTTGTCCAGACGCTCAATACTGAACCACACAAGACGTAGTAAGTTCGACAGCGGAGTCCCACTTCACAAACTAATCCCAAGCCTGCCTTCTTACAATTGCCTCTCCTACAGTAGAGAGAAAAAAAAGCTTTCAAAAGAATTCTGCAAACAGAAAGTATCCAATTCAATTAAAAATGAGACTTGAAGTTATTTAACATGTATTCAGAGTTGAGCGAGGGTTGCAAGTACACAGTAAGGGAAGGATACTTTATCCACAGCATGCCCTAATGGTAAAGCTTTGAGAGTGTGGTCCTAAATAGGCCAACATCTTCAAAATGTACAGGCAGAGCTTTAAGTGAAAGATACCACTCATTTAGATCACTTGAGAACCGGAGTCTGTTACATATGAAACTGGTATCTGACCAGTGTATTTCAGAAGCTCCAATATTAATCTGAAACTTCTACCAGTTATGCTGTTCCTCAGGAATTAAGACACCAGCTGCTGAGTTCAGACACAGAAGAGGTAGCACAAGAACAGCTGTTTCTGACATCTCTCTCATCTCTACGTGAAGCATAAATATTTTCCCCCCAAATAACATCTGAACTATCCTACCACAATAATAGATCAGATGAAGATACTTAAAGCACAAGCTACTCCTGGGTCATTATACTTCTACTGGAGTGCAATTTATACGTTAGCATTCATCTACTCTATTGGGACTTTAAGGGCAAACGCAAAGCTTCATGTTTCCACTCAAAGGTTGGGTCACTTGACTGGTCATGGGACAATTTTTCTTAAGCACGAAACACAAGATTTCACATGAATAGCACAAGAACAGAAGTGGTGATAAACCAGTTTAGGTAAACAGTTTAAGTTAAAGCGTCTATGTGCATACAAATACTAACCAATAAGCATGGGTGCAGGTATCCGCAGAAGAATTGTACTGCTCTAACCAGTGTGGCAGAGCGTCTTCAGAAGGTACCTGGAAAAGTCATTCAAAGCGAGAATAATAGTAATAATAATGTAAAACAGATCAAGACTTGCACAGAACAAAAGCAATTTGATCATTACTATAAGAAAAGAGGGAGCACCAACATGATGGCGGAGAGGTACATTATTATTATAATTTCAGGCTATTCAATGGAAATGCCATCTCAAAGGATGAGCAAAATGCTTGAACATAGCAGAACCTCAGAGCTTTTCCAATCATCAACCTGATGTCAGTTTCCTCAAGTTTTTACAAATTCAACACAATAAAATTGTTTAAGTGTTAGATATCTTACCAGCCTCTAAACAAAATAATCCATTACAGTATTTAAAACGTCACCAGCCAACAGCTAAAGCTTCAGAATCATTGCTTAGAATACACTGTACACAGCTGCTTATTTAGGAGCATGTTTGTACACCTTACACAGAAGCAAGACTCTTCCTTGCTAGACCCTAAAAACCCTCATTTTATATTACCACACCACAGATTATTTATATTCAGAAAGCTTTAGATATAGGAATGCAGAAACATGTAGACCCGCTTAAAAAGACCCAAATACAAGCTCTGCTCTGGAAAAATAAGCCTAGTTTTTGACTTGCCAGAATTATACACAAATACCAGAAAAGAAAGTCCTTCTATTTATTTTCAAATTTTTTTTAAGTTTAAAACTAGCATAATTTTAATGGTTACCTTCTTGTATTTCTTTTTCAGGTCTGCACATGTTTCTAGTTTGAGTTGTTTCCCAGTATTTGGTCTGTATACTAAAAAAAGCTTCTTTTTAGGATTCACTTCTTTTACTAGAATAGCGGTTTTCTTGTTATTTCTTATCTGTAAGAGACAGACAAACCAAAACTTTGTAAGTTTAAACATCCTGACAGTATCTACCTTAAGTGATTCCATACTGTGTTCTTTACAGAGTAATAGTGCGCGCGTGTGTGTGTGCAATAAGACAACCAGTAATAAATAAGGACACCTTTAGAAGACAGTACCACTAATCTGCATTAACCTCACAACTTTTCCTTACAGTGAAAGCATCTGGTTTCTTGATGCAGGTTTAAAGAAGAGCTATTAATTTGGGCTCACATTCCTATCAGAAAATATCCTGAGCAGCTAAAAAGGAGTGCTTCATACTTAGCGTTGGAAACAAACTTAACATGAATTTTCACGTAAGATTGAAAGCATTTTGCCAAACTGAACAGGAAGTAATTTGAACAGTAAATTTTTTCAGAGGAGACAGCGTATTTGGTTAGCCCCCAAAAAACTTCTCTGAACCTAATCCAAGAGACAAAGAATCTTACCTGCAGTGATAAATAAAATCCATCATCTGGACCCGTCTGTTCTGCCCAGATCTTAGTTGCTTCATCCCAAGACATTCCTCTCTCTACACTGATCTAGAAGAGAGCCATGCAGGGTTATTTGAATGGGAACAGCCTTCAAAACAGTTACAGACATAGGAACTAAAGAACCATAGAACCAAAGATTGTCCAGTGAAAGGCCTGGAACCTCCCCTCACTCAGCACACGCTTAGCTGATTGCCATGTTTTAAAATTGGCAAGCAAGTTTGATTAGTTCATACAAAGCAGATACAGCATTAACTTACTGTGTATAGTTCTACATGTCCAGAGGTAGAATATCCAGGAGTTAAAAACTTCTTAACATCTGCCTTCCTTACTTTCTCATCCCCAGAGCCCAAATCTGAAAAGGAAAGGATAGAGTTATTCTGTTTCTCTGTTCTTACTTAAGTACAAGAGTACTGAGAAATTGATTTACTCACCTAAGATGCCCATATCGTATCTTCCATTCTTTTTAGCATTTTGAATAACCGCATTTAATGTGTCAGAAAAGTACTGGAATAAAGCATTCTGCTGATGTACTTCCATACCAAGAATTCTATTCAGAAATTTCCCTATATTGTTATAATCTTAAAAAAGAAGAAATACACGTATTAGGTCAACAAAGATTAAATTTGATGACAAGCTCTCAATCAGTATTCAAAGAGTCTCAAAAAGACTACTTAAATCCATTCTTTCAGAAATGAGGAAAACATTCTGAAGTTCTCCAAAAAAGTCTCCTCTTAGATAGTTACAACTTCAGTTCTGTTGCTAGGAATCCACTATCATGATATATGATATTCCTAGCGACATTCTAAAGATACACTAAACACGCAAATACCTTTATCAAGTGTTAGGATTCCAGATCTGTCTTCTACATTTATCAAGCCTACGCCAATCAATCCCTGACGAACATCTAGGAAAAAGAACGAAGTTAAATCGTAGCTGCTTTGTCATCTAAAAATAAATCAATGAAGTAACAGCTTGTTTAGCATTCTTGTTTCAGGATCCAATTCCAAAGCTTCTGACACCCCTCAAATACGTTACCTGCAATTTCTACCTAATACATCAGTAAGCAAGACAGAACTTTGCCTTCTGTCCTTCCAGGAAGCACAGGCAGGGAAAACTACTAACAGCACTATACATAAGCCCACAGGAGAACAAGATATTGCAACAGATAACGGGAAAATGAAGTTTAAGAACTGTATGTAATACTTTGGCCAAACAGATGTAGAACATGCCTTATATTGCGAGAGTTCACATATCTTGTTTCATACGTGAACTTCAACATTCAAGCAGCGTGCACAGGAATAACATCCGGTGAGAGCCTATCTGGGCCAGCTGATCGGTTTAGAATAGTAACGTTTTCTAGCTCTAAAATTATTTGCATTTTCTGCATACTGGAGAACAAAAGGTAGCCATTACATCCAGTGAATTATACTTACCTTTGAAGAAGTCTCCAGGAAAATCAGGAGGAGGCGAGACCATTGGTGAGTCTAGGTTCACAATGGATTTCATAACAATCTCTAAAGCATTTCTGCCATACTGCATAAGAAAAAGAAAGTTGCTCTAACAATGGGATCCAGTGTTTGTGCCTCAGCCCCAAGCACACATGGTTTAACAAGTATTTGTAATTCACAATAAAATGTTTTTCCTCTGCAATAGTAAAGGGAACTGGTTATTAGCTTTTCAATTATGAACTACACTATATAAACAGCCCAGTCTTAATTTCTAATTAGAATTGCCAAATTAATCTTTCAGCTGTGACTGAAAGGACACATACCATTTACTTAAGACCTGGATTGTTAGCAAACGCAGAAGAGTAATTTACACACATATTTGTGTCCCATGTGGCTTTGCAAACAGAATTAAGAATGTTTACTGGCTATCTCAGAAAAAGGCCTCCTATCAGAAAGTAATACAGTTAAAAGTAACACACTTCACAGGAGACGGAAGAAATCCTTCCTTAACAGGTCATTTATGGAACAAGCACCACAGCATGAGCTTTCAAACAGAAACAGAACCATCACCTTGTTGTCAAAATTGAATCTGCTGAGGTCTCGAGTTTCTGTAGCCCGTCTGTCACCATGGGTGAGGGCTCCCTGTTAAGACACACCTTTGTAATTAAATCAAATTTTAAGAAAAAGAAATCTAAGTTGTATTTTCTCAAATGAAGGATCAGACTTCTTGAAACAATCTTACCAAGCTCTCCAGTCTTTTTGCAACTATGGATGCAAATCTTTGCTCTCCTGCCAATTCAGAAATTAGGAACACATACTCTGGAGCAGTCACTTGGTTGGATCTATGAGTTCTTCCTGGATAATTAAGCAGAAGCACAGATGTTAAATAAATTCCACTTCATTGAACATTTCTAATAAACTATGAATTGTGAAGAGTAAAGAAAAAAACCTAGAACTTAATCCTGCTGAAAATTAGTTTCTGCTGTAATACAGCCAACAGCAGGTAGTACCCAAATGCTCTAGAGTTGTGGCAACTTTCATCAAGACACTTGATCCATGAAAAAACCCCTAAGTTGCAGTGTAAGTCTGTCTGCTAGGTTTCTTTCAAAACTTTCAAGACTATTAGCTATGACTATAGATAAAGGTGATTCTGTTCACGGGTAAAGGAGATTGGAAGGGTCCTTAAGAGATTGCTTAGTCAATCTTATTTTCCACAAATTAGCAGTAAATTCAGTTAGTATTACCGAGTTTGCTAGGGGAAGGATACAAAGAAGTTATTTACCAAACTGCTGTATTGCTCTATCCGCGCTCCACGGCAACTCCAGAGTCATGTGAACTCTCCGTCTCTGATTCTTAGCTCTGCGGTCTGCTTGCAATGATATACCAGAGCTGGCAGCCTCCGAGATTATGGCAATGTTCTTTTATTAAAAAAGGAATAGTTAGTTAGCAATAAACCCCAGATTAAGCTTCAATTTTCAGTTTCTAAAAAAAAAAAAAATTAATTTCACAATTACTGCTAACATGGGCCTGGAATGGTTTCACTGTTATTTGGCCTTCCTATCACAAGAAGGGGGGGAGGGGAGAAAGAGTATGGTTCTCTTTATCAGAGTTAGAAATGCTAACGAATTTTTTTTGAGTGAAAGGAGTGGTTTTCACTTTACTTTTCAGCAACACCTTTCTGTGCAAACGAAGAAAGGCAGGATGTTGCAGTCTTGCCATTCCAAAGGGCAGGTTTCTCTGATGTTGGCCTGCCCTTTTTTTAATTTAAAAAAAAAGAAAGAAAAGGGGAGGGACACCAGGAGACTTGCTCTGATAGCAAGCAACGCAAAGAAGACAAAAGTTGCTGCTAATACTGTATAAGGAAGAGGATATGGCCATTCTAGCATCTGAATGCATTTGCCTTGAAAGAATGTAAATGGACTGTGCGCAAGTCACAGGAACACGAGCGTTTGCCCTCAAGTGTAACAACACACCACAGAAGTTCCACGCAACAGCTACATTTACTTGATTTGCCCTCTTGTGGTAGCATGTCCAAAATGAACCACAGCAAAGTTTGGTTTTTTTTTTTTTTTTTTTTTTTTTTACTTCTCTCTTTTATCAGCTTCAATTCTACCATTGTTCCAGTCAGTATTTTCTTTCAGAGTGCAATGTAAAGGACAAAAGCTATCGCTCTTCCCAGCGTTACTTCTCAATCCTTGTTAAGGTAAGCAACCTCCACATTTTCCCTTCAGCTCCTCACTGAAAGTTTTTTTCATACCAAGTTAGTCAGTGGTTTTTCCCCATTTCTCAATTTCATTTCTTCCTCTTGGAAGCTAAGGTACACAGTAATCCAGATAAACCCTCCACATCTTTGTGATTCCTTTATCTGCCTTTTAAACATACGCTGTTTTGCAAGACCAGCATAAAGGTGCTAGCTTTCAGTTTGGCACCCGTGTACCCACCTCAAACACAGGCCTCCGCGGCCCCCCAAACTACAGCCTGACCTTTAAAGCATGCTGCAGCCACATATTAGACAGGACTACTGAACATACTGGTTTGAAAAACAAAACACACAGCAGTGAATAGAAAATGCTTTCTAACTAGTACTTACTTATAGTACCTAAAAAAACCCACTGTGGCATAATGGTAGAGCCACAACTTGAATAACTTAGTCAATGTTACTATGGCATCTGGCAAGTTTTTTCTAAATGGTGTCTCTTTAAGGACTACCTTATCTCCATCCATGAACCTCTGCTTTTCCGTGATGTTCAGGATTTCAACGGGCACATCAAGTTCAGATCTTGACTCATAAGATATGCTGCCATCATCATTGCTTACAACTCTCCCTTTGCGGCCTGTCATCTTTAAAAATAAAAGGGAAAACAAGCTCATTATAGCAATACCAAAAATTATTCCATGACCAAAAACTTCAAGCAACGGTGCTATTTATTCATACACCAACCTTAAAATAGATTCAGTAATTTACTCCGAGTGCAAAGCTACATTAGAGAACCTGGATTAATTTTTGGTTGATGCCATTATCTGCTATGTGGAACACTTATTTAGAGGTAACTCGGGAATCAAAAGTATAAGAAGCATATCTATGTAGAAATGACGTAGTATTATACTACCGTCCATAAGGGATTTACCAAGAGTACTAAGAAAATAAACGGACAGCTGAGATTGTCACTAATTTTAACAGGGTCTTTTAAATCACAATGATGTTTCTACTTGATAGAGACGGGTAGCTTACTAAAGACATGTTTCTAAGGTTATTGAGAAGAGATAATTCATCAGGCTGTTCACTAACAGTTTTATTATACAGGTTCTTAACCTTCATTGCCTAGGAATATGAACTAAAGCTGCTTTCTGTTTTATATACATCAGCTTCAAGTTGACTACAGCTAGTTAGAGAAATACACCACTATGAAGCAAAAGAGAAACTAGTATGATGTACCCAACAAGAAACTATCAGTCTCAGAAATAACCTATTTACCCATTCAGAGCTCTTCTCTGTATGTTTCTTTTTAATTCAGAGGCATTCAGCGAAAGTAACCTATACTCTTATCCCTGTGAGATTACTGTCTAAAACTGCTAAACAAGTTGTCTTGAATAGATACTTAGGTCACATGCAACCTTGAATGACAACACTGATTTACAGCAGCCAGATAATGTATGGCTGCAGTAGGGAAAAAAAAAAGTCCGTTTTCTCTTAATGCGAACACCAGCCTACCTCTGCAACGTTTTCAGGACCACCCAGTTCATCTATAAGCTCATCCAGTGTATTCGGTGGAAGATCTTCAGCCAGCTTTTCCAGTTTATCAAGCAGTTCTTTTTTCATTTGTTGGGCCCTTTCAACAGCATCCTGACTTGTTACAAAGCTGCTGTTTGTGTTACTGTTTGCTGAAATTTAAGAGAGACTCTTTTAAGATTTAGAATTTCACTGCCTAACTGCTAAGAAAGTGAATCAATGTCAAAGAAACTTATTCTTACCTGACGTGTTGGTACTAGAAGTGGTGGTACCAACAGTGGAAGTAAAACAGCTAGGTCGTTTTGATCCAAGACCAGAAGCTAGTAAGGCACTTTGAATAGAATCTGGGTCTATACTTTTCTTCTTTTTCTTGTCTTTATTTTTTTTATGCTCTTTTCTAATTAACCAGGGATCTAAAGTTAAATAAAGTTATTTTCAAAAAGTTTAAAGCGTTTACTGAAAAGCCATTCTTTCCTTTGAAAAACTACATTCTCATTACAAAAGGTGACTTACAAAAGTCTGAACTCCAGTGCGTAAAATCTACTTGAAGATGCAAATCAACATTCTAGTACTAATTCCAGTCTCACTAGCATTAAACTACATGCTTATCAAACACTCTTATTTTTGGCTCATTGAAATGGTTAGGAAAGACTTTATGCTTACTATCTACAAGTACAGCTACTTGCTTGATGAAACACTTAAACTATCTTACCATCTTCATCATCTTCACTGGATTCGTCTCTGAACGGGTTGAAGTCGTCATCATCTCCAGAACTCAAAAATCTGGAGCTCTCATTGTCACTCTCTTCGTTGTCCGAAGCATCAGATTCACTTTCACTCTCATCAGAGCTGCTACCTGCAAGGCCACCTGTTTTGCGAGCTTTTTTGGCTTCTCTGCTTATTTCTTCACCTAATTCCATCACCACCATCACCCCAGAAGAAAAAAAAAAGTTAGTTTACACCCTGTAGTCTACTTTTGAGGTTAGTTTTACCACAACTGCATACAAACTAGAAAAATACTCCAGATCTAAAAATAGATCTGTTTAAAAGAATCTAATCTAAGTTTTAGTAAGACCTCTCTCCCAAGTTTTGTTTTTTTTTTTTTTTTTTTTTTTTTTTTTTATGATCACCTACTTTTCGGTAAGAATATAATCAGTTTGGGAAGAGGGCTGGTATTAGGTTTCTCTTTACGGAGCCTCAAGAAGAAGAAAGCAATTAATTATTTGCATGACTGCATCAGGAAGTGGTCTGACATGTGCAAGGCATTTTGGCATATGGTCCCATACTAGATCAACCCAATTTTGAGCAAAGTAGCAGCCGGAACTTACAGGTTACATTGCTTCAGCAGCATTTTTTAAATCTATTAATGGAAATTTCTAACAAAGGTCTTAGAGACTTGTAATATGTAATCTTCCATGAATGATTGTGCTGATATTTACATTCCTGTATTTTTTCCAGAGTTCACTCTTAGGCAGCTCTAAAATTGCCATTTTCACTATGGCATTAGCGTAAGAACATAAGCATTACCTTTCCGTTTCTTTATTTTGTTCTCCTTGCAAGGGCTGTCTCTGGGTGAATTGTTATTACTTTGAGCAGTCAAGTCAATTCCCAACAAGCTAAACAGCTTCTTCCTGTCAGGAGCTGGAAAGTGCTTTTCAATAAGAGACTGGAATACTCCTCTGTTAAGAAAAAAGGGTTCTTCAGTTGAATTTGCATTTATTTAAAGTAGAAACCTGTAACATTTTAACAGCTTGCTCGACTTCTCTGAAGAATTATTCCTTGTGAATGCTATTACACAAGCACTCTGTATAATTATCACCCATATTACTGTATTTGTCACCTTCTTAAAAGTAGGAGTCATTTACTCTACAGCACTGTTACTTATAACTTGTTAAATTTGGGTTTAGTATCAAGTGGTATTGCTACTGCCATTTTCTTATTGCTCAGAGTTTAAATGACAGATTAACTTAATAAATTAAGATCTTCAGCCAGGCAGTCTCAGGATTGGATCTGGCTCATCTGATAAGAGAGGGAAGTCATGATTGTAACTTGCTTTGGTATAAATGCAGCGTACACTTGGCAAGTCTTGCCCTCCTCCCAGCGCGAGCAGAACAGTACCAGCTGTTCACACCTGAAAACATCATTTCAGAGTGCCAGCAGAACTAGGAGCTAACCAACGGTTCACTTGAGCAATACCGTCAGATTTTATGTACAGGCAGTTGAAGTAAGAACGTTGGTACTAAAGGCTCCCCAACTTTCTGTGCGCTGATGCATGTTTTACACACGAAAGGACAAATTACTACACACACTAAGCTGGATTAAGGTTAGTTTTGTAAAGCACAGTTCTAACAAACTTCAGTCTTACTTTGCTGTAGAAACAAAGTCATTCAGTTCACCACCGCCTTCCTCCAAAGCTTCTAATGTTCTTGCTTCTCCTGTTGACTGCAGGCCAATAACAACACACTAAAGGACAAAGGAATACAAGGCATTGTCACTAAGAAGACTGACTTGTAAGTTTATTTTTACCTGAATTTCTGCTCATTAAATAGCTTCAATACCATAAAGTACAAACGCATGCTATTATGCCTGAAGGTATTTGTTATTATTTGTTACAAACAACAACAACAAAATCTAATAGCTTTACATTTAACAAAGATATTTAACAATAGGTCTCGATCAACTTACTTTCCCATTCTTGATTTCTTCCCGAGCTAGCTGCACCACCCTCTTCACTTTAGATGCTATGCAAAGGTACTTGAAAAACCTCTGATGAGCTGACCAAAACTGACCCCACATAGACTTTTTCATTCGTTGTTCTGCATCGATAAGATCGGCTGCTTGTTGAAACCTCTCTCTAGCACTGACCCACTGAAGAAGAAAACGTTAATTGCTTTACACATCACATTTCAAGGCTACACAGGTACATTGTTTAATATCCAAATAAAGACAGAAGTTTAAAGTTACAGTACTATGGGACTGCAAATCAAGGAAACTCATCATACATCAAACAAAGCTCACAAAAAAGAAAATAGCTATGGCTTAGTAAATTCAGAAGATAATTACTCTCATCATGAAAAGCAGATACATTTACATTACTACCAACGCAAACATACACAGTATTTTCTAATTATTAGTATCTCCATTAACACAGTCAGGTTACGAAAGCAAAGAGCACTGCCCATAATTAAGTATAAAGCAAGATCCCAAGAAGAGACAAACCCCACTGCCTTTGTTTCTACAATATTCTGTTATACCAATTGTTTCCAGATTAGGTAAACTAAGCTTTGGACACAAGTTTAGTGATTCTTTTAAACAACATTCATAAAGTAAAGCGCTGTTTGAAAGTTGATGTTATACCCCTGCCAAAGATAAATTTTAATTATTGTAGCTATATAACATGAATAGAGAGTCACGCTTAAGCACCTCTTAAGCACGTAAAGACCCTGCTCATTTTAATCTATGTCCAAGGAGTTAATTATTTTTATCTAATACAGCAGCGGTAATGTATAAGCAGAATGTGCACTCAGGAAAAAGACACTCAGCTTAGCATATGGACAAAACAATTAAGAACAACATGAAAAAGATAACCAGAGGTGAATAAATGAAAACATTAAAGGGAACCACAGCTTCGATGCTTTAGATTCGATCTGCCACGGGATTAAAACTATCATCCTGCACTGTTTAACTACAAGCACCACTCCACCATACTGCTTCAGTGAAGAAGTGCATGCAGCTCTGTCTCATGTTGTGCAGCTTGTTATCGGCTCAGTTGCCTAAAGGGGGAGGACTGGAGCATGAAAATATGACCAACAGGTGAAGAGCTTTATCTTAGGCAACAATGACCAAGGTCTCTGAAGTACTGCTAGAAGGCAGTGGATCTGGCAGATACTGGAAGATGCACCCAAAACTGCATCTTTTATGACTCAGAACAAGAATTAACAGCTTTTGCCAAGTCTTAAATGGAGAAATCTTTACAATAACATGAGACAAAAAGATGCCATTCCTGTCTCTCAACAGGCTATTTCAGGAGCATTCAGGTTTAAACCAAGTGACTTCAACCTCTCAGAACTCAATACAGAAAGCAAATTTAAAAAGGAGTTCTTACCAGTTTCACAGATTTATTGTACATTTTAACATATTCCTGTGAAAGCAGAACTTCATCAATTTTGAAAGTTACACCTGAAAAACTCAACTGTCTTGCTATGTACATTCCTCTCAGCTTCATATCCATAGCAACTATTTCCATGGCACCAACACCTCTAAAATAAAGGAACAAATTAAGTCAATATTAGAATTTTCAAGAGCAAGGATTTGTTAAAAAACCCTCAAGTGCTTTAGAAGAAAATAGCATGCTTACAAATGTGAAGGAGTATGTTTTCAAAATCATTAGTACCATTTCGTTAAACACATCCAATCAGGGGTCTTGAAATTTAGCCTTCACATAAAAATATATCCCTGCCTCATGAGTATTAAGTGTATCCCAAGAGGTATAAACACTCAAATAGTTACTTTTTCCTGAATGACCTAGCATGCATTAGGAGACAATACCTCACAAACTGTAATTGGATAATGAAGTTGGTCCAAATATATAACAAAATATTGCACTGCAATTTTCTAAGCTCCACTGAAGATTTAAAATAATGAATACAAACTGTATTAAGCTATTCAGATTTATGCTGGTATGAAAATAATTAAACTAGTAGGTAACTTCTCTTCAACAGCAACACCTTGAGAGCACAGAAGTCAATTGCAAAGCTAACCTACTCACAAGCTTGGGCCTGTAATTTCATTACTGCTCATTTGATACGTACTCAGTAATGAAGTGGAGACTACACTTGCACAGTCTAGAAAAGTCATGCATCATGTAGATGGTATGCAAGAAGATGCATACTAAGCCCTACTGCAGCATTCTGAAGCGTTCAAAATTCTTTTTAAGTAGGCAAAACACGATATATTAAGATGCTCACCTACCAAAGAATGTAGCAGTTGCATTTTCTACTGACCTCTCACATTTAGTTTTTTTAATAAGTTCTGAAATACAGAGTACCTTGCAACAGCATACATAATTTTTCTGAAGTGGGTTCTTATGCCAGAAAGCATAAGAACAAGACTTCTTCCTGTTAAACTGCTTAAGCTGAATGCATAAACATTAGAGGGCTTCTGCAAATAGTGAGACATCAACTATACTGAGCATACTCAGTACATACAGTGTGTTTTCATGATGAGCAGCAAAATATTTTCAGTTTGTAACACCCACATTTTAAGAGGGCTATTTTCCCAGCAAGCTTCTAAAGCTCTCAATTTTCTGTGAGCAAGGGAAATGTCTCATTTTTTACCACATAAGATAAATGACATTTCTGCTACATTTAGAAGCTAGAGTCAGAAAGTTCTTAGTGTGGCAGGACAAGTTTGCAGAGGACTATGAGTGGGTGAAGACAAAGGAACTGGAAAGCACAGTCAACCACAACCATATGCGTTCTTGCTATAGCTCTTCAAAATATTACCTTCTTTCAACAGCCTGAATAAAATCACTGAATTCCCTAAATGGAGTTCCTTCACCCCATATTCCAAGACGGTTCATATATGCCATATTTCTTGGCTCAGATGCACCTAGGAGAAGAACACACTTTGTACCAGTGCCAGTAAAAACATACAGAGACATTTAGTGCAAACCAAGTAGTACCTACCTGTGGCACTAGCATAAACAACCCTGGCTTTTGGAAGTTTATTTTGAAGTTCCAATACAGCCAGACCTGTTTTTGTTGGTTTTGATGAACCAACTGGACACAGATTTTTAGCTTTATGACACTCATCAAATACAATCTGAACGGTTATTAAGGAAAACACCCCTTTGTCCCACTTACTTTTAGAATGGGGAGCTAAAACAGAAGACAAGAAAATCTGCTAATTGCAATACATGGCAGCAGTAAATTGTAAACCTCAAAAAGACAGTAGTCACATTTTTCACTAAAAACTCTGGGAAAAATATTTAGCTAGTAAGTATTTAAGAGCACAATTACCAACACTTGAGTTCTTTAAAATGCTGTTGATACTCAAAAAATTTTTAAGAATTCACTGGAGATAATTTCAGTGAAAACTTAAGGTTCTTAAACATCATATTTTAGTTGTACGTGTTCGTTATAGAAAAAGTAGACACTTCACACTTGTACCAGAGTTGTGTGGCAATATCATCATGGTAATAGATTTAGCACGAAGTTTGTAAAACTTCAAGTCTAATGTCAGAGCGTGCACACAATCGATCACTGTCATGAATAAAGAACAATACCTAAAAATACCAGCAAATAAAAATACAAGATTGTCTTCAAAGATGTAAGCTTAAATAGCAATTTGGTTACAATCAACTGAACTCCAGATAAAGGATACAACTCCATCAAAGTCTTCACCACACCAGTGAAGAAGCTGCTTTAATCTGGTTTTGTATTTACCACCAGACTGACTTTCACCAATAAGAGAAGAATAGGTAGCAAAGATGACACCTTTCTTCACACTTCCATTATGTTTGGAAGAAATTTTCCCATACTTGAACTGCAACAGAAAAATAAGAAATTACAGAAGTTATTCAAAAGAGATCCCTCCTCAAATCCACCTACCATACGATTAAGGGATGCTGGTGGTCTTAACCTTAAGGTGTGCACACTTTGAATCACCTGTATCCCTACATCATTATTAGGGCATAGCTGGCATATGGTAATGTGGTTAAGGGGTGATACAGGGCCTTACTTAAATATATACTTAAGGAAGACCAGATCTGAGGCCTCAAAAGATTATCAGCCACATTCTTTGACTACATGGTTTCCTTAACTTAAATACAATTGAGATTTTAGATTCAATGCATACCTTAGAGCTAATAGGTCAAGTGTATTTACAGCTGCTACCGTAAGTGACAATTTCTAAAGCTTTACTGTATTTTAGAAATTAAGACTTCACAAAGCAAAAATACTAACTTAAAACAAACTTTAAGTTCAGTGAGTTCAACCAGTAAGCACACTTCACAATTTATATAAGTGGCTAATCCTGAGCAGAGGCACAGTATCCAAAAATAACTGCACATGCTACTGCTGCTTTAATAAATTACTGAAGAAGTCTACTATTCAAGTATTACATACAAAATGTATTACATATGTGTGCTGGGAGATAGAAAGGAAAAAATTCAAATACTACAAAGTCTAAAAGATTTAAAGAATATTTCAACTTCTAGAAAACACTCTACCAGTAGTGTATTACTTGAAGAGTAATGTTTTTAAAAAAACAGCACACGCTAGGACTTAATCCTACAAGGGGCCTATTTACATGATTAACTTAAAGCACTGTGTGGTTCTTCATAAAATTAAGGCCTGTCAAACAAGACCTAGACAGCAAATTTATTGAAATTAGTACTTTCTTGCTCTTAAAACAGTCAACATGCACAACTTGTCACACAAGCGTACCTAAATTTTTGCCTCAACTGTACATAGTAAAAAGTTTCCACACCTTGTTTAATGAATGAACCAATATGTTTTTTGCTCCAATATCTCTCAAATCTCTTTCAGCATCGTATTTCAGATCATTTGACACGCTAAACCTGAAGATATAAAACAAAGCACATATTCTGTAAGTTACAGCAGAAGTTCAAAAAGCAGTTGCTAGAACTTTTGTCAGAAGACAGATTACACTGAATTTAAGTACTATAGTCACTACGGTGTCTGCTCTAACAAATCCTGACACACTTACCAGACTGCTCTTTTTCTGCCTAACAAGTAATTTTCATAGATTATTCCAGCTATGGTCCTTCCTTTTCCTACACCAGCACCATCACCTATCAAGAATCCAGCTCTGTCTCCATTGGGCAGGAATGTTTCATGTTGCTGTAGGAGAAAGAACAAAACACTTGTACCCATTCTCCAGAACACATCACCGTGGAACGTCAGAAACAAGCAAACGTAAGAAACATCCTATCGGACGAGACCAGTGGTGCACCCAGCCAAGCAGCCTCCTGACAGCAGGAAGGGGGAATTTTATTTAGGGAGAGCATATGAGCCTAACTGCTTTATGTGATCCATTTTCTCCCCCTTCTTCCCTCAGCACCTAGAACTGCTGTAAAATTGCTGGACATATCTAACTCTACCTACTGCCTGCTACTAGACTGGCTGCTTTTTTTAACCCACTGATATGCACCTCCACAGCCTTTTGGGGCAGCAAGACCCAGACATCCACTGCCTGTGTGAAGAAGTATTCTTCTATCCATTTTAAACCAATCTCCTATCAGTTTCACCAAGTTCTGCTTTGTTCTTGTTTTGTGGGATTCCACTGCCTTCTTGATTATGTAAACTCTGATTTCATTCCCCTTCATTCTTCTTCCTCTCCAGCCTGAGGCATCCCAGCCTTGTTAGTCTCTTTTCATGAGACAACTTCTTCCCTCCTGCGACCATTTTAGTTGTCCTCTAACTTCACTACCTTCTTCCCTGACATGCAGAGAGCTGCATGCACATCTGATGTGGGCCCACTGAAGTTTAATATAGCGGCAAAATAACACCCAGTCTTGTTCTCTATACTCTTCCAAACAGTGTTGGCTTTCTTAGCCTGCTGCTACTGCAGCCATTAAGTTATTTCAGAGAAATAAAAATAACAACTAAGATGTCCTTCCTGAGTTTTAAGACAGTTTGAGATCAGCATCATGGAAGTGGTTTAGACAAAGCTTTCCCAGGTGTATTACCTCACATTTATCTGAACTGAAGCCCACCTGCCATGTTCTAATGCAATTCAAACCTTTAAGCTCTTACTAGTTTATCTCCTTGTAAAACTGACATAGATGTGCTTGTCAGATAGCAGTTTTTCTTCTTAAATTCTATATTAGCTTTTAAGCTGTACTAATGTCTAGCATACCTGAGCTGCGTAAGTGATTGCTTCAAGTTGCAAAGCTGACAACCAGCCACTATCAATTGTTTCTTCCGATATCGATGTCTGGTACCACACATCAGGAGGAGTTACACTGGATAATGAGCTGGTTTCCACTACTGGGTCAGGATGACGTAGACCAATTTTTACTGGTTGAAAAGGGAGGGGGAGGAAGGGAGAAGATGAAAACACAATACAGAGTTCTGTTGCTGCAGCACAGGTTATTATATTTACCAAAACACATTACAACTGTCCATTGCAAAGGCTGAACTCAAGAACAACCACATTTCATTGCAACAGTACGTCAAGTGTTAAACTGCATCGCATCCAAAGGAATACGTTAACCTGAATTTATATAACTGCAGTCTTAACTTCGTTTCTCTTCTCACCACCTTCCCCCAATTTTTGTGAAATTAGATAAAATTCAGTTCATAGAAAAGTAAAATATTTGCGTACTGGACGTGTTTGAGAAAAACTCATCTGAACCTTGCCTTCCCAAAAGGCCAGATGCAGCCTCAAGACGCCAGAATCACAAAAGCAACATTCTTCTCACTATTTATATACTGCTGTTTTTAAGCAGTATGAGAGGAGAAAATATTTAGAACAGACATGGTTTAATTACTGACAGATCTCATCAGTGACCATAAAAATTAACCATTTAGCGACAAACTCCATGCAAAATTTTTTGCCTTGCTTTTACAGCAGGTCAGCAACGTACCTAGGAAACATAACAGCTTTTTGTCACTTATTACAATAAAGAGAAAGGAGGAAAAAAGAGATGGCAATTAACAGCAGTAAAAGATTCACTTTTTTTTTTTAAAAAACCCAGCTCTAAAGTAGTCAGGAACAACGCAGGAAGAATGCGCTTAGAGTAATTTCACACCAAAAGACTCAAACTAGATTCTTAAGTGTAGCAGTGACCACTTAATCCCTTTACAAAATTTCCTCTGCTGAGGCACAAAGTGTCTTAACACAGGTAAAAAAAGCCTGGTCTTGGTTCATCAATCAAATTTCTGAAATAAGTACTGCTCAAAGACACACTAAAGAATTCCTTTTTTATTAAAAATATGCATACCTTCCAAAACTAAGTGCTACAGAAGAGAAAAATTTCCTAGGAAAACCCACCACAAATTCAGGTCCCCTTTACTTGATTCAGATAGTAACCTATCTGTTTTTTGGTGTTAGTAACTACAGAAGAGTAAATAACAAATTAGCTCTCAAAACATTTCAGCCTTTTGACGTAACAAAAAATTAGGTCGTACATTTTATTGGCATATACTCAGCGTAAGTTTCTGCATGGCCCATTTCTTCTTCATCTTCTTCCTCAGGTTCCTCCTCTTCTTTTACTGCTGGCACTTTCTAGAATAGAGAAATACCTGCATTAGTCAAACAGCACACTGTTAATACTCTACATCCTGGAAATTAACATGAGAAATGAAATGAGCACAAACTTGCACTTGAATGTTTTAACACATGTACTAGATGAACAAGTGAGCAGCTGGGAAAGCTACAGACGGAAATATAGATTTCTTACACTCTGAACAACCCTTCAAAGACACAAAGTCAGGGAACTTCCTTTCCTTTGCAAGGAGATTCAAGTACTCCAAACTCACATGAGCAGAATTAAAAAAGAAACGCTTCTTACAGCATATTAAATCCAAACTATGACTTAAAGGAAACTGCCTTGAAAACACAACAGCTAGTTAACAGCCAAAACCTAACTTTCAAGTACTCCCATGAAGTCTCCTGCAGTTTCACATTCATTACGTAATTTCACAACTTCGGGGAATAGTTACAATAGTCACAGTTCTATCCAGTATTCTCTGAAACCTGACAGTTACCCATTTTTCACTGTGATCTTGATCAATGTAAATATTTGAGTATTTTTGAAGTACTTGCTAGTGACAAATCAAAAATCTTCCACAATTACTAAGTTAATGTTTAATATAAAAAAGTAGTTTGAAAAATCCTTCTGTATGCCAGTCACTAAGGAGCACTGTTCATCACAAACTTCAGCCTGATTCTAGCCATCGGTGGAGATGCTGACACTCAAGTGTTTACAGCATCAGAATCTATGTTTATTACATTTAGAAAATTGAATGATACTTAATTTACATCTTAAATCAAACCGCCCAGAAGGTCAGCCATGCTACAGAAAGTCTTCTAGTTTCCTCGTTGCTAGTTATATGAATGGGGATATTTTAAAAGAAAACGTCTTAAAACACAGAGCAAGTGATATGCTTATCAGCTTTAACTGGAGCGCGCCCTTCTTTGTCCACACAATGAGGTTCTGTTAAGGACAGTAATTTCTTGAAATTGTCATTTACTATATAGATAGTCTGCTCTACACAGCTGTTCGTTTTAGTCATCTAACCAAGTACTCATCTAGTGGAGAAACTAACCTTTTGAACAAACAGATGCACTCGATAATTCCACCACACAAAAGGCATATATGAGTAACTAGTGAAACTAGTCACAGGTGGTGGCTGTGACCAATAAAATATACATTCATTTGGCAAATTAACCATTTGTACTACTTACCATAGTAGGTGAAAAACTTCTCATTTTAATATCATTTATCCATATTCTTGCTACCTCTTTTGTGGAAGCCTCCTTCTTCACTGCACCATTGCTTAGATCAGCTACAAAAGAAAAGCTGTGTTTTACAGGAATTCTCCCCAAACATCAACTCAAATTAACATCCTTCTCTACTAATGAGCTGGAAGAGAAGTTTAAAATGTCCAGTAGTACACTCATGCTTCAAGAACACAATCAATATTTTTGTCCAAATTAAGAAGTCTGAGCAAGGAGTTAAATCCTGTTACTACTTTGACTGAAGAAACTTCCCATGCAGTACCACCGCATCTGACACAGTTGTGTATTAGTTTCAATATTAAAAAAAAATATGTTGGACCTTCACCAAATCTATACATAGTGTTTAGAAATACTCCATCTTGTGAGTCTTTGAAGTTTAACAACAAACCAGAAAGCCCAGTGTTTCAACAGAAATGAACTTACTTGGTCTGGTGGCATCTACCACCTTAGGAGAAACTATAATTATTTCTGTAAAACAAAAAGTCAACACTTCGGACTCAATTGTTTAAAGTTTCTAACAGGATCCTTCAAGAGGACGATTTATTAACTTTCCTGACCTCAGCCACATTTGGAAGCAACTGGCAATAGGGCTCAGTACAAAACTAAAAAAATTTACAAAAGGATAGATGTAAACCATTGAAAGCAGCTGTCAAGCTTCCATCACATTGACAGTCAATGCATGTAATAAATTTACCATAATTGCCCCTAAAAAACAATTAAGACAATTGCACAAATAAAGTTTTCCTCAAAGAGGTTGCATAATTTAACTTTTTAGTATTTTCCAATCTAGAACTCCTGCTGCCTGAATTATATGAAAAGACCATGTTTCCTTCCAAGAGCTTCTCTGCGCTTGAATTTTCTACAAGTATTTGTCAATTATTTTTTTGTAAGCACGAAGAAAGATCCAGAAACACAAGGACACAAATAAGATTAGAAATGCAGTTCTAGAAGTTGCATGTCTCCTTTTCACTTAACACAGAAGCTATAGATTCAACTATTTTTTGCAGCTGTGCCACTACAACAGCTATTGTGTTTGGTATTACCTATGTGCTTCTGTGAGTTTTCATTTAGCACAAAGGGGATAAGTCAGTTCTATAAA
The DNA here is from genome assembly GCF_018139145.2 of Gymnogyps californianus. NCBI lineage: Eukaryota > Metazoa > Chordata > Aves > Accipitriformes > Cathartidae > Gymnogyps > Gymnogyps californianus. The sequence goes on along the minus strand of NC_059486.1, from coordinate 13,027,470 downwards.
ACCTTCTCCCCCTTCTGTTCCTCACTCCTTTACCCCCCACACCCCAACTTCAGTTGGTGTCTCAACTTCAATTTTTGTCAACCACTCCATAACAGGAAGCAATGAAACAAGGAGGCACATTCTTCTTTTTGTTTCAGTCCTAACGGACAGCTTCATTTATTGTGCACTCTATCTGCATATGAAAAAATAGGTTACTTCCAACCCTGCCCATAAAAATCAGTAAATCTTATTTCAGAGACAATGAAAATATAGTAATCCAGAAAAAGCCTCTGTACCTTTCAGAAAAAACAGCAATAGAGATATTTTCAAATGCAACTAGTCTGATCTTAACCTCATGCTAAAACCAGAATAACTTGAAAGAATCAAATCATAAAAATACACACACATGCAGCTTTTCCCCTACATTAAGCTGACCATATAAGCTGTCCACATATCAGAAATAACATACAAAGAAAGATTATGAAAGGAATCACAAAATGAAGATTTGGAGTGTGGTAACACAATACTCAAGTAACATAGAAACAAACAGCGAGTTTTTAGGACTTAAGTTTATAAACAATAGATCTCATGCTTCCCATGAAACATACAGGGACAGAGATTTTCTCTCTCAGGAGATGCTTTACAGAAACGCCCTATCATAGGAGTACTAACATGTACTACAAATCTAGTTTGGAAGATGCAAAAAAAAGTACTCATTTGTCATGTCCACAGCAAGTATACAGTAGAACAGAAACTGATGTAGACTCAAGTAAAATAGCTAAATCAACTTCAGTAATGTTCATGAATTAATTTTACCAATTTGCCATCTGCAATCTAAAATGTCATGTTCCTCATTCCTTGCAGTAAATCAAGAGCTTAAATTTTTTTTTAAAAGCCTGTTATTTTGTATCACTTCACCCTAAATTCTAACACTACTAAAGTCAGAATAGAATTTATCAGGTTTTCTGGACCATTTCATTTTACTGTGATATCCTACTAACCAATGAAAATACAAGATGTGCAAAGATCTTCACATTATATTATTTCACTATTTGTCTAAAATACTGTAATCATGAAGAAAAGAAAACTCACTTGCTGCTGTTGCTACTGGTTGGGCAATATTAGGAGGCGGCTTCAACTTCATGAGTTCATTAAGACTATTATTCTTTAGCAGATCTTTCAGCTGAATCTGGTCCTTTGAAGGTGTAGTGGTCAAGGCATTGCGTACTGCTGGTGCTGCAACCGAGGGTCGAGTAGTTGTGCTGGTCTGAATGATTTTTGCTACAGTGATAGTCTGCCTTGTAGTTGTAACAGGTGTTGTTTTTGTCATCACTATTGTAGTCCCCAAAGTTGGAAGCTGATTTATTTGATTCAGCACAAAGGTTGTGGTGGATGGTGGTTGCTAGCAACAAAGAACCAGGGAAATTGTCAGAAGACAGTGGGAAAAAAAGCAGACTTTATTAGCCTTTCATCTAGAGCACAGGAGTCACCAGTTTTTAAGACTCTTGTAATAAGAAATGTCTTCACATAACATGCTGAAGATGCTACAGTGATTATCTTGTGGTGCAACAGTATGAGCAAGAAGTGTCTACCTATCAATATACTGCTGTACATATTTTTGAACGGTATTTTTAAATTTTATTTTAAGGTAAGGGAAAGGAAATAAAAAACCAGGATGAAGGATTCATCACCTAGGCACAAAACATGACTACTACAGGTACAGAAACCCTGAGCTGAAGAGAATTTCCAATATATAAACTAGCTGCACAATTGTCAGAGTAAATAGCTTGGATTACTTAAAGTATATGTGCAGCCTTTTTCAGACACACTGCACTACATCCACCTTCCTCCAGACCTGCTTTTTATATTCTTGTTTCAGGTGCAACCACCAGACTATGGTGCTCAGAATTATCTGCAGCTAGAAAAGGTGGTACACAATTCAGGTACAGGAGACAAGTTTACAAAACCTCCATATCCCCAGAATTTGCATGCAGGGGAAGTAAAAGGCACACGGGACACCTCAAAACGGTTTTCTACGTACTGCTTTGTCCTCCTTTGTGTTCCTTGCCATAGAAATCGTATCAACCCATGGGTACGCTAAGCTTTCACAGTCTCAGTACAAGTAGAACCGAGACGATGGCCAACTGGCATTTTACAGTCCCACCTCTTTTGTTACATTTTACTAATATACCGTATTGGGTTTACGTGGCAAGGTTTTGGTAGCGGGGGGGCTACAAGGGTGGCTTCTGTGAGAAGATGCCAGAAGCTTCCCCCACATCCAATACAGCCAGTTCCACCCAGCTACAAGATGGACCCGCCGCTGGCCAAGGCCAAGCCAATCAGCGATGTTGGTAGCACCTCTGTAATAACATATTTAAGAAGGGGTAAAAACTGCTGCGCAAGCAGCAGCTGGGAGAGAGGAGTGAGAATATGAGAGCCAAACAACTCTGCAGACACCAAGGTCAGTGAAGAAGGGGGAGGAGGTGCTCCAGGCGCCAGAGCAAAGACTCCTCTGCAGCCCGTGGTGAGGCAGGCTGTCCCCCTGCAGCCCATGGAGGTCCATGGTAGAGCAGATATCCACCTGCAGCCCGTGGAGGGCCCCACGCCGGAGCAGGGGGATGTGCCCGAAGGACGCTGTGACCCCATAGAGAGGAGCCCACGCTGGAACAGGTTTTCTGGCAGGACCTGTGGCCATGCAGGGGACCCACACTGGAGCAGTCCGTTCCTGAAGGACTGCGCCCTGTGGAAAGGGCCATGCCGGAGCAGTTTGTGTAGAACTGCAGCCCGTGGGAAGGCCCCAGGTTGGAAAAGTTTGTGAAGGAGCTGCTGGAGCAGGGGAAGAGCGTTAGGAGGAAGGAGCAGCAGAGACTATGTGTGATGATGCCAGAAGTAGAGCCCAGGAAGAAGAGATGGGGGGAGGAAGGTGTTTTTAGATTTGTTCTTATTTCTCATTAACCTACTCCATTGTTAACTGGCAATAAATTATTTCCCCAAGTTGAGTTTGTTTTGCCCGTGACAGTAACTGCTGATCTCCCTGTCCTTATCTCGACCCACAACCCTTTCGTCCTGTTCCCCTCCCCATCCAGTTGAGGAGGGGGAGTGACAGAGCAGCTTAGTGGGCACCTGGTGTCCAGCCAGGATTAGCCCACCACACGTACACATACAAAATCCTGAAGTACCAGTTCTTACCCGAACATTTAATAAGGCTGGAGTTGATACAGTCTCTGGTTCTTGTTTCACAGCAGCTGTGGCCTCAGTCTCCAAGCCTAGTTCTAACGCACTAAGTGGCACTGACTGCAGAGGAAAGAAAGTAAGCATCAGGAAACACTCACATAAGCAAGGAAAAAAACCTGAAGACTAAATATCCACCCACAAAATGGAAGTTAACGGGGAAGTCCTTAACTGTGCTCATTAACAAAGGTTTCACTGAAAATAAAGATGATCAAGTGGTTGATTTCACATTCAAAGAAGTTAACTAACAAGGTGGTGTATATTTAACTGTGGTGAAAATGTAATTAGTTTTGTAATGTCACTGCTCAACACACTACTGTTCCCAGTCTATGTCTGAAATGGTTATGTTCTTGCAGATTGAATGCTGTCATGAAGCTTAAACACCACATTATATTACATTTTTTGCACATTTTATAGGAGAGCAGCTAGACTCCCATGATATTAGAGTTCTCCATGGATACATAACAGCATGCCCCCATTTAATGTGCAGGAGTTAAGTATATTTATGTTTATACTGACCTCAATAGCGTATTTCACATTGCTTTTTTGGTATAAAAGTTTAAAATGAATTAGCAAGTGATTTTCTAATCTCAGTACTATGAAGCAAGCAATTTATGAAAACTCCACATTCTTTAAGCATTTGCTATGGACACCACGCCCCCCTCCACAATACATCAAGTACAAGCTCTTATGTCCTCCAGCAAACGACTATGTTCTTGTTTTAACCTGCTGAACAGCTGGAGTTGGTGCTGGATTTCCAAGAACCACGTCCGGAGAGTCAATATCAAATAGATCATTTGGACTGATTCCACTCTCACTCAAAGCAGCAAGCAACAGATCTTGTCCTGGCTCCACCATCTCTAAAAAATTAGAACCATAAATACAAGTTATATTTAATTTTGATTTATTTTGTGCACACACACACTCATATTTAAAGTTCCCTTTTCTGGATTTAAGGGCGTACGCGATGCAGTCTCTTGTATACAGAGAGTTTCACTTTCTAGATTTGCTCTGGCTCTTTTGTTCATCTGTAGATTTTTCCTCTATTTTGTTTTTTAAAATCTTTTCAATATACCCACCACATTTAGAAGCACGAAGAATGAAACAGTTTACTACACAAAAGAAAAAAAAGATGCCTTTTCTAGTCCTCATCGCACTACATTTTGAAGCATTACAAGAAATACCAAGAGGCAGAAATGGTGAGACTGTGTTATGCTAATGATACGTCTTTGTCAGTGAAGCACACTGCACGAGGGAAGTACAATTAAAACTCATTTAGTTTATCTTGTAACAACGAGTTAGTGATAAAAAGCTTATAAGGAAAGCTTTTATTTCTTGCTTGCCATTACATTAGGTAGTAATTCATTCATTAGAGAAATTTTGTTTTGCATAGTGGAAAGAACAAATGTTCCACTATTACAGTATGTTAACTACATATTAAATAGGACACTAACATCAGGTCACAGACTCCTTTATGTGTAGGACAAGCAAAATTAATTTCAAAAAGCTATTCTAGACAGTGCAAAAACTTATTAAAAAAGCCAAATACTCTATGTTTTAAGATGAGGAGGGAAGATAATGTGCTTTGCTTCCTTAAGAAGGAAGCCCATTTACCCTGGTACTAAGACAAAAATTAAATGAGTCCACATAACTTGAGCTGTTGCTTATATATTCCACCTCAGATACACCTCAAGTAGAAATTCATATCACTTATTCTCCACTCCCCCGTAACACCCACTGATAACAAAACATTAAAAACTAACAAAGCTGAACACCTACTCTAAAGCAGGTAAGAGGACAAAAATATTTATTGGCGGTTTAGATACACTCATTCACAGACTCCGAAAGAAGCACTCACTCGCTTATCCTTCTCTCTATGTACAGCTAAGCCACATCCAGCTGGTTGGTCACACACATTACTTGGCACATTTCGCAGAACAGGTAATTCTTGTAATAAGTTAAGCCTCAGGCACTTAATTCTTCTTCCTCCTAGTTTTATTCTGTCCAATAGTAGGGAGAAACCTTCTTTTAGTGGACTAATACTGAGATGGTGGCACCACAATTGAAGTAGTGGATGTAAGGTACTGGGACAAGGGGAAGATATACTTTTAAGTATCAACGACTATACTACCCAAAAGAATACCGAAGCAACAAACAATAATTGGTGGGACTGCTACTGACCACATGCAATCCCATTAAACACCACTTGCTGTGTCAGAACTAGACTCTACTTTTTTTTTTTAAAAGGCATTTGAGGTGATCAGATAAATTGGCAGAATGGCCTGGTTTGTAGTTATCAGATACAGAAGATATTAAGCAATATTAAGACATCTAGCAGATTTAATTAACATGGCAGCTCCTTCAAAGGATGTCACCTCCCACTAGTCTGTCTCCTAAAACCTTGAATGGGTCAAGAAAAATGAATAAGAACAGACTGTTAACTTTACCTTTCAGAAGGACTAAGCCTCCAGTCTCAAAAAAGGGGACTACACATAACTATTAATTGAGTAGGACAAAACCTTAATTTTCAGACTAAAATACTAACAGCAATCATCATATCTAAGTTTAGAAGCCTACAGCATTGTTTACTAACTACAAACAGGTGAGAGGAGAAAGATTAAGTCTGTAGATGAAGTTTTAGCTTATCAGTACTTTCTTTTGGTGTTAGGAACTTCAGAGCAGCCATTGAAGGGGAATTTCTCTACAGAAGGGAATTAACACGGGTTACCTCGTCCAACCAGCAGCTCCAAAACACTTTACAATCGTAACTCTACAGTATCAATTTGGGAAAGAGGCATGAGCACTCTTCCACATAGTGCAACACCTTTGCTCAACATGGTCAAATAAACAAAAATGTCTAAATGTATGAAGGAAAAAGTGTCAGTTATGTCATTATTTAGTCCACATGTAGTTTTGATTACACCATCTCTAAAAGAAGGTATGACCAAAACTTGGTTGAGAGATAAGTGGCTATACTGAATAGAGGCATGGAAAGTCAGAAGCTTGGGGCTGTTTACTTAAAAAGAAAACTAGGACAAAAAAATTACTCAAGATAACTTCCAGTCTACTCTTGCAATACATGAAGGAAAGGCCTTTCTATGAAGTTGAGACTAAAAGCAAAACCAAGGCTAGAAAAAACCACGCCACCACCACCACACAAAAACACATCTTCCCCAACCATCCTAAAATGGTGCCGTAACCTGTCAAGTCTGTTTCAAGTTGAACATATCCACAGTGACACTGAACTCCACATTTTTAACCTTTAAAAACACGATGGCTTGGCTATCTTAAGACAGTTTTACCAAGTTCAGAAAAAAACATTTATAGCAGTAGTACTTTAATTGCTTACTTCAAAGTTTTCACTAGATGACTAGTGATAGAAACTAGTATAGCAATTCCTATAATTCCAGAACAAGTATCTTCAGTTTAGAAGCATCCCTTTCTTAGCAGGGCTGTTTTCACATAAGAAACCCTGCAGCTGCCTCTGTCTCATGCTAACCTCAATTTTAACAGTCTTAAAAATTAGCGGTTGCTAACAATCCAGCAAAAAGCTAAGTAAAACAACAGCAATTGTTTATTTGTCTGTCAGACAATTTGGACAATGAAAGTTTGACTAGTTTCACTTATTTTGTTTCTGTACACTAGGAACAAAGCTGCATTGTTTGAAACTGGAACAAAAGGAATTCTGAACTTCTAGAATTTTTACATTAAAAGTCACTGAATACTTAGCACCAATTTTAGGCTTTGTGAAACTTCCAAACACCACTGCTGCCCGCCCCCCCCCCATTTTAATTTAGTAAGGAAATTAAATGAGGGGAAAAAAAATACAGAAGCTGCATCATGATAGCTTAGTTTATTTTTTGTGACATATGCTAGTGAAGCCTAAAATGTTATCAAGCTGAAACAGCTCCATAATCTTACAAGGTAGGAGGCTCCTTAGTTAACGTAAGTGAAAGCGACTTTATCAAGCTCTGCAGCTCAGCTTTGGCAATACTATATAAGGACCTGTTTGCCACATCTTAAAAATCTCCAAAAGAAAATACTTATAAAAAAGTTGTGAATATTACAAGCTGTTCCCTGAGCATATCAGCAGTCGAAGAACTGTTCTGAGCATGCAGAATCTTGCAGATAAGGTTGTCTATGTTTAGCCAGGCTGTCCAATGTCACTGAGCAAGAATCAACCTGTTAGATAAAACTAAAAAATGTATTTATAAAATTTCAGCAGTAGTAGTATCTCAATTATTTTCTTTGTATTAAGAAAAAATATAAACTGCTGCCATTTCAAGAAGGGCTATCAAAACACACCAAGCATTTTTGTAAGGTGCTCTTCTGCTGAAGAATAGAGCCTAAAACTTTGATAAAAAGACAGTTTTGCTACCACTGCACATTATGTAAATAACTTCCGATTTTAAGATACAAAACCAGAATGCCATGTTTAATACTATGTCATGTATCCATGCCAACCTGGCGCTCTCCCTCCCTCCATTTTAGCTTTGGTACAAAGAAGCAAAACAAAAAAAAAAAAAAAAAGAGAGATTCTAAAACACATGTCAAGCAACCTGCTCTCCATTTCCCCTAAGAAAAATAATGGTAGAATCCTAAACAATGAAAAGGCTTCCGATTTTCAGGTCTGTGAGTTACACATTGTAACATCATATATCTAAAGTACTTATTTAAAATCATAATGAACAATAGTATCATAACTGAGGCCAAATCAAACATCACAATCAACTAGGCACAGCTATTTCCAAACCCTGCAGACAACTGGCCTCTGTGGCGTACCCAAGCTGCAAACTTAGGTTTTAATGCTTGGCCTGGGACACTAAAGTAGTCAAGCAACTCTTGTTCTCCTTTTATTGGGAGGGTTTTTCCCATTGGTTTTCTGAGGAATACATGTCACTTGAACTATACTGGAACCCATTTAAAATACCAAATTCTGAAGCTATAGAGAAAAGACAGATATGTCCCCCAAATTCTCTGGCTGTCTAAACTGCGACCTATTATCAACCTAAAAATTTCACATCTCCATTTGCAGCCTCTCACAACAGAGGTGTAAGGGCTGCTAACCCCCAATCCCACACAACAGGATTCTCTGGATATCCAGATGGGTTCTGCTCATCTCACAGCCTTTGGCTCCAGAAGGCAACCTGGGTAACAGCAAAAAAAGAAAAAAACCAACCAACCCAATCCCTTCTGGTCCTTTCCAAGTCACCATCCAATCAAAGCGTAAAACACTAATTACTGAACTCGCCTATCCTGACATGCTTTAACCTCAAGACTAGTAGTTAACATTGCATTTAAATGTACAAAGTTAATTTTTTCATTTTTGTGAAAATTATTCTAATCCTGTAAAAAACATACCAGTTTTTCAAACGCTGGGTACCTCTCTAAAGTCAAAGGTTGTAAGGACACGAGGTACAGTTCCGGATACTGTGGGATTCAACCCTGCCTCAAAGCTCTCTCATGACTGTTTTATGAAATTTACAGTAGTCAGGATACACGGTTTGAAACCATGAAATTCAGAAGTTTTTGAAAATGTTAAGAGACTAAACAATGCAATGATTTGGCATGAAATCAGCTTTCAGACTAAATGGTTGGAAGTGATAATTCAGCCAGCAGCGAAAGTTTAAGAAGTAAAAACCCAGAAGAGATAAGAGCAGTATCTGAGCACTACAACCCTTCCTTAGTTTTGGCCTGGCAGTCAGGTCTAGGAGCATCTCAAGGCACAAGAAATGCATTAACCATATCTGCTACCTACTTCAATAGCTTTTAGAGTAGCTATCAGCCAGTTTTGACACCAAAGAACTTGTCTGGACAACAAGACAAACTGTCCACATTTTTTTTTTTTTTAAAGACTAAGATTGCATTCAAATCTAAGATATCATGCTGGTAAGGAAGATATAGAAAAACAATCCAAACATCATGCTGTTACACAACTTCTGCCATAGTAAATTCTTTGCTTTACATCATCAACTATAGTTTTTCAACTGGGGGTGGGGGGGAAGCTTGCAAAACATTCATGTATGTATTTAAATAATTTTAATCCAGACACAATCTATATGCTTCTAAAGCCAAATAGTCTATCACTGAGTTAATTCTTAACTCCAGAGCAAGTTAAAAAAATAAGAAATTATTAGCGTGAGCAAATGACACAATCTGAAGTTATCTAATACATCAATTCAACCTTTTTTTTTTTTTTTAAGGCGTTTAAACGACTGGCATCATCTTTAACAGGTATCAAACATCTAAAACCAGCCTACGAGTACCTGGAAGAAAGTACAAGAGTTCTAATTTATACCCTCAAACACAGTGTGGAACCTGGCCAGCTAAAAATAATAATGAAACAACAGAAAAAAATAGAAGAAAAACCCACAAGGCCTCTTCCCCTTCAGACTGTAAGGGCATTTTTATGTTAAACAATTACTCACCCTAGCAACCTCTGTTTGAGGTGCGCTCGTTAAGAGTCACTGGACTTTGAGGCCGGCTCTGTCGCTGCGGCGTTCAGCCCCCACCGCTCGCTCTCCGGGAGCTGCGGGGCCCCCGGAGGGCTCGGCCGGGCGGGCCAGCCCCGCGGGAGGCGGCGGGAGGGTCCCCGGCTCCCAGCCTCGCCACCTTCCCCACCAACACGTGTTCCCGACATAAACTTCCGGGTTGGGCTAGAATTGGCTGCGTAATTGTGTCCCATGCACGACTTTTTGTTTTCAGACCTCCATCTCTTTAAAGATCCCTTTAATAGCATTAGGATCCCGGAGAAGGGCGAAAGGTTGCCTCTCACGGCAGCCTTTAGAGCCACTCAAGCACCATAAATCAACCCCCCCCCCCCCCCGCCTCGTTTCACCAGAGCGGCTCCATTTCAAACCTTAAACAATTAACCCGGCCGCGGAAAGAGCGCACAAAGGCGAGCGGCGCGGACCCGGCTGGGAGACGCCGCGGTCCCGATGCCATTTTACCCGAGCAGGGCGGGAGGAGGGAGGGAGGCCAGCCCCACCGCCGCCCCCCACCCCCGCGCCGCCGGCTCCGCCAACCGCTCCTCAAACAGCCCCGCCACACGCTCGCCCGGAGCCAGGGGGCTTCGCCGCCCGCCCAGGCGGCCCCTCCGCCCCCCCCACGCCCGCGGGCACAAAGTTTGCCCGACTCCCGGGGAAGCGGCGGCTCCGCCGAGGCAACGGCGCCCTCCCCCGCACGCCGCGCCGCCCCTGGCCCACCGGGGACCCCCGGCGGGGGCGGCCGCGCGGACCGCCTCAGGCTGAGGGGCCGAGGGAGACGCGGAGCTCGCTGCCGGCACGGCGGCCTCCCTCCCGGAGAACCCTCCCCCCACGCCGGCGCCACCGCGGGCTCCGCCGCACGGTACGCGGCGGCGGCGGGGGACTGAGGGGAGGGGACCCCCGGGGGCGCCGCGGCGGCCCCGCCGCGCAGGGAGCGCCCCGAGGCGGCCGAGCAGGCCCGCCGCCAGGCGAAAGGGCGGAGCGGGACTCACTCTCTCTCGCTCTCGGTCCTCCCGCGGCCGGTCCTGGAAGTCTCCGCCGCTGGCCCCGCCGCCCGCCGCTTTCTAACTCACCGCCGCCATCTTTGCCCTCCCTCCCCTCTCACAGGGGAGGGGGAGGGGAAGGGGGGGGCCCTAGGGCCGCCCGCCGCGCCGTACCACGTGACCGCGGCCGCGCCTCCCCCCGCCCGACGCGCCGCACCCTCCCCACGTGACACCAGCCACCGCCCGCCGCTGGAGCGCCCTCCGCGCCACGTGACGCAGCCCCCTCCACCCTGGCCTCCCTAGTCACGTGGCCGGCCGCCGCCGCTGTCTCGCGCCCATCCCCCTTCTCCCCCCCCCACCCCCCCCGCCCCGCCACTGCCGCCGCCGGGCTTTGGCGCGCGCTCCCCGCGCTCCCCCGTCACGTGACATGCCGCTCCTCGTTTCTCCCTGCCCCAGCAGCAGGGGAAGGCAGCAAGCTCCCGCCCCAAAAAAAACCCGGCGTGCGTCCACCGTCCTCAAAAAGCGACGTCCCCGCGGGCGGGCCCAGCCCTAGGGCGGCGGCCGGAGTCGAGACTGGCGATCTGGGCCCGGTTCCCGGTGGGTGGGGGAGGGGAAGGCGGAGGCGAACGGCTGCAAGCGGTCACGTGATCCCGGCTCCTCCAAGATGGCGGCTGCCGCGAGGACGCGATAGGCAGCCCTCTCGCGAGACCCGGCTCTTTCTCGAGGCATCGTGGGAAAAAAAAGAGGCGGCGATGACGCGAAGCGCGGGCAGTGCGCAGGCGCGCCCTGTGTCCGCGCGGAGGGGGGGGGAGAGAGAGAGAGACCGTGCTCGCGCGCATGCGCGTTGCGCATCCGCCGGAGGCGGCGCACGGGGCTGGCGGCGGTTGGGAGGTGAGCGGGCGGGCCCGGGCGCGGCTGGCGCGGAGCTCGGCCTCCTGGGGCTGCCGGCCTGAGGAGAAGGGATGCTGCCTCAGCCTCCCCCCGCCCGTGCTCCCGCTGGTGAACGCGTCTCCCTTCGGGCGGCCCGTCGGTTCCATCCCGCCGGGGTTGGCACTGGTGTACCTGTGGAGCCGGGCCTGGGCGCATCCCTGGGAAAGCACGCTGAGCCGGCTTTGTAGGGCTCCAAGTACTCTGGCGGGGTCGGTGCTACCCGCTTTTGGGGCTATGTACAGCCCCCTCCATCCCCCCCCCCCATGCCCTCATAGTCCCACGACTCTAGTGTTTCCTTCACAGGAGCTTCCTGGACTCCCTTAGGAGAATGAGGGGTGACAGAGCGGTGCTGTGCAGGGCGCCATCCCTGCTGACCAGCCTGGGAATGCCACACCCGTGGGGATGTGCTGGCACATGAGTTTTCCCTTGCAAGTATTTTACAAGCTGCTAATGTGAAATTTTCTGCTGCAGAGAGCTAACTATGCTTGAAAACCTGATGACTGCTTATGCTAGTTTTACATTTGGAGAGATCTTTTTAGCACTTAAGGCCCTCTTGACAGATTTTTGCTCAAAGAGTCTTCCATTGAAATGTTTTCCCAGTTGTGTAAGAATATGAACATTTTTAAGAACTTTAACATAAAATTGAAGCAGACATAAAGTGTCGGCAGTCATGAAATCTGCTTAAAACGTTCAGTACTGCTCATTCAATTTTATACAAGTTTGCTTATTTACCATTAGACAAACTTAACAAGGATTAAAATAACCAATAAAGGATTAGACAGATTTAGGCTAAGCTATTTAAAGACAAAGCAATGTTAATTAAACTGACTTAAGTAATTCAGATTAATCAGTGATGCTTCAGACACTAAATGGAGAAAAAGACGACAGAAGTGTGGCCAGAGATGAGAAGAACAATTTACATGGCAGCTAGTGTCTTGGTTATTGCCCTCTGCACGCTTCAAATAACGGCACAATGAAGTACAGTTCACGTGCGCTGTAGCTAACATTAAAGGCATCTAAGCAGCTCCCTGCAATCATGGCAAGAAAGTGACGTTTTTGATGTCTTGAGTTGAAAAGACAGTTATCCGTCAGGCGTGTGAGCAGAATTTATGATCATCCTCGACTGGGAGAGGTGAGTAATCCCACTGATGGCAATGATTCTTCCTACCGGCGTGAAATTAGCACATGCAGAATTATCTGCAGGACGCCGTTTCCATAGGATTTTGCATATAATTTAAGGATCTCACTGAATGCACTTTTTAGTCAGAGATGCTCTTTTGTATCATTGATAGATCCTATTCTGAATGTAATTGTATGTTATAATCTAAGAAACGTAGTTAGCACCTACTGGCATTTTACTATATGACTTTATAAAATAATGTTGCTTAATGTAACACTCAACAGTTACCCTTAGGGCATCGTTTTTACTTGCTTTCCAGTGGAGAGGTACAGTGGCTGAAACGCAAATTGTCAGGATTTCATCTTGTGAATAAGTAATTTGTGTAAATGTTGTGATATTGAATTGCAAATATGACAGGTGCTGTGTAAGTGAGAATTACACCAAGAACTTGCTCTTAGGTGGAAATATTTAACAAGCATCTTGTTGGTATATTTGAAAGAAACTGAACTTTGGAATTCAAAGGTAACCAGTCCTAAAAAATAAGATTTTTTTGAAACTGGGTGAAGTGTTCAGACTGAAGGTACTTACTCTGAAGATTTTCTTTCCCTTCTGAGCAAATCCAACGCCTTGCTCATTCATTTGTCATCCCTTCCCCCACAAAACAGTTTCACATGTCCGGATTAAAACGTAGTGCTCTCAGGAGCTGCCCTCACAGTTACTACGGGAGATAATATTTAGGTCACTGGGTTTTAAAGCTGGTGCTAGTGGGAGTCGCGCTGCTCCCTCTGGAGTATAGGAGTCGGCCGGCACTTTCCCATGCGCTGTGTATCCTGAGTCACGGTGACGGGCGGTTTCCCACAGACGCCTCCTCTTTTGGGCTCTAGCCTTACGTGGGATAACATTTTAACTTCCCCTCGGTGCTGGCTTTTTGGTCATAAGTCGCTGAGGAAAGCTAAGGGGGTAAAGCCAGCATATTTTCTTAATTCCTAGCATGATCCCGCCGTGCCGGTAGCAGAGGCCACTTAGAGATGACGTTGTTTTCTTTGTTGCTCTAGGGAAGAGAATTCCTTAGTTTGCTTTGCCCTCTAGTGGCGGCCCGCACAGCTTCAATGCAAACTCGGTTGCTTTGTTTAATATACATATATAAAACGAATATTAAAAATAATCCAACCCCCAAAAGCTGAGCAAAACCACAGTAAAGGTGTTTCCAGAGCTTTCCCAAGACATTAGGAACAGTGTTCCTCACTTACTGCAAGAAGGAAATCATCATTAATAATTTATGAAGAATTTTTTCCAGTCACATCCTAGCTGTGTGAAAAGAACAGCGTGAATTGGGGTGGAAAAATGAGACGAGTGTCTGCTAAGGGCTCCGGTGCTCTTCTGGAGAGCTTGGTGTAACCTGCCTTCATGGAGAAGTTCGTCAACGTGATGCCCAGCTGATGTCAGCTGGCTGCAGCCTTGTGTCCGACGGAGTTTACAGGAAAACGCCTAGTGCATTTTGGTTGCCTTTCTGTGAAGTGCATATGCCGTGTTAGTGAAGACGCAGACATAATACATTACGGTGACGATGCAGAGCTGGGTTTCTTCTGCCTTTTCTCAAAGTGCCTGGTTATGCAGGGAGCTATCGCAAAATGAGGAGAGGGTAGGCTGAAACACCGTGCTGCCTTCTCCTATCTCCTCTGCAGTCACGCCGCGTTTGTGTCTTGTCCGCTCCCCGACTGCCGAGGGACAGCGCGGGAAGGATGAGGCCGTCCCTTCTGGGTGTTTCTTGCTGAAGTTGACAGTGGTGGGTTTTTTTTTTCTGTTCTTAAGGAAAAGGATAGTTTTCAGTTGTATCGCCATCCTGAACTGGCTGATTATGTCGCTGTCGGAATGCCCGAGAGACAAGCAGCGGCCTGTGGCTGCAGATAAGCCTGCGGTGGGAAGCCATCCCCTGTGACGACAGCGCTTTGGGTCAGCTCACGTACTACGGACCCACATCCCGAGCGCACACAGGTAGCTGTTGTTAGATAAGTCTTAAAGGGGCTAACACAGATAAGAAGAAAGACTAGTCACACGTTGTTGCTCAATATAATTGACCAAAGAGGTCCTGCGTGGTCATTTCCTAACTTCCATGGTGACACCCACTATCAAAGAAGAAGCATGCGGTATCCCCTTGATCTGTGTGTGCCCTCTTGCCTCCTTGGTGCTTTACTCTCTGCAGTCGTCCTCTCCCGATTTTGAAGCGCAGGTACTAGACCTGTCGTGAGCTTCTGACCAGGGCATCGATGCTGAAGGCTGTTGCAGCTTTCCTGGGGACGGCTCTGTGGCTTTGCCGTGTTTCAGCTGCCCTTGTCGGGGAACGGGGGATTACACGAGAAGGGTTTTAATGCTGAAGCGCAATACTTGAGTATTATCTGTTTTCCGGGCAAGCTTTGAGGGTGAAATTAATAGACTTAAATGTCAACCAGGGAGATTTAAGCTAGACGTTGCATAAAGCAGTCTAATAATTTCGCAGAGCAGGGTTTTTACAATCCCGCGAGGATTCGGGCTCCCCCGGATCCCCGCTGTGCGGTGGCGGGGGCTGTGTGCGCCCGTGGCAGGGGAGGCAGGAGCAGAGATCCATGTGCTCCGCGAAGAGGTGCAGGAGGGAGGAGGTCTTGACGGGACCGCACTGGGCCATGCCGATGCACCGCCAGACCGGACAGGACGGGGCTGCGTCTCACCGCCCCCCCCGCCGCCGCTCCGCGGGGCACGGACGGGCCGGCGGGGGCCCGCTCCCCGCGGGGCGTCCTACCCACGTGGCGGGGCCCTGCCGCGGAAGGGCGTTCCTTCCCGAGCCGCCAATCAGAGCGCCGGTTGCCCTTCGCACGGGCCAATCAGCGCCCAGGGAACGCACATTTAAACCCTGTTCCCGGGAGCTGCGACCACCTCCGTGTGACAGGGAGAGGGCGGGGTGCGGCTCCGCGCGCCAATCAGGGGCGCGGAAGCGGTTATCGGCACGCGGTTAAACCAATGGGGTTGCGGAAGGGAGCGCGGCGTCTTCCCTACGGAGCGGTTGGTTTCGTCGGGGGAGCTCCTCGGGGACTGTCGGGGCAGCCCGGCCGCCGGGGGCTCCTGGGCGCCGGGGCCGCGCCGCCGCGGTCATGGCTAAAGGTGTGCGGGCGCGGCGGCGGGGAGGAGCGGAGCCGGGGCGCGCTCGGGGGGGGGGGGTGCGGGTGCGGCGGGCTGTCGCGCAGGGCGGGAGTCGGGGGTATCTCCGCGGCGCGGAGGCTCCTCCCGGGAGGCGCGGGGCGCCGGGGCCGGCGGGACTCCTCCCCCGCGCGGTGTGCGCAGCTCGCCGGGAAGGGGCTGGGCCGCCGCGGCTCGCCCTGCCGCATCCAGCCCTTTAAACATGGCGCAGGCCGCGGCGGCTGGGCGATGACCGCGGGCGGCCGCGCCGGACATGGCTCAGGCGCCGATCTTCCCCCTTTGCTCCTAGGGAAGAACATGCCCAAGGCCAGGGCGGGCGGCGCGGAGAAGGCGAGCCCCGAGAGCGCCGAGAGGAAGGGTCCCGGCCGCCCCCGGGCCGGCGGGGTAAGCACTGCCCGGGCCTGGGCGGGCGGAGCGGGGCGGGCGGCTCCCTGGGGTCTGCTGCGCCCTCCGCTTCCCCCCCCGCCGTGCGAGCGAGCCGGCCTGCGGGCTGCCCCGGCGTGGCCCCGGGCGCCTGGCTTCTGGGGCTCCTCGGATCATTCAGAAATCGGTTAACTTTAAGTGGAATTTGACTCTTTCCGTGTTTCCCCGTGCCCTGCCGCAGCTGCCCTGCAAGCGCGGGGCGCTGGCGGGGCTGTCAGCGAGCGGCCAGGCCCCGGGCTCGGCAATCCCTCCGTGCCATCTTCCCCGTCCTGTAGTTCTGTTACAGGCAGTTGGCCGGAGGTCGATCGTCACTTTGCATTTAACCCTCCGTGGAAATAATTGTGGCTATTGCATCAAATCCCAGAGCTCTTCAGCAGCCCTTCGTGTGCTCTGCTGCGCTGAGAAAATCTCTGCTCTCCAGGGTCTCAAGCCTGGCACAGACAAAGACGTGGCAGCCGCGTCTCGGTAGCGCCAAGAGCACAGCAGGCAGGGAGCTGGGAATGAGGGGAGGAAGCTATGTTGGAAAAATAGTCGTTCGTTTCCTGTTAATGGTGTATTCAAAGCCAGAAGCCTCTGCTGGCAGGTGGACTCCTGCGGTTCGCTGCTGCTGGTGGCTTTCTCCTGAAATGCCCATATTTAAACTCTTCACTAAATCTTGAGAACTTTGCAGCACAGGGTGTGCTGCTTGCAATTGTTAGAATGGAGTATTTTCATAGTATTTCATGCTTAAAAGCCCCAGTTTTTTAAGAAGCAAGTCTTGTCTTTCATAGGCCTTTCAGAAATAGTGGGGGCCAGGGAGTGTCTAACTGACTTGCTTTTTCTCAGGCTGTTCTACTGTAATCTTAATCTGTAGTAAAGTTTATTTGTGGACTAAGATTTGAGCCTTTAACTGGTCTTACTTTGTGTGTGAATTATGTACACATTAAGTTTGTTACTCATGATTATGTTAATTATTAAAATTATCCTATGTATTCTATTGTGTGCTTTGTTTACTTTTTTAGTGTTTGTGTGACTACATATACTGGAGCATTTGTTTAGTCAGCTATATTTGAGGTATTTTTTTGTCTAATAGGAACCTTTGTGTGCTTTTCTAAAAAAATGGATGCATGTTTTTGTTGTTTTAACTGGCTTGCAATGTCTGAAAGTTGCTTTTAGTTGAGTCGAACTATAGCCAAGAAAAACTCATTCTGGCCAAGTTGCATCTGCTTGTCCAGACACTGAGATTTCACGGTTGAAATCTGCGTGCCCTGCATACGCTGCACAGTCAAACTTGGTGAGGTGGCAGGAGACCGTAAAAACAAAGGTGACACGACTCCACAAAACTTTTGCTAAATTTGATACTGCTCACCGTTGGTGTTCTTGGAGCCCGAGCCAGTGTACAAACCCTGGTCTCTGTAGTGTTTGACCATGCCAGAGGGTTTTACTATTTTCCTGGCTGGGCCTAAGTGCTTTGTGTAGACTCTTTAATGTTTCTTTTGCCATGAACAACTTTTACACTTTATTTTATGAAATATAATGGATAAAAAGATAGGGTTGTTTATCTCCCAGACTTCACTGAGAGGTGTCACTCAAGGTAGACTGTGCAAAACGGATTCCTGTCTTCTGTGTTGCTCAGTAGAGCATATAATTAATTGCTGTAACATTTGACACCTCATGAGTCTCTTTGGGTAAGCTCATACCTCTCTGGCTATGAGAGGTATGTTCTAGGCTTGGGCAATTTTTGCTGTGTTATTCATATTTTATTTGGCTTGCACTCTGTGAAGCCGCCTTCCTCCTGAGGAGCTCAGGGTTGGGGTTTTTTTAGCACCCGAGTTCATACTGTGAAGCACAAGGTGAAAGCTGGAGTTCGTTATGACTACCCCATCCTGCCACATTTCATATGAAAGTCCTCTTGGACTGAGAGTTTGCATTAGTAAAGATCTGAGTGCTTACCACCGTTATGTTTTCACTTAGTAGGAATAGCGACAGCAGCAAGGGTGATGCATTAAAGCAGTGTAATTTGCATTAGCGCTGTCAGCCCTGCTCTTTGGAGCGTGTTGTGGATACTAACGTGAGGTTCCCGGCGTCTCTGTGATGTACTGATTTTTGTGTGGGTCTCTTTTAGGAGAATGTGTTTATTGGTCAATCCAAAATCTACAGCTACCTGAATCCTAACAAAACTCCTGGTGCTCGCCCCCCGCTTCAAGAAGAAAACTCTGTCATGTATCACGAGGTGAAATGTCAGGGCAAAACACTAAACGAAACCTACAGGAAAGGAGATGGTAAGATTGAGCTTTGGATTGCTTGCCTCATTAAATGTGCTCCCCCCACCCCCAATTTGAAAACTTTAATACACAGTCAGAAAGGCCAGGCAGCTCCCCTGGCCCAGTTGCTTTCCCAGTCCTACAACTCTATTAGCAAACTGGGACTCTACAAGGATGAGGGTGTCCTTATCCTTTTCAAAACTTAGGTCACAGGTTCACCAGACAATTTTTCCTCTGTTTTTTGTCTGGCTATGTTTGTATTGTCGCTCTGGATATAAAAAGCTAATGCTTGCGTTGTCGACATGCCCTGATCTCCCTGCAGTTCTATTACTACTCTGATTCTTTAGCTCGGTGTTTGGCAGTTTATCTAATTTTTTGAGGGATCTGTTTTATTACCTAAAACTGGTTTATTCTATAATTTGACTACTTTATACTAATTTATATAAAGGCAATTCAAAGTCAAATCAGGTATAAGTAGAGGTACTGGTAGAAGAAGAAACAATTCTTAAATTTTCAGGATGAAATAAAGGCAGTGAGAAGGAGGAGCACAGATTGTGGATGCTGAGTGCCAGGCTTCATAGATGCTTCATTGTAGTGACTAGAAATGGGAAAGTTCCATAAGTTTGGGGGGGGGGGAAGCTGGCTTGTGTTTAAAGGTGCATTTAATAACCTTGGTAATTTGCCAAAACATTTTGCTGCAAACACTTTTAGCAAGCAGGTATTTTAAGTCCCACTCAACACAGGGAGTGTCAGGTTTTCTGGAAACTTAGGGCCTTTAGCTCCTAATTTAGCTCCCCAGTTTTGACAAGAAAGTGAAGATGGCTTTAGCTTGTCCCACTGCTGTGGCCTTGCAGCTGTGCTTCATTTCTGCAGTGAGATTGAAGCATCTATCTCAGCAGATGGGACTGTTAAAGCTGGTGATTTGCTTTAAATAAAAACTTTATTCAGCTTTAAGCCATGCTCACCTACCTCTAAATCAGTTGGCTGAGGAGGATGTGGTCATATCAAGGTAGGACACATGCAACCAAGCAAATGTTATTTGTGTGTGGGGTAGACTACTTCTAAGTCCCAGCCCTTTAGTTCCTGTGGATTTTGCCCGAGTGGCGTTGGCCACTTGGTACCAGCATCTGCAGCTGCTGATCACAGCAGTGCAGGATCCAGAGAGGCTTCCTCTCCCTCTTCAGTGCAGGACATTGATTAGCTTATGGCAGCTTGATAATTTAGTATGCCAGATGCACTGAGTGGCAAACTGTGTGGTTGTCTCCAACGCTGCCCTGAAGGTGCTGCATGTTCACGTTTGGAAAGCTCTGAGTCACAAACCTAACATGACAAAGTACTTGGGCTCTGTTTTATCCTTTCCCTTTCTCTGCTCACCTCTCCCTCCATATGCGTGTACCGTAGCAGTGACTAGTCAAAAGCTGAGCAACAGCCTATCTGGGTTCTTGCAGAAAGAGATTGTATCATTCCCTTCTTTCTCCTGTTTGACAGAACTAGAAACTTGGACTAGAAAACATTGGAATTCATTTAAAGCACTCTGGTGTAGTTGATCCTAAGTTCAGAGCCTTACTTTGTTTTCCTGTCACCAGAAAAAAAGAATGGTGGCAATATCATTGAAGGTGCTATGAAACCAGAAGATCAGAAAGATAAAGAAGGTGGGTGCAATACGTCGGTGCCCTCCTCTGATCAAAAACAAGAAACTGTAGCAACTCAAAAGACGCCCCTGCCTTCAGACTGTGCTGATGAAGCCAATGCAAAGCCAGCTCAGAAAAAGATGGTCAAAGCAAAACGTGGACCAAGGAGAAAGTAAGTGACTTCTGGAATTGTAAAAGCTTTTTCTTCTGTGTGTCCTTTTGCACCAGGAGGCTTTGATCTGCATTTTTCCTTCAGGAAGGACAGTCAGACCTGTAATTAATGTTACTCTTGTTTTGTTGCCTTTTTTTTAAGCAAATGGTTATGTTGGGGGGAACAAATCTTAAAGGAGACTTCTTTGTTTTCTCAAGAATAATATGTATGAAAAATACAAAATGGCACCCAAAGTATTTATCTACCTTGCAGAGGACTTTTGTTTTTCTTGAAAGCAAGGCTACTGTATTTTATCTTAAGTGAAATACTTGCTGATCACCTACAGAAAAAGAAATTAATGAGCCATTAAGACCTACTCTTCTGTGGACAAATGGGAATGTACCTTGTCAGAAACAGAACAGCTGGGAGGCTTCCTGCCTGAGCTGATACTCTTTCTCATGATATGGGAGTAATGTGACCTAACGTTAATGAATTCCTTGCCAAGCAGTTTTCATGACCTACATTTTAGAGTGCCTTCTGGCAAGGCACACGGCGCTTCAGACTTGTAATATGCCCTTCAGTTGGTTTCCAATGGCATCTCATTCTTATTGTTAAAGAATTAGTAGTAGAGTAATAGAAGTAGCGTGAGGGAGAAGAGGGGATGTAGCTTTTGGCTTGAAGTGAAGAGTACTGATAAGAAACACTGGTTCATATTGATCACCTTGCGACATACCAAGCTGAAAATAAAAATTTCTTACAGATACCTCTGTCCTGGAGGTGTAACTTCACAAATGACCTGAAATACGTGTGTTCTCTATTCTTCTTATCCCTTAGAACGCAAGGAAGAACACCAAATCGAAAAGTGACAGATTATTATCCAGTTCGAAGAAGTTCCAGGAAGAGCAAATCTGAATTGGAGGTAGTGCTTCTTGTTAAAATAACACTACTTATAACATTGCCGGTTAGTTGAATGTTTGAGGAAGTGCGTAACTATCTGTAAACGGTTTCCATTGGGCAAATACAAATAGCATTGTGCACGGAAAGTATTGTTAAGAACATGCTTAAGATTTGGAAATACTGATCCAGTTCTTCTCGGACAGAATCTAGCTGCTTATATATTTTGGGGGGCAGAAATCTGTCTCTTTACCCTTCAGTTTTGCTAGAAGTGTGGGATGGTTTGGAAAAATGAGTGGCACTGGCTGATAATTTCCTTTCGGCTATAGAATAAGCTACAAAAGCTATCAACAATACTGTGGTTTTGTTTCTTCTTGTTTTTTCTGCAGACTGAGGAGAGGAGGAAAATAGATGAGCTAATTACAAGTGGGAAAGAAGAAGGAATGAAGGTAACTGGAAAGCCAACCTGAGTAGCCATGTACTGTTTATACAGTATCTTGCTGTTAATCTGTTTAAGCAGAAAGTAGCAGAACTCAGTGTCAGAACTGCTGCAGTTTCTCGATAGCGAGATGAAAGTGCAGCAAAACCGGAGCGTACGGTCTTTCCTTTGGGCAGTATTTGGCTCTGAAGAACGTGTATGTGCAGCCTCAGTCATAAATATTGAGGGGGCTTTATAGTCTTTACTGAAAACGCACTTGCTCCCTTTAGTATTTCATTTCTTGGGTTAGCTTCCAGAAATGGGGTTAGATGTAGCATCTTAATTGTCATATGTTTAAAAGGTAACACCCATATATACTGTCTGTATGGTAACAAATTCTCTTAGCCTGTTTACAGCCAGTCGCTGTGGGTCTTCATTATGGCTCTTGGGATATAATGGGTTGTACTGGTTTTCCTCCCACTGCTAGCAAATGCTAGTTATTGGGGCCAAGTGCCTACCATTTGGGTTACTCTGATCACCTTTTAGAATTTAAAGCAGAAATGGCTCCTGGAAGTGCAGAAGAGCTGTGATTCTTGAAAAGCAGCAGCCTGCAGTTAACACTGTCACATCTATGACAGTGATAGGAGAACTTTCTTGGAGTTCTCCAGTTTACAGGGAGAGGCAGGAATAGTAAAGTATACTGGTGGGTGATAAATGTAATTTCTGTGATTGATCTTTCTGTTCCTCTGACTTTTTAACCTGTGCATGCTAATGCTGATGGTGCACCTGAAATGGAAAAGCTTACTGCCTCAGCTAATTGGTAGTTTAAAAGAAAAAATTGGTAACTCTTCTCTCTGTGTGGTTTATTGAAAGTAACTCCTAGTTCTTTGATTAGAAGACTTTGTATCAAAATACCTGGTAACCCAGGGTGTGTCCCAAACTCATCCTATGTTTCTTCCACAATGCTGTGCATTGTGCTTCTACAGCTTTGGCTGCAATACACGCAAATACCCTGCTGGAGCATTTTTTAATGACAAATCACTGATTTCCTAGTAGACAGCATATTTGCAATCATGTAAATACTTTCTAATTTCCCAGCTGACTTTCTTTTCAACTCAACAGATTGATTACATCGATGGTAAAGGGAGAGGAGTAATTGCTACTAAACATTTTAATCGAGGAGAATTTGTAGTTGAATATCATGGGGATCTCATAGAGATCACTGATGCTAAAAAGCGAGAAGCTGTGTATGCTCAAGATCCATCCACAGGCTGCTATATGTACTATTTTCAGTACCTCAGCAAAACGTACTGGTAAGCTTCTCTTCCCTTAAGTGTGATAGTTGAGTGATAGAGGCTTTGAATGCTGCTAAGTCTTGTCTTGTTTTCATGCAAATTTTTTTTTTTTTAATGGGAACCATGAATTAGGAAATCTTTTTGGAGCACTGTTTCATGGTCCAAGAGCCTCCTGTACCTGTGGGCTAAAAGGAATGGTAGGTGACTCAAAGCCCTATTCTCTGAAGTACAGCACAAGCTGCGTGGAGAGTTGTATCTGCTTGGATGAGACTTTTAGCTCTGCCATGGACTTCTGCCTAAACTTATTCTCTTGTAAAAATTAACTACTTCTCCTGAGTTGCAAGGATTTTGTTTGAAAAGCAGTAAGGACAAACTCTCTGGAAGAGAAACATTTCCTTCAGCTGTCTTTGACTGGGTCTCCTTCTTTCTCTAGTACCTGACACCCACCCCACGTGCACGCTTTATCACTCGATTTGCTCTTTCATTTGCCCCCAACTCCAGTTCTCTCAAAGCAGCTACTCAGACTACGTTCTTTCCTCCTTGGCTGATACTACTGGATACTGAAGTGTGGGTCACTTAACCTGTATATGAATTTACCTTGAAGCGCCCTATATTCTAAGTGTCTGACTCGCAGTCTAGATGCCATAATGACAGCTGCCATACCAATTCTTTGTGCAATGAGGGACACTAGAGCTTTAGTATCCAGGTCTCTGGAAGTTGGGCATGTAGTATTTAGGCGTTCTCAGCCTTCCATGTGAGTACAGGCTTTTGCTGGCTTACTCAGTGGATACTACTTAGCTTGGACACAGCTTTCTTGAGGGGAGGGTATTTAAGGTATCAAGCCTTTCTGGTGGCGTTCTACATCTGGGTTCTGCTATTCCTCATGAACAGTTGAGAGCTGCTTGGAAACAGGCAGCTCAAAAACATAGTCCAGAGTTGTCCGTTTTCTGGGTTTTGTGCTAACTTAAAAATCTCCCCAAATTGCTTTAGTTTACCTACATTGCCATGTTACGTGCTGTCTGTTTAATCGTATGAATATTCTGTAATGTTCTGGTTTTCCTTCATTTTTCAAGCCTTGTGTGGATTCCTCATTCTTTATCTGATTTGCACTTTGGTTTTTGTCCACAAACGTGACTGCGTGATATGCAGCAATCCTGCGTTCTGTTCTTGTTCTTTCAGTGTTGATGCTACAAAAGAAACTAATCGTCTGGGAAGACTGATTAATCACAGCAAATGTGGCAACTGTCAAACAAAGCTTCATGACATTGATGGTGTGCCTCATCTCATACTGATAGCTTCCAGAGACATTAAAGCAGGTGAAGAACTGTTGTACGACTATGGAGACAGAAGCAAAGCTTCCATTGAAGCTCATCCATGGCTGAAACACTAATTCATCTTCTTTGTTTGGGGTTTTTTTTTTGGACTGAGTGCTCTCCAAGGAGTCAGTGGATTTTTTTTTTTCCTGTCCTCACTTCCCTCAGCTTTCTTAGTGGACTGCTTATGGTGTTCTGAGCTCCTTAAAAACTACCTTTTTGCTTTGCAGTATTTAAATACCTATTACAGTTTTCCAGGCAGGCTTGAATAATTGATCTTAGATTGCCAAAACTTTTATATCACAAAAGGAAACCCTCCCTAAAATTTGAATACTTCTGCATAGTGACCAGTGCCACTTGAGCATGCAGTCAAAGACTTGCACAGAAACTTAATCACTTGGGTTGTGCTTCTGCTTTTGCAATGGAATCTCATGCTCCGCTTTGTGGGGTGATGACCTTGGCATTAACTTTACGACAGCAGATGTACTTCTGTACTCTGACTCGTACATCCAATGGCTTGACTGCTTGTCAGACTGCTTTTTACAACCCAGTGCTGACAGGCTTCTCTGAGGTGGATGCTACTATCATTCTCAAATAATTTGTGGTAGGGATCCAGTTTTTCCAGTGTCGTATCTCATGTTGGCAGCGAACTTTAAATGCACTGGTGCTGAGGGAGATGGATGGTCAAACTGGCTGCTTTCTTCAGAGAAATGACTCCAAGCCAAATGAGGATGGATTTTGATAGACTGGGTTGATACTGATCAGAAATGTGAAGATAGAACTTCACAGTGAGAATCAATGTTTGACATTACTTATTTTCTAAAATTGAAGAAGGTACTTTTTTATAGTTGATGGCTGATTCTTGGAGGTGTCTCCCAGAGGATTTTAAAGAAGTAAAAGAAAAAGCTCTCTCCAAAAATTTTTTTATTACCTTCCTATGCTAATTAGCCACATCAGAAGCTATTTATTTACTGTGAATGCTTGAAGTAGAGCATAGCGATTCCAAAAATAGGAGTCATCTTCATATGCAGCTTCAAACTGTAATGATGGAGTTCATGCAATGAAGAAAGTAGATTCCTTATTGCCTGGTCCTGTAGGTCTGTCCAGCATGATCTGGTCCCACTGTCTTACATGGGAGCTGAGCGCTTGGCATCTTGCGGATGTTTGTGACGTTACTGTTGGAGAACCAAATCTGTGATATAGGCGGGCAATACAATGCAGGTCCTTTATGTTAAAGATGAATTCTTACCAGTTGGAATTTTTGCCAAGGCAGGCTTGGCATGTGTGTAGATGAAAATGGCTGTGAGCCATCAGCCACGCTTGCTGCTGGAAGATGTCAGCAAGGGATCTGTGGCTCTGTTAATGTCTTCTGTTCCTCATGTCTTGAAGGCTGCTGCTGTTCCAGCTAATGCCCTCTAGGACAATCTTATATGCTTGCCTATGTGATAGGTCAAATAGCAACAACATCCTGGTTGTATGCTCCAGCAGCAAGAGAGGTGGCTTAGTGATGTATTTTTTAAATTAAAAACTTGAAGATAATGTCTCTGTAAAATAAAGAATGTATTTATTATTGATGAAGTGGCTGCTATAGTACCTGTCTCCATTGCCGATCATTAGCATTTTGAAAGAAAGCTGTGAAAATCATTAGCCATTAAATGCTTTATATTATTTACCACTTAACACAAGGCAAGCTCGTCAGAGACAGCCTGTGTATTTTCATCATTTCTGAAGAATTGACTGGAGACCTGTTACCTTACATGTACTGAGTTACAGGTAAGCTTCTTTGGCTGACTTATTTGAGTTGACACTGATTTTTCTCTGGTCTCAGTAACAGAGACTGCAGCAGTGTACAGTATCCTGTTTTACTAAAGCACTTCCCTTAAGTCACAATTGGAATAAAATGCTTCTTTTTGTTTTTTATTTAAATATTTGCTTGTTCTCTATCAGGTCAAATAGCTTAAAACCTTTGTTCTTCAGCATCACTTTTGTAAACAAGAAAGGGTGAAGATCTCTTCCCTATTTTACATAAAAAGAAAATTGTCTTCTCTGAAACGCTTAACTGGTAATCAAGTAGCACTGCATCGGAAGATGGTAATAAAGCTGATGTTGCACTGAGTATGTATCTTTTACTTTTTCTAGGAACTGATATATATATATATATATATATATATAATAAAAAAACTTTTCACAGAAACATGCCATTGGATTTTTATCTCTGTGCCTTATAGGAAGGTTTCATTTTCTAAGAAGGTGTAAAGCACTTCGGAGGGAAAGATGCCCTTGGGTTGGGAGCTGAACTGCTGTTGCCAGGCTCGTGGGGCTTTGCCGGAGGCAGCGGGGTTGCTCTAACAGGACTGTGGCCTCTTCTGCTGTAGCCATAGCCAAGGAATTTGCTCCCCTTTTGAGAGAGAAGCTGTGCAGCTCACTGGGCACCAGAGTGGATGCAACTGTGATGGTTCCAGAAAAAGACTAGTCCAAAAAGGTTGAGGTGTTCTCCTGTCTACTTTAACTGGTGAACTCCCACCTTTTTTGGTTTTTTTTTTTGTTCTGGTTTTGGTTTTTTTGTAATGAACATCTTAAATGGTAAACTGAAGAATAATTGCAGCTTTCATTATTACCTCCTTCAACTCGGAGTGGCCTAGGGCTATGTTACAGTCTTCTGTGCCTCCGTGGCAGGCTGTTGCTTTTGCACAGCTCTGTTTAATCTGTGCAGTTTATTACCTGAAGTTGTTTCATTAAGACTTAGAGCGATTAGTGTGTTTTGGGGCATAATTCCCCCTCCCCACCTTTTTAAAGGAGACTGGAAAACACATCCCTGGATAAACCACAGAAGAGGATGGAGTTCAGAGCACACGTAAACATCTCTTTTTCAGCTCAGAGGTGTATCCTGGCTGTGGCTGATGCATGATCGGTGGTGGTTTGTGTTTTGTTTTGTGTTTTTTTTTTTCCTTTAAACACAAAGCCTCCGCTAAGGAAATGCGGTAACTTCCTTCCCTGCTACCATGCTCTAGAAACTGTGTTGCAGGGACATGGCCAAGGCTTATTTAATATTTTGAAGATGGCAAAATTACTTTAGCTGTTCTGTGCCCTGGCTAAACCGACTTGCTTAGGTCAGACATCTTTGAAGTTGCCTTGCTAACATACAGATGGTAACCAATTCTCTCTGAAAGGAGACTGCAGTTCTGCCTTCTGCAAAGCCGCATTCGCGTTGTGCATCTGAGCAGATGTGTGAAGTGTCCTATATTTTTCATGCTGCTAGCGTATGAGAGGGAATCAAAAGATTTCAGAGCCTGCTTTCACTTCTGAAGAGAGTAAGATCATAGTTTGATACCTGTCACTGCTCCTTTTACGTCTGTTCAGACTTTTCTGCTCTGGAAATTCTACTTTTCTAAATGTGGAACTTAATTGGTATCTTTCAAGCTGCTTTTCTACTCCTCTGTTTGCCCTATATGCTTCCACTAGTGATAAATCTCGTTACTGGGGCTAATACACAGCTTGTGACAGTTGACTGAAAGAACAGAGCTTATGGAAAAAAACAACTGTCTACCACAGGAGACCTTTAGCTGTCAGAAATGAAATGTTTGGTGCATCTGTTCCAGTTTGAGCAGGTCTGCACCTCTGAAAAGACAGCAGTCCTTCATGCGGGCAGAGCACGATGCAGCAGCTTTTCTTCCCTTGCTGTGCTCTCCTCCACCGTCTTCATCTCGACCCCAAACAGCCGCTCCTGTGTGTGCAGGGGTTCTGTTGTCGCAGCCCAACTGCTTCTTCCTTTGGTGGGGCGGGGTGTGACAGGCTTCTGCCTGCTGCTGCCCCTCTATCGCCCGTCTAATGCAAAGAGAGACACAGAACAAAAAGCAATGCTGGGGTTTTCTTCAAGCAGTTCTGTGTTAGTGTAAGATAATTACTTTCTACGTAAGAGCAGTGGGGACTGCAGTCTGAAGGGGTTCTTCCTTCCCAGCATTTCTCTATGAATGCACTTGTGAAATGGCATGTAGCTCTTATTTTTAAAAATATCTTCGTCTGGCAAAATCATTTGGCTGAGCGTTTTGGTAGGTGGACAGGATAAATAAGGGGTAGTACAGATCATCACAGGCTCTTTTAATAAGAATAAAAACCACCTTTGTATAAACATTTATTTTTTACATGTGGGTAACACCTGGCAGGAATCTAAGAAATACAAAAAGTGTCTGTCTGAAACAGTTTCTAAAAAAAGCAAAATCTGTTCTGAAAGAATATTGTACAACACAATTCTTATGAGATTGCTTATTCTCTACAGTAGGAGTGATGCTTTTTCTTCCAATCATTGACTCCCCTAACGCCTTAGAGGCTCTCATCAGTGCCATTTCTGAACAGGCGTGGTTAAGTTCTCGAGGATGCTCATTTTCCATGTTTAAAAGAGAACCTAAAAAAAAAAAAAACAAACCAACAACAAAAAGGAAACAATAATGTACAACTGGGAAAGAAGGAACGTGCAGCGAGATGGCTGTGTCGATGTGTTTTGCTATTTTGGGGAACTTTCGGGCTGCAGCCTGAGCTTGTGGGTCCTGCATACAGCTGCTTCGTACAATGTAAGCAAACCTCCAGGGACAGCTGGTGTGTTCCCACCGCAAAGGCTTCGTGTGCTAGCAGGGGAGGCAAGTATTGCAGAGTTTTGCTCTGAAATGCTTATTTTTCCTAGAAAAAAGTGACGCCCTGCTTGCCTAGGTGGAGGTTGCCTTCCTGTGGAGTGCTTTTTCCACAGGAAAGGATTTCTCTATCAGGTTTTAATTTTACAGGGAGAGGAGGAGAAAACAATATCCAGCCAATTCATCCCCGGATTCATTAAGTATGAAACATGCCATATTCTCCCATATTCTGCCAAAAAAGATGCAGACAAACTTACAGCCGTTTGATGATTGTCTTCTCTTCGCTGTCCTTGCTGGTGCCAGGGCTGCTGCCACTGGCTGCTTTTTCTGATTCTTCAGTTTGGTCCCTTCTCTGTGAGATGATCCCACTGGGAAAAGAAGAGGCTTTGTTTATTTTTTGTGGTTTTGTGCATAGCGTGGCATTGCATACGTTAAACCCTTCACTGGGACGTGGGTGAATAGGTGCTCCCAGGACAGGGATGGCAGCCGGCCTACTCCTTGTAATGAATTGCTCTTATTTTCCTTAAATACTGCAGTGTAATTTTGCTTAGGCTATGCTTTAATGAGAACACTAGAACAGTAACGAGTGGAATTCTCCTGAGAGGAAGAATGGCAAATGATAATAGGAGTGAAAGGGAAGTCTAATTACGTGTTGGATTTGTACAAAAGTCCAAAGATAACAGCAGGGTGCAGACACAAATGGTGAATTTCTGCACGGGTGGATCTGTGGTACCTTCAGTGCAGCCACGAAGGCTCACGCCACGTGGCTGGGAAGAGACGGGAGATTCCCAGCTTCCCTGCAAGGCAGGCGCCTGTTCCTCTTTCCATCCTATAGAGGAGAAAAGGCAGGCTTTGCCTGAACTGTAGATTTTGTCATCCTACTTCGATGTTGCTACACTCTACAAGGTTGTAACCGCCTACTTTAGGCAAAAGCTTCGGTTTTACCAAAGGATGTTTCCCCTGCTTGGAATCAGGTTAGATTTTACCAGCTTGCATACTACACTATGTTTTCACAGCACGCCAATTTACTGTCCTGAGCTGACCTCATTTATCTTGAGAGCTGAGCGGATCAAAGCTTGTGACTGCAGTAGCTGAAGGCTGAAAGTAGCTGAGCAACACTCGTCTGGACCTTGGAAATAAAGATACAGGAGAGTATCTAGAAATTGGTGTGACAT
The DNA here is from genome assembly GCF_018139145.2 of Gymnogyps californianus. NCBI lineage: Eukaryota > Metazoa > Chordata > Aves > Accipitriformes > Cathartidae > Gymnogyps > Gymnogyps californianus. The sequence continues at coordinate 12,997,403 of NC_059486.1, read as the reverse complement.
CAGGCATGGAATAATTCTGAGGCAGATTCTCCTCTTTGAGGAATGGGATTATGAGCTGTTTGGTGACACTGCAGATCTCTAATATCTGCATGATAACTTCTACTCAGAAATCATGATTAAAAATGCAATCCCCAAACATCATCAGTAATTCTTTGTGAGGATGTCAGTTACCTTGTGCTACATAGAGCTTATTTCCAATATACACAAGACATTTTAGAACATATATTTATCCTCTTCTCCTGCATGACTGCTCTTTATGGCCGTACAATTATAATTAGGATTTTATGTGACTGTTTAAAGGGAAGATGGTTTTTGGCTTAAGCTGTAACGCTGTACAAGGAGATAACCACACAGAATTACTTGAACTGAAGAGCAGCCTTGACACACTCTCTAGGTGCACAGCACTGTGACTTAAATCACTCAAAAACTGAAAACATTCACACTGTTAATTTTTAACTCGGCCTGTAATAAGCTGTGTAACACAGCTGGGAAATGAAAGCAAGCAGCCATTCCAGTGGCCGCAGAGCAAAGGCAGGCAGCCGAGCTGGGGAAGCGGTGCCTCACTGTGCTGTGAGAAGTCCTGTCGAGCAGTTGGTAAACTGACTTCTTGGATTTAACTTTAACTTCTTGGCTTAACCTGCCTGTTATAGACAAGGCAAAGGGCGGGCTTACCGCATCTAAGAGGTTGTTGCTGAGGTATCTCGACTGAAATCTAACATGCTCAGACATTTTGTGTCTAGGTTGAGAAGTAGTTTCTTGCCCCAAAGGGTTTATAATACAACTTGATGATGAGGGGCAGAGGTTGGGGGAGAGCAGCCTTGGAGGTGAATGAATTTGTAGCACCAAGAGCAAGACCCTTCCTGCATCCCACCCTCTGGCTCACACAGACACTCCCAGGCTGGTCCCTTCTAGAAAGACCAAAATCCTTCTCTGAAAGCACTTGTTTTGCACAGTTCGAGTGCCTTACACAACCCTCTGTTAGCAGCCTTAAAAAAATAAACCCCACAGCTTATATCTTGAATGATGATGAAAGGGCTTAATATTCTGCTTTCTAGATCAATGCCATATACCCACTGTGGGAGCAAAGGACCAGGAGATAAGCTAGCGTCCCGGACGGCAAGCTGGAGGAGGAAGGAAATTTTGACTAAAGCTGAGATGGAAACCCCCGTGCTCTTTGGTATGTAGCGTGGCTTTAGACAAGAACGGTACGTGTGCAACTGCTGTGACTGCATAGATGAATTCATGTGCATGAGAACCCGGCTTGTATGTGGAGTGGGAGTAACCGTACGTAGGTTTACAGCGGTACAATTATGGGAACAGGCTGCGAACTGCACAGAATGAGAGGGAGTTTAGTTTTAAAATTATGTTGCATAGAGACTTCATCATTCCCCCATTTTTCTTTGCTCATTTGTAGGCTCTTGGGAGCACGGATCTCTCTTACACATCTGGACAGTGCCTAGCCCAATCTAGGTGCTCAAACCTGCAATACTCTGATCTGGTAAGCTCCCCAGACAAGAAGTAATTGTTACTAGTTCTTTGCTAACTTCATGATATACCTCTTATAGCACTGCAGCTCCTCTTGCACCACAAGAAGCTGAGCTTTCAGCTGGTTACGCTCTTGCAATACATCTCGCAGCTCCTGTAATGTGAACCGAGGGCGATTTGGATCTGTGAGGTCTATTACCATTTTATCTGGTCCAAGGCTGAGCTGTAAAATAAACGGTGGCGGTCATGACCTTGTAATCTGTCAAAACCAGGGCACTCGTAGAGTCAAAACTCTGAATTTTATAAATATGTAGTAATTCTTAGAACTAGTATGAGTTCATCACAATCTTGATTTTTTCGTATTATTTTTGTATTCCCTTGATGCCTGCATTTCCCAGCCAAGTATAGGGCCCAACTGTGACAGGCTCTGACCACAGCTAAAAGCAAAGTCTCTATCCCAAAGAGTTTGCGATCTAGTTTGCCAATAAGCTGCTTTTACCTGCTTTTCTGATGATGAGAAAGGCTGAGCAATCTGTCTAACATCACACCAAGGCTCTGTGGCAGAGAGAGGTGAGAATTGAATTCTCCTTTCCTCATTTAAGACCTTTGTGGTAATGGCTGTTTTGGCCACAGACATCAGCTTCCCTTGCACAGGGTAACAAAGCTTTAGCGTTTGCATAAACGGCAAGTTGTCTTTATGGGACCTGTGCTGTGTAAGAGCTGTACAACGGTGGATTTGTACTCTGTGAAAATCTGCCCGCGTGCGTCTGAACTCCTCTGCTGGCCCTGCACGTTGCTGAGCTAAAAGCGTGGTTAGTCACTACAGTGAAACAGGAGTGAGGATCCACAGCACTGCGCCTTGCAACAACCCTGAAGATCTCCGCTCTGGAAACGGCTTCAAGGCCTTCTACAAAGGCGAGAAGCGAACTTTCTGAGACTCGCTCTGCTGTGATAAAAGAGACCAGCGATTGCGGCAAAAGTATCCTCCGCCCCATCTGGTGTTAGGGTGGGTTTCACAACCCGCACGTGGCCAAGCGGACAGGCCACGACCTACGTTGGGGAACGGGCCTCCGGCGCGTGTGCCACCTCGCAGCCGCCGACCCCACGGCCAAGCCGCCCCGGCCACGCTGTGCTGCATGGCGGGCGCCCACCACGGCCCCGGCACCCACCTGCTGGGTGCTCCCTTGGGATCCCTCTCTCCGCAGCTCCTCCACCTCCCGCCGCAGGCTGTCCCGCTCCATCCTCAGCTGCTCCTCGGCGAGGCTGCTCTCGCTCACCAGCGCCTCCAGCATCTCCAGCACCCTCACGACCCTGAACTGCAGCCGGGCCAGGGCGGCGGGCACCTGTGGCCCGGCGCTGAGCTGCAGCAGGTCCCGGCCCACCACGGAGGAGATGTCATAGACATCCCCGGCCGTCAGCTGGAAGGGGCTCTTCTCCAGAGCCCTCTCCGGGCCGCCATCCCCCTCCTCCTCCTCCTCTTCCTCCTCCAGCTCCTCTTCCTCCTCCTCCCGGCCCTGCTGCATGCCCGGCGCGGCCCGCCGCTAACTTCCTTCCCCGGGGAAGGCCGGGCCGGGCGGTGCTGCCGGCGGGGCCCGCGGGCGGAGCGACCCCTCCCGCCCCCGGCGGTTTCCATGGAGGAGGCCGCGGCCCGGCGGCGCTTCCCGCCCTGCCCCTTCCCCTGTGGAGACAACACCCGCCCACCCACCCTCCGCCGCCGGTAAGGGGATCGCCGGGGCACAGCGGGGAAGGGCCGGGGTGGCTCCCGGCACCGCGAGCCGAGCCCTCGCTTTGTCCCGGGCTGGGCACCGGCACCGAACCGGGCCGGGCGGGGAAGGAGGTAAACGCATCGGCTGTTCCTCAGCGCCACATTCGCCAGGCGGCGTGGCGAAGCGCCTCAGGCGGCTCCGGGGAGCGGGCCCGGGGCGGCGGGCGGTTGGCGGCGCTCCGCCTGACGGGGAGGGCGGGGGAAAAGGGGTGAAAATGAACACCGGCGGCAGCCGGCTCCCCCCCACCCCGCCGCGGCCTGGCGAATCGGCCTCTGCCGACGGGAAGGGCCGCCTTCCCGCCGCCCCGCGGGAGCTGAGGTGAGCAGCGCGGCGGGCGGCCAGGGCCGTCAGGCGGGGAGAGGCGGTGGGGGTCCCGGCGGCCGCGGAGGGCGGGACCGGGGCCGCGGGGCCCCTCAGGCCGGGCCTGCGGGGGAAGGAAGAGGCCGCGGGGCCCCCTCAGGCGGGGGGACGGGGTAGGGCCGCGGGGCTCCCCTCAGCCGGGGGCGGATCCAGGCTCTCCGGCATGGCTCTGCCCCGGGAGGTGAACTCAAACAACAGCGACATGGCTGGTTTATTTAAGTTTGTCACGCTTTGGGGGATTTTTGGATGAAAAACACTGTACAGCAGTGCTGAAAGTGCTTCTTGCACTACCTGCTCTTCTTCCTAAAATACCTGTTTTTTTCCCACTAGACAATGAATGACTGGGCCCCCATAGCAAAGGAGTATGACCCCCTCAAAGCCGGGAGCATTGATGGCACAGATGAAGAGCCCCACGACCGTGCCATATGGAGGGCTATGTTGGCCCGCTATGTACCCAACAAGGGAGTTACAGGAGATCCTCACCTCACCCTGTTTGTAGCAAGGCTCAATCTTCAGACAACAGAAGAGAAGTTAAAGGAGGTCTTTTCCCGGTATGGAGACATCAGAAAGATCCGTCTGGTTCGAGACTTGGTCACGGGATTTTCCAAGGGTTATGCATTTATTGAGTACAAAGAGGAGCGTGCTCTCTTGAAGGCCCACCGAGACGCCAACAGGCTGGTTATTGATCAACATGAGATCTTTGTAGACTTTGAACTGGAAAGAACTCTCAAAGGATGGATTCCGCGGAGGCTTGGAGGTGGTTTTGGAGGCAAAAAAGAATCTGGGCAGCTACGGTTCGGAGGACGGGACAGACCTTTCCGAAAGCCCATCAATTTGCCAAACATGAAAAATGATTTCTATGGAGAAGGATCAGCAGAGAAAAGAAACTGGTCTCGTGAGGGAACAAGGGACTGGAGAACAAGGGACCGAGACCATGAAAGGAGCAGAGACAAGCGATGGCCAGAAAGAGAGCGGTCCTGGACTTGGGGTGAAAGTGAGCGAGAGAGGGACTCCAAAGAGGAGAGGAGCAGAGGGAGGGAGAGGAAGGACAGAGACAGGAAGGACAGGGACAGAGACCGGAGCAGGGAAAGAGATACCAAGAAACAAAGAGATGACGATAAGCATCGATAGGTGACAGTGCCTTGTCGTTGGGGTATGTTATCTCCTCTTACATCCACGACGTTTCAGTTGCAGATGTTGCCTTCAGCTTGGGGCTGTGAGCAGCATTCCCAGAACAAGCTGTGGTGTTCCTGTCTTGTGCCTGTGACTCTCGCCTGCGACTCTCGCCTGCTAGCAGCTCTCTGTAGTTTGGTTGCTAACGCAGTTAAGATACATGTTGAATTGTTCTTCAGAAAAAATAAAACTTTTGTACTAATATTTTTGCACTGGTGAATGCTGTAAGAAATGCACGACATGTGCAGGCATCCCACTGAAATTGAGTACACACCTCGTTTGATACCCATCTGGTTCCCTGCATTAGGGTCCACGAGAGAGCTCCATATTTAATTACTTATGTGCCAGATGTCCACACTCATTTAGTGAGACAGATGCTCTTTATGAAATAGTCACTTGTTGAAGAAATAGTAATGGAATAGCAACAAACTAAGCTTCTGAAAAATGTGCCCCAAAACCAGAAGCCGATGGGAAGTGACTTTATTTTCTTGAAGGCACTGGGACAGGTGAGATCTTTAGTAATACTGTGTCCTTAACGAGTTCTGCGAGGTTAGAGAGAAGCGTGTAAGAAGAAATCTATTTCTTACATCATGGGAGGATGTAATTCCTTTGTAGTGGAGGAATGCGCACCACAGAGCGGTGAGCAGGTCAGAAAATGCCTGATGTTCCTGATCAATCCATGGACAGTCACTGGAGGACGGTGTCACGGTTAGGGGTGGCTGCAGCTGCACCCGCTCGGTCCTCTCCTCCTCTCTGCGAGTGAAGTCCTGCCTGCACAGGGTTTAAATCCAGTTCTGGAAACTGGGCTTGCTGCTGGTTGTAGCTGAATTGGGGAAAACTGAGGGCAAAGCATCTCCTTTTTTCAGAGCCAGGATGTGTATATACAGACACACATCTGCCGTTGAGGAGCTTACAGGGCTTTCTAGAAAAGGCTCTGTCGCGTACTTTGTCATCATAAGCCATTCCTAAATATTTGCTAATGTATTTTAAACTGTATTTTTTTGTCAGCCTTTGAATGGTCCTATCCTAAACCTGGCCCAGTTTGAGGCTTTCTTTCCATGAAGAGTTGTTATGAGCCTTTTTCAGGGGAAAAAAGACAGACCCTTATGCTGCATCCCCAAGAAGAGACGGTATTAACTTCCCACAAAAAAAAGGACACAAGTCTTGTAGAAATACTTGTTCTTCAGAAATATTTATTAAACTGTTAAAATGATTTACTGCCCAACCAAAAAAAAAAAAAAAACAACCCACAACCCAGAAAACTTCAGTGATCCTGCGCTTTGCAGACAGGATTGTTACACCCCTTACCTGACAACATCCTGGCCCCTTTTCTAAAAGCAGATTTTACTTGAATATTGAGAAACAATACACGACAGATCTTCAAATCTTTACATACTCTTCCCTACACGCCATCCTTTCCGATGGCACTTGGAGTGTATAAACTCAGCATTTCAAACGTGAGAACGAGGAGCGAAGTGGTTAATGCTAGCAGGTCAGGAGTAACTAATTAGATTTTTGAGGTAATGGGCTACAGAGCTGAGTGGGGGAAGGCTGTACTGCTTAGTGCCATTGTTTGAAATTGGCTGCAGATTTGACCCGACAATAGCGCACTGGGCTCTGGTGTACGGGACGAGCTTTACGCGTACTAGGCCAGGAGGTGTCCTTTGTCATACACCAGCCTAGGTGCTGGGGAAAAACAGTTCAGTCTGGGTATTTCTATTATCCCAGTTCATTGCTCTCAGCTGATTTCAGAAGTGATGTGCTTATTCAGGCTGTGCATCTGCTGCATTCTTGCATTGTTTCTGATCACTGCATCTCTTCTAAATGTGCCAAATGACGGTAAACTATGCTAGGGAGAGACTTGACGGGCGTCATTCACAATTTACTTTAACTGCCTGATATAACTGTAGTGTACTTCTTTTTTTCCTAACATGGAAGTGAAATCGAGATCTCAGCAACTTAAGTATCATTAAATTAAGACACTCCCCGCCAGTTAAGAATTGCTTTTCACACAAGGGGGAAGCACTGCTGTTCTATGGATACAGCTTTCTGTAAGCATAAAACTTAAGATATGTTACCAAAACGTAACCAGGCAAAAGCATATCTGCCTAATACTAGCATCAGACGCTACCGTCACTATTTCAGATGCAGATATCTTTCATATAAGGCCACATTTCCTCCCTGCCCTGAACTGCAACGACACCAGGGAGGCACAGTAAACACTTTCTCTACCTAGAGCACGCGAAGGGCCATGTTCAAAACAACACAGTTACAGTCAGGCGCAGAGCAGCATTCAGCCCACCACTACAAGAATAGTTTCCTGGCAGTTTCATTATAGATGGGCTAAGAACAATTTGCTGTGCATATACATTAAAGAATCCAGTCTTGGATCACCCTGCATTAAAAACAACTGGCCTGCACTAAACCCTCTCACTGTCATTCAGGAGTTCTTCAAGACTTCCTCCTACATTCAGCACCTGGAGTAGTTGCAGCTTTACTCCAGCCTGACAATTGTTTTCTCCTCTTAGTGCTACTCCCGAGAAGAGGCTCTATACCGAGCAGATGCAGTTGCTGGGGGTAAGGTGCCAACAGCAGCTCACAACCCCCTGCGCTAAGCTACACGCGCAGAAGTTGCCTACGGCCTTGTCATAACTAGAAACTCCTCAGCAGCGGCACGGTGCTCCAGCGCGGCCTCTCCTAGCATACAGCCGAGTTCACAGAAAGACCTCAGCACCTCCCTCGCGAGGAGCCGCGGGCGCGCTCGCCCTCTCCCGCCTGGTTAGGTGCCTTTGTGGAGCGTGTGGTGCAGAAGCAGGGTGAGTGCTGACACCAGACTGTACACAAGTTACGCTGCACGGGGCTTTAGTGTCATGGGTTTTGTAAGTACAACCTCAGTCAGACCCAAGGGTCTCTTGAGCTCAATTGCAAAGCAGATCTAAATCCCACCTCCTGGCAGTTCAGCTGTGCTGGGCTTTTGCTGGCAAGTTAAGCCCCTGTAGCTGCAGGCTACCTAAACATCCACCAACACCAGCGGAGCAGCCTGCACATACAGAATTCATCTGCTCTGCCCAAGTAGTGTTTAGACTGGTCAGAGAAAAACGTTTTGAGTTGGGGTCATCTCTAAGTCAGTTAAAATAGTTCATGTCAGCTAGTCGAGGATGTCTTTCACTCTCAAGTTGGGCAGTCCTATCTAGACAGAAAAGTGGAGTGTGACTTAATGAAAAACCTGTCTGTGGGAAAGAGACCTAATGCCTTTACAGCAGCTGTCTGCTATTCTAGGGGGAAGTCCCTGGTAAGAAGGAAAAAATTCAAGTGTTAGAATTCCTTCTTGTAAGCAATTTGTTTTCCATTAATACTGCAGAACTCATGGCAAAATGCAAGGCACGCTCACCTCATACATTGGTTTCTTCATGCTGTAGGCACTATAAGCAGCAAGGGAAATGTACGCTCCCTATCCCTCTCAAGGCTACTCCAGTTTATCAATCTGTATCAGGTGGATTTCGAAGTGGTTACTCTGCAAAATGCAGGTGCCAGCTGAACTTGACAGGACACAGCAGTGCTATGACCTGCCACGGAGAGTGGCCAGCTGTTGTATCCCTCCTGAAAAAATTCTCACAGAAATAAAAAGCAAACAACCGGTAGTGTTAACAAACAGGGTAAAAGAGTCTTTGCCACTAGATATTGTACACTGCAAACAAACTTCTAATAATGGCACAGGTCCTTTTTTTGGTTTAAAGAAGCTTGTGTTACTGTAGTTAATGCATGAACAAGACCATAGACTTGTTATTCAGCACAAAACAAGTCATCTAGAAGCTTCGATGTCCCAGGGTATCAGCGACTGCTACTACAAAGCTTGGATTCTGTTTTCAGCAAACAGTCACCAAGTAAACGGCAAGGGATCCCTTTTGAAGAGTACATCTGAAACACAACCACTGAGGTGTGCAAGGCAAATAAAAGTGATGAGCTGCCGGATTTGTTTACAGAAGCTTCTTGTTACTAGACTGTCGAGATCTACTGTGGTAAACTGAACACCTCAAGGTTTTAGTCACAGGTGCTGTAGGGCTTCTTGTCCTTGTTCAGTGTAGGAGTCATCTTTATTTGAATTTGACCATTCTCCAAAAGTATCCTGGAAGTGGACATTTTTCTGTGATGCCTGCATACGTTTCTTATCACGAGAGAAGAAACTAAACCTTCCGGGAAGGGAGGAGTAAGGGAGGGGAGGGAAAAGAAAGAAGACTGTTTACTATCTTGAAAACACTTCAAACACCCGACACGATACACAGCACAACAAAACACAGAGCAAAAAAATCTGTTTGCATCTGCAAAAATCAAGGCAGTGAAGCCTGATGGGAGTGCATGTCAAAATGTTATTAGAGATGAAGTCATTGCAATCTTAAGCGGTTTGGCTATGGAAGCTTCAAATAAGCTCTAAATGCTGTTGACTCTGCAAGGTGCAGGTATCATTTTAGATGTATATCCCCCCTTCCCCAGCCCTGAGATAAAGAAGCGACACAATACAGGTTAGTTTCTTGGCATAAGTAAAGTGGTATCTTTGGCATTAAATCTGTATAATTTACCATAAAGCAGAAATAGGGAATGTTTTTAAGGGTGTCAGCAGGGAAGTTCATAAGATAAGAAAACAAGCCTCCACATTTTTTCCAAGTGTACAGACTTTGATAGATAGACTTGATTCCTGCAAAAATAAATGAATAAATGCACGTAGGTGCACAGGAGTTTGCAGGATGAAGGCTCTAAACAAATGCACACAAGTGTGCACGTCATTTCCTGTCACACAGCTTGGGTGCTCTAAGATAATGACGTACATGAACCAACAGCCATTTAATACAACAACAAATCGCCAGCTGACAACAGAGCTAAAAAAAAATACAGTTGGAAAAGTCCTTAGTATCATTTTATTTGTATAGGATGAAGTTACTTGATTAGGGAAATTCAGTGTTCGTCATGAGTTCAGTACAAGAGTTGTTAGTGCAGTGCTTAGGTCTGCTGAGAAATGCAAAAGTTGTGGTTCCAGCTACCAAAGGTTTGAATTGGCTGCATACCCTTTTGGTTTTAATCGTGCACTTCAGGAGGTAAATACTGTTTTGCTTGCACAGTACCAAGCATAATGCAGTTCTGATCCAGGATGGGAATTGCTAAATGCTGCTACAGTAAGAGACTATGCAAATATACACTCAACTTTGACAGGTGATAGAATATTTGTCAGGGCATAAACCTGACCCTGTGTCCACGCCCCACCGTCCTCAGCATTCTTCCTCCACCCACACTCCCCTAAGTCTCCCCTCAGTACCATGATCCCAACCGTCCAAGCCGCCTTGTGCAGACCAGGGAGTTCTGCCTTCGATGTCTCTAGTCACATAGGAGGCTGTATTTGAGTGTCAGATCAGGTTTAAGGCAGCTGTCCTGAAAAAATATCCTATCATATGTGCAGATAAGCATGATGATAATTATTAAGAATATCAAGAATATTAAGAATAATTATTTCTTGACTAGAAAGTGATATAACAAGCTATACAAGTGCAATGCCAGATAACTAACGTTGCTAGCAGGACCTGAACTTTTGCATTTCCTGGCTTCAAATGTGCAGCCTTAATAGTGAAATAAGTCTTTTGCACTTAATTAGCCTCATACTTTTCTACCACCTTCATCACAGGAGCTCATAAATTCACACACATATGCTATGTCTTTTCAGGGCCAGATCCAATTCCAGCTGATAAAAGAAGCGTCTAGTCACTGAGGCTTTCTGCTGAGCATGTTTGGTCCTGCATGGTCAGGCTTAGTATCTTGAAGTCCACACAAAGGACTGCTGTATTTATGCAGTAAGTTTCAAATGTCAAAGTTCAGTAATTTTTCACTTTATGATGAAATTCAGTAAGAGAAAAATACGTTCATAAAATCTCTACATGAAGCAGAAGGGTTAGGCTTTTTTAATTCCTTCTGAAACAATGAAAATTGTTATTACGCCTAGAATACTCTCATGGAGGATGTTTGGAAAAAGCATGTCTGTGTGGAGAGGAAGAGAATTTGAATACTGTGTTGCTGCTGTAAATGTAAAGATCACTAAAGCAGCAGTTCTAGTTGTTAATGCAAAGTCTCTTTGCATTAACAATTATCGGTACATCTTCCAGGGACAGCCAAGAATAGGATGATAGAATTGATTATTGAGATTGTATACTCTATTCCAAAACATATAATTAGAGACAAAATATACAGTGCATAGATAGAAAGACATGGAGGCAACAGCCTATAATTAACACTGGAAATTAATGTAGATATCAGCCATTACATTCTGTAAATCTAACTAACTGATTTGTAACAAGTCATTAGAATGACATGGGTTTCTTAAAAAGCATTGGTGTGAATTGTGAATAGGCACGCTTAGTAAGCAAAATTAACAGATGCTGGTTAAAATTGCATATTGCAACAATTTTCTAAGGAGTAATGATTGGTTTAGCATGGTAACATTAAGGCAAAAGGTGATAAAATGTCAGTACTTGAGAATGAGCATGGAGGACTACGATGAGTTGTGTACTGACTGGTCATTCTGATTGGCACTTTGTTCTTCTGTGATCCCACAGGCAGCCGATGAGAATGCAACCAGCAGTGCATGTTAACACAGGGTCATGCAAAAGGAAACCACGGTACCAAACATTTAAAAAAAAAATTCCTACAAGGGACACAAGTCTTCTTATTGGCTGCAATGTGGGATCATCTGGAATCAATCCAGCTGCTACCATGGGCATTATGGCTGTAAAGATCCTGGTCAGGAAAGTACAGACACAGAAGAGATAAGACTGGAGCAAGGGAAAGAAAAAGCATTCCATTAAAAAGAAAAGAGGCAAACATGATACATGGGGTTACTTTGAATTACCACACAGGACATGTTACAGGGAGAGGTGGATCTGCATCACCCAAGACAGCTCTCCTCAGTGAAAAACTCTTATTTAGAAAAAGCAGTCATTGTAACAGTTTAAATTGCTTTTGAATGTCTAAAAGATACCACTTTTCTGTTGTGAGGCAGCCTGCAATCTGGGTTGGATTTCATCAAGGTATTACTACCTCTAGCAATGCAGAGCAGAGTGCACATTTTTCTTCCCAAGAGACAAACAGGCACATACATAATGAAATGAAGGATGAAGGTGTATGTTAAGAAATACAAAACAGGACTCTGCTGTGACTACCGGATATTTGCACGGAAAACAGGGTTAGACAGGACCAGCATTACAGTTAAAGATTTTACAAATGTTACAGTTGATAGTTTCAAGTTAAAAACCAGTATCACACGTGAAATCTTGAAATAACCTCCTATGCAAGCTACTTGGTTAAAGGGCCTGTGTATCTGTTCCAAAAAAACCTGCGTTGCTTCACATGCAGAAAGACGCCAACTGCAGGCAGCTAAATACTTATTTGAAACCTTGCAACTACTCTAGCAGAAACACTTTCTAGCTGGCTAGCAGCAAGACTGTTTCTTTGTAAGAGTTCAGCACTTTCACTACGCATTATACAATTCATGCAACTTAGAGGTTGAGAGAACACGCTGGCTAGGTGCTCTATGCCCAGCCAGCCCCACACAAACCTGCCAACACACCTTCATCCATACCTGGAACACTCTCTGTTTTTCTAAGGATTCTCCTCAGAGGTTCTCCCTTGTGCCAAATATTTTTTTGAACTGTGGACTAATGTCAATTAAAGATTAAGTTGAAATCACGAGAGACATTTCACTTGTGAGCAAATGCAGGTCTCCCCACCACAGTCACTCTAACTGCTATTCTTAGATTAAAAATGAAAACAAACAAGCAAACATTGTTGTATCATTAGCAGTAGCTAGGACTTCTATTTTTACGCATTGTGGCACGGTCCGTGAGCTGCAGAAATGAGACAGACACATCAGCTTTTGTAGACTGCAAGAATAGGAAGAAAACTTATGGCTGTTTCAGGCATTACATCAGTGACAAACAAGCACGTATCCTTAAAGAGAAAACAAAAGGGCGTTTTCTGCTCAAAACAGAGGGAGCATTTTTAATCCTTGTACTTTTCCTCCTCGATAAAGCCTCCTGGTCACATTATTTCATCAAAACTCTGACACGTGATGTGGTAGAGACAAATGTAGAAATCAATCTGTCTGAGGTCAGAACTCAGAGTTTGCTCCAAACGTGCAAACCCTGGGAGTGAAAAAAATATGTTGATTTCTGTAACTTCTGTTTTCCTTTCTTTATGGGGACGCAGCACAGAATCACCTGAGCACATCTTCGATGGCACAGGCTACATATACATATGTCTCATTCCCTGAGATACTGCGTGGTCAAGGAAAAAAGGGCACATTACACAGGCAAGCATAAAGCTTCTCTTGAGAGGACAGGAACAGTGCCTCCTATTTTTGTACTTCAGGTTTGTGTTTAATCAGGAGGAAAAGCCTGAAACAGAGGGAAAAGCAACCCTACTTTCATTTGTAAAGGCACTCTGCACGCAGATATCAGCATTACAAGTTTTCATCACATCATTAGGTACGGAGAGTTTATGTGCCAGCGTGTTATCCAGGTAGCCATAAAGTGAGGTGCTGACAGCATCCTGCTTGGGAGAGAGAGAAGGGAGCTCTGGACACAGCTCGCAGCAGGCAGGGACTGCAGGTGGGGCAGGAGGGGTGTTATAACAGGGCAGAACAGACGCTACACTTGGGTTCTTTGTTTTTCCTAGCAGTGAAATTTCCTGTCTTTTTAAAGCCCATCTACAAGTACACTGTTGACAACACACAGAGAAGAGCAGGGAATGAAAATAAACTCACACTAGACATCCTATCCAGATAGGCTGCAAGAATAAGACAAACCTGAAAACTATTACCATCCTTCAGGTTACTTAAGTAGACTGTTTTATCTTCCCTTATTTAATATGATGGCTAAATGAAGAGAGAGCAGAAAGAAACTGGGGACAGAGCATAACAGCTAAAGAAAGTAATTTCATCTTAACAGCAGGTTCAATATGTGCTTCCACTGTCTGGCAGAAGAGGACTCTTGCCTTTTCTGAAAGGGGCCAAAGCAACATGATTTTATGTTTTATTGTGTGTGGTTTTAGTTATATGAATTTAACACAGAATCTGAGAAACAGAAAGATTAGATAGGTGCCTGAAAATGTGCATTGACTGAACAGTCTGATGCTCAACAGGTTTTCACTAATAAATTAACTGAGAGGAAGAAAGCACTGAAATAACTGATTGAAAACACTTATGTGCCTCCTGCCACGGCTCCCAGCGTTGCTTACATATGTATACAGAAGGCAGGGTCAAAGCTAATACCTCGTCAGCATGTGCTGTGTCTTGCAACGTCTATTTACATTTTAATGCTGCCTTTGCTTCATAAATCAAGCATGGAAACTGCAATCAACACAAACTGCGTAAGCTGCAACCAGCCATCCCCCACAACGGGGTAAGCTTTAAAAAGTACTAAAATAAATTTAAAAGAAAAGAGAAACTTTACAGTGGAGATCTTGTGAGACAAAGTAGTATTATCATCATCACAGTTGCAGAATGAAAACTTCAGTCCAAACTCAAAGTGTATTTTCTAGTCACGTGAGAGGAAGGGTTCTCTCAGCAAACAAAGCAGCACAGACAGAAGCTGGAGTCTACTGAAAATAATCAAAAGTGCCCTCCTGACTTTATGGTGTTTTGGATCAGTCCAGATCTTCCAATGGAACTTACTCTTACAGGGCTGCTGCTATTATTAAACAAGGACTGAAGGTTATAGACATGGGGACAGGATGGAAGACCTTTTTATGTGGAAACAAAAGACTGTTCCAAAATAATTTATGCAGTTAAAGTTAAGCTTCCAGTATCACAAAAATCCAAAGACTTGCTATAAGGTTACAAGACTTAATTTGGAATAAATAAATGTACAAGGAGGGAGTTTAAACAGACAAATGGATTGGCTAACACTGTGATTTTATAATTAAGTGATATACTAGTAAATGCACACCTCTGGCAGTAAGCTTAGGTTTCGGACAGTGACATTAAATACTTCACCAGAAGAACATGGAGTTCTTTATAGCCAAGAAAGCTGGCATCCTCTCCAGCAGCAAATTTCATCAGCAAACAAAAGGTTTTTGTCCTGCACGCATAGTGCAAGTCGGGGTCTAACGGCTTAGGTCAACAGGGAAACAGGCACAGTGAGGTCATGGGGAAACCTCGCTCTCCACGCCCAACTGCTACAGGTCTGCAGCTGGTTTTACTTGTGAACAACACTCTTTACACGTCTTCTGAGCATAACCTGGGGGCCAGTCATTTCTGACACTCCACCACCTTAGGATCTGTGTGTTAAGGAACTGGGACTTGCACTTGAACAGGAGCATTGTTCCTACAACCCTTGCACACTGAGATCCGGCACTGACTTCAGTTTTGGGCACACAGGACGGGCTGAGCGGTGCTCTGGATAAGACTGCAATTAGTAGCACCCCCCTTTGGAGTATGACTACGTGGCCCAGACAAGAAAATTCTCTAGGAAGATCAGATGTCTGTGTTTAAGAGCTCACCAGCTCGTAACGGCTATAATAAAACACTGCAATACATGCTCTTTTGGTTAGCCTGAATAGTGTACTTAAAGAAACATTAGAACTGGAGTGGGCTTCTTGGGCACACCAGTCTTGCCCATAAACACAAGCACATGAAGTACTGTTGGACTCCCTACTGCTTTCTGCACGTAGGGAGCAAAAGGTGCCACAGGAAATAATCTGAGACTGAAAGTTGTCCCAGATCTAGGCAAAAGTTTTGGCCAAAGCCAACTGCTGTTTCATGATACCTGTCAAGTGCTCCTTCAATGTCTCTCCCATATACATTAGGGATGTGGTTATCTTAATTTTTTAATTCTTTAAAATTGTCCTGCCCATAAGAAACATTTAGTATTTGCAGACTATATACAGTATCCTTAGCAAATATGCTACTTACAGTCGTTTGATTCCAGATTCAGGCTGAGTTGAGGGTTTTGACTGAATTATGGGTGTAGGTTGAGGGGATCTAGTTTCTTCTTCTGTTTCCTCACTTGAAAGAAAGAAAAGATAATTAATGTTCTCCTCCCAAGCCATGGAAGCACATTAAGGTGTAAAATTCAATCTGAGGAAGTACTGTTGATGAAGAAATGCAAAAAGATCGGTTGCCAGCTCAGTGAAATCAGTGGGAGATTTTTCTGTCAACCAAGAAACAGCACCTAGAACTGGGTGTCCTTTCAATATTTTCTTCCCATTGTGAGAAGGAGAGGGAGAAGAGGAATGCATTGACTAGAAGTTCCAGAATTTTCATTTTAGACTCATTCTTATTCTCATTTTTTAAGTTCAAAAGTATTAAATGTTTGTAGTCTTTCTAAGAGTCAAGGGGAACCTGGGAGTTACAGAAGGACATAGTTTTTTCCAATTTTGAGGAACCAGATTCAAACTAAAGCTGTATGCTTGCAATCTCTACTTTAAGCCTTTGCAGAAATAGAAGCTTGTTGGACACTATTTAAGAGCACATTTATTGTTTCTAGACCTGCCCTATGGCTCCTCTGTGTATAGCACGCAACAGGAGAGGAGATCTAACCTACCTTTTGTAGTATAAAAGCTCCTCTTGAAGTAAAAACACTTTAGATTTCAATTCATTCCTCTCATGAAGGACATCCCGGAGCTCCTGCAAGGTGAATCTTGGACGATTCGGATCTTTTAAGTCCATTGCCATCTTTTCTGACTCTGAGAGGCAGTCATCATTGTTTGGTTCTGTCTAGGAAGTGAAACGTGGGCTTTAAATTCACCATGCGAGTGCATGTCTGAGAAGTTTAAAGTGTTTATCAGTCTATTTCCCAACCTCTTCCTTTCAGCACTATTAAATCCTCTTTTAAGAGAAACATACCAATTTTAAGAGGAAAAAAAATGTAGAAGGAATTTGTTTTTCATGTTAAAGACTGTCAGCAAGAACAGCTCAGTGATCTGATCGCTTTGTTCTTTCCTGTGCTCAGGTTGACCGATGACACACACAGGACTGGTGAGGCCATGGCAGGCCTCTAGAAGATGATTGAGCTGTATTTTACCTCTCTTCACCCGGTGTTCAGAGACAGCTTGCAAACGAGGAAGACCTAAGTGTTGTGACCTACAATCAAAGCCCTGTGCTCACAGGAATCTTTCATAGAGTTACATGTTTGGGAAAACAAACAAACACCAATTGTTTCTAGCAGGCCTGAACACAGGGTCCAACCTTAGCCACCTTATAGGTGGTAAGTTTTCTTGTGGAGAGATTCCTGTGGAATCCAGACTGCCAGAAAGTCCACTGAAAATGTATAGTCCAATTTTGGATAAACAAATCAGTTTAAGGAATTCATACTTTTAACAAATGGGGTAAATCAAACATCAGCCTTTTATATAAACACTGAAAAAACTGCATAGCAAAAATCATGACAGTTCCTTCCAGCTCCTCCCACAAAGATGTAAACATATTAAGTGGAGATTTAAGTTTATATCCCCTTAATGCCTTTATTAAAAAAGCAGGATTGATGTTAGCAGCAGGATCTACCTACAAAGTAGAAGAAAACTGCAGATGAATGCTAGATGAGGCATTTATACACGTGTACCCTTGTCTCTTCTTTTCCTCTGAGAAGAGTTCACTGGAAGCTTGGAGGAATTTTATCTCCCACCACCCAGTTTCTGTGGCTCCCAACAAGCCAGAACTTGCACTCTAGGCACACGGTTGGATTCCCAGGCCTGTGGAGCCGCTTCCTGTCACCCAGGTAGACTTTTGTACTTGCACAGAACTATTTGGCCCTAACCGCTTGTGAAACTGTGGTCTGTATAAACACAGCACGCAGAAGACCATCGTTCAGGTCCTCTACTGTTGTTGCACTCAGTAGCTGCACAGAGCTGAGGACCAGTTAATGAGAAATCACAAGCTTCTGGGAAAGGTACTCAGAACCAAGATGCTGAAAAGCAGCTACAAGCCTTTAGAGGTCTGCAGGATTTCTAACAATACAAATAAACGCAAGGCACTCTGTTCCAGCAAAGTACATTTGAAATGTGATGCTTTTTGCAAGGACTGACTAGAGGCCAGCACATGAAGTCAGAGATGCTAGCAGCCAGGTCAGCCACCCGTCCTCCTAATAGGATGCAGAGATCAGAGTCTCAGAGCTCCTGTGTTGCAGTGACACCTCGCTGGGATACAAGCTGGAAATGTGAGGAGCTGACTACTGAAATTCTTAAAGAGTCAATTTTTTGTAAGCCTGATCCTACCTTCTCTTGAGCTCAGGTGTTTGTGAAACAGTTTTGCTATCTATTGATACATGACTTCAGGTTAAACTTGGCTGGGCTAAGGTTGATGCAATACCAATTTCTACAGCAGGGATTGCAGTCCTTGTTCTGCAAAGACAAAGCAGCAGAGCAATGCTCACTTGTCCTTTTGTTTGATTCACCCCATTCATCCAAATGCATTCCGTTACACAGAATACAATGAATAAAGATTGATGCAACCTAACAAGAGGTTCAAAGGAAATTACCCAAACACTTTTCCTCTTTTTCACCCCTCTAGACTAGGGGTCTGAGCCGATGCCTCTTCTTTTGGTTGTATATTTGCCCCACACATTTGCCCAAATAAGCTATTTTTCCTAGATTTAGCTCAAATCAGCAAAGACTGAGCAGCCTGTAGCCAATGCAAATGTACTTGACTGAAGCCAACAAGCAATGTCCATTCCAGAGCATGCAGCTATTCTAGCTTTCTGCTTCCGACTGCAATCCCTGTCTAACCATCATCCTGGCAGAGAGAGCGGGAAATGGCTCTAATTAGAAGAGGCGCCATTGCCACGGAACTGATGAGTTAGAGAGAGGTAAAGAATGCATCCTTTCTCTCCAGAGACTGAAGACACTTTCACTCCTGCTGGCTCTAGGCCTAGGCTCCACAGCCCCATTTACAAAGCTGGGTGTCCTGGCTGAATTAACAGCAATGAAATCACCCTTTTCATTATTAATACAGTGCTCGCCCAATTCAGCATGACATGTTAACACAACGCTGGCTGTCACATTCCAGGGGGGACCAGGGTACCCCATCAGCCTTTGCCTCTGCTTCTTGATGTATATTCGTGCCTACTACAAGTGAATTGGATGTTTCACACTCTGCTGCAGTCTATCAGGCATTTACAATGCCGCTTGGTACTGGAGCTCTTACCAATGCATCCAGCCAAACAGATCTATATGATAGTGCTCCTCTAAGTTCTTTCATGTCACGATACCCCTTATCCTATCTTGTACTCTTCTAAGAGAGGCATTAGGAAAGGGAAATACAGCACATTTGCTTTAGTAAGACAGAAGTAGTGTCATACACACAAAGAAAAATGGTAGGAACCATAAAGAGGACTAAGGGATGCAACAGATCAGAGATGCATCTTTTTCTCAGGAAGCTCCCCTGAGGTTTGCATTCCTACTGCTCTGATCTCAGCACCAAGTCAATTTGCAGATTGTCACTTTGCCTGTTCCTGCAACTACTTGAGTATGCAAGCAGTAACATTTGGTTTTCATGAATGTTTGTGCTAGTAACACTTCACTGCACAAATTCTAACAGGAAGCGAAAGCAGAAATAAGGCCAAAGTTGGTCACTCTAAAAGGTGCCTTCAAATATTTATATGTTGATTTGGTAGCAAAAGACCACTTTAGTCCTGACAGATCAAAAGCACCATAAGCACTGCAAGGACCAAGTGTGCAGAGTTCTGCATTGCCTCTGGGACCCCTTCTGACACAATTTCTTTTCTACGATGGTTCACATGCCACCACCATCATAGTGCATTGCACCTTTAGGACCCATTAGGGCTTGCATATTTGCATACTCAGCAAGGCTTAAGCTACTTTTCAGCTGTTCATTTTTTGGAAAACCCGGACTGTTTAAGGGATCAGTTTGCTTTCCTTTGGGGGAAGGGGCTGATGTGTACAAACAAAATGAAGCCAAACATACTAATACAGCACTACCAAAACACTATCTGCCTCCAATACAAACTAACAGCTGATACTCCAGAGGTTTTGGATTGCTTCATGATGTTTTTAATAGAACACTCTCTTTTGAAGCAATGATTTGTTCTGATATCCAGCAAATTCTGCAGCCTAGTGCATGACCCAAAGGTTACACTCCCTAGGATGTACGATGGGTAGCCAAGTCTAAGGGGAGAGCTGTTCTCTAACGCAGACATCCCACTGCTAACTTGTGCTGCCACTCTGCCTTCTGTGAGACCTGTTCCCTCCTTTAGGAAGGAGGGGTCTGTTCCACTGCGTCATCATCCACCCGAACAGGGCCTTTCCTGTCACAGTGCAAAGACTGACGTTGCTCTCCGTATGTCACACCTGAACACAAGATGCTGTCCTCAAGTCCCACCATTGCCTCTCATGTGTATCAATCACATTTATCCAAAGAAGAGGTACTTGGTATGAAGTCCAAAGCTTTTTAAAAGGCTGTTTAAAAAGTGATTTAAAGTGCCTCTTACCTTTACTTCCTCCCCATTTTGGCTGTCCTCACCCTGCAGTTTTTCTCTCAGTTTCCCCAGCTCTGCTCGCAGGTTGCCCATCTCCTGCTCCTTGGTTTGCAGGTATGCTTCTAACTCCACCTTCTGCTCAATCAGCGCCTTCCCCTGAGCCTCAACAACAGTGATCCGGTGCCGCAGGTCGTGGTTAATTTTCATTAACCTGTTCTGTTGCTGCTGAAGCTGCAAAGCATTGATGCAATAGGTCAGCATCCATTCAGCCATCAGCCATGATGGCCAACTCCCAAACATCATGTTAAAGTAGTGGGTTCCTGTTGAATTTAATCTGGAAAATTCTCCCCCCTCCTCACCCCCAGATTAGGTTTTTTAATATCTAATTATCTACTACAGTTGCAGTCACCAAAATTGAATTGGCTTCTAGAGTAAAGAGGCATTTTTCCCCTAGCACGGGGAATTTTCCAGCTAAAAGCAAATCCATCACTTCTGATATTATGTTTCAAAAAAGCAAAGTTCAAGGATAGGGTGGCTTATGGGATTCTGAATCAAATCTTAACCCACAGTAGAAGAGAGAAAGACAAGACAGAGGAATCCTTAGTATTCAATTTCTATTATAAGTACTTTGCTTTGAGGTCTTAGGCTCTCTCATAAGGCAGGATATGACCTGCTGGGCATCGTATGGACAGCACCAATGTGAAAGGCCACAGCACCTGCCAGAGGCACTTGGGTAGAGCAGAGATCATCTAGGTCTGGCCCTCATTAGCACCAGAAAAGTCCCATGGCCTCAGGAGATGAGGCAGTGTGAGGATGGGAAGCAAAATATGGGTAAGGAGGTCATTCCTCCTGACACAGAAAGAACCAAGACATCATGTGATTCCCAAAGTCACAGTGGAGTCTGTGATTCATCTAAGACTAAACTCGGATCTCTTGTGCTGTGGTCCCCAGGGCCACCCATCCTCTCAGTGACCTTCTGTTCACTGCTGGCAAAAGTGACCTCGGCTGGGCTCAGGCTCCTTCCTCCTACCCCCTTGCAAAGAGGTAATTCACATTGCGTCCCTGGTGTGGGAGGGCATGTGCGGAGTCCCTGCTGCCAAACTCTGCAGAGAGCATATATAAAATATACAGTAGCGTGCTCACCTACAGCAGGGATCTCTGGGTGGGGTGAGGCATGGGGGTGCTGAGGAAGTTTGCACTGCCAAAGCAGAAAGAGATTCAAGAAGCCAGAGAAAGTTACCTGTCCTGTTCCCGTGAAAGGGGAGAGGTATCAGGTCTTTAAGGAAAGAAACAAAACAACCTGTCCTTCCCCCATCTTCCTCTCTTGTTACACTAGTTTCCAGTCACATTCCAAGTGTGCCTGGTCCTTCTGAACGCAGCAGAGGGTGTGTGTCTGCACTGAAGACTGCCTAATCATTTTGGACACTCCACAGTTATGCTGGACACTTCAGTTACTGGACTAATAATCCGGCATTGCTTACAAATTCTACATTAACTTAAAACTTGAAATCAGGCTATGGAAGTATGGGTGAGAAAGAAGAGAAATAGGAAGACTAAGAGCCACTTACAGCCTCTACATCCTCATTTTTAAGCCCGAGTTCCCGGTCCTTTGCTCTGATTTCATCCCTCTGTTTATCTACCACTTCCTTCAGCTTCTTCATGACTTGCCGCTCTCTCTCTGACATTCCTGGTTAAAAAAAAGAACACAGAAAACCAACTAAGGACAATCAGGAGCTGCTGAGACTGAGAACAATAACAGTGAGAAATATTTAGGTAAAGACTCTGGAAGTTGCCTGCTGGTAGAATTACAAAGAAGCTGTTGAAAGATGCTTTAAAGGTTACTTCAAGGGTAACAGGGAAAATAGATGACACAATCCACTCCGTCAAGCCACTGCATAGAAACTTCTTAAAAAAGGAACTAACAGCCCTCAGAAACATCTATAACAGTGGCGTGACACTGCTACATCTTGCTGCCTCAGTGGTTTTACATCAGTGTTCACACCATGCCCCAGGGAGCTTGGTTATCTCTGTGATAATCCGTAGAATCCGCTGGCCAAGACCCTGTGAAAATTGTAAAAAAGATGGTCTGGATCCTCAGCAAGATCTAAACAACATGTCACTATTGTGGATTGCATCTAGATCCAAACCAGCTGAGGTGCACTGGAGTAGAATGATTTTATGTTGAAACCCAGTTTTGTGTTGGGTGAAGGGAGATGAAGCAGGACCTTCAGAGGGTACCCCCGCCCTGAATCTAGAACAGAAATTTGCTCTGAATTATGGTCACATATTTTCTCCTCATGTTTTGCAACCCTTTCCCCATCCTATTGTGTGATAATTCATATTTAGAATAACTGTACTTCAGAGAAAAACACTACATGGCATTTCACTTGTGAAAGATGTTTGGAACATTGCCAAGAACCCAACATTGATCCTGTTTGAAAATAAATAAAGGATTAGATTAACTTGAAATCTGACCAACGAATCATTAGGAAATGTCATAAATCACAAAACAGGAAGCATTCTTCCATTATTTACCATTACGGAGATAATCGAGAACTCCTGGCACTACAGTGATTGGCCCTTCAGAGCAAACACAGACCAGACGATTTAACTCAGTGAGATGATAAAACTACTACACTAACTTTTCCTGATAACTGCACAGAAACATGCAGTTTGATGGTCCTAAACTATCACATAAAATCACGTTGCACAACATCCCATAGGATGGCTTGAAGATGAAAGCCTGTGACCAGGGCAGTGTGTGGCTGCTCTGGCCAAAGTCCGGTCCAAGCAGGAGCTCAAATCCAGGGCCTACTGCTGTCTTGTTCTATTACCTTTGGCAAAGTACTTAGTTACTTGGGTCCTCAGCTTCCTCCATTTACGAACTGCGAGTGGTGGTCATTCACTCACCCCTCTGGGGTGGCTGGAAAGGCACTTCCTTTTTAATACATTAAAGCAGTTCCCACATCCCACATCAGAAATATACTGCACACACACCAAATGTATCCAGCTGTCAAGTCTCTATTTTCTAACATCAGCTCAGACTTTCTGGTTATGTTCTACCCTCATCAGAGAAATCCAAAGTTGCTCCCGTAAGAGAATGTAGGCTGCATGCCTTTAGGAACTCCAGCTTACAGATCATCTACAGTTTGAACTGATGGATAATACAGTAGAGCAAGACAAACCTGAGAGAGAGAGAGAGAAAGGGAGTAACTCTTGGTGGACGTGCACTCCTGCAGCAGCTGTGGGTTCCCATGCAGGCATAAAAAGCATACTACTGCAAACAGAGGGAACAGCAGCTCCAATCCCTCATTGCTAAAGGACCTAGAGTCTCCCAGAGACAGCAGAGAACAGGTAACCGCTCTGCTGGGAAAAGGACTGGTGATCATGGCTGGCCAGGAATTTGGTTCAAAGGACGTGTTCCTGTCAAACCCCCAGAAAAGAGCTGAGAGTAACATGGTGTTCGCATTCTAGTATTACATTCTCATCTCTTAATTCTGTGGTAAGTTTGCCTGCTCTATTTCTGGACCCTGGTCCTTATCATCTCTCTGCCCTAGGTTCTAGTTCTTTGCAGGATAATTTTAATTCTTCACTGTGATAACAACTCATACCCACCAAGGAGGACAAGCAGACACTGACACATGCTGCTACTTAACTCTTCTAAAAGATCCACACTCTCCTATCACAACACAGGTCTGATACACCAGTGTAATCTCACTACAGGCTCCTGGATCCACCCTCTGCAGCCAGTCTCAGGGCTGGGGCCCAAAATATCAGCTGTATTTAAAAACAAAAAAATCCAAAACTTTGCCTTGAAGTACAGAGGGACTGCAGTGAAACTTTAGACTGGTGGTTTCATCCCAGTAGGAGCTAGGAATAGTGAGTGCAGCTATATTCATTAGTACTTGTGAGATGTTTTGAGATCTCTAGATAGCAGGTGCTATTTAAAGAATAAAGTACCATTTCAGTGCTGACTGCTTTTCCTCCCACTGTGCTCATTTTTCTCCCTAACATTTGGTGAACCTAAAAGACTTCAATTGCGTGCACAAATCACTACATTATCATTTTTATTTCAAGAGGAAGGGAAAGGAGAGGTGGGAAGTGTTTGTGAAACAGTCACATCATCTTCCATTTCCTCAGGCACTGGGGAGGAAGAGAGGGAAATCACTAAGTGCCCTAAATATAAAGTAATTATCTCTAAATGATTCAAACTCTAATAACTGCAAGATCTTAAATGGCACACCCAGCTGGCTTCCCTAGGCACATCCTATGAGCAGCTTCCTGTGGATTGCTGTGATCATAGCATTGTTCGAGCAAGAAAAAGGAAAGCAGCTGGAAAAAAAAAAAAAGAAAGAAAAAAAACCCCCAACATCCTTCATGTGTATGTTTAGGGATCTGTTTACTGTTGTGTTTATACGACATCTATCACAACAGGCCAAAGTGCCAGTCAGGGCTTGTAGCACTATACCACTACCTAAATACTTAGAATAGAAGTTTGCCTCCACTTTTGAAAGGGAATTGTAGGTTCCTCAGCAGCCTAGCACAAGAGGTTCACACAACTTCACATCCTGCTGCTTGTCTATATTACCACAGCCAGTCTGAGAGAGCAGCTCCCCTCTCTACAGTGAAACAGCAGCCTGCTTGTCCTGTTTGACACACGTTGGGTCAAGTTTGCTTGTGGCATTTTACTAGGATATTCCAATCAGTCAGCACCATCAAGTAGTGCTCAGTTTGAGCTTGGGAGGAGTAGCATTAATGGATGTTGCAGACTCATCTTTAACCCCTCCTGTGTATTTCATATTCTGCCACATGTCCTTTCACATGAACCCTGCTCTGCTCAGACTCTCAGCAGATGCCCTCTGTGCAGAACACTCCTGTTTAGATAGGATTGCCTCTGCCTCTCATAAACACCTTCATTATGCTAAAGTGAGGCTCTGTGAACTCTGATATGACTATTAATTGGCAAGGATTGAATCTCAAAGTCTTGCACACCCAAATCACTGGCCTCTGTTGCCTGTGCTAAAAATAACTCCTTTAACTGTCTGGCGAGAAAACAGCAAGCTGTTAATCCCAGGGGCTAGCTGCTAAGGGGAGACATGATCACAATACTAAGTCGTGCTGAGATACGAAGACTGGAGTCTGGTCAAAGTTAGTCCAGCTAACAAAGTATTTAGCTTGAAAACCTGCCTCTGTAGACTCTACATGTATCAGATCAAATGATGGAGACTGAAAAAAAAGCAGCATGACTGCTTTTTGACACTATCCAAACAAGTCATTTGAGACAAATCTATCCCCATTCACTGATGACAAGATTTCCTTAAAGGAAAACAGTTGGGTTTGATATAATAGGTCCCAATAATAAGATGGGGTTGCTATAAATTAATGTGATTTGACTTCAACTGATGACTTTGGCAAAAGAATATCAGTGATCCCAGAATCTGATCTCCGGAATGGGTTTATGGGTTTTGTTTGTGTTATTATACTTGGGTAGACACAGTAAAAGTAACATGAAAAGCATGCCTGGCATTTGCTTGGCTAGCTGAATGTGAAGAGTATGGCTATATTTAAATACAAGCACATGAGCCGCAGTAAGCTAGATACCCACTGGAAGGAGGAAAAAAAAAAAAAAAAGGAAAAAAAGAAGGAAAGAAGAGAAAACAAAGGGGAAGCTGGTTCTTTATAACAAGATGTCATAGTCTTGATGACTATGAGTCCATGACTCATCACTGCCATTCTGAAATTTTGCATGGAGTTTGTAATGGCAAATTAGCAGCTCAACATCAGCCTTAATTGACTCCTAAATTGAAAGTGTTGCATTTGTTTTAAAAAAAGTGGTGATCTTGAGAGGTTTAACAATTTTTACTTTTTGAAGATTTCATTATACTCCTCCCCAGGGCAAGTGAGCAGTACTCAGCCTCTGGGAGAAAGCAAGTGCAACTTCTGCAGTGTTGGACAGAGTTTCATCCACCTACAGCAAGCCTCCATTTAATCCCAACCTCCAGTGTCTGGAAAAGGATATGCCTTTGTTCCTAATGCTTTGCTGGAGAGCTGCAATGGCTCAGCTGTATGGTCTCATTTTCAGACCGGCCAGTGACTTTGCATGCTACACACAGGATGCTAGCCTTTTGAGGGAGCCATGACTTTACTGATAATCAGAACCTGCCGTGAAAGCGGAGCTGTGGCTTGAAGCAGTGGACCAGAGTCCTGTCCACGCACAAATAGTTCAGGAAGCCACCCACTTCCAGACTGACTCACCATCACAGGCAGGTTTTGCTGCTGGAGTGACGCTGTTACCATGCTCAGCTGTCCGCCCCATCTCTCAGCTCAAGGCTGCCTCATCCCCAAAGCTGCACAGCCATTTTTTTTTTTTTTCCAAACTCCTCAGCTTAAACCCCAGCAAAGTATCATGAAGTGGACTTGGTATCTAGCAGCATCAGATAACGTGCTATGAACTGTGGAGCAAACAGACATCTGTTCATCTGCCCCTGCTCTTGGGAAAGAGCTATTTGCTGAGCTGTGGGTGAGAGCTGAGGGTGGCAATTGTTTCAGTTGCTGCAGTGAAATCTACCTGTACTTGCAAGTCTGAATCTTATGTCTTGAACTTCGTTCTTGCTTCCAGAAATTAGTTGTTTCAACTCTTTAGGATTCACCCACTCCCTGGATTATAAATCTCTTCACTTATTCTAAACTGGCCATAAGTCCCAAACAAGTGAGGGAACCCTAAAGGCGGGTAAATCAAGTAAAATCAGTCTCTCCTATTCTAGGAGAGTATCACAATATTCTCCTAGAATATCTCCATAGGGTGGACTGATACAACTCAGACAAAGAAATCTCTATGTGCTGCTTTACAAACAGTTATCCTGAATAGATCAACAGTTGCACTTATTTTTGTGCATAATGGTGTGAAACAAACATTGCTGAATGGATTATTCTTTTTGTATTAGAAAACATAAGGAGGGCTTAAGAATGTTTTTTGCAAGATGCGAGCTAAAAAAAAAGTGATATATTAAAAAAAAAAAGGGAAGCTAGACTTTACTTTCAGAGATGCTTCTCAGCCAAACAAAAAGCTGTTCAGGTTTTTCTTTCCCTCCTACCCCCACCTCTTATCATGTCTTCAAGTTTCACCATGTATTCAGAGATTTTCTAGTCAGGTAAAAAAACCAAAACCCCAGACCTGCATTAATCTATAGGAAAAAAAGCCAGAACATCCAGTCAAAGTATTTTGATAAAGTATTGCTTTTTGTAACAAAAGCAAGTACTGAATTTGAAGTATCAAACTTGCCTTCATGCTTCTGAAATTCCTCTTCTGTGAAATTAATGTCTTTGTGAGACAAGTTTGTCATCAGTTGTTTATTCTCCTCCTGCAGCTGTGCAATTTGGGTAAGAAGGTCCTGTGCTTCCCCTCTCCAGACATCCTCCACCAGTTCTAATTCCTAAAGGGTAGACCGGGACAACACATTTATATTTTTAAACATGTTAAGAGTCTTTGACTGGACTATTTACAGATCAAACTAGTAACAATCCTACTATGATTCCTACAGAAAACAATTAAATGAGACTCCTTTGAATTTCTTAGAAGACATCTACTTTTCTAATGCCAGCATCAAGAAACCAACTATCAAAGTCTCCTTTTGCTAGATGCTGAATGTAAATACATGAGGAGACAATTCCTGATGCAAACATTTTTGACGTGCAAGTTACCCAAAGGATGGCTCCTTATGCCCCATTTTGCTGTGAGGACCAGATTAAGGGGACTGCTGTGTTAGACAAGATAACAAAACACGAGCAAGAATTACCTCCTGCATCCCAGGAAGCAGCCGCAAAGGCTGTTGTAAATGCCCCAGAAACATCACACAGCGTGGGCCAGGGCAGTCAGTGTTAGGCATGCTCATTTTGAAAGAGTAGCATCTCTACTCTAAACTTCTGTTATGAAACACAAGTGTAAGATAATGAGTGCATGATACTGTGCAGCAAAACCCAGAGCTCCTAGCTCACATGGCAAACACAAGACAAAACTGTGCTTCTTCTTATGTAAATTGTTCTATATGGAAAGTCATGAGTGGCATCTATGTTAGTGACAGTGAGACTAGTCAAAACAACAACTCCCATTTGTCAGGGCACTGTGTGTCAAGAGCAGCTGTCACCAATCCCTGTAAAGGTCAAATTAGGACAAAAAGTATAAAGTCCTCAAGGAAAAACAGTTGTATTTAGAGCTTTACTTGTTCCAAAAGCCTTTGCCATAAATCATCCTTCTGCAGTGGGGGGCATTCTCTGCTCTGCTTTCATGTATGTGCTTCAAACAAAAAAAGCTGCATGCAAATCACTGGAGCCAGGCCGAGTCACTTGCCAACTTTTACATTCATCCAGCATGCCCCTTTCCTACCTAACAACAAAACACATTCAGACAACAACCCCGCCAAGCACAGCTCTAGGCTAAAATAAGCTCTGCTGAGAGATTAAACGATAGCTTTCTGCTTTGAATGTATGCTCTGATAAAGGGAAATCACGTTCCTATTGACTTGCGGGTCCAAATGCCATTTTATTCCAGCATTTATTACTGCATTGCCATCATTTTATAATGCTTGCTAAAAGTTTTGCAGAAAACACTATATGATAAATAGATTATAAGTAACATATAGGTGTTGTAAGCTATGCAGACTTAATTATTAAGAAGTAAAGAAAATTTCATGAATCGCTTCTATTTTACTTGAAACTTTATCTTGAGAGAAAAGCAAATCTGTAATGGAACTTTATATTGCCAAATACCTAGAGTATTTACAGCGATGCTGCATATTACAACTCTGTAGCTAAAATAACACGCTGACCTAGTTTAGATAATAAAACAGCGCATTCATCAGTTATAAGCATACTGATAAAAACAAAACAGAACACACACAGAACCCCAAACTATCTAAACTTATATCATTTATGTGTGGCTGCGCCGTAAACGCACAACTATATTAATGCTTCCCTAGGCAAACTTTCTTATTTATTGCTATTGAAGAGCCCAATGAATTGGAGCAGAAATTAACTTCCGAACCCTCATTAGTAGAGGTATCAGAGAAGGCAGATCTATGGGCCAGTAGGTGCCAGCCAGCTCAGGAAACTCCAGGCAGTGCCAAGCCAGGTTTACAGGCAAAACAGATTCACATCTAAAGATTTTAAGTGCTAAAATCTCATAAACTGATGCTTGCAAGGACCACTAAAAGTTTGTCCGGGTTGTTTTTTGGAGGCGTTTGGGTCACAACTATTTCTCAGTCTCTGGCTTTTTCTGCTTACCAATATCTGTCCTGTCAAAGAGTTAGTCTTCAGACCCTCACACTCGAACACAGATGATGTGACACTACTGTTCTATAGGGACTTGGCGCACTGGGAATCAACTCAATTAAAAAAAATATGTATGTATCATGTATTTTATTCTCCCTGTTAAAATATATTTCCACCAAAGTTTTGTCTGATTGTCTGAACACTCTGTGAGCCATTTCGTGACTATCAGAGAAGCTGGCAGAGTAGAGGTGGTTAACTGGCAGGGAGATCAGCTGACATCTGGCAAGCACAGTGTTAGCAGTTGACATGTTTAGGAAACTTTTAAACGCATACATGAACTTCAGAAGCATCTACACAGAACATCAACTTGTACAATGATACCAGGTGTTGCTACCGGGTCCAGTTCAGTATTCACTTCACCACGCAGCATTTTGTAAATATCCGAGATAAAGAATTACTGTTGACTGGCAATACAGTGGTCTCTATGCAATCAATGGGGAGATGTGACTCATGGCAGTTCTTCCCAGAGGTGACATGCCTTCAAAAAACCTTCTGGCAGCTAGGGCCCAGGACGAGCTAATTTGATTCTAGCTGAGGGCCCAGACACAGTATGGGCCCAGCACAACAGATCACGCGCTTGCCTCCAAGTTAGATCTGTTAGAAGGGCAAAGCCACAGGTTTGGTACACATATCTATTCTCTAGACCTTCTTACTTCATGTTCTGGAGACTTTACCAGGGCTTTATACATCAAAGATCTTCTACCATCCTTTTCAGAGACGCTGCCCTGAGACTTCCTCTGCAAGATGTTGCAGGAATTATCCTGGATTTTCCATATGCTAAGCAAAAGTCCCCTAGCTGACTCTTTTTAAAAAAAAAAAAACTTGAATTTATTTAAGTTAAAGCCAAGTCTTGAAGTTTGAGGTCTCTCTTCCAGAAATTCCCTGTCTCCTCTTTATTCTGAATCTGTGTCTGCAAGCAGGAATGCATGAGGCAGCAGTGATAATTTAGCACAGTCACTTACTAGAAGAACCATTGCTTTAAATCAGTTATCTGGATGGTTTAAAGAGTAGATCTGCCACTTTCACTGCAGTAAGTGGAGCAGCTCATGCTGTCCTGCCACAGGAGGGTAACAGGATATGAGAAATGATCTCTAACTTGGGCTTTCAAGGGAGTGGGGTCAGGGAACACTATGACCACCCCAGATCAAGCCAAGGGACAACATCTTACCATCAGAGGACGGAGCAGGAATCTGGGAGAGTGCTCTTCCCTACTCTTCAGCTCTAACACTGCCCTGAAATCACTTGGACCTCCATGTCTCTCCTATGACTTGCCTACCCGATGAGTGTGCCAGGAAAACTAGACTGCTAAATCATTCACAGCTCTGGAGAGAAAAGTATATTATTGTCAGTGACCTTTCCTGGCCTAGCAGGAAGCAGCACTATCCTCTTGTCAGGAGAGGGGATAGAGCAGGAGTCCTAATCGCGGAGACACAAGGGGAAGGAAATGCAGTGACTGGGAAGGGGTGGAGAAAGGGAAGGAGGAAGGAAACTTCCAGGAGGGAAGGAAAAAAAAAACCAACCACCAACAACACACCCAAACCCTCAGCCACGCAGAGCCCCTGAGCCTGCCCTGGCCGTACCCACACGCGTGCCCCGCCCGCTCCCCACCGGCTCCGCGGCATCCCGGCCCGCACCCCTGCCTCCCTCTTTGTTTTCCCCAGCGGCTGCGAGGCGGGGGGAACGGCGGCGGAGGGGCCGGGGCCCGGCTCTCCCCGAGGCCGGCCGCGGCAGGCGGGGGCAGCCCTGCCCCGCCGCGTCCCCCCCGGCCCCCGCCCGCACCTTCTGGTGCTTCCGCTCC
Organism: Gymnogyps californianus; assembly: GCF_018139145.2. Lineage (NCBI taxonomy): Eukaryota > Metazoa > Chordata > Aves > Accipitriformes > Cathartidae > Gymnogyps > Gymnogyps californianus. Next base: position 12,966,027 of record NC_059486.1, on the reverse strand, counting down.
TTCTCGATGCGGTCCATCCTCTCCAGGCGCAGGCGGTCAAGCTCCAGGCGCAGCTCCTCCATCTCGGGGTTGATGTGGTTGCGGCTCACCAGCACCTCCAGGATCTCCAGCACCCGCACCACCTTGGGCATGAGGCGGGCGATGGCCTCGCAGCCGTGCTGATCGATCACCCGCTCAAACTCCTGCCCCACGGCCGAGGCGATGTCGTAGACGTCCATGACCGTCAGCTCCGCCGCGTTCTTCTCCAGGGCGGGCGGCGCCCCGCCGCCGCCGCCGTCCATGGCTCGCCCGGCCCCGCGGCGCCCTCATAGGCGGCGGCGGGGCGCTCTCCTGGCGGGGCGCCCCCTCGGCAGCCGACCGCTCCTCACCCGGCGTCCCGTACCCACACACACACACGGGCCGCAGCCCCACGCAACTCCCGCGGACTCGGGCTGGCTCTGCGGGCGGTGGTGTTTAAACTTGGCCGGGCGGCGTGAGGGGAGCGGCGGCGGGAGGGCGGGCGCGGCCTCCCCGCCACCACCGCCCCGCCGCTCGGGGCCAATGGCAGGCGCCGGGCGAGGCTCCGCGCATGCCTGCGGCCGCCGCGCCTCGCCTCGCCTCGCCGGGCTCCGAGCGGTGCGGTCGCGGCCTCGCCGGTTCCCGGGGCGATTCCCGCCGGGAGGAGTCGGGGTGAAAGTCGCTGCTCTGTGGGGCTTTCCGTGCGCTTCCCCTGCGCTGGGGGAGCCGAGCTTGATGCTCTTCGGGTGCTCTTCGCTTGATGCTTGCGCCGAGTTGCTTCAGCAGCGGGATTACTCGTGGTATCAACCTCTTCTGCCCAGGGCTTCGTCGTCCGGGGATGATAACCACATGTTTGAGGGGTCAGAAGTCACACCCACGCGTGTTGAGGGTTCGAGATCCCACGTAGGCGATACCCAGCACCGAAGCGGGTTCGCAGCAGCGGCAGGGCCGCAGCGGTGTGTGTGTGGCACGACGGTGCCCAAGAGCGAGCACGGCGCCTGTGTTCGAAGCTGACTTGTACGGTACCAGGAGAGAAGGGGGAAAGATGGTCCCCTGCTCCAAAAGAGGACGAAGGCTAACAGATGGCTGCAGGCAAACGTAATGGGGTGAACAAGTCATTCTGCGGGACGGCAAGGGTCTCGCACGTCGTTAGGGTTTTTAGGCCCTCGCTCTGCAAGAGCAGAGTAAGAGAGTCTTTATGCCTGCACACGTGTTCAGAGTATCAGTGGAGATTTTATACATACAAGTAGTTTACTAGCAGGGATCCACTTACAGAGGAATTTAAACTAAACCAAAATGTCTTTTTCTGGTTAAGTTTTTCAGTATTTTTGCCTTCAGGTGTGACTGTGCACTTTTGAATGTTCTTATTCTCACGGTGTTTAGTGAGAGGTGCTCCGGGTGAGTCTTTACAGATAAATTAAATGTGCCCTGAAATAATTTTAGGTCCCAGTCCTCCACTTGCTGTATGCAATGTAGGAATAATGCATTATATTTTGGGTAAGATACTACGAATAATGTCAAACACTGGAACTAGTCAGGAGAAATAAAACTGGAGTTGCAAAAGCCAATGACTTGGAACAACTGATACGTGCTGCGTGTTGTGAATGCAGCATTACTTCCCTATTTTTGGCAGATGCAAAACGCCAATGCAAGTGAATAGGAGGTATGACTGACGTGAAATGCAACACTGTGATACTCGGACAAACTGTTTCATGCAATACTGTCACTATCTGTCACAAGTTACAAAATTTCAATCTTCCTCGCGCTGTGAGGAGGCACTCATCTTCATTGAGCTGGGCAGCCAGGAGGGTAACAAAACAGTCTCCAAACACCTGAGTTTGATGTTCAATTGCCTAACTTACAATAATAATCAATGATATCCTGTGAAAATATATCTACATATCGTTCATGAAATTTATTGCCAAACTGAACACCGCAGGATGTTGCACAAAGTTCCAGAGGGAGCATGAGGATGAATAATGGCGTAGTCATCCTTTCCCGGCAAAGACCGCTTACGAAAGCACGAGAAGGGGTAGCAGTATGAGCAGAACGTTTGGAGAACACTCTGCAGTACCTCAGGGGAACAGATATGCTGTGAAATCATCGTTTTGTCCAAGTTAGAGATGAGAAAAAGAGTTCATGCCACCAGAATTCAGTATTAAATGAGTTCCCATTGTTATGTAGAAATGCACATAGAGGAAAAAAGTAAGAATTTGGAGAACGTGCTAGTAGCAAGACTAAAACTACGACTGAGAGAGATTAAAAACCAGCACAGCAGTTTACGCTATAGAAAGCAGTAGGTTCAAGGTTGGCTTGATCCAAACTCATTGAAAACAACATAAGTTTTCAGTGACTCGGCAGGAGAGGTCTCTTATCCAGTCACGTACATGACGTGCAACTCCTCAAGTTCAGGCTTCTCTTGCCGAAAGCTTTCCTTTCCACACGTGTCCACACCCTGAGCCTGCACGAACACAGCCAGCTCTGCTAGCTCAAAAGTGGCAGCTTGAGTGAGATGAGCAGTATTTACTTATGTAAATCAAGTATTTGGATTACATTTGTCATACAACTGAAGACAAATGCAACGTCTGAGTATTACCAGGAGTACAATAACTGGTGCTTACTTGGCAAACCTAAATGCATAAATATTTCACTAGAAAGCCAGATTGTGCTTTAGTGTTTAAATCTTCTGCAGAGAATTAAAACAGCTAGTAATGAAAACAGAATTCCTTAAGCTCAAGCATGACCTTCTGGATTTCTGACTGGAAGTTTTAATTGAAAATTAGCATTTAAGCATGGCCATGCAAGGAACGGCTTTTTATGCACAGTTAGTCTTGCGTGATGCAGAAGCCTGCCGTGTATCTTGACTGTGTTTTCTTGTGCGCAATGAATAGCCCACAAGCTGGGCTTCCCCGTTACTTTCTTGATCGTTAGCTGCTCCCCAAATCTCTACCTTGCTGCAGCAAGTTTGGGTTTTCCGGGCTTCAGCAGCAGCAGCAGCAGCAGCAGCAGCAGCTTCGGCCGAGCAGGACTGCGGTGACAGCCGCCCTCCCGCCCGCCCGCCCGCCCAAATCCCCTCAGGAGCCGCCAGCCAGCCTCCCGCGCTCCCGCCGTCGCTCCCCCGGTTGCCGGGCAACGCCTCCTCCGCTGCCCACCCAATACCGTTCCGCGCGCCGCTCTTTCTGACAGGACAGCTCTCCCCGCCTCGTTCTGATTGGCTCCTCCCTCCCGCGGCTCTGCCCCTGCTGCGTGCTCATTGGTTTCTCCCGAGCACGGGCCCCGCCTCCTGCGCCGCGCGGTCCCTGCCTCAGGGTTTAGGCGGTCCCTTTCGGAATGGTCCCTTAATGGCCACCGTAGCACAGACCGTACGTGGCAGTGGGACTGTGTCGGCCTATGAGCGGCGGCCCCGTGCCCCGGAAGGGGCGTGGCGCGAGCCGGAAGTCCCCCTCCCCTTTTCCTGCTGGCCCGCCGCTCGGTGCCCCCTCCCGCTGGGCTCCGCCATGTCGCCGGTGCGGGCGGTGCTGGCGCTGCTGGCCGCGCTGGCGGCCCCGGCTGCCGCCTACTTCGTCAGCATCGACGCCCACGCTGAGGAGTGCTTCCTGGAGCGGGTGCCGTCCGGCACGAAGATGGGGCTCATCTTCGAGGTGGCGGAGGGGGGCTTCCTGGACATCGACGTGGAGGTGAGGCGGGACGGCGCCGCGGCGGGCTGACCTTGGGCCGCGGGTGCCGTGCTGAGGGGAGGGCTGCCGGGCTCTGTCCCGCCGCTGTGGGGCTGCCCCGGGGCCGGGCCCTGCGCGCTCGTCCCCCGCCGGCTGCGGGGGTGGGGAGGCCGTGGCGGCTCGGGGCAGCGCCCGGGAGGGCAGCGGTGGCGGTGCCCTATGGAGGTGGGGGAGCAAACACCGACTTGAGCGTGGTTTAAACCTTTAAACCAAGTTTGGGACGGTCCCGCCTGGTCGCGGGGGCTCCGTGCGGCGGGCTCGCCGTCGGCCTGCTGGGCACAAGTGCTCCCTGCCCGGCTGGATCGGGCCTCGCGTGTGGCGTGGGCGATCCCAGGAAAGATGAGGTGCTTCTTCTGGGGGTTACGTTACCTGAGGCTGCTTGTTGTCTCTGCTGTTGCTGCAGAAGGCAGTCTTCCTGCTTTCAGAGCCGATCTCTTGGGATTTTCTTAATTACTCTGCTCGGTATCGTCTTGTTATAATACACTGTTTGGTAGGAAGAATGAACAGGATTGCTCTTTACAAAACCGTGTTGTTTATTCTGGGAGCAGTGTGTCTCCCCTTGAATCAGAAGGTGTTGTCTTTAATCAGGTTGATTGCCATCTTGAAAGTTGTAGGTAAGTCCTTTTCTTCAATGAGACATCAAATCAGTAGGAGAATAATAAATAAGAATTCCTTTCATTTTGGTGAAGAGCAGGTAGTTGTTTGTTTGGGATAACTTAACCATGAGAGAGTCGTTGCTGAGAGGGAATATAATTGTTTAAAAGTACACATCGCTCTAATACAGGACAGAGTCGGGAAGCTATGAAATCCCATTCAAATGTCACTAATGGAAACTCAGCAGCAGAGTTTGGTGGCCTGGTGGGATGGAAGCCTTAAAATTGCAGTGACCCTGAGTGCTCAGTACTCAGGCCCTTAGTCCCTTCGAAATGGTAGCTGCAACAATACACAACCGTGTGTCTGAAGTAGTATTGACGTATGGGAGAATGTATTTTTTCCCCCTTTTTTTTTTCTTCAGACATCAACGATAAGGTTTCCGTGCAGTTGTTAATTTGGCTAACAGCCAGGGCTGTCGAGAGCTTATGGTTTACTTGTTCTTGAATGCTTCTTATCTTGAGTATGGAAGGCCAGTAATCTTGGCCAGTGAGAGGCTTTTGTATGACTTTTTTACCAAGAAGTTGTGGTTTGTTTGGGGTTTTTTTTCCTTTTAAATTCTGTGCAGAAAAATGCATCACTGCTTTTGAGTTGTGGGAGGGAAAGTATGAATAATGCGGAACCAATCGGATTACAGATGGTATTGATAAATCTGACTGGGTAACTTCAGAATATGCATGCAGTGGTGTAATGGTGTATTTTAAACCACTGTGTTTGAAATAAAATGTATCATAATTTGTTTTCCCCATCCAGATTACAGGGCCTGATAATAAAGGAATTTATAAAGGCGATCGAGAGTCCAGTGGAAAATACACGTTTGCTGCCCACATGGATGGAACTTACAAGTTTTGCTTTAGCAACAGAATGTCCACCATGACTCCCAAGATAGTGATGTTCACTATTGATATTGGGGAAGCTCCAAAGGGGCAAGACATGGAGACAGAAGGTGAGGAAGACTCCTGGAAAGAAATTAGCTCCAGCTCGGGAGCTTTTCCCTACATGCATGACTTCTGAACTTGACTAGGATTCTCAGAATTCCTGTTTCTTCAGGCTGTCTAGTTAGCTGTTCTCTTGCACAGCTGAAGTGGATATGGATGTTTTTAGACCTCATTACACGATTTAATGCAAAATCACCAGGGAATCACTTGGCCATCTGCAGAAACTAATGCTTTCATCCTTAGTCTTTTCATCAGTTTCATTGTCTGATTTCTAGTTTGCTCAGCAGTATGTAGACTACTACATGCATTAGTTGAGCTCTTTGATAAATGTGCTAATATAAAAATTTTCTCTTAGCCGTGTAAATTACTGTTTTATCTGCAGCCTTTTGTCCTGTACTTGTGTTCATCTCTTACACTTTTCTCTAGGTGGTGGAGATACCTGGGATGGTATGTGTACTGCTTTTTGAAAGCTCATTAGCATCGTGTCTTTTGCATATGTTTATTCACTAACAGCTAACGTTTGCTTTTTCTCTGTAACATTTGTTTGTAGCATGAGAATGTCTTTTTAATAAACTACATAAAAGGTCTGATTCTGAGCAATGCTGAGCACCTGCAAGCTTCCGTCGAGAGGTTTATATACTTAGCAGCTCCTGGGATCAGGTCCTTGGAACTGTCCGTGACAGTTTGTCTTCAGGTGGTTATTTATGGCTAACAGAAGACTTTAGTCAGGAGTTTTAGCTGAAATTAAAGTAAAACACTGAACATCCAAGAACACTGGATATTTTAGATGGTGTTTGCTTTCTGTTGCTAAAGTGGGTGTTGAATAATCAAGGGCTTTTGGAAGCAATAAGCTCCTTGTAGGTTATGAATTATCAGTAATGTTACAAGGGGGAAAACTTCAAACTTGTCATTTGCTGTAAAAGAAAAAACCAAATGTATTGGGTAACAACTTACGAAGTTTTATTTAGAAATCACTAACTGTAGCTAGAAAGGCAATAGATTCTTGTTTTCTATTTTAGCAAGTAAATAACTGCGTTGAGTGCTTGATATCACTTAAAGTAACAAATTCCTAACTTTTGATTTTTTTTTTTAAAGACTCAGTTAAATCTTCTATTGAATCTGAATATATCTGTTGTAAATATTAGTGCAGGTTTAAATTTTTAAGGCAAACACTTTTTCTTGAGTGTGTTTTTTTTAGAGTGGGTTTAAACAATCCCTACAACTGTAATTTCTTCTCTTACTAATAAACTGCACTTATTGCAATGACCAGTAGGCCATGAAAATAAGGGATTTACAATATTAGCAAAGTGAGTGTAGTTTACATAACTATTTAGATTTTAATTGTAACTTGTATGAGTGTTATTCTCTGGTCCTCTTTTTGACTGTTCCCCATAATGTGTGTATTTTGAATAGCTTTAGTTTCAGACTGTGATCTGAAACACTTAATTTATAAATAAAAACGTAATAAGGTAGCTTCAAAGTCAAGTATGTCCCTTCAATGGAAAATGTGTTGGGTTTTGTGACTTTTTTTAAGAGAGCTGATTGCCCAGGGTGTGTTTGTGGAATGATACCTTAAACTTTTCTTGGTGCTAGAAAACTTTGAAAATTACTTGTATAATTTATTAATTTATCAATTTGTAAGTGGACAGTTCTTTGAGCATGAATGTATTTAAAAGATCCTGTGATTGACAGTCAAATCACTAAGTCTTGGATCTCTGATCCTTCCATTTGCTGAACTATCTCAAGCTAGTTTTCTGTTATCATTCGTTTGGTATTTTCTTCTTCTGCTTTCACAACATACCAGAACCTGAAGCCAGTTCCTGCCCTCTGCCAGGCCCCTTTGGCATTTTTTCTGCTGAATGCTGTGCTTCAGCTAAACCGGAAGATCACAAGATGTGAAATGTTGCTTCAGAAAGTGATCTCGTTTTGCCAGCATCATGATCTTAAGCTAAATTCTCAGTCGTTCTATTTTTGCAAGCTTAACAACTAGGAAAAGCTGTAATGTTAAGATAATTTGCTTGGAATATATTGGACGATATTGGCAAAATAGATACTAGTGTGTGGTATTGATCTCGTGTGTTCTTACATTCTATTTTTCTGGAAAAGTATGCCCATATTGGAAATAAGTGGTCTGTACTGACTCTAAATTGCGTGTCTTCTGCCTTCTAGTTGGATGTGGAGAAAGGTGTTTTCCCACTTATTAAATACCATAGAGATGTGTTAGGAAAAGTGGCACTATGAAAACTAAGCTTTACTTTGCTGTAAGGATAGAAAGTTTTCAGCTGTACAGACTGCGTTTTTCAGAATCTCTTCTGCAACGGGAAATTAAATATAACTGTTCATAAATTTTAACGGATTGTTCTTTGAGTCAGTAACAGACTTTCTGATGCTTCTGAAATTATTCCGCAGCTCATCAGAACAAGCTAGAAGAGATGATTAACGAGTTAGCAGTGGCCATGACAGCTGTAAAGCATGAACAGGAGTACATGGAAGTTCGTGAAAGAATACATAGAGCAAGTATGTGTCTTTGACTTAAATGCTTTCTCCCCTCTCGGATGAACTTACTTTAAAATACAAGTCTATGAAAGCTATTCCAAGTTACTAAAAAAAAAAAAAAATTTAGAACAAGTTCTGAAGGACCTGCCCATACAATAATGAATGTAGTTGATGCTTGCAGTCTTCTTTAAATTGGCTCGCCTCTCATGTAATGAAGATTGTTATGCAAAATAATCTTTGCTTAATTGGTGTAAATTCTATAGTTCTTTGAATGGCATATTCATGAAGATATCAGTAATGATGTGGTTCCCAGGGACAGACTTTGGTTGAACTATTACTTCATCCTTGAAGTGGGTGTGGCTTAATAATTGAGCCAAAGTCTTTTTTAAATATTTCATTGAAATAGAGCAGAACTACTGTTATTTCCAATTAGAGAATATGGTTAACTCTCCAGCCACAACCCTCACTTTCTGAAATACAGCTTTAAAGTATGACTGAGAGCGCTAAGTGGTGCATTAGGGGAAGCCCAGTGAGAGTAAAGGGCAAATATTTTTAATGCGAAAATACAACATTATATTAAAGCACTGGCCCCTCAACTTCTTGAACCTATGAATATCTCCAGTTTTATGACTTTTGTTACTTATGGTCTGATTTAAGAAGCTGAATTTTTAGAACCAAAGATGATGAACCCGTAGAGATTAGAAATTCCCCACTTGAATTTGAGACCATAATATGCAACCGTTACTTGAAAAAGCAAGTGGCTTCTGTTTGGCAGTTACAAGCTTCTGTCTGGCCTCTTTGAAGGTAGGCAGAACAGAGAAAGATGCTGCAGCGTATGTCCAAGGTTGAGGTTAAAACATCTGCTTGCATAGCAAGGTTCAAGCTGTTCAGAAAAATACCCCCCCTCAGCTCTCAGATCTCATCTCTAAGACTGCAGAGTCCTTCTGGGACACTTGTAATGACGTGATACAAATATCAGTGGTTTACGTGCCGTACTTCAGTTCCAATGACAAAGTGTGTTTTAACTTTGCTTTAAATGCTTTATTACTTACTGGTTTTGTTTTTGTTTTTCCCCAACAGTTAATGACAACACAAACAGCAGAGTGGTTCTTTGGTCATTCTTTGAAGCTCTTGTACTAGTTGCCATGACACTGGGACAAATCTACTATCTGAAGAGGTTTTTTGAAGTCCGAAGGGTTGTTTAAGAGTACTTTTCTGGTCCCGGATTTCAGTTCACTGTCTACCAAACATCCTGGTCACAAAAAAAGTCATTTAGTTTCTGAACCCTCTTTACTGAACTGTAAAACTTATTTGCTTATGTTCCTTCCTAGTTAAAAATGAATTGTTTTTATATATCTTCTGTAGCAAAAGCTGTGCTGAAATCTTGTCACTTAATTGGCATAATTTTTTTTCACTTAAATCTGCCTAGTCTGTATGCTAAGCGAGGTCCAAGCAAGCTGGAAATGCTGTAATTCAACTGTAGTAACAAGCAATGTTGATGTCTTTTCTAACTTTTTTTTCCTGTTTTCATAAGTACTTGCAGTTCTATCTCGGGAAGCGGTACAAGGCCCTAACATGACTGTTTGCATTTTTGACATCTTTAACCCTCCAGTAGATGTTACGAAATCGAAATAATCCCTTCTTAATTGACATAAACTGCCAAGGAGAAGCAATTGGAAATTTATTCTGATAATGAATAGAAGACAGCTGACCACTTCCAATCTAGTATTCATACCTAATTGCTCTTTAAGAGAAAGTCTTCAGTAAGTATCCTAATTACATCAACTTATTCCCAAAGTTCTTTTAAATTACATAGTTGATATGAAAGTACATTTTCTCCTCTCATCACCGGATGTTCGTTGTATGGTTTTTAGTCTTTCACAGGTTTTGTATCGAAGCCAATTGTGTGCAGTGTCTTGGCAAACAATGGTTAACCCTTTGGTTTTTGCAGGTCCAAAGCTCAGACTGTTGGCGCTATTGCAGAATGCATCAGTGTTCGGGAAATCTGGATTCCTGATGCCAAAGGGTTAATGATTCTGGGGGTTTATTGCGATGCTATGCAGCCCTTGTATTTAAGTTAAGTGGCAGTCTCTGCCATTATCTGATCATAATTAGCATAATGCTAAATACTGGTGTGTTTTTGTTTTCAGGCACATGTAGATTTGTTTTTGTATAAAGTTACTTTCCTCGGTATCTGATGATTGGTTTAAAAATTAAAGAAGCGTCTGATGTGGGTGCTGAGCCAGGATTATGTTGTGACTGATGTATATTAGTTGTAATCATTTTTGGGGGTGGGGTGGGGTCTTTTCCAGGGGGGAGCCTCTACAAGTAACACACAGCAGTTTTGTACAATTAATTTAAAATTTGTTACAGGTTTTCATGTTCCAGGTAAAGTTTTTTCAACCTTGGGCAAACACTTGCAGCAGTTCTTCAGAAAGGTGGCTGTTACACCTTATTGTGACTGTTGTGTGCCAATATTTTTGTGTAAAACACTTAAAATTGAATTCTAAGATGTACATTTAAAAATTGCTTGTGAATCTAAATATGACCCAGGTTCGATAAATAAACAAATTCTTTAAAAAAAAAAAAAAGTAACTTTGTATTTTTTTTTTTAATTTGATACTTTAAGGAAGTACAGTTTAACACAAAGCTTTTTTATAAAGTATTGCTTAGGATATCAGGAATTCATCCAAACGCCATCCTGCTTTCTGGGCAGGTAGAAGAAATTGTAGGTAATTCTAAACCTACAGCTTTGCTACTCAACTCCAGGCAGCTGGGTGTCACAGGGCTTCTGTATGATCCGCAGAAGTACTTACTATGATAGGCCGCTTGCCGTAAAAATGTGATTTTTTTGCTATATCCCCAGGGTGGCGTTTACTACCGAGTTTTCTCAGAGAGGAGGGAAAAACCCGCAGGGTCTGGCCGGAGCAGGCGGGTGGCAGCGGCCGGCGGTGCCGGGGCCGGAACCAAAGTGCTGCGGCGCGTGTTTCCGCGCGGCCCTGCCGAGTCCGGATCCCGGGGCGGGAGGGGGGGGAAGAGGCCGGGTGGCGGACACGGCCGAGGCGCCGGTCAAAGATGGAGGCGGTGACTGAGGGGAGCTGGGAGTCGCTGGCCGTGGCGCTGAGTCCGGGCGTGCTGCAGGCGCTGCGGGAGCTCGGCTTCGCCCGCATGACTCCGGTGCAGGTGAGGGGGCGCTCCCCGCCGGCCCCAGGCCCGCGGCTGTCCCGGGGAAGGAGGAGCCGGGCAGCGGCGGGGAGGCAGGGCCTGAGGAAGGAGGGTGCGGGCGGTGTCAGCAGCGCCTGGGCCAGCCAGTGCTGGTCTGGGGACTGGCTGTGCGGTCGGTGTCAGTGGGCTCAGTCGCAGCCCCGAGGCCGCAGGTTAGAGTAGTCCCTGGATTCTGTAGTAGCGAGGGAAGTGGCAGCCCTTGGCTTTCCCGTCACTGGTTCGGCTTGGGTAATGTTTACAGAGAGCTTTGATGTCTCTTGTGGGGATTTAGCCTCTGTAAGATTTATTTCCACCGTAGCCAATTCAACTGTTCATGTGGTGTTTCTCTTTTTTTAGTCTGCGACCATTCCACTTTTCATGAATAACAAAGATGTTGCCGCAGAAGCGGTGAGTGCTGTTTCTTGGTTGAGTTCATTGCTTTTCTTGGTTTGTCTCTGGAGCTGAGGAAGGGCTGACTCTGTTTCCCTTCTCACAGGTAACAGGCAGTGGCAAAACCTTAGCATTTGTAATTCCCATACTGGAAATTCTTCTCAGACGGGAAGAAAAATTAAAGAAAATGCAGGTAAGATTAAGTTATTCAGTTCTGAGTATATTTTTGTGACATGCCAACAAGATTTGAGGACTTTAGGAAAAGTACCAATAAAGAAAATTGCATACACATAAAGTGACTGTGTGCTCAGCTCTTTGATATAGCAGTAACAGCAAACTGTTTAAAACTTGAATAATAAATATTGGGGTGCTTTCTTTGCGCTTAGATACAGCTTCTTATTTGACATGATCAAAACAGGTTTCTGAGCTGTTAGAAAAATGTCTTAAATTATCAAATACAATGATGTACTGCAAACAAAAGTCTTTGAATGCTTTTTAGCATCCATTAACTTTGAATACATTTTAGTGTACAGAGAACTTGCACTGTTACTTGCTATTAAATATTGTGATTAGATACTGCGCTTTGAGCAGAGGTATTTTGCACATTGGTATAATACCTCTTTCATAGATATTTTGTGTTATTTTGTATACTTTATTGTATTTCTATGGAAATGTTTAATCTAAAACTAGGATCATAAACATGGCTCATATTCGCTTAGCTTGTGGGGAGAATTTTGCCCAAATCTTTCTTCTAGTCTGCTATTTTCCATAAATTCCTTTTTGTTTTTCATGTGCAGATTGGAGCTATAATTATCACACCAACGAGAGAATTAGCTATTCAAATTGATGAGGTGCTATCACATTTCACAAAACACTTCCCCAGGTTTAGGTGAGTGAACTTTAGGCTTGTCACGACCATAGTTCCTTTTTCTTTGCACTTCTGTCATTCATAAATTAGCAAAACTTAAAGATGACCTAAATCTGTCTGTTCTGTTGTTTTAGTCAGATTCTTTTAATTGGTGGTAGGAATCCCATGGAAGATGTTGAAAAGTTTAAAGAACATGGGTGAGTTGATTGTCAATAATTTTTATCAGTGCCTCGCAGCTGTGGTTTTCTCCTTGTCGTTAGGGTTTTCAAATTAGGGCTTTGGTCTTGCTGGTGCTAAAATTTGATGGTGATGCATGAGGATTTAGGGTGTATGCTGAGGAAATTGTGGATTCTTTTCCTTGAGTGAGATACACCATAATGAGACAGTAGGAAAGGATCGTATGTGAAATCAGTACCATTTACATGCTGTTTGGGTGAAGAACAGTGTGCAGCACGGTGAGCTGAAAACTGTCTTCACTGAACATTTCAGTTCCTTCTTTTTTGTAAATGTTGTACTAGCAGTAGGCTCTAGTGAGATTGAGACCGTGCTGATGAATAATTTTCTGAAAATGTTTGGTGCTGATAACCGATGATGAAGTCTTGAAGCAATTGTATTTGCTGCTGGCTTTTGCACGGAGGTACCAAATATTTCTTCTAGCTTTTCGATAGTTGCTGATTATATTCTAAACTTTTATTACAACAAATAGTGTGCTTTCACCTGAGCGTTTTTTCTCCCATCAGCGTAGTGTCTGAAAGGCACTGAAATATGAATACAGTTAAAAGTAACAAACTGAAATTGTTTTATTGACGAATGCAGTCAACTTGAGTGCAGGTTTGTGCTGTGATAATTATGTTAGCAGCTCCGCCAAAGTCCTTACCTTGCACAGTGACAAAATTGCCGTGTGTCTTGTTCACAAACAGTGGGAACATCATTGTAGCTACACCGGGCCGCTTGGAGGATCTGTTCAGAAGAAAAGCAGATGGGCTGGATCTAGCAAGTTGTGTGAAGTCTCTTGATGTGTTGGTATTGGATGAAGCAGACAGGCTTCTAGATATGGGCTTTGAAGCAAGGTATTTAAATAATAAATTCTAGTAATACTTCTGAAGTTTTAAATGAGTTCATATATGATTGATGTGAATAAGCATGGCCTACAATGACCTCTAAAGTTAGATTGTTCTGTTTTATTCTTTTATCTCTCTTTGCTCTGTAGGCTACATAAAGCAATTGCTAAGGGGGAAGAGAATCAGGAAGAGTGGATCCTTGATGAATATAGAGTTTAAAATTTCTTTTTTTCTGATGTATATTAGCACATGCTATATTAATGCTTGATTAAGTATCATTATTTACACGTCAGAATGGCTTAAAACACTTTAACAAATAAGCTTTGTCCCTTTTCTCTTTCTCTCAAAGTTAAGATAATTAGTTCAATAGAAGATTGGCACTTGATAATAAAAACTATTTTGTTTGTAAACTCTTACTTCCAGTGATTAAACTTCTTCCTGAGGGAAGTCTTGGGACAGTTATGTTTTACCTGTGCTTACTTGCAGTTTAAATGCCATTCTGGACTTTTTGCCCAAGCAGAGACGGACAGGTCTGTTCTCAGCAACTCAAACTCAAGAGGTGGAGAACCTGGTGAGAGCAGGTCTCCGGAATCCTGTCCGCATCTCGGTGAAAGAGAAGGGAATGGCAGCAAGCAACACACAGAAAACTCCAACACGCCTGGAGAACTATTATATGGTGCGAACCTCTGTGCTTCGTGATAGTTTCTTGTTCCCTCTCCTTTTTTCCTGGTTCTATCAATAAGTTTTGAAGTCTCGGCCAGTTAGCGTCACATTAATAGAGGAACCAGAAGTCTCAAAGACACAAAGCTTTTGCAGGTTCTCCAAAGATCAGTAACCAAGCTAAGGAGAAAGATGTAAATTAGCAACCCTGTTGTTTCCTGCTCTGTGAGTTTTGTTTGGCTGGCCAGGAGTTGTGTAACCCTAAACGAGCTGCAGTGCTATGGCTCCTTGACCTGCTTATAGTGAATGCGTATGGGAGGAGACTTCGGGAATTTCAGCAAAGTGGCTGAGGGATACTTGAGATACTACTGCAGGACAGGTATTTTGGCTGGGGATGGGAAGACTGGGAGCTTAAGTATTTGTTTTTACTTAAAACAAGATACATAAAAGAGTAATATTGCACATGATGAACTGTGGTACAAACGATCAGTATTAAGAAATTATGCCCATAGGCATTTATCAGTGCACAATGAATGGAGGAAACTGGCAGATCACTTTGTATCAAGTTTGTTTTCTTACCTTTTTTTTCTTTTACATTGTATAGATCTGCAAAGCAGATGAAAAATTTAATCAGTTGGTGCATTTTCTTCGACAGCACAAACGGGAAAAACATCTAGTCTTTTTCAGGTAATTCTGTTTGTGTTGCATTGTGAAAACAGTATGGTGTTTTATTACTTACATTCCAAAACTGTGCCCTGTGTTGACAAGGACACAACTATTTTAAAAGTGATTCATTTTAATAGCTGTCTTGTAGAATATGGTGCCTAAAAAGAGATTGATCATTGCTTCATGTCAGGATTGTGTTGAACTTTATTAAGCAAAACATAAATTTTATATGCATTTTTAAAGTAAGGCATTATAGATGATTATATGTTAATTATAAAAATTATGTACATATTTTAAATAAAAGTAGGCAATAGTGTATATTTTTGAAAGGTCTCAGACCACTCTAGCTTGACTGTCTAAACTGGATTAAAAATGCAGCATAACCTTTTGCTTTTATGTCTGTCTTTATCACAACAGCACGTGTGCCTGCGTGGAATACTACGGGAAGGCTTTGGAATCCTTAATTAAACAAGTGAAAATAATGAGCATTCATGGGAAAATGAAACACAAGCGTAACAAGATTTTTACTGAGTTTCGGAAGCTCCCAGGGTAAGAACATATGAATAGGCTAAGCCAGCCAAAAGGAAAAATAGTAAGGGGTATGTCATTTTGTCTGGCAGTATTCTTCTGCCACTTAAGTGCAGACGAGCAGGGTTGTGCTGAGGAGAAGGATGCTACTAGCTGGTTCTGAATGTATTTATAACACAAACTATGCTTAGGTACTCAAAGTATGATCACAAGCGAAGTGAAAATGTGACTGGAGCATGTCCAGCCTAATTTAGATAATCCGTGTGGCAGCATGGAAGGTGCAGGGACATGGATTTAGGATATCCTGGAGCCGGGGACCCTCTGCAGTTTGTGCTGCTTGCTGGCCAAACATATGCACTACGAAGCCCATCATTGCTGCTATCTGTGCTACTGTTTTAACTGGGCACGGTGTACTGTCACAGGCTACAACCACACGTTAGCCTTGCTGTATAAATGTATCATCGATAGGGAACTGGTAGTGAAAATAACCTTTTCCTGATTGGTAACCAGAGTGGAAACCCAGGATACTATTTTATTAGTATATGAACAAGAACGTGGTAACAAAATGCTGTAATTTACCTGCAGAAAAGTAATCTTTGTCAGCTTTGCAGGATGTTGTTAAGAGACTCTTGCCTCGTTAGCTGTCGGTTTTTATTGCATGGGACTTGAGTTTTAGCATTTTATAAGAAAAATAATTACCAGCAGGCTGGAAGAACAACTGTTTAAAATAGCACGCCAAAATTGTCAGTCTCTTAAGTCTTTTATTAAAACGTTTATAGTATTACATCCAGCTGTGGTGGATGCAATGGTGATTTAAAAATAGAACTTGTAATAGGGAATTGATTTTTCTTAGTGATGTAATGTAAATCACATTCCTTTTCATAATGTTATGTAGAATTTTAGTTGGTGAAAGCTGCAACTACCTTATGTTTTGTCTCTTTTCAAAAAACAAATGTTTTAAAACTTTTTTTTTCCGCATTCTCCAGTGTAGATGCAGCATACACAGGTGGGGGGAGACTGACTCTTCTCAAATGACAGTTTAATGAAAATACGCTTTTTCTTTTTCCTAGTGGCATTTTAGTTTGCACTGATGTGATGGCCCGTGGCATAGACATTCCAGAAGTACACTGGGTTTTACAGTATGACCCACCTAGCAGTGCAAGGTACAACTTCAGGTCTTAAGAACCTTTACTCTACTTGTGGTCATGTTACTGTACTGTTCAGATACAAATTGGGAACACACAACTGCGGAAAACACATTTAATCACTGCCTGGAAGTTAGTCTGAGTGAACACACAAAATAATGCATGAACAAGGGAGGTTGAAACACTGCAATTTTGGTTGTAACTGCTGTGAATTGAAATGACTTTGTGTTGTATGTGCATAAGTCAAATGGGTGGTCGCCACTTATGTTTGTGTGAAGAGGCACTCTGGTGCAAGGCTTAGTATATCAAAGAAATAACGAGAGGTGAGATGCTAGGGTGAATGAGAACAGAGATGAGAGCGGGGACAGAGCTCTTCAAGGAATGGCACATTGAAAGCTCACATGAAAGGTGCTTCTCAATGTATTTTAATTTCTATTGTTGTAATTCTCCCTACAACTTGCTTAAACTTCACCCCCAAAACAGACACCCCTTGCTTTAGCATCCAGTCCTAACAATTGAGTGGGACTGCTACATGACTCTTGTATTGCATTTTACTAATTCTTGTTGGTTTAGTTCAAAAGTATATAGTGCTCTATATTTTCCATTCCACAAGATTTGCCCTTTTGCTGCCTGTCTAATACTGTAAAATCAGACTGAGCATCTCCTGCTAAGTTAGCTCTGTGTTGTGTTGTTTCAGTGCCTTTGTGCATCGGTGTGGTCGAACAGCACGCATCGGCAATGTAGGCAGTGCACTTGTATTTTTGCTTCCCATGGAAGAATCTTACATTAACTTTCTCTCAATCAACCAGAAGGTTAGTAGACTTTTGTTCTACCCCAAAGCAGGAAAGAGCAAGGGGACAGGCTTCCTGATAGGAGTTTTGAAATCAGAATTTGTAGAACTGAAGGTCATATGCATAGGTAATGTTTTAGCAGAGGTGCATGATTAAAAAAAGACAAGAGCTGCTTATTAATCACCAAATGCAACTATCTGTTAGAACATGATTGCTCCCAGTATTATCTACTGAGTTTGTAATAGGAATATGTGATGCATTGAGTAAGGAAAGGCTTTTCATTTCTAAGGGTGTGTAGATCGAGCATTTCCAGAAGGGCAGCGCTGGCTTACACTCCTAGCCCCAACCCCACCACTACCAGTTTATACACTGCACCCTCTGTGCTCTTTAACTCTGATAATGTCCTGTGCGTGGTCCTGCATTCATGGGATTAATTGTATAAATTCTCCAGAAGCCTGCTAATGAGAACGTAACTTGATAAGGCACGAGATGAAGATGTTGCCTCTCTCGAGCTACAGTATACGAACTCTTCTGCCGGGCTAGGACAACTGTGCGTGTGGGTGAATCGTGAACTAGTGTGTTGAAATGACCAAGTAGAAGGGGGAAAGGGGCTCAAAGCTGACTGAAGATTAACTGGGGAAGAAGTGTGTGTTTGAAGTTTCACAGTGCATTTTAAATCATTCGGCTGAACTTTTCCTTCGGTTTTGTATTTCTTTTCTGGTTTTCAGTGTCCCATGCAGGAAATGAAACCACAGACAAACGTGTTAGATCTTCTTCCAAAACTGAAGTCCATGGCCCTAGCTGACAGGGCAGTGTTTGAGAAAGGGATGAAAGCATTTGTGTCTTACGTCCAGGCTTATGCCAAACATGAATGTAATCTGATCTTCCGAATAAAAGGTAATTCCCAGCAGCGGCTGGTATCTTTTACTGTTCTTTTCAGAAAACAGTATATTGTTTGGGAAAAAACAGTGTTATTGTCCACAAGCTTCAGCTGCTGATTCCTGATCTCAAATTCACTTTCTGCAGCATCAGATTCTGACAAAACTCCTATTTTTTCAAGCAACTTGTTTCTCGTTGTTTTCAAGAGAAAACATTCAATTAGTGAGTTTGACCAAACTGACATTAGCATAAATAAAAGTGACTTAGTATTGTTACTAGTATTAAGTATAGAATGCAAACAATACAATAAGATGTTTTTTTCTGTGACTTGCTTAGTGAAATAAACTTTTTATCCAGCAGGAAACTGACTTAATCTTTATTTTAACAGATCTGGATTTTGCTAGCCTTGCCAAAGGTTTTGCATTGTTAAAAATGCCAAAGATGCCTGAACTAAGAGGAAAATGTTTTCCAGACTTTACTCCAGTCACTGTTAATACAGACTCCATTTCATTTAAGGATAAAAATAGAGAAAAACAGAGACAAAAGCAATTAGAACAACAAAGAAAAGAAAGACAGGAAAATGGAGGGAAAAAGAAATTCATAAAGAACAAAGCCTGGTCAAAGCAGAAAGCCAAGAGGGAGAAGAAAAAGAAAATAACAGCTAAAAGGAAGCATGAAGAGGTAAACGGTGTCCATTCTATTAAACTGCATGTGATTACTGTAGCATAGGTACATACTTTCAAATGGCAGAGAGCCATTGGGGATTTTAGTTTGACAGAATTGACGACTGTAAACTAACTTTTTAGGACCTCGACAGGCAAAGCTTAAAAAAATTACAGAGAAGCTTTTTAAAGCCAAACACTAGAACAACTTCTCAGCACTCTGATGCTAGTCAGTAATGCTGCCAGTGTACGTAGCATAGATTTTTGTTTCTCAGAGGTCCAGCAGTATGGCATGACGGTGGACAGTACTTGATTCTTGATATATATTTTTTTTTTTTTTTTTAGTTTCCTAGGTAGAAATTGAGTATTATTTCCTGCTTGGATACTCCTGGCAAAATCTGAGTTGTAAATGTCTCTTGTGTTCAGCTGTATAGAATGAAAACCTTTTGGTGTTGTGTTTAATTTGTCGTTTTTCAACTGCCAACAGGGCTCTGATATTGAAGATGAGGATATGGAAGAGCTGCTGAATGACACAAGACTCTTGAAAAGATTAAAAAAGGGAAAAATTAGTGAAGAAGAGTTTGAGAAGAGACTAACAGGCAGCCAGAATAGACTTAAAGTGGAAACTGTTGCCGACTTGGAGTCTGAAGGTTGAGTTATTCTAATACCACTTTTACATTAAAGTACTGCCTATTTCAATAAAACCGTATTTTTGTAACAAAATAATGACACAGAGAAGAGAATTGATCTAATTTCTTCATAAAGAGACCTGGTGTCCATAAAGACATACAAACAAGCCTGCAGTTAAGGAACAAAGCTAAAAGCACTGCTCTTGCATGGCGTGGCAGGAGCTGCAGACTTCCATTAGCAGCCTTGTGTGTGTTTTCATTTTGGTTTTTTCAGGTACGTACCACAGATCAGTAAGTAACAGCATACCTCAGAATGAGTCTGAATATACCATAAGGTATTTTATTTTACAGTATCAAAATACTCCACCCATCTTTAAAATAATTTATTTTAGGTCTTTAGAAGCTGTAGTAACTTTTGGATTTTTTTTAAGTGGTCCATCCACATGTAACGTTTTGCTTTAAAAACTCAAGAAGGCTGATAATTACATTAATCCTTATAATGTCATCTCCTTACCATGTCCATATAACTTGTATCATCTTCCAAGTTCTTACAACTGTGATAGTCACTGAAGATGATACATCCTGTACACTGATGAGTCCTCTTACAGATAGAGTTTAATAAGTTCATCACTGACAGCTGATGGAGTTAACACACCGAGGTCTGTAAACAGTAACGTAATTAGTGATGGTGATGTGTAGTCAATCCAGGGATGCTCCTCTGTTAGATTCTGACTTGTTTTCAGAGTGTCTGCTTTGTACTAGAAGGAAACGGAGACCATTAGTTATTACACAACTGCAAGTTCAAGCCTCTTTTGGGCAAGAGCGGTACTATAGTCTCGAACAGATGTTTGTGGTAAAACTGAAGGAAGTCAATTGCTCTAAAATGAGGCATAGGCTGGTGCCACCTTGGTCTCAGCTGTTTTATCTTCCGTATAAAGTACAATTTGTAGTTCTGAAGTGTATCGATTTAACTGTTTCTTGCCCTCAACTGCTCCTGTGCCCCAAAGGAACCGCTTTAGGAACTGAATGTTAGTATTACAACAAATTATGGGTGTTTGACATGTGACTGTAACATGGAGCAACTTCATATTATGTAAAGTAAGCTACAGTAGAGTGATCCAGATAAATGAAGACACGCTTAGATGAAAGTTATTCATAGACACATAAGTGTGCATTTTAGCTGGCTAAGAAATAATTTTAATTTCTCTTACCTTAAACTTATCTGGGACGTCCTGCTGATTTAGAGGGAAAAGTCTTACAAACTTGAAACTTTCTGCTACCACATAAAATGGCTTATTCTGAGCTTTGGCACACACAGCGATTTGATTAGTGCCAATCTGTGGAGACAGATGGAAAACAACATGCAGACTCAGTGCTA
This sequence comes from Gymnogyps californianus, assembly GCF_018139145.2. Classification (NCBI taxonomy): domain Eukaryota; kingdom Metazoa; phylum Chordata; class Aves; order Accipitriformes; family Cathartidae; genus Gymnogyps; species Gymnogyps californianus. The sequence goes on along the minus strand of NC_059486.1, from coordinate 12,945,368 downwards.
GTGTGACATAATATTGCCCAGTTTCCAACAACGAATAGACGTTTACTGGATAATGTCCAAATAGAAAAGATTTTTCAGAAAGCCTTGAATTCTTCAAAGAAACCAAACTTTAAAAGTCTAGAGTTTACAGAATGGTATAATAAACTCACTACCTATTACCTTGTTAATAATGCCTCCGCTTTCAACTACACCTTCAGCACCAACTAACACCAGGTCCACTTTCTCCATAATGTAGCTGTTCAAAGGGGGAGAAAATCCAAGTCTTACTGGGTAATATGACAAATGACTCAGTGAACAGAACAGAAATTAGTAATTCAAACAGTCTTTCACTTTTCTGAACTAGTTTCATCTACCTATGTAAGTCCATGTGCTGTTATGCATCCTTGGAGTGAGCTTTCATCTGCTTCCCTGGCAGGAATATTAAGTAACCGTATCTTCTCCAGCCATACCTGACCTTGGCAATTGTGTAAATGCTGGAAGAAGTTGAAATCCAACTAGGAATGACACTTAGTTACAGAAACACGGATGCCTCTGATAAGATACTACCTACACAGGGAAGTGTAACTGCACAGTGATAACCTTGGCCAAATACATAGGATGCTCCTCATCTAATCCCCCTTTCTTTACATCCCTCCAATGTCTTTTGTTAATTGAAAATACAGATCTAAAAAGGCAACCATCAACTAAGTGATTTGAATAGACTTAACATGTTCAACAGAACTTGTAGACTTGTCCAGTCAAGCCACTGTCTTCCCTAGATTAGAGCTGCCTTGGTAAGCAGACTGGTATGTATTCTCTTGGAGGCAGTCTCTCGGGCATTTGGCACTTACGCAGCAATTGAGATTCAGATTTTTTATCGTTCTTTCTTTTCTCATGTTTTGGACTTATACTAAGCAGTGGTAATTTAGCAAATAGCTTAAGAAACCCCGAAATGCTAACATGTATGCAAATTAGAAAAAAATTCAGCCTTTTTGTGTAGCACCTCAAGTTTGTTTTTTTGGTTGGGTTTTTTTTTACATATATCCCTGAGTTCTACACTTAGGTCTGACTCCATTTTTCATTCTAATATGCAAACTTCAAATACTTGTTTTGTAGCAGGCGTATTCTCCTAATCGTGCACCTAAAGGTGTAACTTGTTTAGCTTGTTTGATGACTATGACAAACTAAGTAATAACCTCTGTACTTTGAACAAGCTTCTAGGAAACTCACATATAACACTATCAAAATTAAATTGTGATGAGCAATATTGAGCTTTAATGATCAGACTTACCCAACTGCAGCATCCAGAATCACAGTCACGGGAATGTTCAGCTTCCTCAGGGCTTTTGCCATTTTTTGCCTATTAAAAAAACAGGTTTGAAGCTTAAAAGACTTTTCTTTAAAGACAATGCTAGAAAAATATTGTCTGAAAGGCTGAAACCCATGACTGCCCATGTTCCCTGGCTTGTAGTTTTGATTTGTGATGTACCCTCTAATAGAAAATAAGTTATTGTGTAGAAATGGAAACAAACAGATTACAACAAACCCAACAAAAGTAAAGTCAGTTTGTTTTAGCAGTCAGGAATTACAGCTACAGAAAGATGAGTCAGTGAACTACTATTAAGATAGATTACCTAAACTGTCTCAGCTTCTTCATCAAGAGTATGAGAAACAAGAAATAAAGCATGGGGTGCATTGCTAGAAGTTATTTCGGTGAAGCTGGAAAATCATCTTCCTTGGCTGAAAATCCTTGATTCTAGTGAAAGACTGGTTAGCAACACGTATTATCCAGTATGTAGGATTTACTACTTCAGTTATACAACAGTGTATGCTCTGAAGAGGGAAAGCTTGCTCTCTTGCTATCAGTAATATATTTTATTTGGCATCTTCAAACAACATTGTTAGCTAAATGTTTTACTTTGCTATGCTTAAGATAATACTGATTATTTTAGCCTACTTTTGAGGCAGACAACTAGAAATCAGTTGTCTCCCATCTCCCAAGGGAAAAGTAGGTTGCCTGGCACTGACTGAAAGTTTGTAAACCTTTGAGGAAAACCTAGATAACAGTGTAATTAGAATATTTAGTATGGGAAATTACTTGCCAATATTGGGTTTTTTTTAAACTTGTCCAGAATAATGTGATATTATTAGTGATGGTTATCATTTAAAGTGCTGCAAACAAGCCTAGCAGCTTTTCTTAAGGTATGACAGATTTGATGCTAGCTGTAACTTACCCTGTTAACCAAGATAAAACACAAATTAATGAGTACTTGCCCTGCTTGATCTGGCTGTGATTCTGTAACATAAACACTGAATCGCTTCTTTGACTCAACAGCTGCTTCTAACACTCTGAGGACCACTCTGGAGTAGGCATGTGTCAGTATTCGCTGTCAAAAAAAAAACCAACAGACATCACTTTTTCCTGAGCTTTGGGAAACCTTTACTTTTGTTAATGGTGTCATGGCTTTTACTTCACACAACTGTCCATCAATGTTAAATAATAATGTATGTCACTTGTATTCTCCAAATCATAGGACAGCAAATCACTGTGAGCCAGACTTTATGTGGCCAGCCCTGATGTGGCTAAGGGGTGATGATCTAGTACCTTAAATGTAAACTTGAAGCTGTGACTCCTCAGCACCTCAGAGAAGTAGATGACAAGTTAAAGTTGAATTGCATGGAAATTGAAGCAGGGGAGGAGATGAGTCTTAACAAAATTAAGCGATGGGTAATATTATGCCTATGTACTTGCAGAAGCCACCATCAGACAATGCTGTTGTGAGTGTTAATAAACTTCACTCGCCTCCCCCTTCTGTTTTTCCATTACTGCAAGCAACAGAGCAACAGAACAAGAGTGACCCTGCCTCGGCCTACTTACAGCACCATCTCTGATGAAAGGATGACACAGCTTGGCGATTTTGTTCCTCGAGAGAGAGACTTTCCTCAGGAAGATCTCCCCGCGCTCGATCATGATTTCTTTGCACTTGGAGTAGTCCTGGAAAACACAGCGATGTCTGCTGTGAGGCTGGAAGGGTCCCCCGAGCAGGCACCACGCTGTGCAGGGGGCAGCCGCCCTTACCGAGTACTCCAGGGAGGTGAGGCTGATGAAGCGCAGGAAGAGCTCCCCGCCGGAGGAGACGGCCACCGAGGAGTCCACCCCAGACAGGGTGTCGATGGCGGCCAGCAGGCTGCTCCTCAGGCCCTGGATGGTCTCCCCTGCGGGGAGGCACAGGTGTATGGTCAGGGCCTCACCGACACGGGCCTCGCCGTGGGGAGACACGGGGCAGAGAGCGGACCCCGTCCCGCCCGGGGCTGAGAGGGGACCCGGGCCCACCTCGGTCCTGCTTGAGGAAGCCCAGCAGCACGCGGATGGCTGCCACGGCCGAGGCGACGTCAGGGTCGTCCCTCAGCTGCGCCCTGAAGGTCTCGATCAGCTCTGCAAGGTAATGGGCCGCGTCAGGCCCGGCCCGGCCCGGCCCGGCCCGGCGCTGCCCCGCGCCGCCCGCCCCCCCCCGCTCCCGTTACCGTCCGTGCTCATGGCCGCGGCCGCTCCGCTCCCCGCCCGGCCGCCGCCGCCGCCGCCACACCGCCCGCCTCGTCTGGGCGTGGCGCCGTCCGGGTGACGCGACCCGTCTGGATGACGTAGCGCCGTGCCTTGGCGTCATCTCCAGGCGCAGCTGGCACCTCCGACCGGCGCTATGAGCGCGGGTGAGGCGGCGGGCTCTGGGGCAGCGCCGCGGCGGGAGGTGGGAGCAGCCGCCGGGGCCCAGCGTGCCTCAGCCTTCGGGCAGGCCGGGCTGCGGCCGCTCCGGCGTCCGGGTTCCTTCTGGAGGAGGCCAGAGCGGAGGCCGAGAGCGGGGCTGTGGGGCACGTCTTTATCGCCCCTGTGCCTCCCCAGTGAAGCTCCGCCAGGCCCGTGGGGCAGCCCGCGCTGCTCCGTGGTGCCCGGCCGGCAGGTTCCCCGTGTTCCCGCCGCGGGCTCGGCTCTGCCCGGCTCCTCTGAACTCCCGGGCGAGCCCTTCTGCTCGGGGGCCTTCAGTCGCTGCTGCTCGGCGTTCGGACGGAGCTTGGAGTGACGCTGCTGTGTTGTCGCTTTTTCAGATGATGAGCTGAGCCTGCTGGTTATCGTCATTGACGTCAACCCGATCTGGTGGGGAAAGAAGGCGCTAGGAGAAGCTGAGGTATGTCTTCTGGGTGTTGGTACTACTGATGGTGGTTTCTGAGGGAAATATTTTTATTTTTTTTTAAATGTTAGTAAGCAGGCAACAGATGAGATTAGTCTTTGATTTCTGAACTATGCTAACGTTGTCTGCTAAAACGGGTATAATGGATATTAGAATACTCTTTCCAAAGTAGCTACCCAGCGTTGTGTTTGTCAAAGCTTTTTTCCTATATGCTTCCTATTAAAAAAAGGAAGCTCCTTCCACATCTTCAAATTCAAGTTCTTTCAACTACAGTTATTTGAGAGATTTCTTCTAAATTACTTAACTGTAAGTGTTATTGTGCTATATCTACTTTCTTCTTTTTTTTTTCAGCAGTTCACCCTATCAAAATGCATCGATGCAGCAATGGTACTGGGAAATTCGCACTTATTTATGAATCGCACCAACAGACTTGCTGTAATAGCAAGTCACACGCAAGAGAGGTATAATTGCTTCTTAACAGTTTAAAGGTTTAAAATGCACTTTCCTATATTTCCTTGTTGGATTGAAGTATGTAATTGAAGCCAGGTTTAAAATGCATAACATATCGTTGTCTTAAAAACAGAAATTAACTAAAACAGTGTAGGAAAGAAATAATCCTAGTGCATTACACAAAGCAACAAAAAGGCTTATAAGACAGAAGGAAGGTTTAAACAGGCTTTTGCTTAAAAGTATATGGAGAGAGGGAGAGAGAGGATGGTAGAGATGTGGTGAGCAGGACAATGCAAGTGGCGAAAGTTTTCTAAACAGGATATTTTTCCCTCAGATATTGATACACATCTCAGGATCTACCCCAAAGTGCAGGCATTGTATCTACTTGCCAGTTCTCTTAAGAGATGTCTTGAAAGGAGGGAGGTGAATGTGGGTTTTACTCCATTTTGAGTTTGAAGATTGCCTGCATTATGTAGTCTCTTTAATGTCTAAAGTATTAACGTTATTTGAAGTTATATTTCAGAGTATTGCTGTTTACAGCTGGTTAGTTTATAGCATTTTTTTCATAGAAGGTTAAATGCAAAAAACTAATACTTTTGTTTTTCCTCTGTTTCAGCCGTTTCTTGTACCCTGGGAAGTGTTGGGCTTTTGCAGATCTGTTTGGAGATGGTGGTAGTTCCATGGAATCTAATTGCTCTGGCAGCAAGGATGGAAAATATGAATTGTTAACAACAATAAATGATGCAATTGCAGAAGAGATTAAAGACCTCATGACAAAAAGTAAGGAAAAGAAAATTCTAGGTTTAATATGCAGAATTGCAAAACACTTGGACTCTCAAGGAGTTGTAGGAATTTCCTTTATTTTGATCATGTGAGTTTTAATATGTTTGAAGTAGATGAGTTTATTATGCTTGACACTTCAGGCCTCTGCACGAATACTATTTGCCAAAGATAAAACTTGTAGTATTTGGTATAGTGAGGTTCAGCAACTGTTTTTATATATAAAAGTAACTTTTGCAACTTTTCTTGTGTTGCAGCTGACATGAGGGGCCAGCAAACAGAAACCCTGTTAGCAGGATCACTTGCTAAAGCACTTTGTTGTATCCTTTTGATCACAGAATCTTCAAAGCCTTTTAAGACTGTTTCTTACAATATTAATTAAGCTTTACTATTCCTGTTCTGTAATAATACTCAAAACTGAAATGTTTGCCTAATAACTGTGGGTCATGCTTATTAAAATGTGTATTGGCTAAGGTAGTCAATACGCGGTATGGATAGCGGAGTTATTTCCAAGAATAGAATGTAGATTCCTTAATGTCAGCTAACGTAGATATCAACAAGATGAGCAAAGAGGTAAAAGGTAATGCCACTTCTCCTGTTTTGAATACTTACATAAATATTTGAATCAGACTAACAGATACAGATGCGCATGTACATACAAACAAACATGCATATGTTTTGACACACCCCCATTTCCAAAATTGGCAATAATAGGTATGGGTTTATCCTGATCGTTTGAAATTGCCCGGTTTAAACTAGGCCTGGGTGATGATTAGAAGTAAAGGACTTGATCATTAGTCCACATTCTTATTCTGATTTTCTGTTGCATGCAAGTGAAACGAGTAAAACTGAAACCGAAACCTCCTTAGAACAGCTGGAGGTTGAGAGGAACTTTTTGAAAGTCACAAAATGCACAAATCCCCATCCAAAGGGACAACCTGCAGAGCTGTGATGATAGTTGAATTTCTTACTCAGTTTTGGTCTTCCTCTTGTGACTTCTGTAATCAGGAAAAGTGCTATTTGTGCAAATAGTTTTGCAAGGACCATATTGGACTAGAATCAGCTATACATTTCAGATTACATTAATCAATGAGAAATACCGTATAACTTGAGATATGTGTTTCAACCAATGAGTTGGTAATTAACAGCTTTGAACATTTCTTTCCTGATGAACATCTAACTGCTTTTGGACAATAAATGAAATGGGTCTGCTTTCATAACAAGTCTGAATTAGTCCACAGATGCTTGCCACTGGGACTGTAAAACAGTTTCCTATACATATTTTAACTGAGATGTTAGATCTAACATCTTGGATGTTAGCTATCTAACTGAGATGTTAGATGCTACAGAATTAAAAGGGCAAACTACAGGCGATAGAAACAATGTGCTCATGCCTTTCTTTTTCTTTTTAATACTTAGCCAATCAAGAAATGAAATCAAGGATTTTGGTAAGAACTCTTGCTGTCAGTTTTCTTTTTGTCTTGATATCCAGTGATACTATGTAGGCTAACAAGTTTGATTTGTTCTATTTAGGTCATAAAAGCAGCAGAAGACAGTGCATTGCAATATATGAATTTCATGAATGTGATCTTTGCAGCACAGAAACAGGTGAAGCTGGCATTTTTTTCATATATATTATCTTTTATTAAGTGCAAAGATAACAAAATTGTTCATTTCTCTTATGATTATGTTCTGATCAAGTGAAAGAGCTTCCCCGTGGCTGTGGTGGTCCTGCAGCTGTAAAAGCATGTGCATTTATCTGTGGAGTGTATTTATAGGGGAAACAGGTCATGACAGTAACACTGATGAGGCTGCATTGGTCCTAGCTGAATTTGTTTTTCATGCGTTTCATCTCTCTCCTTGCAGAGTATTTTGATTGATGCCTGTGTCTTGGACTCTGATTCAGGTCTTCTACAACAGGTACAGACTTCCTATTCTTATTTGCTGTTTACATTTATTCGTAGATACTTGATGCTAGATAGTTTCTCATATTCTAAAGCTCTCTTCTTTCCTTTGTTTCAAGAGTGGGTGTGGAAATATGTTCAGTGAATCTGACAGTTCCAACATGCAGGCCTTGTGTAGTATGTGGATATTTTAAATATCCTGTTAATCTCATAAAACATAACAATCTAATCATGCTCTCTGCTTTCCAGGCTTGTGACATTACAGGTGGCATATATTTAAAAGTGCCCCACATGCCATCCCTTCTGCAGTATTTGTTGGTAAGTCATTTAAAAAGCACTTCAGTGTTTTTCCTGTGTCAGATGTGAAATCTTACTGACTTCATTACAAGGTAATACAGCAGTACCGTTTCAATTTGCAAAATATTTTTTCTCTATTCATGCAGTGGGTATTTCTCCCTGATCAAGAGCAAAGATCACAGCTTGTCCTTCCACCTCCTATTCATGTTGACTACAGAGCTGCATGCTTCTGTCATCGAAATCTCATTGAAATTGGTTACGTGTGCTCTGTGTGCTTGTCAAGTAAGTTTGTAAATATTTAAGAGTCTGATTTCTTACATTCAAATGAACTGTTTTAGTTAAAGCCAATTCTTTTATTTTCCAGTATTCTGCAACTTCAGTCCTATTTGTAGTACATGCGAGTAAGTGTTTCTTCTTATTTCAAGGGTGGGTGTGGAAATACGTTCAGTCTATCTGACAGTTCCTTTTTTTATGTTTTTTTCAGGACTGCTTTCAAAATATCATTGCCACCTGTCATGAAAGCTAAGAAGAAGAAATTAAAGTTAGCTGTGTAACAACATTACGTAAATACATCATTACCTCCTCCAGTAATTCCATGAAATGGAACATACTTGAGAAATTGATGGCACTTTTTATTGGATATGAAAGAGAACTGTATGCAGTGTTATTACTTGTTTCTTAAGGGATAAATATTTAAACGGTATGTCTTCTACACAGCCCTTTAAGTAACAAATCACTGTATTACCATGTAACCTGTGCTGTTTTAAATACTAATTCTTAATTGTGAGAGGAACCAGAAGTTACAGCCTGTTAAGAGACACACCCTGTGAAGTAGAAGGTATTGTGGCCACTGCAAAGTTTCACACCTCCAAGTTATTTTCAAAGAGAAGAAAGCTCTGATTCTTCTTGTATGTTGGTGTAAAGGTAAGAATGACCGTTTCTAGTGTGTAGGATCAGAACTATGTTATTCAGGGACTTCAACTTCTTGCTAGCTTTTGCTAACAATTTTTGGACTGAAATGGCATCAGTTTCAAAATAAATGAGCCAACATTTTCAGGATGGCTTAGAACCCACCTTTTTTTAAAATTTTTTTTAAAGATGCTAATTGCCCTGCATGTGCACTCACATGTATTCGTATTCCTTTGACTGTACTGTCTTTGTGTGATTTCTTTCTCAATTGGATATCTCTTCATTCGTGAATAAAAAGGCCCCCCTTTTGTTTAAAATAACTTCAGTAAATGCAGACTAGCTGGTTAGTCTTTAAAGTTGTATTTTGAAACTGGAAAACAAAAAATGTAATTCTATGTAATGTGACAGCAGGCACATTTTTTTTAGTATGTGATTTTTACGTCTGGCATTTGACAAGTAAGAACAAAGGCTTTGAGATTGGTGTTTTTTATGGCACAACATGAGGGTATGCTGTATGCTTCTGACCATGGCTTTCATTTAAACAAATCTCCCCTTTTTAAAAAGTAACTGTATAGTTTGGTGTTTTAACCTGTTGCTAGTAACTGATGTTCTCCTGAAAGGAATGCAGAGAGTAGTTGTTTCCTACATAGAAAAAGACTAATTTTCGTTTTTTCCCAAGGTATATACAGAAATTTGTCATGTCTTGATACTTGCATCAGGTTTTTGTCCATGTAACAGCTATAGTGCCAGTCTTTTACTGGCTTGTTTGATTGTCAAAAGCCATTTTGTTTGAAGGCCCTATTTATAATTTACTTTGTATAAAACGTTTGTAATAAAACCTGTTCTTTTTCAAATGTGGTTAGATATTGCTATAATAACAGATATTTTTAAGGGTGAGCTACACGACCTTCTTGGAATTTTATTGTGTAAGGGTGTAACAGTACGATCTGGCACTAGGTGAAGCGCCTGGTGGCGGACATGGTCTGTGTGGACTTAAGTGAGAAGATGAGCGACAGACGTGTCTGGGCTGGCTTGGTTGATCCCGCTTTCGGCTGTGGGACCGCTACCGTGAGGAGGGGGACGTGAGGCAGCCCAGCCGGGGTGTGCGACCGGCCGCAGGCTCCGCGGTGGCCCCCGCCGCCAGCCTGCGCTCCCCGCTCCGCCTTCCCCGTGAGGCAGCGGCGCCGCCGGCAGCGCTTCCCGCCTCTTCCCGCCCTTTCCCGTTGCCATGGCGCCGCGCTGGCGCTGCAAGATGGCGGTCGGGCGGCAGCCGGCTCCGCGGCGCGGCCCTCCTTAGACGCCATGGAGGCTGCTTTCCTCGGGACGCTGCTGCTGCTGGCGGCACCTTGCCGTGGGCAGCGGGCCTGGGACCCCGGTGGGTGGAGGGCGTCAGGGGCCGCGATGAATGGCGGCCTCCGGGGGGGCGGAGGGGAGGCTGCTGAGGGAAGGGGGCCCAAAAGGGCGGCCGGGGGTGTGGGGAAGGGGGGTCGGTCTGCGGCGGGACCTTCCCTCCCTGGCTAACGGCGGGCCTGCCTGCCCGGGTGGGCATGAGGGGGGGCGACGGAGGCCCCGAGGGTTCCCCAGGGACTAGGAGGTCGGGGGGCCTTTGGTACCCCTGCCCGACCCGAAGGTGCTGGCCCTGGAGTCTTCTGCCACTGCTTAGCACTGGGGGAGACTCGGAGGGGGAAAGGTGGAGCTGCTCGCGTTGGACCTTTCAACCTTGGTAAAGTCCACAAAGGAAATTCTAGTGAAACTCCCAACTGGAGCCCTAAACTTGAAACTGCGTCCACATGCTGAGGGCAGTGGTCTGCAATTACTGGATCACAGGTAGCGGTATGCCCCTGATACCCTTCGTGCTCACAAGAAATTAAAAAGTGTAAACTGAAGTCAGCAAGAAATGCTAAATATGTTGTTGCCTGACCTGTGTAGTATCTGCATGGGCCAGTAAGTGCTGCAGTCTCCTGCCTTAATGTTACACTACTGTGTGTTTACTGAGCATCTTGATAAATGTAAACTTGAGGTATAGAAAGCTATGGTGAACCCACTGCTCTAGCACTTTGCAAGAACGTAAATACAATCCTGTACTAGGCATCACAAGGTATTTTTGTTCTATTTGTGACAAAGTATAAGAAGGTAAGAATCTAGCTGAAGTGTAAGACCTAAATATGTCTTACAGATGTTACCTTTTTCCGTTAGTGTGTGTTAAGACTTGTTTGTTTCTCTCTTTTTTTTTAGTCTTTCAGCCTTCATTTATCCATATGTCAGGGCCCAGAGCCAATTCGTTTTTTCTTGGAAATTCTTCAGGAGTTAATTTTTCTATAATTTTAAGTCCTATAGATGAAGAGACAGGTAAGAACACTTCCCCTCCCCCAATAGTATGTAAATAAATATGTTTGAATTATTAATATTTTTTGACACTAAAATTACTGGAGAAATGGCAATGCACTTCATTTAGTGCTTTAGTAGTTACTGAAATAAGAACTCCAAAGGACTTCTGCTGATTAAGCCCTTAGTCCTCTGTTGACTCCTTGTCAGCTGGGCCTGAGGGTGTGCCTACTTGAAGGCACAAGAGGAGTTTAAATGTACTTATTTTCCATTCTTTTCTAAATGACAGTGGAGTACTTTTTACATTTTTATTTTGATATAGGAAAATTGCAACTTGCAAATTGCAGTGGAAGTAAAAGAGCTGGTGATTGGAATTTGAATGTAACACCTGGTATGGTATGTAAAATACTGATCCTTCCCTAAAATGGGAAGGATTGAACTGTCATATATTAAGGGCTAATGAAATACTAGCAAAATGCTAATGTACTAACAACCCAGTTTGAATGTCTTGCCCTTGCCTTTTTTCCTTGACATATCCCTTTGCGTGCATGCCCTTGCTGGAGTTTGCAGCTGGAGGTGCAGCTTTGACGCTCGTTCCTTGTTGTCCTCCTCCTCTCCAGAACTGCCTGTACTTCCTGGCTGGCTGTAGCATTTGAGACTGTTTCAGATCTGCTGGAAGGAGCTAATAGAAATAAAAAAGTAGTGGTTTTATACAGCATGAGCTGTGGAACATCTATATTTATTAGACTTGCCTTCAGTGTTATGTTATACATAATTCTTTAGGGGTTTTATCAACTCTGCAGTCATTCCAGTTTTCAACTGAAGGTAGCTATAAAAACTGAAATTGACTCTTCGGTATTTGTTCTGCCTTAAAAGTTCTGTGTACAGTTCATATCCTCACTGTATTTGCATATCTTAATAGCAGACCCTTTGTCGTTCCACTCTCAACAAATGTCTGATTTTATATAGGAAGAATATCATTGCATTATGGTGCTGACAAAACACAGTGGTACTGAAACTTCTCTTTCAGAAGCTGATGAGTGGTATAAATAAGAGTAATTTAATACAAGCCATCAAAGCTGTCAAACTTTATTTTGCGTTTTTTCAGAACACTTCCAAAGTGACTATAAACTTGACTAGAAATCTGCAGTTGTGTTTGCCGAATGCCACTGACTGCTGCACAACACCTCTCTGCGTGGTTGAAACACTTCAGGTTTTAGCTTGCCGTGATTCAGTGCTGTTGGCCCATCTCCTGATTCAAGCTGAAATATATGCTAACTCTTCCTTTACAGGAAATGTGTCAGGTAAGTGTTTAGATAAGCTAAAGAAGAAATGGCATTTTGGCTGTTTTTTCCTCTATATATGAAAAAATAAAAATTGGGATTTGGGCAGCAATAAGAGATACTGAATAATCATTAATGGAATTCAACAAAAGGTTTGTACACAGTTGGAATAAACTGCAATGCACATGGTCTATTGGATTCCAGTCCATTTAATCTGATTTTATCTTCTTTTTTTTTTTTTTAAATTCTTTTACAGAAAATGCAACTATCATCCCAGACCAGGTGTTTCAGCCCTTGGGCTCTTGTCCCTGTGACTTGACAGCTGGAGCTTGTGATGTTCGTTGTTGCTGTGATCCGGTACTTATTTCATATTAAACTTTGAATAAGTGTTTCCAAATTTTCTGGGCTCTTTCTGTTGTCTGGGGGGAGAGGGAGGTACTGAATGCTTCAGACTAGAAGGCTTGTTTGGGTTTTCCAGTATTTCTAATAGGAAATATGACCTCTCTCTGCAAAATTGGTTTTATTTACCTGTAAGTATGGCTATAATGCCTACAGTAATGCAATTACGGTGCTAAAAAGTGACCATTCTTTTCCCTTTCAGGAGTGTACACCAGACTTGAAGCAGTTATTCAATGAATTGTGTTTCACTGGAGTGTTTGGTGGGGATGTAAATCCACCTTTTGATCAGCTGTGCTCTTCTCAGTCAATGGAATATACCCCTGATTGGTTTCCCTTCCTTTGTGTACAGTCTTCTCTTAACAATACACCATTTCTTGGCTACTTTTATCATGGCTCTACGTAAGTCTTAAGAAAATTTATTTTCTCAACACACGCATTAGGCATGCTACCAAAAATATAACCTGTTTTTATAATGAAAGTTATTTTAAAATTGGAATTTTAGGGTGTGAACTTTAAATGCAAATGGAGAAAAGTAATGGGTACTATATGAGAACATGGGACATGAAAGCAAATGTATAATTATTTGTGTGAAGTAGAGAGTAAAGAACTGTTTAATTTTTAAACTTGTTTGCAGTTCTACACCCAAAGTTCCTTCATTTAAGATCCCTTTACAAACTTCTCCTGGGAAACTTTTCACTGGTTACAGACAAGGAGATCCAATTATGACAGAAGAAAATGAGTATTTTACCATTCCCCAGGTAATCACTTTGTGTTTAGGAGCTTTTGATTCCTCTTGGTTTGTTTGATGCTCTCTGTATATCACACTTTATGGCTTTGTAACCAGATTCTGCAACTTGCTGTTGTGAAGTGGTGGACTATATTTTTCACCAAAAAAAAAAAAGGGCACAATCATTATTAAAAGTAAACATTATCCTTCCTGATCCCCCTGCCCATCCCCCAAAATGGTAATGTCTTAATTATTTCAAGAGGTAAAAGCAAGCTTGGCATCCCAATTAGTAGTTTATGACTTACCATATTTCTGTATTTTTTGGTTTGCCTGCTGCATTACTGAGCACTATAGTTGGTTTTCCCTTTGAATCTTAGTTGTCTGGTTGTACTTTTTTTCAAATTCCTTTTGCATTTTAGAGAGACTTGTTGGTTATAATTATTTTGACAAATTAGGATGAAGCCATAGTGTACATTGAAACTATTTTTAAAGCTGTGCTTTTTAAATTTTAACTTTTCTCTTGCTACAGATTGAGGTATTTTCATAACATCAGATTACTTGTTTGTCAAAATGTCATATATGGCTGTAGTACACACTTGGAGCATTTCACTAACAAATAGTCTTCAAATGAAAAGCAAGGGGCTAGAAAAGTGTGCTGGTTTTGGCTGGGATAGAGTTAATTTTCTTCATAGCAGCTAGTAGGGGGCTGTGTTTTGGATTTGTGCTGGAAACAGTGTTGATAATACAGAGATGTTTTAGTTACTGCTGAGCAGTGCTTACACAGAGTCAAGGCCTTTGCTGCTCCTCACACCACCCCACCACCGAGTAGGCTGGGGGTGCACAAGGAGTTGGGAGGGGACACAGCCAGGACAGCTGACCCCAACTGACCAAAGGGATATTCCATACCATATGACATCATGCTCAGCATATAAAGCTGGGGAGGAAGAAGGAAGGGGGGGACGTTTGGAGTGATGGCGTTTGTCTTCCCAAGTAACCATTATGCATGATGGAGGCCTGCTTTCTGGAGATGGCTGAACACCTGCCTGCCGATGGGAAGTAGTGAATGAATTCCTTGTTTTGCTTTGCTTGCACACGTGGCTTTTGCTTTACCTATTAAACTGTCTTTACCTCAACCCATGCGTTTTCTCACTTTTACTCTTCTGATTCTCTCCCCCATCCCACTGGGGAGGGGAGCGAGCGAGCAAGCAGCTGTGTGGTGCTTAGATGCTGGCTGGGGTTAAACCATGACAAAAAGGGTCCAACATACTTATTTCTGTTGAACCACCTGCAGCAATCCATGGCTGGACAGTGTGTTGGAAATGCCCCTGTAGCGTATCTCCAGAACTTTGATGTCAAATGCCTTACCAATCTAGCATCTTACAAGGAAGGACTGCCCCATGATGTGAGGATAAACAGTGGTACTGGAGGTATGCGGCATAAACCCTAACAGAAATGTGTTTTATGTTTCTCAGAGCTGCTAGAACAGAAAAAACTCGAGGGCTGTTGACATAGTAGCTATATGTGAGATCTTTGTTATCTGGTGGCTGTATTTCAGCATTTGGGGATGTTCTATTCCTGTTTCTGATGACCTTCTAGCAAGTGTCCCACTATTTCCCAAGATTTAGGCTACAAGGAATAGTGGGACTGGCCCTCATTTCTCATTCATCTGTTTCTGGTGACTCATACTGGTTATGGCTATAAATGACAGAACAGCGTCTCTCCCACTTTCTATTTTCAGACTGTTGCAGAGCCCTTTTTCTGTCAAGAGGGTGCAGTATCATCATTTTAGAATTAGTGAGAAGTGGTTACTTTCTGCATTACAAAAGCATATACTTATGAAGTGTCATTCTGGAGTTTGAGATAATATGATTACCAGCATGAAGAGAATTTATTTTACGCTCCATAATTGTCTAATTTTGTTTGTCTATATTACCTTTGTAAGACCCAGAGATAACTAGCTATGCTCTCAAAATACATCAATGATTTGGTCCTTTACCAATATTAATTTTCTAAATAATTTTCCACTCAATTTTCATAACAACAAGGATTGCACCTTGGATGTGAAAACAGTATGTCTGTCTCTCTTATTAGTCAGGATTACTGCAGTGTTTGTTTTTTGTTCTCAGACTTCATCCAACCAAATGTCGTCTATAGGACCATCACTGACATGGGCGTATTCATCACTGAAAGTGGTATGTCTCTTCCATTTAATAAATATGTTTCTTACCTAACCTGGACTATATAAGAAATAGATTATTTTGATACCTAAAATGTTTACCTGCCGCAATTCTTAGGAGGGATCTTGTATGTTATCTAATACTCAAACTGTTTGGCTAGTACTGCAAAGCAGAAAGTACTTAATTTACCCCAACTTCATTTAAAGTTGGTCAAGAAATCGAGTCCCTTAGCTTACATTAAAAGTAATTTTTGAGAAGAAAGGAAACAATAAAAGATACAAAGAACGCTTTAAAAAAATCTCCAGGATGAACATGTAAGTGGGATGGGCAGACTGTAAGCAGATGTATATGTCTCTGTTTTGTAAGCTCTCGTGCCTTTTTAAGGGCCTTTTTCAGCCAACGAAGCAGTTATTTGATGTAGAACAGTGGTTCCCAGTCAGTGGGAGGATAATGCAGCACAAATTAAACTAATGGAATCTAAGCTAATGTGTTTTTCTGGGCAGTGATGGCTCCCTGGGAGGGATGAGATGAAAGCAGAGGGAGTCCTGAGTCCAGAGAAGTGCATCAGCTGGTGATGTAAAGTCCAGTGCTGGGCTCTTCTGGAGCAGCTTAGCTACAGAAGGACCTGGAACTGCTGATGTTAAAATATTGATAAGCTAGGGCATTGTACTGTTGCACTGTTCTAATGAGATGGGACTTAAACAGTAAAATAAATTCTCAAAAAGATGAATGTTATAATTTCCAGAATTTTGCCAGTGTTTTTTTAACGTGTTCTTTTTCAGCTACAGTAACATAGCTTTCTAATTAGCAGTGCTTTTCATTATGGCCTTTTTTTTTTCTTCTGCCAGAAAGCCTTCATACTGCTGAGGTTCTATGTCAAAATGTAACTTTTGCAGAGCATTATACATTCATTTGGAAAGACAAGAACATAAAGCGAATAAATGTCACAGTCTTCCTCGGAAGTTTATGTGATGGAGGTATCATGAAATTTTGTTTACGATTTTTGATTTACTTTTTTTTCTTCAGCACGGGAATTCTGTGATAGAATCTCTTGTTTACTAATACTTCTTAAAAAGAATTTCCCCAAGAAAATTTATGGGGCTGATTTCCATTAATTTATATTATTTTGACTCTTCTGTTACTAATGAAGGATGGAAGTTTGTATCCTACATAGAGCATACTTTTTGCTAATTTACTTTTTGCTAATTTACAGCATACTTTTTGCTAATTTACTTATTTAAAAATAAAGTAATATTTTTTTCTTTTACTAGAAATACTGACACAGAGATTCACAGTCAAATTTCTAAGTTTAAAGAGTACTAATGAAGCAGAACTGTTTGGGCATCCAGGTATTAATACTTTATTTTGCCTCTTAAAAGTGAAAAGAAAAAAATTTTGTACTGTACAGATTATTATCAGTGACTATGTTTTCTATCTCTTTCATACTTCTTTATGTTGCTAGCCCCCACCTTCCTGTCTTAATGCACTGCCAATTGTAATAGCGGTGACTGGTTCTTAGGCTTTTGTTGTATAGATATTGATTATTTAAAGTGAGGGTATTCCTACTGTAATGGAAATGTCTGTTCGTTTACTGCAAGACTGATGACATTTATTATTAAAACAATGCTAATGCTTATAGATTCTTATACAGTGTTCATGATTTACCCTTCTATGTTTAGGTTATCAAGTTGGAAAACCAGTGAGAGCTGCAAATATGAATGCTTCTGATACTTTTGGAAGCCTAAACATTTGGCAGCCAGGTACTGGCTTGTGAGGTTGCAACTCAACTGTAGTTAATGCTAAAATGTTGGGGGTTGGGTGTTTGTTTGTTTGTTTGGGTTTTTTTGTATATATTTTAGTTGAGAATCTCTGCTGAATTTTGCTTCTCTAGACTATACCCTCGCCTTTGTTCACACTTCAGTGAGTAAGCCTCTAATGCTTTCTTGGAAAATTTAAGTTGAATGGACTTGTATCTATTTTTGAACTATACCACTTGGTGTTTTGCATTCTAATGTTTGATATTTTTGCACAAAACTGAAAGCTAGAGATTGAAAGGTTGATACAGGAAAGCTCAAGTAAGATGTTTTCATTTCATAGCTGGCAGAGGTTTATGCACGTCGGCAAGTTATACACCAGTTTTATTCGGGCTAGATTCACTCTCTGGGTGCATTCTAGAAGTTGGTATTCATGAAGATTGCAGCCTTTTAAGGTGAGCTACGTAGGCTGAATTGTTTTTCCCTGCATCCCTCTTGTTGCTTATGACATGATTCTCTACAAGTGCCTGCTATCAGCACTGTTACATTCTTTTTAAATGTTCATATATGCATTTCAGCTTTCTGTGGTTGATAGTCTCACTTTTTCTAAAAGGGAAATTATAATATGGTTTCACTTGGATCTCTCTCTATTCAAATTAGGATTATGTTGGGGTAGAATGCTTTGCCATTTCTTCCCTTCAACAGGTAACTCAATAGTTCAAGTTTGTTTTTGTTGAGTGATAACATCTTTCAGAGGAAACCGACCTTATGATATAATAATATTGCAACCCAGAGTGGTAAACAGTACTGATTTACTTTTTGTGTAATCTTACATTCTTATTTTGCAGAGGAAATGTAACTGAGAAATTGAATTCATTAATACAAGCTACTCACATTGGAAAGAGGGACAATTCAAGTTACAGTGATCTAAATGACTGGGTGGAAATTATACGTAAGTGAGGTTTGTGTTGTTGTTTGTAGTCTAAATATGCCCATACGATGAATAGAGCATCTCACAATAAAACCAAACTGTAATTTCAAATGCCTAAAGATACTGATCTGCGTGTCTGGATCCATCCATGCATATATGTGTACACACACGCATATAACTTGGTATGTATATGGATACTGCACTAACATGTATTTTACTGTCAGCCTGTACACATATGACTTGGTATCTGAGTTCTCTGTTGGTAAAGTACTCCTTCTCTTTATGTGTATTTTATATAGAGAAAACTTTTTTTTTTCCTGTGTTCCTGTGTGACAGTTACCAGTATTTCACTGGACTATGACAATAATATAATTCTGGAAAATATAATGTTTTCCATAATATTTCCATTTAAATAACTCTCTTCTCCTCCATAGGTCTTGATCCATTTAATTCTGATACCAATGTGAGCACTGGAAGCTTAAAAGGCATTTGTCCAGATATTCCTGCAAATCTGAATATTCGCATAATCTTTGCTGACGTGGGTGCAGTACAAGGGATTCCCCAGCAAGAGATTCTTGCTGTGCAGATCAGGTAGAGAGAGTTGTGTCTCTGGCTATCTGACAAATACATGTTTCATTTTGAGACTTGCTTACCTAACATATTCAGATTAAATTTTACAAACAAAAATGTTATTTTGTTACTTCTAATTTTTTAAATGCCTTTTATTTGTGCAACCCAAATTCCTTTGATCACAACCAAGTTTGCCTAAAAAAAAAAAAAAATTAACGGTTAAAAGTAGATAATCTTTCTACTTTACTGAAGTATTAAGTAAAATCTGTGATGCTGCCAGTAGCAGGCACACACAGGGCATTCCATCAGAAGAACATTTTAATTTCTTGTCACGTAGTGGAAGTGACAACATTGTCCTGTGTTCTGGCTTACTCCAATGTAGAGCTTTTCTTGAGAGCTGTGGTAAATGCTTTATTCTTTGCTGAAACAGGGAATTTTCACTTTGCAAATACTTTTCCCCCCCCCCCCCCCAAGTCAATCCCAATCAAATACATGGGATTCTGTTCCACTTTACCTCATGTCCAGACTTTGCAAGTTCTCTCCCTGCATGGTGTTGAAAATCCAGAGATCATCAACCTCCTCCTAAATACTGTGTATTTTGTCCTTTCGTGGTTATGTTTAGGCTCTAAATTTCCATTTACAGCCCTCAAGTAATAGTTATGCATATTCTTACAGTTACTCAACAGTCATATGGCAATTCCAGTGCGGGCTTATCTGTGAAAACAGCATCAGCTTTCTTCCCATCACTGCTTCTGTTCAGTTTATTAAAGTGCCAGCTCAGCCACCCATTCCACTGACAAGGTAATTTTTGTAAAATCATTGATACTTCACATTATGTTAAGCAGATGTAATGTGAATAGCATTGATCAAAAGGTTACTTTGGTTTGGTGGAGTACAGAGCAAGAAGGCCTGGTTCAAAGATTTATTAACTACTCTGTTAGTGATAATCTTCCCCAGGAGCATGAAGAACATGAAGGCCTGTAAATTACCCTGAGAAGTTGTCATTTGGTTTTAGCAGAAAAGCTTCTGTGTTGTTTACTTGAGTGGATAAGGGGCGCTGAGTGAGGCTCCAGACTATCCATTGTCTGAAAATGTTCATCACAAAATGGCTAAAAATGACAGGAATGGAGCAGAGGGGAGGATCCTGTTTTTATTAGAGAAAAAAGTCATAAGAGAATAACGAGAAGCTTGTGGTTTAGTTTTGTGTTTTCCTGCAATCCGGACACCTTTTCGCTCTGTTTTTTCCACTTGTGCTGGTGTTCTGGTACTGTAGTTAATAAACCTGGTTTTTTGGGTTTTTTTTTCCAGATTTCAGATTAATTATACAGAATTTGACTGCAATCGAAATGATGTGTGCTGGCCACAACTTTTTTATCCATTGACACGGTTTTACACAGGTAAAAATAATAAGCAGTGTGGAATGCCATGAACTGGCCATATTTCTTTGAAACATACTTAGATGTGTGGAGTTTACTCTGAAAGAATGCTTTGTAGTAGGGAATGAAAATTTCTCTTTTAGAAAGCATGGTCCAAAAAGTCTGTTTAATTTTTTCCTTGATAATGCATTACTTTCTTAGACTAGAAAAATACTAGGAGTACTTTCTGGGTAAGATTGAAATTTTGTGAGTATCTGTTTGGCAGAGAGATTCTTTTTCAGTTCCCTGTGGAGTTTGGAGGGAGGTATGCTTTCTAAGGCAAAGGAGAATATATTGCTTTATGTTACTGTTCTGTTTCCATTTCCTACTGTAATCGTAGCATTGTCAGTGCGTGTCATTGCCCTTGAAGGGTAGAGGGAGACTTTGTTTCGCACTTTGCCAGTATGTGTTTTTCAGTTAGCCCACTTGAGTTCCAGTAAACATTTGCCATGTTGGTAAGACAGTTAATTTTTGTGTAAAACTGCGGTGGATTATGCTTTGTGGGAGACTCTGTAGATTAAACGTTGGGCATCTCAAAGGGCATCAAGGCACTTGGGCTCTGTTCTGAGAGCTGCGTGGACAGAGGCAACTGCCCGTGTTTATTATTCGCACAACTTCAGGGACTAAAGTTACACAAAGTATGAAGTTTTATAAGTATGAAGCATCTTAATTCCTTGCTTTGTGCTCCATTATTTTATTCAGGCTATGCATATACTTTAATCTGTATCTTTTGGGTGGTTGTCTAAACTAAAATTTAGCTCTGATATGCTTATACTATTTTTTCTTTCTTTTCTCTTTTTTTTGCAGGAGAACCATATTCCCAGTGTCTTGCTAAAGGCCTGTCATTGGCGTTTCTTGTTTTACTTGCAGCAATTATGAGTAACCCTTGGTTTTCTAAATTATGGAATAGTTCCTTGGTTTAAAAATATTGATGTAAAGAGAACCACTTTTGTTAATATTTTAAGTACTTTTGGGTAAAATTTATGGATAAATATTCTTGAATTTTGTAGACATTTTATATAAACATTTAGAGTTACCTAAAATGAATACTCTTACGGTGTACAGAAAATGGTTGTGTTATTTAAAACAAAAAGTAAGAGAATTATTTTTAAGCGCTGCGTTTGGAGCAGCAGGAGTGCAGAGTTGACTTCAACAGGGTGGGCTCTGCCTGACCCGCTGCACATGGGCCAGTCCAGCCCAGAGGCTACGGAGGGCTCGGGATGGTCCTCGTGGACCGACCGTTCTCCTGTCAGGCTTGTTCTCCTCTCCTGGTGTAGCGGCTCAAGGCGGCAGTTCCTTTCCGTAGCAAACCCATCATGCCCATCTGTTTTTGGAGCAGCGGACAGATTATTCACTCTTCTGAAAAGCAGGACTGCTTCAGATATTTTCATGCATTGATCTGTAATTCTCTTTTCCAGTTAACTCTTTGCATTGGCAACCTGGATCTGATCTAGGCTACGCGGGGTACAGAAAACATTTACTACTGATTTGCTTCAGTTGATCAAACGCGATGCTCAGTTTGGGATCTTCCAGTGGTTCGGATCTCATCATTCTCGTAGTAATGTATTTTCTCCTTGACATCCTTTCACGGGGTGAATCCGTGACTGCCGGTGCGCTGTTTTCCATCCCACGTTTCGCGTTCGCCGTGAGCGGGAGGGTGCTCCCCGGAAGGAGCTGCCGATGAGCACCCCCCAGGGCTCGAGGCAGGGGGTGCCAGGCTCACCAGCCTTCGGGCACCGCCGCCGTGAGCCGGGCCCCGCTCCGCCGGCGGTACCTGCGCGAGGGCAGCGGGCCTCGGCCACGCTCGGCCCGCGCCGCCGCCCCGCTCCGCGTTCGCTGCCGGTTGGCCGCCGTCACGGCCCCGCCCCCCGGAAGCAGCTGGCCGCGCTGCCGGCGGCGGGCTGGGGCGCTCCGCCATGGCCGCCGAACCGCGGGCTACTGCCGGACACCGCGCTGCGCCGCCTCGGCGCCCGCCTCGCTGAGCCCCTTCCGCTCCCCTCCGCCCCGCGGCCCGCCATGGGCTCGCTGTTCCGCGGCGAGCCGATGTGCCTGGCGCAGCTCTTCCTCCAGAGCGGCTCGGCCTACGAGTGCCTCAGCGAGGTGGGCGAGCGTGGCCTGGCCGAGTTCCGAGACGTGAGTAGCGGCGACGGGGCCCGGGCGCCCGGCGGGGCTTCCTGGGAGAACGGGGGAGGTAAAAGGACCCCGAGGGGGCCCGGCGGGTGGGCGACGCGGGGAAAGCCGAGCCGGGCAGGGTAGTTGCCTGTGCACCTACCCTGCACAGGGAAGGTGTAGGTTTCATTCTGATGATGCGATGTAAAAGACTGCAAGACCGCTTCTGCTCCCATCTTTCCCCGACTGACATGCAGATGTATGGCTAATACTTACATCGCATTCGCGTGAAAGCGAGGTTGGGCGATGGAAAGTCGGTGTGGAGCCCCAGCCTCCCTGAGGCTCTACGGAGGGGTGTTTTGGGATGACTGTATCCTACCTTCTCACAGAATTAGTTTAAACTTGGTGGGGTTTTTTTTGCGGTAGGATCCCGTGGGAGAGCCCATTACCCACCTGAAGCCACACTGTATGTGTGAGTTAGTCTGAGTGTATGTGCACAGCTAATAGATATGCCCACCCCGTTGAGAGATGGATAGAAACGTCTTAGCTCTTCTGTAGGCTTATTTCTTCAACATCACAGACTGCTGGTTTGTAAAACATGTCTGTTCCTGGAGGAGCAATTCACCTTGGAGGAAACTACGTGCCTGACTAATATAAAAGTGGGTTGGGTAATAATTAACCTTGTTTCTGCCTTGTCTCTTCGTAATTATATGATCTTTGCTTGCTGACAGAGACTTTGGAATTTCTTCTAAGTATTCTTCAGAAATGTAGCTTGCAAAATCTTTGCAAGGAAAGGTGGGAGAACTGAAATTAACAGCTAGTTAGTAAATATGGCAGGTAGGAGGAAACAAATCTATGAGAATCGTTACATGGGTGTTCCGTTTAACGTGTTGATGCCATTCCAGGTATCTGACACACCATTTATTCTGGAAATAATGTATTAGTGGGTCTGATTTAAAAGCTGAATAAGTAGTCAGAGACATTGCACACTCATAATATGGGGATGTACGTAAAAAGATTCTTTCGAAACTTAACATTTCAAATAGATTCTCTGGAAATCCATTGCAAAAATTTGCTTGTAGAAAGGTTTGTTTGTTAATTTGAAGTCATTAAGCAGTATTTTAAAACTAGAAATACGGTCAGGAATGGTTTCTCTAGTAGATCTAGTTATTTTGTTATTTGAGTAAAACTAGCAAATGGCATTGATAATTCTGCTTTAATAAAACCTTGCTATTTGAAGACTTTTTCATCTTTTTAGATTTTTATACCTTCCTAGCTGAAAAGCACTTTGTAGAAAGGGAGCACATAGAATACGTGCAGAATTGTCTCCGTGAAGTCACAGAAATAGCTGTGGCTTTTTAGGGGTGGTTGCTGTTTTAAATACCTGATAAGCATTTTGTCCTTCCCCTTCAGCTCAACCCAAATGTAAGTCTATTTCAGAGAAAATTTGTGAATGAAGTAAAGAAGTGTGAAGAAATGGAAAGAATACTTGGTGAGCTTTATTTTCATGTCTGCCCTTTCTCATCTATGGCGTTATTAAAGCTTACATTGCTAGAGTGGAACTACAGTGAAGGTTTCAGCTACAGGGTTTTTTAATCTTCCTAGTCTTGTATGATCTGAATGCTGTAGAATCTTACAAAATTTCCATATGTATGAAAAAATACACATATGTAGAGTCTTTATGTAGATTTCTGGAGCCGGAAATGACTTGACTGTAGCACTGAATTGGGTCAGAACATACAGGTATAGTCCTTAATTTGTGTTGATATGCTGCATCAGTTTTGAGTGTATCACAGAATCGTTTAGGTTGGAAGGGACGTCTTGAGATCACCTAGTTAACTTCTAGCTCAAGCAGGGGCGGCTAGAGCCGGTTGTCCAGGACTATGTCTGGTGGGATTTTGAATATGGAGACTCCACAACCTCTTTGGGCAACCTTTTCCAGTGTATTACCACTGATCTCTGGTTCTCGGTTTTGTGAGCTGTAAAATTTACTTACACTACAACGTGTACATGCTAAATATAGGTTGGGTTTTTTTTAAACTCAGAGGTGAAGAAGAGTTGCTAATGTGTTGCTGATAAATAGTTGAGACCATTTCAGTATTGACTGCTCAAAACTCTGCTAGGAAAATGGAAGCTTTACTCTGGATATTTCCTTGACTATAAGATAAACCCTGTTTTTCATGTTATGTAACTCAATACTGTTGAACTTCCAAGCACCCTCAAAAATATCTCAAATTATTAATTGTATTCACATGGTAGTTAATAGAGAAGGGTATGCAGAGCATTACAACCAAGATGCAGATTTCTTCAGTGTATCCCAAGGAAAAGTTACCATTGAAGGGTTCTTTTATTGGAATCTCTCATCAGAGGCATGTGCTGGTCATGCCAAACCATCCCAGTAGCTATTTCGGCAATCTCCCTGCCCAGCGTGAGTTGCATTTGTTGTCAAGGTTGCTTAAGCCACTTTGTTTGAACACTTCTTATTCCAAACATGGGTCAATGAGCAGAACGTCAATTTTTGGCAGATGGCACGATTAGCAGAAAGTGGTTATCTTGCAGCAGCAAAGAGATACTATGAAATGTTAAAAGCTTCTTAAAAAGTACTTGTGGTTGGAAAATTTCACTCAGAGGACACTGAAGAGAGCTTACTTCTGCAAACTTCTAAGACAGTAATGTTCTGTGTATTTATTCCTAGCACTCCATAAGCCCCTCTTTTTTTGAAGACTCTGGTGTGTGTGTTGTTGCTAAAATAAATGAATAAAATAGCTAGGGCATGATGCTGCAGGGTGATCAGTACCATCAATAACAGCTGAAGGTCAACTATGCAGCATTCTAGGAAGTATAAGGAAGTACCATTTCCTTTCTGATCCTGTTTTTCTTCTCACTCCAGGGTATTTAGTACAAGAAATTAAAAAGGCGGATATTCCACTTCCTGAAGGAGATGTTGCTCCTCCTGCCCCCTTGCTGAAACACATTTTAGAAATCCAGGTAACTTTTCCACATAACAGATGCCAAAAGTATGGCTCTGGATCTTGGAACTTTAATTCAAACTTAATTACTTGCTGTCTCATTACCTATGACTTAAGTTATAGGAGTGTGGCGGGGGCGGCGGAAGCATTTGCTTTTGGTTTTGTCCAGTTTTTTTTCTTTCTGCCAGTGTCACTTCAAAGACTGCCAGTGAGGATTTGATATTAACACAAAATTCCTGTGAAAGGGTCAAAGCTAACTCATGGGGTTTGCAGTCATCTGTTTTATTTTGATGGATTGGTGTGTTATGCTGTTCCAGGCAAATTGTTATCTGTAGATATAGTCCTTCAGCCTCATTTATTGCTTTGGGTCTTACCTAAGGCCCTTTTTGTGCATCCAAAATTTGCAGGGTGTGTGGGAATTTTATATGCCCGAGGCTCTGCAGGTTCCAGTGCTGGTTGCGTAGCAAAACATGGTGCTATTTTCTCTGAATGCTTTTTCTGGTATTACGTTAGAAGTAGAAGCTTGTAAAATGCCAGTATGATTTTGAATGACATTCTGTTTTGCTGTAATTCTATTAATAGAATAGATAAGTGTCTTGCACCCTGTACTACCTGAAGTTCTAATTCCAAGTCTGTATTACTTAGCTCGGACACAAATTAGGGTCAGAACAGCAGACTTAACAGATGCCAATGGAGGATCAAGTGTACTCAGTACAAGGCAATCTTTGGCAGACTGAGGAATAAAACCTATGGAGCTTAAGTTAATTAAGAAATTGGGAAACTCCCATCATTGCAGCAAATTAATCTGTGCTTAAAATTCATCCTCCCCTGATTTCCAAAACAGTCTAATTAATTCTATGTCCTTTTTTCTCCATGTCTTAGGAACAGTTGCAGAAGCTGGAGACAGAATTGAGGGAAGTAACTAAAAACAAAGAAAAGTTGAGGAGAAACCTGCTTGAACTGACAGAATACACATGCATGTTAGAGGTCACGCAAAGATTTGTCAGGAGAACAGCTGAGGTACTGCTTATGTTGTTTGGCGAGGATTGTGTGTCATGTGGCATTTTTGTGGCATACTGTTGTTAGTTCTAGTTAAGTGCATGACTTGGTGTCAGGCTTTACAGCACTGTACGTTGTTTGTTATTATTTGTGCCCAGTATCTAGAGAACCTGACTGGCAAGCTCTTGAGCTAGGCTGTGTTCATATACATAGCAAAATACAGCCCTGAATTTAGAGGAGCTTTGTGATTTCTGTGTTGAATTGTTTGAATGTTACTGCTGATGCCAGCTGAGAATGAAGGAGTATTGGTGTTGATGCATAAACTGTGCTAAGAAATTTCCCCTGTAACCTTTGCAACACTGACTATAATTGCTAAGAGTAGTACACTTTAGATCCCAAGATCTCTCTTGTGTGAATTGAAAACAGGAAACGGTTTTATATTTTTATTGAAACAATTTACTTAATTAGCTTATAAATGAATGAGAATATTTTTTTCTGAAAGCTATGAATGATCTTTGTTTTATTTGCTAGTATGAATCCCATTTACATGCAAATTATGAAGAATTTCCATCTGTGGAAAATGAGCCATTAGTGGATTACAACTGTATGCACAGACTGGGTGCCAAGCTGGGGTAGGTATGGTTCAGTCCATGTATGGCAGGTTGTCAGTGTGTGCTGTTTCAAAACTGCTTGATGAGCTGCTGTAAATAACGGGCTGTTTTCTTAAAAGATGGAATGTAGTGTGACTGTAGTGACTTCAGATGAGCCAAACAGTTTTAGACAGGGTAGGAGTCTGACCCAAATGTACCTTTGTAACAAAATTGGATTATTTGAAGAGATATCTAGAACAGCACCAAAAAAACTGTCACAAAACTTCTGTCAAACCAAGTATGTGTGTTAAGGAGAATCTCTAAATGCTCTATATTGGTACTTTCTTCTACTGTTTAAACTCTGTTTTTCTAGGATAAACACAGTGTTGTAATCACCTGGCAATGTCAGTTGTAAATGTAACATTATTAATGCTATTGCTTACTTGCCTTTAAAATGATGTATGGATACTGCTTTCTATAACACCATTATGAGAGGGTATCTTACCAAGAAAAAATTAAGAACCTTACTATCACAGAAAGAACATCAAATATAATTCTAGTTGTGTGCTCAGGCCTACAGTCTGTGTTCCAAATAGAAATTGCGTCTCTATTTCATATACTAGTTACTTCCTGTTTAGTGTGATGCTTCCCTCTCTAGAGACGGCAGATGTTAAATTATTGTGGCTATGTGCTCCTGAGTGATGATGTACTCTGAGTTTTTAATTTTTTTCTTCTGGATTTTAGCTTATTTTTCAAATTTTTCTTTCTCCATAGATTCATATCTGGGTTAGTTCACATAGCGAAAGTTGAAGCATTTGAAAAAATGCTGTGGAGAGTCTGTAAAGGATATACTATTGTTACATATGCAGAGTTGGATGAATGTCTGGAAGATCCAGATACAGTGAGTAAATGTTGTAACTATCCGTTTATTTTGTTCTGGACTTTTCATAAGACTTGGAAGAATTGCTGCTCAGGTCTGCAGTGAATGTGAATGATTTCCCAGTGGCCTTGGAGGGAAAACTATTTTAAAGTACCTGTAAGACTTTAAAATTAGAGGTCTTGATGCCACCATAACTATAGGAGTGGCAATTAATTTATCATGGTTCAGCTTGATAAGTGCAGAACTTTATTGTGGAATAGTAGTGACTTTATGATAGGCTACCTTGATCAAAATACATGGCATAAATGGCTGCTTGGATATTTATTAACTAGGTCTGTACAGTGTATTGCCTTCTAATAGTAATTTTATTTGTTCATTCAGTAGTTAAGGAAAAGAAGTCTGGAGTACAGTTGGTCTTCTGTGAAGTTTTTTCTCTGAACTTATAAAATTCACTTTTTGTAAATCAGCAATTATGGCTGCCTAATCTGTCACTTTTAAATTTTGCTTTGATTCTAATTTGTAACATTTTAATTTTTTTAAGAGTTTTTTGTTACTAATAATTCTGAGATGGTAAAATATAGTATCTCTTTTATTTTTCCTGAAAACTTTTTCTGTTTTTCTCTAATATACCAAAAAAAAGAGAGATATTGGCACACTTGAATTTTATTTTTTGATCATCACTGAAATGGTGGAAGGTTAATGCTACTAACACAGCTTTTTCTTATTATTCAGATTTGTTATTTTGCTCTATAATTATATCACAGTGGAGTTGTTGGTTAAAAACAAACTTCATCAACTTAACTTTTTTGGTTTTTTAGGGTGAAACCACAAAATGGTTTGTTTTTTTAGTGTCCTATTGGGGTGAACAAATTGGCCAGAAAGTTAAGAAGATTTGTGACTGGTAAGAAGTAAAACTAATATATATAATTTCTTTATACCTGGGTTATTTTCTTGTTAGTTTTCCCCCTGCTCCCCTTCCTTTTAACTGTTGATTTTTTAGGCAAGGTTTTTGAAGTTAAATTTGTTCCTCCCCTCCCATTGCATCTAGCTTTATAATTATGCAATATACAAATAAATGTATGAGTCATTTTATCTGCAGTCCCTATTAAGTGCAGGCGAAGTACTGATTCTCTCAGTTGAATCTGTTCAATGGTTATTAAATGGTGTGTTGCAGATTTGGCTAGGGCGTGGGGTTGGGTGATGTGTTTTGTTTTAGTTTGGTTATTTAACACAAACTTCTGGTTTTTATAGCTATCACTGTCATGTGTATCCCTATCCAAATAACATGGAGGAGCGCAGGGCAGTGGTTGAAGGACTAAATGTTCGTATTCAGGATCTTCATACTGTGAGTAAATAACAGTATTCCCTTTGCTGTAGTTATTGCACCATAGGAAATCATTTGACGAATCACAGCATTAAATACATGAGTATGTTTCTAAAATACATACAGCTTTGGATCTGAACATGACTGTATGTCATGTCCCTGGTCTCGTGTTGCATGATTCTGTTAAACTTCAGGGCACTTGGCATTGCCTTCTGTTTTAAGCAGTGGTTAGCGTGCCCTCCTACAAACGTGATCCGTCATTGGACAAATACTCGGTGCTCTTACTGTGGTTACCATAACCACTGTTACATTTTCAATGAAATCTTTTTGTTTTTTTCTTGGACAAAGGTGCTGCATAAAACTGAGGATTACTTACGCCAAGTCTTGTGTAAAGCATCTGAATCCATCTATACATGGGTTATCCAAGTGAAAAAGATGAAAGCCATTTATCATGTACTCAACCTGTGCAGTTTTGATGTCACAAATAAATGTTTAATTGCTGAGGTTTGGTGTCCAGTGGCTGATCTGCAAAATTTGCGCCATGCGTTGGAGAAGGTTCAGTAAGTCAGCTGAATGCTCACTGATGTTAAAGCTTTTGTCTTGAACTAACTATACAGATAAGGAAAGAAAATAATTATTTTAAATAGGCTAAAAGTAGGCACAGGCAGGTTTGGGTCTCTATAAACTCAAGTCAAACAATTTCTTTATAAGCAGAGCCTTTATTTAGTGTTGTGTGTGGTGGTTTGTTGTTTTATTGTTGTTTTGTTTTTCTTGAATACCTTCTGTGTTGAACCCAAGTCTGACTGAGCTCACAATGCTATTTGCAGTCAAGTAGAAGGTGCTAATTCCCTTGCATTATTTGTGTTGAGTGCAGCTCTGTCTTTGTTTTATAAGAGAGAATTTTTAGTAACAAATCTTTGTTTTATAATATTGACTGATGAGTGTCGTTTGATGTTTCGTATAAAGTAAGGATTAGAACACTGTACATAATCAGTGTTTTTAGAGGAACAGATCAATGTAATTTTTTTTAAGAAGGCACAAAGGGATAAATGTTAAACTTGGGGCTTAATTTAGGGATGTTTCAGGATCAGTGAAACTGCTGATAGAGGAAATGTTTTCACTTTGATTAGATTAAGCATCAACTGAGTTTTTACATAAATGTGTCTTCTTTCTGTCTGTAATTAGAGGAAGAGTGGGGCTACAATTTCTTCATTCATGAATACCATCCCAACAACACAACCTCCTCCAACTTTGATACGTACCAATAAATTCACCTCAGGATTCCAAAACATTGTTGATGCTTATGGAGTTGGAAACTATGGGGAAGTTAATCCAGGTTGGTCCTTCTGAAATCTGAACTGTGAGCTGTGCTGTCATTACTGCTTGCCTTATTATGTGTTTAAATACCTTGCTGAGCTGGACACTAGTAAAGACAAAACGGTGACAACCATACTGCTTATTAGTAGCTGTTTTAAAATTTCAATAGCTCATCAAAAATACAAATGGTGCTCCAAGCAGTAAGATGGGATTTGATTTTGCTGCATTATTTTAGCATTAAGGATGCTGATAATAGCTGTATAATGTTTCTTTATATGTTTTACCTTGGATAAGATACGTAGGGGGAAAAAGAAAACTTTGGTAATGGCTATTGATCGTACTGAAGCATGGAGCTCATCACTTGAAAAAATCCAGCTTGTTGTATAGCCCAGTTAGTTTAATGTCTTTAGGTATTTTTGTAGCTACGTTGACTATGTCATGCTATACAGGAGAATGTACATTATAATACAGAGCCAAAATAGCCACGGAGGAAGAACTGTTTGTTTGGTTTTTATTTCCTGGGCTCACATTATTATCCTCAGAATTGTCAGCTAATGCTCAACTGCAGAGTTGTCATTACTAAGGGATATACAATAAGAAGCTTTAAACTGAGTTAAATTTGTAGTGTGGGGGAAAGGTCTATTAGTAGGGGGTGAAATGTCTTTCAAACTTAAAGCTGAAAATTGTTTGAGAGGTTAAAGTAGTTGAATTGCTTAGGCATAATTCAGATAGCAACATCATCTGTTGTGCTACGTGCCTGAAATCTGTTATGTTGTCATTTCAGCTCTCTATACCATCATCACTTTTCCCTTTCTGTTTGCGGTTATGTTTGGAGACTTTGGGCATGGTCTGCTAATGTTCATATTTGCGCTCCTGACAATACTGTATGAAAACCACCCTAGATTACAAAGATCACAAGATGAGGTAAAAGGAATTACAAATAATTTACTCCCCATCCAGCAAGATAACTTCAATTGAATAGTTACTATGTTTCTGAAAAGTACTATTTATTGCACGTGTATTAGACAGGGTTTTTTTTTTTTCCCTTTGTTTCGGGATTTTCTGTGTTTAAAGTTGCTATGTTCCTCAATGTGATATCTTAACAAACTGTTCACTTTTTTTGAAAGGACAGAAATAATCAAGTTGGAATGAAAGACTGACAAAAATTAGTTGATACTGTTGGGCTTGTCTTTCCTTCTGCTAGGGCTACTTAGTGATGTGTGTGTTTTGCAGAATGTAATTACAGTGACTAACATGAGGAGAAAATGATTTTTCAAATTCCATCTTCTTTTATTGTTTCTGAAAGGGAGTTGTAGTTTGAAATGTATTAAACTTAATTTTAATTTTTTAAGCATATGGGGTTGGAATGCAGAACACCTGTGTCTCATTAGAATTATATTTAATTAAGAATGGCTGCAAATGTCTAACTTCTGGAAAACTAGTCCCAGGAAGGAAACATGGCTTTAAAAGTGTATTCGTTAGCGTAACGATGCCAATGAGAAAAGTCTCAGTTTGTGTCATGGGAGCTTGCATGGGGACTTCAAATCTCTGTATTCAATTTAAACCACAGTTATCTTTCAGAATATACTTCTTGCTGCTAGCTCTGTTTCCTAATGCACATAAACCTTTGCATATAAATCACTTGACATAAAGCTGTGAATGTGGGGAGATGAATTGCACCCATTTGGTGACTGACATTTGTAAATTGCAAGTTCACATGCTTAAAGCAAAATTCTCTGTGTTACATCTTGGTTGGCCTTAGATTTCTTCATATTCCTTAATGACTATTCGCAAGAATTTTTAGTTTTTACAAGTCTTTGTATGACCAAAAATGCATTTCTCTTAGAAATGTGTAGATAACGATTGTTCACATAGCAGATGATGTTCTCTATTTTTTCTTTTTTCCAATACTTACAGATAATGAAAATGTTGTTTGAAGGCCGATATGTTATTTTATTAATGGGTCTGTTTTCTGTATACACTGGATTGATCTATAATGACTGTTTTTCAAAGTCGTTAAATATATTTGGTTCTGGATGGAATGTTTCAGCAATGTTTGAACAGGTTTGGAGGTGAGTGGCATGCCTCTGCTTGCTATACC
The DNA here is from genome assembly GCF_018139145.2 of Gymnogyps californianus. Taxonomy (NCBI): domain Eukaryota; kingdom Metazoa; phylum Chordata; class Aves; order Accipitriformes; family Cathartidae; genus Gymnogyps; species Gymnogyps californianus. The sequence continues at coordinate 12,912,995 of NC_059486.1, read as the reverse complement.
ATTAAACAAAAATGTACTTCCTGCAACAGTTTAACCCTTTTGCTCCCCATTTTAACTGTCCTTTTATTGAGAGTAGTAAGTAAATGTAGTGAAATCTAGCAAAATCTGGTTGTTAAAGTAGCAAGTGCTAGTGCACTAAGGGCTGATACATCTATGCTTAGAATAAAAAAGGCAGTAATAGTTATTTAAAAACAAAAAATCAAATTGCTCATTATCTTAAATTGGGAAATCCACAGAGAACACAATTTCTTGCAAAACCACTACTAGAATTTGATGATATTCAGTCAATCTGTCAGGTTAATCTTGTATTTATCAGTGCTGCTTTACTGGATTTACATGTCCTCAGTCACCTGGAACATTTTCTACAGTATTATCATTTGGTATAGATGACAATCAGTCTTCTCCTGGAACAAATTCTGTTGCAATACCCTAATGCTATATGCTAGCTAGTAACTTTTAGTGATTAAAAACTGCAGCTGGCATAGTATCTTTTTATTGGTAGTAAGAACTTGCACCTAATTTTATGAGGTGATATTTCTAGGGTTTATTCAGTCTCTAAACCTTCTTAGGTGTGTTTTGCCTTTTTTTGTGGTCTCACAGAGGTGTTCTTATGAATGGCTGGAGACTTCAGTAGTATTGTAAAATCCTACCAGAAGGCACTAGGACTTTGTCTTGTCATGTATTCTTTTTATTCATAAAAAGTGCACTGCCTCCTGTGTTATGGTTTGTCTTTATGCTAATGGTTTTAGTTTGTCTCCAATTATTATATTTTCCAGGAGAGGTTCCTGAATATATATATCTCTCTCTATATATATCTCAGATTTTGAGAGGAATACAAAACATAGGGCTAGTTTTGGAGAAATTTGTCCTAGGTCATGCTTGTGGAATGAATAGCCAAGCAGCATTAGCATCTACTGTAAAAAAAAATTAACAATTAATGAAATAAATTAATTACCTAGCAATCATTAGTCTCTGCACAGCTTTTCTTGATAGCCTACTTTTTTCTTTCTTTTTTTTTTTTTTTTTTTTTTTTTACACTATGCGAATTGTCAAACTACTTTTTCACGAAGTGGGATAACCTAGTTGTTTTGGTTATGCCCTTTGGTATTTAAATGTTCACAGCTTGCATCTCATTTTGCTTCAAAAACAGGAAGTGGCTTAAAAGAGTAGAGTCAAAACCACTGACTTTGGTTAAAATGTGAACAGGTTGTGAGTGCTGTGTTAACTAAAAACTATATGAAGTTAGAGTGGAAACTCATCCAAATGCAAAAGGGAAAAAAGATATCAATTATTCTTTGGGTGTTTGTAGTGAATTTTATCTAAAAGCAAATTCTGAGCTTTTAAAATGAAACTTTCCATTCTAGGAGAATGAGGAATAAAATCCAGAAACTTGCCTTTCAAAGACAGTTAGTACAAATTAAGCCCAGATTGTGAGTTTGTAGAGTTTGGGGGGTGGTGGGGGTGGGGGTGTTGCTATTGTTTTTATTAGCCAGGCCCTTTGTGCTTAGAAATTCTTTTAAAGTCTGACAGTGGGTGAGCTAGTCATATAAAGGAAAGCAGGAGTGGTGTCCTGCAGAACTGAAAGTATATGTTGTCACTGTGTGTCAGATCTGATTGTGTTTTTCTTTCTCTGCAGTCTTGAGGATCTGAAGTCTAATCAATTTTTAACACTGGATCCAAATGTTACTGGTGTATACAATGGAGCTTATCCCTTTGGAATTGATCCGGTTAGTTTTATTCTTTTAAATTATCCATTTGTGATGATCAGTCATTTGTAAATTAGATTTTAGTATGTGTATGAGGAAGATAAATCTTACTATGGAAAAAAAACATTTCTGCTTGCATTCTCCATTCAAAAAGAGCTTTTCCCTTAACGAGTCAAAGAAAGCTTTCGCTGTTTCCATGAAACTCAAATTTCAGTTGTGGTCCCCGTTTGAGGTAGAATTCTGGTCTCCGATAGAGAAAGGATACTGTTTAATTCCTTCTGTTACACTGCTCTTTAATGCTAGTTTTGTCTTCTCTTCTTCAGATATGGAATTTGGCAAGCAACCGTCTCAGTTTTTTAAATTCTTTCAAAATGAAAATGTCTGTGATTTTTGGAGTGACTCACATGACGTTTGGAGTTGTATTGGGGGTATTTAACCACTTGTAAGTACAAGAAGTTAAGATAATAATAACATTATAGTTTTTGTCAAGTCTTGAATTATAACAGTTAATCTGGTAAGAGAAACTGAAACAATTTTTTAAAAACAGAATAATAGTAATTGTGAAAACTGTTCTTAAAAGACAGTAACAGAGAGGTCTTCCTTCACATAAATAAGATGATGGATCAGTATTATGCCAAAAAATCTGAAGACATGGATTAATACAACATTTTATTTCACTTGTTGCTAAATAGAGATACATGCCTCTTATGGTCTTCATTTCCACTGAAATACCTGATTAAAATTTCACTGAATATGAAGAAATTGGTTCTGGATTGTAATTTCAGTCTTGCTGTTTAAAAGTTCTGGGTACTGTTCTGTTTTATTGAAATCATGTTTGGGCCATGTATTTATCTTGATCTGTCTTTGTAAAACTTATTTTTCATTTTTTCCCCATTTTTATCTTTTAGGCATTTCAAGAAGAAGTATAATATTTATTTGGTTTTTCTTCCTGAACTTTTATTCATGATGTGCATCTTTGGCTACCTTGTGTTTATGATCTTCTTTAAATGGTTAGCGTACTCTGCAGAGGACTCTACCTCTGCTCCTAGTATTCTGATTCAATTTATTAACATGTTCCTGTTTCCTGATGGTGAAACAGAGGTCTTCTACACCGGACAGGTTAGTAGTGCTGTTACAAGCTTCTGAAGATGCTGTTGTTCCCTGTGCAGGTAACACTTCACCAGTCATGAAAGGCTGATGGCTGAGTGTTCTCCTGGGAAGGGGAATGTATCAGACTAAGGGGAAATTGAATAAACGTTATGATTAAATAACATATTTACTCTTTAATTGGTTGTAAGATTTTACATAGTGACTTCTGAAAATGCCTGTTTCTAGAACAAAATCTCCCAGGTTAAAATTAAGGCTAGAGAACAGAGTCTCATGCTTGTAATTTTGATGCTTTTCTGTATGCTGTAAATAATCTTACTAAACTGAGTATCAGTAATGCCTTAATCTAGAACCTGGTCCTGAAGATGCTGGATGTCTGTAACCCAGTTTAAGGGCGTGATTAATTAAAATACTTATGTGCATGTTCAGTTTGGAGTACAGGCCCCCTGAAATCAGTAGCATTTTTCTTATGCTTGAACAGGCCTTTAAAGGAGAATGGGAAGGCTTTTCCTACTTTTGATTTTGTGATCTAATTGAATTTTTTCTTTCCCTCTCAAACAGGTTGCTCTGCAGAGGTTTTTACTTAGTATTGCTTTTCTTTCTGTTCCTGTAATGCTTTTTGGTAAACCACTTTATTTATATTGGTTGCACAGTGGAGGCCGAGGCATTAGAATGTACAGGGTAAGTATTGAGAGACATATGCACATTTCTTTAGTATAGAAGAATTCAGCTGGTGTTGTATTGCATAGAGAGTAATGTCCTTACTAGATATTTCTACTCAACTTGGAAAGTTTTTGACTGTAACACAAATAGTACTTTGTTACTCTAGCTCTCTTTTTGCCTTTGCCTGCGACTACTTTAAATAAATTTTAAAAATTACACTGGCAGTCCACTTGAAGACACGATACATTTCTGTTTTGTAGAGAGGCTACAAGCTAATTCGAAAAGAAAGTGAAGAAGAGCTTTCTCTGCTGAGATGTCATGATGTAGAAGAAGGAAGCAGTCATTCAGACAGTGGGCACAGAGAGGGGGATGGAGAGGAGGTAATGCTTTTACTTAATCTCTAGTTTGTATGTCCTTAAAAGCAAATTAGAAGTGGAAAATCAAGAAGATGACCTGTACAGTGAGTGCCTGGAAGTTTTCAAGAAAATCAGCTGAGCCTTTGCAAGGACCTTGATGCTTGAATGCAATTTACTTATTTTTATTTGTTGCTATTTTATCATTATTTCTTGGTATATTCAGATTGCTACAGTAAACCAATCTATCTGTAGTGGAGAACAGAAGAGTGCTTTATTTGCATCTACAGACTGCATCTAAGACTGTAGGTTTTCTTAAATTGAAGAGTGGGATAAAAATCCTGGCTTTTGTATGGTTTTATGGATTCTTAAAATTAAGGCAAGAGGACGACTGCCCAGCTTCCTGTTAATTAATCTTGGCTTTTCATCCAGACAAAAGTCTTTTTATGTCTGCAAATTACATCTTGTGATGAGGATTATTGCTAATGGGGGTTGAGAGACATGGATGGCATTCTTAGTCCCCAGCTATTGCTGCTGTTTAGTTTGGGCAAACTTTTAAAGGTCTTGACTGATTCCGCTGATTTCATGTGAATTGAAAGACAAAAAATTGCTTCAGTTTCCCAGTGTGCAGACTATGTATAGTACTTGCTTCACTGGGGTAGTAGACTCTTGCTTCTTATGTATAGAAAATACAAGAATTGTTTGCTTAAATAAAATGTGTCATAGTTCCATGCAAAGTAAATGTTGACATTTGTAGTAGTATTAGTCTTGGAACTCTTTGTTAGCAACAAGTATGTATATTTAGAGTTTACAGTATTAATGTAGTTATTTTTCTATCACTAGCATTACTAATAACCCTGCTTTTAAAGATGCAGAAATTGACATTGTAAACTTACAACCTCAATAGAATGGGAATTAGAACCATGGCTGGTTTTACTACTTAGAGTTTTCAAGTATTAGATCATATTCCTTGTGGAAGACATAAATTGCATTCATTTTCATCTGTCAACAAAGTAATTGGGGAAACTAACTGGGAAACTATAGCATCTGATTTTTTTTTTTTTTTAATGTTGTCGCTGTAATAAGGATCTTAAACATTGAATCATTAAACATTGATATGAAATCAATGTATTACCCTTTAATGGAATTTTTCTTCCATGTATATTAAGATTTGCAGATAAATGTTTTTGTTCTCTCGTGCTGTACTCGGTTGTTTCAATGGATACAATTTTTTTTTAATTTTTTAGCTTAATTTTGCAGATGTGTTTATGAATCAAGCAATTCATACCATTGAATACTGTCTAGGATGTATTTCTAATACAGCCTCATACCTGAGACTCTGGGCATTAAGTCTCGCTCATGCACGTAAGTGGGGGTTTTGTTGGTTGGTTGGGTTTTTTCCATCTGTCTTGATTTTTTTATTGCTGGTTAGAGGGAGGCTGGCCTGTTGAAGTGATACAACTATGAAATTATCTTTTTCTTAATTTAAAAAAATTCCCTGTTTAAACTAATTGTGATCTATGGAAAGCCCCCAAACTAAAATTATGACTTATTGTTTGGAATCTAGTTATTTTCTTCATCGATAGCTCTGTGTTGTAAAGAGGCTGATTATCTGAGCACAGCGTTACCTCACATAATAGTGACACTATCAGTAGTCACAGTACCATTTCCTATTTCCCATTGATTGACCAGTTTGGAAGATATTTAGGCACTTGCTAATGGTGTCATGGTGTAAACTGTTGCCATCAGTAGATCTCATTTTGAAACTGAGATGTACTGTTTAAGTATTTGGGGCGGGGGGGGCCGCAACTAACTGGGGTGGGGGATTGCTTATAGTTCCCATGTTCAGCAGATCCTGTAATATTGTTTAAACTAGAATACAGGTCAGTTAGAGTAGCTCACTGGGTGAATGTATGCAATATCAACATTAATTATGAAAATTCTTTTTTAATAGAGTTATCAGAAGTTCTGTGGCAAATGGTGATGAGAGTGGGTCTTCGTGTGGATACAACGTATGGTGTCTTACTGCTAGTCCCTGTTCTAGCCTTTTTTGCTGTGCTAACGGTTTTTATTCTTTTGGTCATGGAGGGGCTTTCTGCTTTTCTCCATGCTATACGACTTCACTGGTAAGTTCATTTTTTCTTTATACCACTTTAGTGTATACTGGCTTGTTGAAGAGGAATTTTTGTGTCAAAATATTAGGTGCATTATTAAAAAGTGTAAAATTCAACAGCCTCGTGCTACTGTAATAGATTTATTTAATCATATTAAATAAATGGCTTGTTAGTTGAATGTGATTGTTCCTCTGGAATATTTTCAGTAAATTAAAATACTATATTGGCTTATGATGCACATTAACCTCAGCCACATTCAGAGTTGATTTTGGTGCAAACTATGAGTACATTTGATTTATAGTATTGCAGCTTTTCATACTGTAGAATATTACTAACGTGGATAAGTATGTTTAATGTCAGTATGGTTATATCTCTAAATGACTTCAGTCTATTTTATTTATTTGGTTCAACAGAACATTTACATTAGTGAGCAAAACTTCTGCTAAAGTGGGGCTGCCCACCCTTAAGTGTTTTAATCCTTTCTTAGTCTTAATATCATGAGCTCTGCACATTCGAGTGGATTCAGAGAATATTTAGTTTGAAACCTGATGAAATTTACAGTATAAGAAAAGGCAGACATAAACACAAGAGGCAGAGCTGTATGCATTAGAGTATTGTCCTCATGATATTGTATATTTGCAAAACAATTAGCTGCAACTAACTCGAAAACAAATTAGTAAGACAGAAGTGAGAAATGAGCCGTTACAGCACAATGTCAGTGTGTTTGGGTCTCTTGAGAAACATGAAATTTGCCTGGGACTGGGACAGGAAGGTTAAATAGCTGCACAGAAAGCATAAGTGACAGGACTAGGATTGGTTTTGTTCAGCCTCTTGTGTTGCACAGTTCTATCCCTTGACAACAGGTCGTTTTGGATTAATATACAGATTCTGTTGGTTTTTTTTTTTTTGTCTCGTTTCAGGGTGGAATTTCAGAACAAATTCTACTCTGGTGGAGGATACAAGTTTACGCCTTTCTCTTTTAAGCACATTTCTTTACATTTTAATAAAGATGATACGGCATAGTTTGGTTGCTGTCAGCAGAAATGTTTGGAATTGTCTGCAAATAATCATGTGATTGGATCTCACCTATGAAAGGTTTCTTGCAGGACAAAGTGGTTTTCACTGATTGCCTTATAATGCAGCCAAATAATTCTGTAATATATACCTCCCATAGAAATACATAGCAGATCTGGAGCATCTTGTAAAGTATATAGATATAAAATGTACATTTTTCTTGATAAACTAATGTTGTAAATTAATTTTATTCTTTAAAGAAAAAAAAGTTGTTACTGCTTGTACTAAAACCAGTGTAGGCATTTTTTTTTTTTGTTGAGGCTGTTTATTTTCTTCAATGGTTACTTTTAAGTTATCTGAAAGACTTTTCATCATATTAAACATTCATTACTAATCACATACTTTAAGTAAGCTACCGTCTCATGCATTTCGGGAACAATTTAGCAATGCAACAGAAGCAATGTGTGTTTTCAGTATCTATTCCAGAAGGATTATGAAATGTAAATTTATACACAGCAGTGCACTGTGGTCTTTTTTGGCCACATTTAAAATTGCACCAAAAATGTTAACTGTTTATTCTGAGTTCTGCCCAGAGTTATTACTTTATTCTTTCAGAAGCCACAGTGATATTTAATGTTATGGAAGAAGGCAGGATTAGAAGTGGAGACTGGAAGTATTAGCCCTCTTACTTCCCTGTAGTGAGGTGCTTTCTGATACGTGCTGTTCTGCAAAGTGAGTTGCGTGCAGCCCATCACTTGTGGTGACCTTGATGGGTAAAAGCCTCAGAAAAAGTCTTGCGCTGTCTGGATGAGGACTCAAATAAAAGAATGCCTATGAGAAATTTTTATCCCGAGTTTCCTGAAATTTTTATGCAGAGTTTCTACTCCTAGGAAAAACTTTTGCACGGGGAATGAAGAATTGGCCTTGATCCGTGTTTATGTTTGGCTGTAAGGACATGCATACAGTGTTACTTAGCTGATGTTGTTGAACCAAAGTTTATACTGAATAGGTGGAAAGGGGTCATTTTGTATTATTTTTTTGTATCAGTGTGAAAATGGGGATATTACCATAATGTTTTAACATCTGTGCCATAAGAACGGCGTAAGTTAAATTTTGCACTTGTTTCATACGAATTCCGAATAAAACCTCGTTTGCCCTGTTCAGAGCGGGCCCTTATGTTTGTACATAGCCTTTTCCCTGCACCTGGCAACGCTGGAGAGGCACCCTCCACGCGGGGAGCCCTTCCCGGTCCCCCGTGTCCCCTCTGGCTGAGGCGCTCCCCGTGTTTCCCGCCGAGGCGGGCTCGGAGCCCACGGGGCGGCCGGGACTGAGGTAAAAGAACGCCCGTGAGGGGCGGCGGGAACGCGGCCGGGCGAGGCGGGCGTTGGGCGGGCGGCGGCCTCCTGAGGCGGGCGTCGGGCGGGCCGCGGCCGTCGCTCCTCCCTAGCCCGTTGCCGTGACCACCGGGAGGCGTCGGGCGGGCCCCCGGGGTTTGCCGCCATGAGCCTGGACGATGTGCGGCTGCAGTGGCTGCGGGACCGAGTGCTCGCCGTCCTGGGGCTGACCGATCCGGCGCCTGTCGAGGAGCTGCTGAACCGCGGCGACGGCGAGGAGGCACGGACTGTGCTGCGCTTTTTCGACCGTGGCACCGAGACCAGGGACAATGAGAGTGAGGCAGGCACGGCGCTGCTGCTGCTGCGGGCCCAGCGGCGCGGCGAGGAGGCAGTGGGTGAGGCCCCCCGCTGCCCCGGCCTGCTGAGCCCTCCCCTGGGCACTGCCTGACCCCGAGCCCCTTCACTCTGTCCTTCCCTCCCCAACTCCGTTTCCCCCTCCTGCAGGCCCCTATTTGTCCCATCTACTGAGTCCTAGCCCCATTAGCCCTCTCCTTACCCCTTTCCCTGCCTCTCCATCCCTTGGGCTGTGTCCAGTCCTCCTGAACCCCTTCTATCCCACCCATTTCCAGACCTTTCTCCTCTCTGATTGTGCCTTGGTGGGATTTGCACCATCCCCACTGCAGAGTGGTTATATCGTGATTTCCTCCCATTTTGTGTGTGTGCAGATACAGGTGACACAGATGAGTTTGCAGATGAGCAGCAGGAGGAAGGCCTAGATAACCTGTTTCCTGAGCAGTTGACTGAAGCAGCCTCCTCTGTGCCATTGGAAGGAAGTAGGTGGTTTGAGTGGCCAAAGTGTAGTCATTGCAGGCCATACTGCTTGTGGGCACTGTGACTAGCTAACGTAGCTCTCTTAAGCAGATCCAGCAGTATCTGTGACATCAACAGCTGCTTTTCCCAGGAAAGCAGATCTGATTTTGTGGATAGTGTCCTGGGCAGTGTGGCTAATTAATGTTTTCTCAAGAGCTTCTGCCTCAGGATACTCCTTTGAAAGAAACCTATCCTAGTTTGGCTCTTCCATCTTTTCCAAACAGATGGAAAGAAAGAGACTGACTGGGATGAACAAAATTAACCCGCAAACACAGATCTTCCATCCAGTCTTTGTCTGTGACGTCTTTTACTGGCTTTATCATTTCAGATTTTTAGAGATTAATTTTATTAAATAGAATGAATATGTTCCCTTTAGTAGGAATGAACTAATTCCCCTTGTCTTAAGAGTTGCAAGCTCTCCTCTTTATTCTGATGCGGTTTATTGAGGATAAAAGTGGTGGTCCTGTAAAGAGTTAAGATTGCTCCAGTACTTGAACCACAGTATTGCAGAGAAGCCTTTCATAAAAAATTGGAAAAAAATAAAAGCGATAGAAAGGGTGTCAGAAGAGAGCAATGATTTTCCATGGCTCCGAGATTCTGTTCTCTTCTCTGCTGCCAGTATCTGTGTAACTCCCACAAAGCTTCTGAAACAGTAACTTGCAGAAGCAGAGAGTCATGGCCTGGTATTTTATATCCATAAAATAATTTTGTTCACACTGTGTAAAAAAGATAGGACCACGACAGTTAAGTGCACCCTGGTGTGGGTATAAGTAGACTAAAGGAATGATACAATTCACCTTCCCACTCTGCACCTCTGAATGGAGGCAGCTGCAATGCTGCAGGTTAATGCTCAAAAGCAGTAAGACAGGGAGAATTATTATTGCTCGATAATAATATCAGCACACAAAGGGGCATGACCTTTCCAGCTGGGGATGCAGCTATACCTTTTCCACTTCTTTTAAGTGTCCAGAAGCCTGTGCTGAAAGGGGAAGAAGACATGGTGCACCTTCTGAAAGACAGTATAAAATAAAGTTTGAAATTCTTGACTGGCCCTGGAATTCATGCAGTTGTTCCTGCGTTACAGTGTCTTCACCATCACTTCTTGGTGATGACATAACTACAAACATTTTCCACATCATAGAACTGGCACGACAAAACCCTTAATTATTTACATTTCCTTTTACAAAGTGGTTTCATCTTGAAACGTGCTAATCTACTTATTTTGTCATAAAAATAAATTGCATTGGAAAATGCTGGTAAGGATATTCTAAATAAAGACCAATTGCCTGTGGAGTGCAGTATAGTCACTTGCTTATTTGGATTCAGTTCTTCAGCAATAGTGCTGTCCTATGGGAAAATGTACGATTAACACCAAGTTTGGATGGCTGGTTTTTGAAAGGTGATGCTGAAGATGGAAGAAAATGCTCAGTCATTTAGTTTGAGAAGAAAATTGGAAGGATCCATCTTATATGCATGGAATATCTGTTCTTTAATTGAGTTCTCTTGTGTTATTCTTTCTTAGGGATGACTCAGAAAAGTAAGAGATTGCCTCTGCTATCTACAGACAATGAAAGTGTGTCAGGTCATGTATCAACTCTCTCTAGTGGGTCTGAATTGAGTAAACTGGAACAAAGATTTACAACTGACACTATGGAACACACACCGCAGGTAAGTCTGTTGTATTTCACTGTGCTTTTGTGAGCATGAAGATACTGGCTTTCTGATGCAAATGTTTCAGTAAAACTGGTAGGCAAATTAAGCGGGTACGTGGCAGAGCAAGTACTCAGAGCGGAATGGAACATTTTACAAAACCAATGGCCTGTGGTGTCTGCCATAGCCTCTCACGTTGACTGACAAGACATTACAAAGGTAATTTACTTGGCAAAACGCTGACTTTTGGTGAGAAAACGCAGCAGTGAGTTACTCAGGTACTGCATTAGCTATTCCCAGAGTTGCTTGTAAAAGAAAAGTTGCGCTTAGAATAATTGCTAAAGTCACCATGGGAGAAGCATGTAAGGAACAGTGAAGAAAGGCTTTTGTACCTCAAGTCTTTTACATAATTAGATGGTCAGGATGGAGTCTGGGGTTTCTAACTAAACTTGGTTTATGACTGAGATGCAGGTGGAAGGGGAGTAGGTGCTTGCATGTTCTCAGAAAGGTACAGGGGGGCGGGCATTCAAGTGCTTTCTGGTTTCTTATGTTTCACGCGCTAATGCTTTTAGTCCTGTTGGTCTGGAAATCAACATTGTTTCCAAAGCTGATGATTTTTACTGTTAGCTGAGTGATTTTTAAACATTTCATTTATGTTAGTTTACTTGGACAGCAATGTGAAGATAATGGAGTTAAACTAATGATTCTGGCCTACTGCTCACAGCAGGCAAACATTTTCTTGCTGTTAAGAAATGTGGCAGCAAACAGTAGTAGTCATACTTCCTTTTTATTTTCTGTTTCAGCTACAAGAACGGAGAGTTGACAAAGTGTGTTTCTACGTGGCTCTTGATGAAATTCCTGAAGAATTTGTGTCAGATTTTACTGTATATTTTCTGAGAGACACTGAAGGTATGTGCCCTGAATGACTGCAGGCTCAGCGTTTTCAGTCTTTCCATTAAACAGTACTTCACATTGAGAAAAGGTGATAGTAGCTGGGATTCAGGATGGTGCATATCCAGCTTAATTAACTGGGTACCAATAGTCTCAGAGTAGAACCAGGAATCAGGAATGTTTTTCATATTAAATTTATGGGAAGTTACTTATCTTCCGCATTTTACCAGCAAGGATGAAGCTTTTGTGCTGCACTCAGAGGAACTAAGAAGATTTATTTACTACAACTGCTAGAACTGTGTAAAGTGTTTTGAGGATGAGAAGCTGTATGTGAAAGTTAGACTATAAGGTGGTGATAAGCACGACTGGGGTATCAGACTTCCTGACCTGACTCAAATTCTGATACACAACAGCAGCATGTTTCATTCTGATAGTTCATACTTTTATCACAAAACCAATGACGAGTTATTCCAGCATCGGGAGTAGGTCTGGTTCTGGTCACAATCAGACCTCAGTATCTAGCTCTAGCCCCATAGGAAACAGTTTCTACACTAAAGCAAAGAGGTATTTCCACACCTATATCCAGGAACTGTCAACAGTATGTTAACTCTAATTTAGTGCCAGAGACTGGCCCCAGCATAAACATTTATGTGGGCTCAGCGAGGAGCAACATGTGTGGTTTGAAGCTACAAACTATTTTGTATGTGCCTATTAGATTCAGTTTTTCTAGAAACAGGACATTTGAGAAAAAAAGAAAATTATGATAATGTATTTGGTCATTTTATGGCAGTTCTGTACAAGATATTCCTGGTCTGTCTGTAGAATAGGAGTTCAAATCAAGGCCACTGTTTTGTTTGAACAGAAAACGATTTCCTAACTGTAAGGCTGGATTGTAAAGACTTAGAGTCAGATGATGACACTTAGGTATTTTTCTGCCCTTTCTGAAAAAGCATTAAAACCAGCACTAGTTTTGAAAGTGACTTGCATCAAACCTAGTTTATTGCAAACAGTTTGTTTTATTGGAGTTTTAGCTTATTATGGAAAGGACTTTATGCTTTATGCTTTCTGTATCAAATAGTTAGATTTATGCTAATTGTTTGTATACTGTTTAGAAAGAGTTACTGAGCCTAATGACCTGACTGAAGCTAATGAGGTTCTTCCTAAAGTGATAAAGTTTGGTGTACTGACTGATGATACTCTATTGATGCTAAAGAATGCCATCTCACAGGTAAATGTGTTACAGCTTTTATGTATGGAGTCTTGAGTGTTTCTATGAGTGATTTGCCTATTTAGTATTCTGCTGACCATATGGACTATGCATAAGAAATACTAATATTTAAAGAATGACCTTCATATGCCAAAATGAAGTTTTTGTTAGTCCTTATTTGATACTTTGTTTCCCATATTTTTGTAAAGATGTGGAGACCGGTATTATTTCATTGCCTGGCCCTATATGAGAAACATTTAAGAGCATGACACCAGATACCTTTATTTTTGTGCTGATAGACTTTTGTAAAAGCATGTGGGAGCTATTCCCGTGCAGAACTTGAGCCAGAGAGAATGATGCTAAAGAGGTGAAATGGAGGGAGATGCACTTAAATTAAATTTTAGAACAACATATCCAACGCTTAAGTGAATTGCTAGTAAGCTGACTTTTATTGGTTTCTTTTTTAATATAAACCATCTAATCTATGGTACCTGTTTGAATTATAGGTGTTTTCACCAGCTCTCTCCTATAGTCAGCAGCAGACTCAGGAAACTTCCTTTCATCCGGATAGTGAAAACACAGATTCTGAAAAAAGGAATTTACCCGAGACTGAGCTTGCAGAAGAGAAAGAACAGCCTGTGGAACACTGTAATATTCAGATGAGGAATGAGATTCAAATGAACAGGCAAAAATTCTTAAGTGTTACTCAGCAGACTATACAACAAAATGAAGGCAAGTGTTCTGCCTGTGCCAGTACTGTGGTATTTAGAGTACATGACAGTAGAAAGAGGTTCAACTAGGAATGGCTTTATATAGAATAACAAATACATATAGTTTCTGGGGAAGCTCCAGACCTGATTAAAGTTTCTCTTTGCTGTTTACAGTAGTATTTTTACTGCCCTGAAGCATAGCAGGCAGTATGGGGAAATGGATGAAATCAGTGATAGTCTTTCAAACAATCTGGAGTAAGAATAGGAGAGAGGGTAAACATGCCTCATTGCTTACCAAAGTTCAGGGACTCAGGCCATAGCAGGGTGTAGAAAGTGGTAGACCGAATGAGACTTTCACGTGTTGTTTAGCATCCCTTCTCTGACAGGGGCTACTGTCATGCCATTAAGGAGAGCATAGTGGCCTACGATAGGCAGATGGATAATCTTCTTCAGCAAAACCCTAATCCTAATTCTTAACAGTTAGAGATTAGGTTAAGGCTTGAAAGCTGAGAGCTTTTAATTTATTTCTAGGAATATATCTTTGCTTGCACTGTGTTAACTGTCAAGCAACTGGATGTATTTTGCCATATTCTCAAATAGGCAGAGCAGGTGGTATGTTACCTATCCTCAAGTAGCTACAAAGATGGAAGGCATAAGCCATTTCAGTGATGTTACTTTACCAGTGCTGATGGAACAAGACAGTTAATTCTCTGTGCCTCTTCTTCCAATAGGAGATATTAAACTGGAGATGCCAACTATAAATCTAGATGGAGAAGTGACTGTTCTTGCCACAGTTCCAGAAGTGATTGAAGCTCTGGAAAGTTGTGCAATGACCTGGCAGAAATTAATATCCACAGCTCTAGAGGAACAACTGAAAAAGGTTCCACAGGTAATGTTGCCTGTAACACCAGGCTTCTTTTATTCCCGGAGACATTACTTCATTTCCCCACAAGAATCTCTTTGAATGGTTTGTGCTCATTTTTAATCCATCGTCATGTTTGATTGTTGGAAAGCCATTTACTAATTGATGTGAAGTATAACAAAAGTAGTGAGGAACTGTGTGACTCTGGGAGATAGAATATAAATAGAATATAAAGTAACTCACTGCAGATCCTACCCACACAGGATAACTGTGGAAAACTAAGGCACTTTTGTTATCTGCACTCTTCTAAAGAGCCATAAAGTATTAAAAGCTGCAGTGATTTTTTTTAAATAGAGGACTATATTTTGCTTGAAAAAAGTCATCTCTCTCAAACAAAAAAATTTGAGATCAAAAGGTTCTGATTCTGCAAACACTTACACATATGACTAATACCATTAAACATACCAAGGGATTTCATGTCTACAAAGTTACTTGTGCATAAGCTTTTGCAAGCGTGGACTCTCCAGCTCCAACTCAGGGATATACTCCCCATGAGCAGTTCCCTTTGGTGTGTGTAAAACACTTTTGATTTCAAGGATCTTCTTCTGTCTGCGTTTTTTGCAGGGTTGAATCATATCGGGTTTTTCTCAGCATACAGCATATTGAAAAGAAGGAACAAATATAGTCCTGGTTATAGGTTTTCACTCTTGCATAACGGTAATTTAGAATTTTTATTTTATTCCACGTTACTTGTAGGGTAATGGTCCACTTGCAGAAGTTGACCTCTGGCGTGAAAGAAATGATACTTTAAGTGCTCTTACTGAACAGACAAAACTTCCAGAAGTGCAAAAAGTCTTGGAAATATTACAGGAAGCTGAATCTGAGCATATTGGAGACTTACAGATAGTCTTAAGTGACCTCAGAAAACATCATGTGGAAGCTCTAGATAATGTTAAGTTTCTTTCAACTCTTGAACGCCATTTGAAGGTATGTATCCTTAAGAAAACTTTATGAAGTTTTAACTGTAGTTAACTGAGTTTGATTTCTCTGTTGATATAGTCACCTCTTGTTTATTTTTTTCCTTTTTATCAGCAATAAAGATATACTCTAGCTTTTTTATATTGAATTAAAAAAAGGCTTGCTTATTTTGTTTGAGTTACAGTTGTTCTAATATTTGAAAGCAGAAGCCCAGAGCTGTGAACAGCTTGGTTTGTAAATCACAGCCTTGGGAGAATTTAATAGCATAGCTGAATTGGGGAAAACCAAGATTTCTCTACTCCATTTTTGAGGTAGCTTCTATCACTGATTACAGCTAATGTCTCAATTTTTAAGTTTTATTGAAGATCATGCAAGCATCCAAACAAAGAGTTGAGCCAAAACCAGTCTTGGGATATCTTTTACAGAGAAGAGAATGTTAATAAGACAGGACCTAAAAAGCATTTGGAGCAATAGATGTAGATTTGCACATCCTTAACTGTGTGTGTTACTTGGGCACCAGGGTGTTTCCTTGACTGGGTTATTTATTTAATAATGTCACAGACTTTCTTAACTTCAGGTATCTATAGAGTAAATATTGCTTTATTGAATATGAATTTGTGTATTTTCATGACATCTTATTCACAATATTTATAATACATTTAATAGAATTTAACATATGGCACTGGGTTTAATGTTGTCTTGGATACAATTCCTTCACTGATGAATGCCCTGAGAATGGTATGGATTGTCTCACGGCATTACAACAAGGATGAACGGATGGTACCCCTCATGGAACGAATTGCATGGGAAATTTCAACAAGAGTGTACAAGGCTGTGGATTTACACACACTGTTTAAGTAAGTACTGGATTCCTGTTTAACTAGGCTGTATTTATTAAAAGCTTTGCTTGTTTTACATGAAGTGCGGTAAATAACACTCATCAAATAGGTTTCAGCATGTTTCACTATCTGAAGTTGTATTAGGAGGTCAATTAAAAGTCAATTTATTTTGTAATTTTCATAAATTACTGAATCAGCCCTGAAGAAAGAGATGCTTGTCCTCTTTTGTCTCAAAAGGACATAAATCAATAAAACCAGTAGAATTATAGTGGTAAAAAAGTGGCATAAATATAATCAAAATCAGTCCTGAAATAATATCTCCTTTCAAAATCAGCCACATTGAAGATTAAGACCTCACAGTTATAAGTTTTGCCTAGATCTTGTATAATTAGAAGCTGCTAAACCAAGGTATATTAATCCAGTTGAGATATAATTTTCTATCTGTAGTCTTTCTATCTAGTGTATCTTAACTGTTTTGATTTGATTAATAGAGAAGATAGAGCTGCTGCAAAACAGAAAATAGCAGAAGCCAAAAGCACTCTTGAACAATGGAAGAAATGTTATTTTGCTGTTCGTGCCCAAATTGAAGCATCAGGAAGAGAGCAACACTGGGAATTTGACCGAAAACGTTTATTTGAAAAAACAGATTATATGACTTCAGTCTGTCAAGATCTGTATGATATTTTGCAGGTACTAATATAGACAATAAATAAAGGGATTGTGTGATCAGTGTCTTATTCTGTAGAAGAGATTATTTTGTATTGTAGTTGTTGAAATGTTAACAGTCTTTAGTTTTGTGTTTAAGACCTGAGCAGTGCCTTTGATTCCAACAAAGCTGCACTTAACGCTTGAGACGAAATAAGTCTTCTCAAGGTACTGGTTGAGGAAAGATATTACTGTGTACACTGCTATTATCAACATACAGACTTCTAACAACTGTTTCACAGATTTGCAATTTTCATGGGTTGCTAGCTTAATGATATAATTTTAGATAAAATAACCATTTAAGTATACTATAATATAAAATTTGACCATGTATGAATCAGCATATCAATTGCAGGATAACATATGAATGGAGAGATGCTACGTTTAGGCTAATTTAAGTCAGGGTAACTAGCAATATTAGTGGTCCATCAGTGGTCAGATGCTATAGACTGTGTATGTAAAAACTGCATATGTGAAAAGTGGAATAAAAAGGAGTAATAAATGAGTATTATCTGTTTTAACAACTGAAGTGTTGGGCCTGTAGGGTGGTATTTTTTTTTTCCATAAAGCTACTTAGTGTCTTGTATAGAAATATACATAAATGTAAATCACAGCACAAATTGATCATTCTCTGAGCTGTTTTTATTTTTTAAAGGAAATAATATCAGAAAGATGTGTTAAATGGCGGGAAAAAAAAACCCATTAAAAATAAAGCTTTCTGGTATGTTCTTCTGAATTAACAGGTCATTGAAGAGTTTTACAATATATTTGGTCCTGAACTGAAAGCTGTCACAGGGGATCCAAAACGTATTGATGATCTACTGAAAGGAGTAAATGGGCTAACTAGTCCTATGGAAGAACTGACTTTTGACCCTTTTAGCATCAAAAGTGCACATGACTGGAAATTAATTATGAAAGAATTTAGAGAAGAAGTTTCAGTAAGTACCATATACCGTGATTCTCCCCCGTTACTTCCTATATACAAATTGCTTCTAGAATATCAACATTTTCATTTAAAGAAAATGTAATTTTGCGAAAGAAAAGAATATATGAATAAATAGGTAAATGAAAATGTGAGGAATTTGGCCAATTTTTTAGGTCAGTATTCTGTTTCCAAGTTGTTTTTGTTTATAGTTTCACTTTATCTTGAAAATGGTGAAGCACACTTTGTGTTCATTGGCAGAATTGCTACAGCATGAACGGAGGCTACGTATGACCTCCCTGTACCCATGTGCTGACATGTCTCAATCATGTCCTGCAAAGAAGTAAAACTTCCTTTTCTGGATTCATTCAGTCCTTCACCCCTGGGCTAAGAATACCCACAAAGTACAGATTGTTACAATGTTTTTTGTGATTTATATGCCTGCCCAGCAGACACATTAATTTCCTGCAGCTTACTGGAAAACTATCAGTTTGTTAGTAATTTATAAGACAAAAAATATTAAAAATATGCTTGACCACTATTATAAAAAAGTATTTTCGTTTTGCCTTCCTTTCTTGGTTTTGCGAGACGAATCTCTAAGTGATAGGATTTCTTGGCCTTCTTCCTTTGTTTAGGTTATTGAAGAAGAGACCAAAAACTTTATTGATGAGTCTTTTAAGACCCTTCGATCAGCAGAAGCTGCATTTGACATGCTGTTAAACTTCAAACATATCCGCTCTCGTGAAACGGTTAATAAGCAGATGATGATGAAGTTCAATGATATTTTGGACCAATACTGTAAAGAGGTATTTAATTTAAGGATTTCTTATACAGTACATGAAGCTTTTTACCTAGTGAAAATAATAAATCTGTGTATATGTCTAAATACCTGTATAGTGTCATGTACTATCTGAAAGACTGTAAAGGTTTACAAAATAAACGTAATAATTGCTCTCATTTTTTTTGGAGCCTATTGGAGAAATCATATGGTTAATTTGCTGAAATGGATGTGCATATCTGTGTATGTGTGGCACTGTATGGGAACTGAAAGGTGTTTGCATGTACTCTGAATGCAACAAGGCTTGTGGCTATTCCTTTACCTTGTGAACAGCAGTTCAACAGTAGTCCTTCCTGAGAAAATATATCTTTCACACAAACAAGAGAGGCATGAAAAAAAAAAAAAGAATCGTTTTTATCCTGCTGCTGGAATTAGCTTCAGAGCTTGTGCTGTGTACCAGGTTAGATACTGACCATGGACAAGCAAGTGGAGAAATGATTCTTTGCAATATTTTATTCTCTTCTAGGTCGAAAATGTTAAGCAAATCTTTGTTCAGAACCTCAAGGATCCACCTTTGTACAAGAATCATCCTCCAGTGGCTGGAGCAATATACTGGTCCCGATCTCTTTTCTACCGGATCAAACACACTATTATTCGATTTCAAGAAGTAGAGGAGTTGCTTGCTAGTGAACGTGGAAAGGAAGTATGTTGGTTCTTTTGATATTTAATGAAGGAAGAAATACTTTCTTCATACCCTTCTTCTAAAGATGTGAAAGTGCTCTTATGTGAGGTGAAGTTCCAAGAATGTCTTTGCACACAGCAAGTCATGTTCGACATGAAAAGCTGAGTGGGACCTTCCCGCTGTTTCCCAGAGAGACAGTGACAGAATCAATGACAGAATTCAAGAGCCTGAATTCTCCATCGCCTGCATTAATTGCAAGGCATTACTTGCCCTCTCGTCTAATAAAAATTAGAAACCATATTAAGACACCATATTAAGACAGGTTAGTTGAATATTTCTCATGGTCTTTAAAATGAGTTATACAGAATTTTCCTTTCTAGGTAAAACAAATATATCTTCAAGTGGCCAAGAGGATGAAGGAGTATGAAGATCAAAAATACAGTCAGTGGAGAGATGGGACAGAACAGATACTCCCATTGTTATTGAAAAATACTCTGCTGACTGTCATCACTGGTGGGGCTGCAACCCATGTTAATCCAGAGACTTTTGAGCAGGTGAGATGTAGGAAGATAGTATACCAGACTTCTCTGTGGGGAAGAACAGAAACCTCTCTAATGGTCAGTGAGATTTTTCTAAGAATAATATTTCAAACACAGTTTTTGAAAGGAAAATTTCAAAAGTTCTGAGCTCAGAATTGTTTGTGGTCCTATGTCCTAAGACATAGTTGCTGAATGACCTGGCAAATGGATGAATGTTTTTTCTCTATGTGTTGTTCTGTGCTGTAATTCCTGTTAATTTTTGGGTTTTGGCACAACATCTTTGGGATGTTACATCAAAACTTGGAACTGAAATTAGGTAGAGGTAGCTTCCCAGCAGAGATCACACAGAATCCCGTTCTAACTAAACTTTTGTCTGACTATGAACTTCCACTGGGATTTCTGTTGTAACTGATTGCAGCAGTATGTAAACAGAGGGGATTTGGTTTGTTTCTTGTAATCAGCTTTCACTGAAGTAGTAGTTGGGTATAATTTCTGAAACTAGAATGCTGAGGTTGCTATCGAATTTTAAAGGCGTTTCCACAAGCTCTGAACGTCAGCCATTCTGACTTTTACCTACTGCCTTACCAAACGTCTCCAGGAGCTGACCTTTTCCTTGCATTGTAATGGTTTGGTGTTCCTCTCCTTTCTGCTGCTCTTTCTTGCGTTGTAGAGCTCTGTAACAGAGGAGCCTGTCACCACGAAGAAAAGTGTCCGCTTCATCGTGAATTTTTCTCCCATACTCCAAGAGATTATAATTGAAACAAAGTACATGGAACAACTAGGGTTTCCAGTGCCGGAAATAGCAAGATACGTGGCATTACAGGAAGACAAATATCTTAGGTAAGGCTGTAACAGAGCATCTGCTCACATACAGACTTACAGCAGTGTTTCAAGTGATTTCACTCCAAAGCAGAATGGGCCCTGAGTCATCAAATTTTGGAAATATGAGAGCTCTTAGTGACTTTTTTTTAAGGGTAAAATTACTAATGGCCATGTTGCACTAATAAGCTTTTCTCCAGCGCTGTCTGCATCCTTTACCTTGTACAACTATGTTATACAAATTAACATCTCATTAAAATCTGAGGAAAAACAAGGGAAGTAATTTGTTTTGCAATGAATTGTTAGTGCCATTTAGATTTCAGCTCACATTTAAACTCA
Source organism: Gymnogyps californianus (assembly GCF_018139145.2). NCBI lineage: Eukaryota > Metazoa > Chordata > Aves > Accipitriformes > Cathartidae > Gymnogyps > Gymnogyps californianus. The sequence goes on along the minus strand of NC_059486.1, from coordinate 12,891,913 downwards.
CTGCTGCTTTCTTCTTGTACAGCCTTGAATAAGTCACTTTTGCCCAAATTATCACGGGCATTTAGCACACAAGGTATGCCGATAACAGCCCTAACTCGATTTTAAAGTTCACCTGTTGAGTTCACGTACGTGCTTCAAACTGAGGCTGTCTTAAAAACTTTTCCTGAGTTGGGGCAGGAGAGGTTTGTCTAGCTACTGTTGGACCCATATGAAATTAAAGCAGATTTTGCTTTATATGGAAGTCTGAACAGGAATGATGGAAGTGATCTGCTCTTTGATCTGAGTTCAGAGCTGTATTTCCAGCAAATCATGATTTTTATCTTTTGTTGTTGTTGTGTTTCTTACACTCCTTAGGTATACAAATAGATTGAAAAACATGCTGGATCACTATCACAAATTAATGGGAACACTGAATGAAGCAGAAACCAAACTTCTTGATGACCATATTCAAGAACTGCGGAGAGTATTCAAATCAGGGCACAGAAGACTCAGTTGGAACTCCTTAGGTAATGGAGATACTATTTTAAAATGGCCTTAGATACTGATTTTCAGTTAAAAAATCTCTTCAATTCTGCAATCTATTTTTTATGTCATAAACATATGACAGCAATGTATCCCTAAATGGTACATCCTATTGCCACGGTCAGGGTCAGAATAGTAGGTTAGACAAACTCTGATCCGGGAGGGTATTTCTTATGTTTTTGTTACATTTAAAACACTGAGTGGAAATGGATAGAGACGCTTAGAAAACAGCTGTAAGGGAGCTAGATGAAGGATTAGGTGAGAAATCATCTAATCTATCTTTCTGCAGAGCATCAGTTCATTCTCAGAGATAAAACACATCCAGTTGTGGCAATTTTGATGTGTTGGTGAAATATTTGTTAAAAGAAAAAAAAAAACAAATGGCTGTGATTTATTTCAAGGTATTGGTGACTTTATTGTCCGATGTACACAAGCCATCAGGAAGTTTGAATCACTTGTCCATCAAATTCATAAGAGTTCTGAAGACATAAGCAACAAACTTCAGTTCATAGAATCAACAAATCTCTTTAAGTTTCTGCTTTCAAAAAATGGTGATGAACTTCCTGGTAAGTCTTTATATTTTCATTTCCAAGCTCTGTGATGTTTTAGTTGCTACGATCAACCCTTTTAATTGTTACCTAAACTAGTTACAGTAGTATTTAATGGTGTAACAGAGGAAGCACAAGCAGAGCTTCAGTACCCTAAAGCTGACGGTGTCAAAGAGAGAAACATAAAGATGAATATACAAGTATATCATTTGACTTGTGTCTACCTTGCTTTTGATCACTTTCTCCCTAGCTTTCCTTTGATGTCCTTATCCTTCTTGTATGCAGTAGTGTAGTCTTAGAGCTGCAATCTGCATGGAGTGTCAGCTCCCTTCTGGGCTGTCTGAACTGAACTGGTTTCCTCAGATGGAAATTGCAGTGAGGTGATTGTCTCCCAGGTCTCCCTGTCACTTGAGTGAGTGGGTGATGGATCAAATTTCTTTCAATGCTTTGTAAGTCTTAAAAAGGTTACTTTCACATCTAATGGTTGCTATTAAATAATTGAATCCGTATAAAATCAGAAGGCTGAAATATTAATAAATTAAGCATTAATAAGTAAAGATACTTTTTATCAGTATACAAGATCAATTTCACGTTCACAAATAAAGCCCAGCTAATTATTTCAGTATGCAAGTCTGTTAGGTCTTTTGCAGTTAGTAATGCTATTTTTTGTATCTTTTGCAGAAGCAAAAGAATTTTTTGAGTATGTTAAGTGTGAAAGAGCAAAAGATGTCGCACACATGCTTAGAAAGTATTCTGCAATTCCACAATTGCTAATAAAAGTGGAAGGACGAGTTGCCAATACGAACAGTGGCAAATCTCCAAAATTAACTTCCTATTACGCATACTGGGAAAATAGGATTTATCAGGTGTTGACACAGTTAATTGTGAAGTAAGTAAATTGTTTGCTTTAATGGATTTTCAGTCTTTCATCTTCAGGTTTTTCTGGATCTGTTGATCAGTATGTATACTGATATTCTGTTTGAACACCTCAGTGATTTGCAGTTTGAGACAGATTTGTATTTGTACTGTTTTTTTTCCTGTGAAGAATGGAGGACTGATAACAAGGTACAGGAGAAACCCAATTCTGAGAAAATGGATATTGGCATATTGTTGGCAGGAGAGAGAAATAAGATACGTTTTCTGCAGTGTGTGTAGTTGTGTATCCCTGCTTTATTTTTAAAATCAAGGTTTGGTTTTACTAAAGAATACAATTTTGAGAACTTGGTGTCTGGATGCCAGATGCATCCCTGTAATGCAGGAGACACCAATATGAGAACAAAGGTTTGTTGGATTTTACTTTACCTGTTCTGCAGCACCTGGGGCCAAGGAGGTTCCTGTAGCAAGATATTATAAAGGTTTATATTATAAGCAAGATATTATTACAATAGAGCATTGCAGGGTTATAAAAGCTTCCCAGCCACCTCTTCTTCTCATGATCTGTGTCTTTGTAATCTGGTCCATGCTCAGCTGACTTCATTGTGCTTTCTTGGCTGGACTTTTGCAATGGAGTTGACCATAGTCTCAGGGTCCTTTTGCACCAGGGTATCCCCATTCATTCCTTCCAATAGCTTCTTTTAGCTAGTCAAGCTTTTGCATTAAATCAGTATTAGTGGGACAATTTTGCTCTGATACACATCAGTGTTTTCAGCTGAAATCAGTGGTAACTGACTTCAGACAGATCTGCTTACATATCTAAGCACATACCTGATAATTGCAGTCTCTGTTGGGCATTTGCATGGGGGGCAGCATCTGATTATTACTATCTTTGACATGATTTTTTTCCTTTCCCAGGAATTTGCAGGCTTTTAATGCAGCTGTTCTTGCAAATGCGCCACTGTTCCAAACAGAAGCTATTTTATCTGTTCCCGAGATAATCTTGCAACCTAATGCCAGTGAGGTTGACAAAATGACTGTACAATGTATACGAGACTGTGTTGAGGTCACTAAGGTGATTTTTGATAAAGATTTACTTGTTGCCAGAGTTTGCTTGTGATTATAATGAATTAATCTTGCTTTATGTTTGGGCAAGCATAGATGTCAAAGGGAAGATTCATGTTGCTTTATCTTGAAGTCAAAATATCCAGTACATTGTTCTAATTTTACAGACTGTCCTAATTTTACAAACTGATGGCAAAGGGAAAAAATTGCCATAAAGCTTCATGCAATTTTTATTCAGGCAAAATTATTTGTTACTTTTCAGTAGTTTTGTCAGTGTAAGGACATGATTTGGTTCTATAAATCAGCATACATCAGAAGGAAATACTTTTCAGATTGCACTGCAGATGTTGCTTTCTGATGTATGAATAAGCTGGTGGAATAAGGAATGTGAGTAGCCTTCTCTATATTACAGCTCTCCTCAAAAGCAGCAGAAAAACAGTTCAGAAAATGTTGGGAGAAGAGCATCTAGGACACATCTAGGATAGCAGGTTTAGAGCAGATGAAATATCTAGCTTGCTGGCAAAGATGTAGCAATATTTCCCTGCATAAGTATGTTCACATTGAACTGCTTTCCAGAAAAGAAGCCAAATATTGTGGCAGTGTTCCTGCCCTGTGCTGATGGAGAAATGATTCCAGATGTCACCTGAAATGAATAAATTTAGACTAAGTGTGCTTCCTGTGCTCAGATATGCTGTTCTGCTCCACTGCTGCATCCAGCCTGTTTGATCTAATACCTATTTCTCTGTGTCATGCTATATTGTTGCTCAGCAAAGATTTTAAAAGCAGACTGAGTAATGCATGGAAAAGTTTTGTTAGGATGACATTAACTCTTCTCTCAAGTTTATGGGAAAATGTAATCTCTTTCCTTGCTGTCAGAAAAACAATTAATTTGAGAAATCATTCACACCACTTCCTACGTAGTCTCCTAAATAATGGTGAATTTCTTCACTGAAAGGGTTATCAAGCATTGAAGCAGGCTGCCCAGGGAAGTGGTTGAGTCACCATCCCTGGAGGTATTTAAAAGATGTGTAGATGTGGCACTTAGGGACATGGTTTAGTAGTGGACTTGGCAGTGTTAGCTTTAAGGTTGGACTCGATCTTAAAGGTCTTTTCCAACCTAAATGATTCTATGATTCTATGAATGATTTGACTAAAATGACTCTCTACAAAGTAACTGTTTTTCAACCCTGTCTTGAAAACTAGCATTTTGTGCGATGGATGCATGGTACATGTATTGAATGCCCTCCTCAGCATGTCGAGGAAGATGAAGTTATCACTTTCAGCTTTTACAATGACGTCTCCCAGAACCCTCTGATAATTGAACAGGCTGTTCTCATCACTCAGAATGTCCACAAACTCCTGGCTTCTCTCAGCAAGTATTTGAACCAATGGAAGAGGTACCACCTGCTGTGGAAATTAGACAAAGGCATAGTGATGGAGAGGTTAGCTGCAGAAAAGCCTACTTGTATCACCTTTGATGAAGAGTTGCAGTTCTATATGAAGGTAGCTCAAGAAGTGACTCAACAGCCCTTGATTAAAGATGAGCAATGTATCAGGCTTCAGCTGGCTCCTTTAGCCTACGCAGTGCAGGAGCATGCTAGAGGCTGGGTGATTTCACTTGGAAAGTTGCTTAATGAGTCTGCAAGAGAGGAACTCTTCAGTCTTCAGGAGGAGATTCAGGTAGGTGTTTTCAGTTTGTTTTTGTTATCTTTATTGCATAGACTGAAAATGAATCTGCATGTTATTTACTTGTGTTTTGTGTTTGACTCATCATTGTAATTCTGCCTAATTGCTTTGTCAGTGTTGCTTCTGGAAATTATTTTTGCTTTTTACAGAGATTATCACAGAGTCTTAAGAGACCTCCTGATTCCCTGGAAGATCTCAAAATTGTCCTTGGCACAATTACAGAGATCAAAGACATGTCCTTCAAGGTGGAACTGAAATATTTGGACATCTGGGAGAGATACCGAACTCTTGCAATGTACAATGTTCCAGTAAGTGTATGTCTCATAAAACATTTCAGATTCGAGCTAGGGGGACAAATGCCTCACATGTGAATGAACAAATGTTTTCCTTTTGGGACATTTTACAGAATCACAGTATTGTTGAGGTTAGAAGGGATGTCTGGAGATTGTCTAGTCCAAACCCCATTCTCAAAACAGTATCTCCACTTTAAAATGGATATATTGCATGTGTTTAAATCTGATTCAGATCACTTCAATGCTGGTTTTGTGTTTTGCAAATTTGTAATGTGAGAACATATTTCTCGCTTTCTTGTGACTAATTATTTCTTGTGAGAGATGTTACTTGTTTTGTCTTAGGTAGCTAAAGAAGAGCAAGAGATGGCCGACAAGATTAGGGAAAGTGGGAGACTCTCTTCTTTGAAGCATCAGAAGTTGATCGCAACCTTGGAGGCATAAAAAGAACATTCACAAAGGTAATATTTGTAATTAATATTGAAAAAAATTAGAAATGGAAAGGAAAACAATTTAAACACTGTTCTCTTTAGATTACACAGCAACAAATTGAGGACTACAGCAAAGAGATAGAAGATTTCTTCCATAAATTCATGACTGAGGGGCCTGGTGCTGTTGGGGAAAATCTTGATAAAGGTAAATGGATTCATGTGTGTAAAATGATGTCTTAAAAATATTAGTCTTTGGACAATTCTTCAAATTTTATGTAAAACCAGAAAATTGTGCTTTCTTTACTAACATACAAAACTGATCAACCAGGAATGTGACATTTTTAGTACTATAACTTCTACAGACTATATGCAAATGCTGTCTTATTTATTCCCCATGATCCCTGGGACTGTTTATCTAGAAAAATTCCTCTCCTTTCCCAGGATTAGAACTCATGGCCAGTTTTGAAAAAGAAGTGGAAAAACTGGAAAAAATTAATCAGGAACTGGGCAGTGTTGAGAAACTTTTTGACTTGCCAGTTACAGTGTACCCTGACTTAATGAAAGCACAGAATGATATGAAAGGTCTAAAGCAGATCTATGAAATTTATGAATCACAAAAAGTAAGTATTGCACTGTGTATACACAGACACAGACGTATTCATGCACATACATACAGAAAAGGTGGGGGAGAGAAGAAGAGGCTGCGTTGTCCTCTAGTTACTATCAACTCTGTTCTAAGCCTTTGCATGAAATAACCTGTGACCTGTAATTGACTATCACCATGAAATGATTTTAATGATGTTAGTACAGGACTAACGATGCCTCCATAGTGGACCAAACACATACTCTTATCAGATAGGAGCAGACCTCCCTCCCCCCTAATAATTATTGGGTGGCATTTACTGAACAAGTCTCTTGATCGTTTCAGTGGAACTACTTTTGGATATAGTATGTGTACAGGTGAAAATGAGTATCTCAGGCTTTAATTGATCTTAACTATTTTTTAATAAGTTTTATTTTTCCAAAATCAAAGTGCCCTGTAAAGTATGCTCTTAAGGATGTTTTCCCTGTTCTCCATATTTCCTTTTGATTATTTCTTATACAGCTGGTTGTCTTTGGCTATGAATCTGTCTTGGACATGAACCTGTCTCTTCCTCTGTTTGTAAAATGTTAATACAATTACATCTTCATCCTGACTGTGGTCTCTAGATCCTACTGTAGTGGAAAGACTTTTTTTTTTTTGGTCAGAACTAAAAGGAAATATGATTTTTTTTCCTCCTGATGACCTTGTTCCCAGGCAGCTAAAAAGGAATGGTCTCAGACGCTCTGGATAAACCTCAATGTCCAGTTTCTTCAGGAAGGAATCGAAGGATTTCTTAAAGCCCTTCGAAAGCTGCCCAAACAAGTACGCAGTATGCCAGTAGCCTTTCACTTGGAAACAAAAATGAAGGCATTTCGAGACTCCATTCCTTTGTTACTTGATTTGAAAAATGAAGCTTTAAGAGAAAGGTTTGCTTTGATTTACTTAAATCCATTTTCTATATATAGGAAGATTTTGTTTGTTTTGGTAGAACTTTTAATTTCAGTTACTGGGGTCATGCCATGTCCTGCAGCTTGAAACTTCACTTTCTGCTTAATGAACTTGTGTAGTAGCATGCAAGGTGACTACAATGACTAGGATACTTTATGTATTCAAAATAATAGTTCTTGTTTAAACAGTAGAGTGCTAAACACGGTTTCATTATTATATATTAAATTACAGTTGTTTTCATTTTTACTGTATCATAGTGGTTGGTACAATTGTGGTGTCAATTTAAAACAGGCATTGGCAAGACCTTATGGAGAGAACAGGAACAAGTTTTGAAATGACAACAGAAACATTCACTTTGGAGAATATGTTCGCTATGGAACTTCACAGACACTCAGATGTTATCAGTGAAATAGTCGGAACTGCTGTTAAGGAACTTAGCATTGAGAAGGTAATGTAAAAAATCATAATAAAACTAAAAAGACATAGATGACAACAGTCTGTTTTATTTGAGATTTTTATATTGCCACGACAGCAAGTTCGGCCATCTTCAGGGAGCTGCTATGATGTAACTGATGGCAACTAAGATCAATAGCTCTGTTAATAACCTACCACATAGCACAGAATCCTAGCTATCTTGGCTTTGGCAGCAGTGTATTGGATTTCTGTTATTACAATAAGCAAGTTTGGCCTATGAAAAAGGATCTGAAGAAGGATCCATTCTGTTTCCATCATGATATTTTGAAATAGACCCTTCTTTATAAACCAGAGCTAGAAAATCTGTGGAAAAAATTCACTGAATTAGTTGATTTAATTTTTATGCTGAGATTATAGTTCTCTAGTTTTTAAAGACTAAAATGTGCACCTTTTTATGCTCACATGCAGGGTGTGAAGGAAATAGCAGAAACGTGGGAACACCTGAAATTCACTGTACAAATCTACGTCAAAGGCACTGAGAAGCGAGGCTTTATTCTGGGATCTGTAGATGAAATTTTAGAGATTCTTGATGACAACAATGTCAATCTTCAGAGTGTTTTGAGCAGTCGATTTGTGGGTCCTTTCCTTTCAACCGTTCACCACTGGGAAAAAACTCTGTCATTGATTGGTGAAGTAATTGAGGTAGGGAGGAAAGTGCTGGACTAAATAATTAATGTTTATTATTTATAATCAGGGTTTTCTATTGTATTTTTTTTTTTCTTTCATGGTAACATTTGTGTCTTAGATCTGGATGGTGGTTCAGAGAAAATGGATATACCTTGAGAGCATTTTTATTGGTGGAGATATCAGATCACAGCTTCCAGAGGAAGCCAAAATATTTGACAGCGTAGACAGGATGTTTAAAAAGGCAAGTAACTGACTTGACTTGTGATCAGCATAATTATTTAGTGCATTTTGCTTCCAGTTTCATAGTTAGCTGTAGTCTTCTGTGTCATTTGTAACACCGAGAATGGTATGTTATAATGAATTGAATACGAGATTGGGGAACCCAGGAACTCTGGTGTTTTACTTCACATCTGTCATACACAGAAGACTTCTCCTGATTTAGGTAAGTTGGGCAGAGGTATGATCCTTGGCTGGCAGTACTGGACAGGCAGAATCTCCTTTTCCTTTCATTACATACATCTTTTTACCTTTACCATGATAAGAAGAAACTTAGATGTGTTTCTATAGGTTGAGGACCTACATACATGTTAAAAAGGCTTTGCTGGTATATTGCCACTGTTCCCATACTGAACACATAATCCCAGTATGAATATGGCTACTTTTCTTTTTCCCATCTGCAAAATTGAGATGGTACTGTGATTCTGAAATGCTATGTTTGTCCTTCACTTGAAGTACTGCTGTATACAGGAGCAAAGTCAGGTATATGCTTATGCTTGCATGACTTGGGATACAGACTTGTCTTGCTTATGCTTGCTTTTACAGTAGTACCTCCGTGCTCTCAGCTTTGAAAGCATACTATCTTCATATTTTCATACAGCACTGCAGCAATAGGAAACCATATTTAAAACTCTGTCTAATTCACTTCTGTAAGAACCTATACTGCTTGTGCTGCTTGTGTGCTTTGTCACTAGTTAAATATAATTTAGTATAATCCATTGCTGTTCAGTATTTTCTAAACTTAGTTTCTCCCTATGTAGATAATGGATGAAACTGTAAAAGAACCAACAATAAAAAAATCCTGTGAAGCCCCAAATCGTTTATCAGACCTCCATCATATAAATGATGTGCTGGAGAAATGTCAGAAAAGCTTGAATGATTATTTGGATTCCAAGCGAAATGCTTTCCCAAGATTTTTCTTTATATCTGATGAGGAGTTGCTTAGTATCCTTGGCAGCAGTAACCCCCTTTGTGTCCAGGAACACATGATAAAGGTAGAGTGTCTGGCTTTCCACAATGCCTTGTGCTTTAGGTGCTTTAAAAAGTTTAACAGACTATACTGTACATGCTGTTAAGGGTGCGCTAATATTTATTGCATACAAAGAACATCCTGGCAGCATCTTGAAGAAGCTTCTGAATAACCAAACCAAATCTGATTGATAGTCTCTCCTGGCTCTCCTACTGGCCAGTAGCAGTTACAGTAGAGGAATGTTGGCAGAGGAACATTCAAGATACACCAGAATGATCAATCATTAAAGAACCTTCCTGTAGCTCCTGATAGATCTATTATTTTCTAGGAAAAAAAACCAATGTAATTTGGGCCAGATCATCTGCTTGTTTACTCTGCAGTTGGGCTGCTGAGCTATATATCAACATTTGTATTTGATTACTTAGAGTCAGATCCATTTCTCTTTAGAGTGCATGGAAATTTTCTTTCAAGATTAAATGGGCGCTAGATACACTTAAATCTTTGAAGCTTTGTTTCTAAAATGCCAATGAGTTTGTTTGTTGGTGCATTTCAGATGTATGATAACATAGCCTCCCTGAGGTTTCAGGATGGTGATAGTGGTGAGAAAATTGCAACAGCCATGATTTCAGCTGAGGGGGAGGTGATGGAGTTCCGGCAGGCTATAGCTGCGGAAGGCAGAGTGGAGAACTGGATGACAGCAGTGCTAGCAGAAATGAGACGAACGAACAGACTCCTTACTAAGGAAGCTATTTTTCGATACTGTGAAGACAGAAGCAGGTGAAACAATCAGTGTCAAGGATAACACAAATACCTTGTATGTTATTATGAGCCTGTAGCTCATATAGAAAGCTTCATATAGATATAGAAAAATAAAGACTTAATTTTTTATTTTTTACACAATTTAGCCTGTATTTGTATATGTGGAGGGATATGAATACATGCATATGCAGTATTTTAACTGACCAGAAAAATTGTGTTATCTATCATGTGTAATTTCCTAAGTCTTGAGTTTTTATTTTTACTGTTGTGTGCGCAGTGTGTTTTTTCTCACTATGAATTCCACCTGGCAATCTTTACACATGGAATAGGCAGCTTTTCTATCAGAGTATTTCCTAGGCTTTTGAAATACTGCAGCACACCTTGATAGAATTCTGTACATCTCTGTAAAGTTTGGCTCATGTTGTAGTTGTTGCAGAAATAGGAGGAACTTTTTTTTTTCCTGTCCTGATCAGTTACTTAGAATAAACAGTAACTCAGACTCCCTCACTATATGTATTTGCCACAGAGTTGATTGGATGCTACTCTACCAAGGCATGATGGTGCTGGCTGCTAATCAGGTGTGGTGGACTTGGGAGGTAGAGGATGTCTTTCGGAAAGTGAAGAAGGGACAAAAACAGGCAATGAAACTTTATGCTAAAAAAATGCATAAGCAAATTGATGACCTGGTTACCCGCATTACAATGCCTTTGAGCAAAAATGACAGGAAAAAATACAACACTGTTCTCATTATTGATGTTCATGCCAGAGACATTGTTGATACATTCGTAAGAGACAGGTAAACGCCACCCCCCAACCTACTGAGAAAATGCCAAATGCATACATTGTCTTTCCATCCTTTTACCTCATGTGAGCAAGTCTCTCTTGTGTAGCATTCTGCAGGCTCAGGAGTTTGAATGGGAAAGCCAGCTGCGTTTTTACTGGGACCGAGAGCCAGATGAACTGAATGTGCAGCAGTGCACAGGCACGTTTTCATATGGTTATGAGTATATGGGTTTGAACGGACGTCTTGTGATCACCCCGCTTACAGATCGTATTTATCTTACGCTCACACAGGTATATGTTCAAGGAGATTTTTACTAACAAACCCTTTTAAAATACACTTCTAGGCAATCACATAATTGTTTTATTGCTACTTTCTGTTATCTGCTAGATGCCAATGTGAAGGCTAATATGTTTGAAACCAGTTGTGATGTCCTTCTAACCTGATTGCATCAAAGATAATATAGAATGCATTCACAGATAAAATTTAAGGCTTTTTGTACCCAAGGGTTAAGTTATGATTTTGCTACCAACCTAATATAAATGTAATCCAAACTTTGCTTTGGTTTTTGGTCTGTCTCCAAAGGCTTTATCAATGTTTTTGGGAGGAGCACCGGCAGGGCCAGCAGGTACAGGGAAAACGGAAACAACCAAGGATCTGGCCAAAGCCCTGGGCTTGCTGTGTGTAGTGACAAACTGCGGAGAAGGCATGGATTTCAAAGTAAGAGTTAAAGATCTGTGTTCTCTGACAAAGTGCCAGTTACTGCTCTTTTTCAGTGCCCAGGATAAGGACATATTCTGAACTGCCTAAGTACCTCCCTTAGAGATACAGTGCTGCTTGATAATGAAATATAGTAAAAAATGTCTATTTTGAATAAATTCCTGAAGGAATTTCAGGTGCTTTCAAGCAGGGGAGCAATGACTGGATGATATGTCTTTAAGGTCATCATAGGCAATGTGCACTTGGGAAGTAATTATTGCAAGACCTTATGACAGATTGCTAGCTCCTGCATATATAAATATCCAGAGGTTTTAACCAGTCATTAAGAGTTGTAGCATACTCCAAAGTTTGTTGACGCTGAATGTTTTATATATTCATTGCTGAGAAGTTTTTCTTGTTGTTCTTATTAGGCAGTTGGTAAAATTTTCTCTGGTCTCGCCCAGTGTGGAGCATGGGGATGCTTTGATGAATTCAATCGTATTGATGCTTCTGTGCTTTCAGTCATTTCTTCTCAGATTCAGACTATTCGAAATGCTTTAATGAATCAGTTGAAAACATTTCAGGTAAACATTAAAAAAGAAAAGTAATTATGAAGGCTGATCTTGTTTTTGAGGCCAAGATTCAGGGTTAGACCCCATCATTAGATCAAAGGGCTGCTTCTTCTGTAATTCATTTGTGTGGAACATTTCAACCTCCAGAGTAGGTACTCTCGGTTTCAAAGATGTTCAATCCTTGCTGATTTCCTAATCCTTTGCTAGGTTCTTCCTTTGTGAAGTGGGATAAAAGTAAGCTACATAGGATAATAGTAAGTAAACGGGATAATAGTATAGTAGTAATTAGGGAGAGGAGTAACTTAACTTGATGTGGATTGTGAGGCTTCATTTACTGATGTTTACTGGAATTCAGAACGCTCAGACAGAAAATTTGATTGAGAAGTGTGAAATGTCTTGATGTTTATATCCAAGATACAAACAGTGGGATGAATGTATCTGGATGACTGTCTAAAGCTAAATATTTTAACATGTTGTCCTAAGTGGGTGCCCCAGTGTTGCTGGTTTTCTCTTTGAGCAAATAGTACTATTTATTTCAATTCCAAATACACATTGTTCTAACGTTTTCTTATGCCTTTAGTTTGAAGGACAGGAAATTACCCTTGATAGCCGTATGGGCATTTTTATTACGATGAATCCTGGTTATGCTGGCCGGACTGAACTCCCTGAGTCTGTAAAAGCTTTGTTCAGGCCTGTGGTTGTTATTGTACCAGATCTTCAGCAAATCTGTGAAATCATGCTCTTTTCTGAAGGGTTCCTTATGGCAAAGGTAAGAAAATTTTATTGCTACCCATACCCATGTACACACCCATGTATGCATGGCCAGTGTTTGGTTGCGACTTACACATTTGTGATTCTCTAACTTAAATCTCAAACAGATCCTTGCCAAAAAGATGACAGTGCTATACAAGCTGGCAAAGGAACAGCTTTCTAAACAACATCATTATGATTTTGGACTGCGGGCCCTTAAGTCAGTGTTGGTGATGGCTGGAGAACTGAAAAGAGGATCAGCAGACCTCAGTGAGGTAGATTTGCTACTTAGTTTCCCTGGGCAGATCATCTTTTTCACTGGGAAGGGGATGTGTTTACACATCTGCTGTAGTTTGTCTGCATTGAAAATAGGAGCGTTGGTGTTATTTGTCTTATTATTTCACTTTGTTCTTACTGAGTTTTCTCATGCCCTCTGCCAGCGAGTTACCATCAGAATTCAAGTCAAAGTATGGAAATCTATAGAAAATGAAGTATTTTACTTCTTGTTAAGTCCAGGATGCAAATAGCCAGATGAATGTCTCTGGATGAATAGCAAAAGCTGTTTTTGAACAGTGAGTGCTCCAGTCATGCAGTTGTTAGTTGTGTAGCTCTAGTAGTACAGTAGACTTACAAATGAAAGTTTTTCAATACTGTATTGCTTTTTATGGCTTTCTTTCTACACCTATTTTTTATTTCTATATGTACGGTTGTGATACCCAGTTCCCTAGGAAAACTCTTATTCAAATTTCTTCTTGAAAACTTGGAGACAGCTGAAGGAAACTCTTCTATAAAGTTATGTACAGATACACATTGCAGGTTGGCAGGAAGTTGGGGTCTAAATGATGGTCTCAAGGGGACTACAGAACTTGGGTATGTTCATAAAACTGTTGGTTATTTTAACATCAAATCAGGGAAGCTGTGGTGTGGGCCACTCCAGCCATTTGGCATTTGGTTAATATGGCATTATTCTTAGCTATTGGTCTGCTTAATCCTTATAAAATAACCTTTGTTTCCACTAGTAACTGATGCCAAGAAGACATTCTCAAAGCTGTACTGAAGTAATCAGGCAATATGTTTTAGAGATGTTTGAAGTTACTACATATTAGATAATTGGTTAGCTATTTGGTAAAGATTGATTCTGCTATGTTTTGTCTAGGAAGTTGTACTGATGAGAGCTCTACGAGATATGAATCTTCCTAAATTTGTGTTTGAAGATGTACCTCTCTTCCTTGGCTTAATCTCTGACCTGTTTCCTGGCCTGGATTGCCCTCGAGTCCGCTACCCTAACTTTAATGATGCTGTAGAACAAGTGCTGGAAGAAGGGGGTTATGTTGTTTTACCAGTCCAGGTATAAACAATGTTAATTGCTTGAGTATTTGTTGTAAACATTAGGCTGGATATGCATTGCTGCACTCTGGAGTGGCTCCAGGAAAGCTTAGCTGATATAGACCAGCTGCTGATCCTGTCCATAGAAGAATTATGGACAGCAGTCTGTTGAATCAATATTTATTTTTCAGGTGGATAAAGTAGTTCAGATGTATGAGACAATGTTAACTCGTCACACTACAATGGTAGTTGGACCTACTGGAGGTGGCAAGTCAGTTGTCATTAATGCTTTGTGCCAGGCCCAAAACAAGTGAGTATAGAATTTGATACCTGGAAATCAGGTTGTAAAATGGCATAGACTGCATTATTCAGCCCTGTGTAGTCATGACAGGATCAATAGCTGACCATAATATTTGCGTGGGTTAACATGAGATGGTATTGTGTCATTTTAATATTGCTTTTCTGCTGTATCTTTAGGCTGGGATTATTGACAAAGCTTTACACACTGAACCCTAAAGCTATGAGTGTGATTGAGCTTTATGGGATCCTTGACCCTACCACACGAGACTGGACAGACGGAGTCCTGTCAAACATTTTTCGGGATATCAACAGGCCTACTGACAAGAAAGAGCGAAGGTAGCTAGAGATCATTGTGATGATTTTTAGATACTGAGTTTTACATCAATTTTTTTTTAATATATTTGATACTGCACTATTTAAAAAACAGATGCAAAATAAATAGCAAGTCTCTAGGGGTCTTTCTGTCTTCTGTGAGTTTCTAGCCTCAGTGATGGGAACCATGCAATTATAAAAAATGAATGGGAGGCTTCAAAACACCTGGACTGACATTGACACCATTGATGGCACATCTGAATTCTGAAATATGTTAGTAAAATCAGAGATTAGTCAGTGCCCCTTGGCTCCTGTATCCATAGGTACATTCTGTTTGATGGAGATGTGGATGCTCTCTGGGTTGAAAACATGAATTCTGTCATGGATGACAACAAGTTACTCACCCTGGCAAATGGGGAGCGGATTAGGCTTCAGTCACACTGTGCTTTGTTGTTTGAGGTAAGTGATGACTGTACCGTTTAATACATGGGAAGGGTTAGATACAGATGGGTCTACAAAGCCTGAAAAGCACTTACTGTGGCTGTTCTTTGTTTAAGTGTACGATTATCTTGTATGATGATTTTATAGGTTGGTGACTTACAGTATGCATCTCCTGCCACGGTATCCCGCTGTGGAATGGTCTTTGTAGATCCAAAAAATCTGAAGTATAAGCCCTACTGGCAGAAGTGGATCCAAGAAAGAGAAAATGAGGTGGGAATTTCTGCACTTGTTCAGAGAGTATCTGTATTAAATACTGAACTGTAGACAGCTGTAAAAAAAAAAAAACAACTTTGTAAAGGCAGACTGATTTTCTGACAAGAAATCTAATCGCTAGGCCTGCAGCAGAGGGCTAAAGAGAGTTCCCAGCTTTTCTAACTTCTGGTTGTTTCTGAGAAGTGAAGAACCAAGAAATCGGTTTACCTGATCTCCAAAATTGCTTAGGTCCTTGTTTCTTACATTTAGATTAAAACCTCAAGTCCACAGGGAATTGAAGTAGGACAACTTAGTTGCTAGCACCTGATGAATGCAGATCCTCACCTGATGAAAACCCAGTCCATACAACAGTGTCACATTTCTTCATGTGACTGTACACTGTCTTTGGTAGAATTGATTCCTTCAAGAACAATTGTACTTGGTCAGCCAGGTATTGATGGGAAGCTCTGCTGTCAAAAATCGGCTCTCCAGGTTTCTGTGTGCTGAATTATTGTCCTTTCTGTTCCTCAGCAAGAGAGAATTGAATTGAATCGTCTCTTTCAAAAATATGTGCCCTACCTTATTGATATGATTGTAGAGGGAATTGTGGATGGCAGACATGGAGAAAGGCTGAAGACCATTGTTCCTCAAACAGATTTAAATATGGTAAGGAATAGAGAGTAAAGGTTGAAAAAGTTTAACTAAAAAGAGAAATGGAATGATGGAGAGAGTAAAAACCTCCCAGGGAAAGCACAGGAGTAGAATCTGTGCTGAAATGTCAGTTTGCTAGTGATGAGCACCAAGAGACAAAAGAAACAGTCAGTTCCTAACAATGCTCTTCTACTGTCATTAATACGCATATCAGTAGATACACCTGTAAGGACAAAATATCAGCAAACACTCAAACAGCTGAAAACATATTAAGAGTTTTCATGCAGCTAAATGGCAATTCTATTTACAGTTTTGTCTTGTTTTACAACAGGTGGTGCAGTTGACTGTGATGCTGGAAGCTCTAGTTGTGGTACAGCCTGATGATCCTGATGTTCTGGAGTGTTTTTTCTTGGAAGCTTTGTATTCTTCCTTAGGTGCTGCTCTTCTTGATGCTGGGAGAATTAAATTTGATGAAAATGTTAAACGTATTTCCTGCATGTCTACTGTTCATGATGACAACATCCTGGCTAAGCCAGGGGAGCTACCAGGTAGGATCTTGTCATAATTTAGTCTGAATCCCATTGATTATCTTAGAAAAGTGTTAGTTTCCATGAAGGCAGAACATTGTTCTTCCTTCCAGCTAGCTATCCTGGCTGCAAGATATGCTCTCTGAAGGACTGTCACTGAAAACCATGTAGAGATACTGATGCTAGATGACTCTCAGCTACTGGTCTGTCCTCACAGAACAGTACTTTTCTATGCCAAGCTGAAGAGATAAACAGTGAAAGGAAAAATAAAACGTGAAAGGAAAGCCAGTGGAAGGTGCTTAAAAAGCGATAGTATGATCCAAGTGCTGGACTAGGAGAATTTTGGATCATGTCTTACTGGGTTAAATGACAAGTAACTTAACAGAACACAGTGTTGCCCAGCTTGGTCCAGAATCTTACTCTTCACTTTCATCTCAATCAGATTATTTTCTTATGAAATATTTCAGTGTCCTAGAAAACCTCCAGTTGCTTAATGGTTTGCAGGTCAGCTGCCAACTTTGTATGACTTTCATTTTGATGGATTTCAAAAAAAGTGGGTACCTTGGATGAAACTTGTTCCTGAATATATTCATAAGCCTCAAGTGAAATTTCTTGACATTCTAGGTGAGTGTAAGATAAAATACAATGATGACATGCCTTTAATTTATAATGTGCCACCACTGAGTGCATGGCGCTTAACATGAGACATCCTCTTCCTGTACTGAAGGTCACCTACTCAGGTTCAGTTTCTTGTGATGGCACAAATCAATTTCTTTAATGTTCTTCTCATAGTAGTTTAGCAGGAATAGAGTTGATACTTACAGCACTGTGTAATAAAGAAATGAGGAAAGGATGAAAAGCTTGTTTCAGTTAATAAGACTTATTAGGAGCTAATAATGCCTTTTACAGGCCAGAATAGCAAAGATTCACAGTCTGCTCTACCAGAAACTCTAGGAAAAATGTCAGCTCCATGGTTCAGGTACTTGGTAGATAAAAATTACATTCTGAAGGCCGTTACTGGTTGTTACTTCAAGCACTGTATAATGGTGACAGGTGCTTTTCATAGTTAAGGACAAATTAAGGCAGGTTACTTTATAGTAATACTTTAGCAAGCACAGGTTAACTTCACTGACACAAGAGATAATTGTATGATCTCTAAAGTTGCTCCTAATGGCAGGCTATTCACATAGAAAAGAATTCATCTTTGTAGAGTTCTGGGAAAATGCTTATGATCCAAATAAATCCTGATTATATCCTTGAAATAGGGATTAAATGGAGCTTAACCAGTCCATGACCCTCCTATATGGAAGATAACTTCTTTTTTAATGTATCTATAGGAGAAAAGATCCCGATGATAAAAGCTGAAAAGAGATGGTTGAACAATTAAAATTTTCTTTCAACATTGTTAGTGAGTTGATATTTCAGATTATGTCTTTGTGCAACTGCATGTTAATACCTTGAGAGTCTGATCCAGCACTATTCTATAAATATAAATCCCCGAGCTGTACTGCATTTTAATTTAACCTGCTATCATATTGATGATCTTTTTCAGTGCCTACAGTGGATACAACACGCACTACTTGGTTACTAGAACAGATGGTGAAAATAAAACGCCCAGTTGTTCTTGTAGGTGAATCGGGTACCTCTAAAACAGCAACTACACAAAACTTCCTAAACAATCTGAACAAAGACCTTAATGTATGTATGAGGCATTTTGCCTTGTTTGTAGAGCTGTGTTTTCATTCTTTGTCCTTGTGTTAAATTTGCATTGTGAAGCCTGAGTCTGTGGGTAGCAATATTGACATTAGTAACGTGACTGCAAGCTCCAGACCCAAAGCGTGTGAATGATTTGAGAATCCTTCAGGATCAAAGACGTTTTGTTCTGTTCTATCATGTACAGATTTAATTTTATAAAGTAAATATGTATTATCGAAGTGCTAAGAAGGGGATTATTTTTCTTTGTCATCTGTAATTCAAGTGAATAAATGGACCACAGAAGTGTTTCCTGTATGTCTGATAGTCTAATATAAAGAATATTTTTTGGATGGTCTCGTTAAAAAAAAGAACAGGTAAAAATCCATTCTTATCCATTTCCTCCCCTTTGCAGCTGCTGCTAGTAATTAACTTCTCTTCTCGTACAACATCAATGGACATTCAGAGAAACCTAGAGACAAATGTAGAGAAACGAACTAAAGACACTTACGGCCCTCCTATGGGAAAACGTCTCATTGTTTTCATGGATGATATGAACATGCCAAGGGTAAGCTGCCAATAGTTTGCAAGGTAGTATAGAAACATTTGGGGTGGCACTGATGTGGTCCCTTCATACACAGATCCAATGAATCACAAGTCAAGGAGATTCATGGTAAGTGCATAACTGGATTTCAGCTTAGGATCTTCAGAAGAGTTGGACCTGTGTGCAGTAGGGGGTGTTTCTGTCTGTTACAATATTTGTCCTATATGTAAGAGAGATGCTGTTGGATCATTTCTTTATGCCATTAAAATCATGTTTCTATGGCCTGATATTGGCTACAGGTTGTGTATTGTAGAAACGATCCCTTTCTCTTTACAAATGGAGCAAAAGAGTATGTGTGCATTTAGTTTATTTCAGAGAAGAGGCACTTTTCCCATAGGAGACATTGGAATGAATGTTCACAATCAGTGCTAGAACTTTACAAAGTGTCACTTAGTCCTTATAATGTTCTCCTGAGTATGGAGCACAATATTTCCACATTTATAGCAGTAATTGGCATGCTGATGTACTGTGCTCTAAACATCTTGACTCTTTTGTATTACAAAGGTTGATGAGTATGGCACACAGCAACCCATTGCCCTGTTGAAGCTGCTGCTAGAAAAAGGTTTCTTGTATGACCGTGGTAAGGAGATGAACTGTAAACTTCTTCGAGACCTGGGTTTTATTGCTGCCATGGGGAAAGCTGGAGGAGGTCGGAATGAAGTTGACCCTCGATTCATCTCACTCTTCAGTGTTTTTAACGTACCTTTTCCTTCTGAGCAATCACTGAATTTGATCTATGCCTCCATCCTGAAAGGCCACACTGCGGTAATTTCACTGTTTTTATAGGATTGCTCAACAGGTTTATTATTTTTAAATAGACATTTATTTCTGTGTTATCGCAAGACCTGAAATCTTCTGTTATCAGGCTTTCTTATATTTAAAACCTCATGCAAACCTTTCCCTTCCTCTTCTCTTTCTCAATGGGTTTACACTGTTTTGATAAATTCTTGAGTAATATGCAAACATTCAAGTCAGCAGATAATTTATAAACTTGGTGCTTTTCATAGGTTGAAACCTGTGAACGATTCAGTTATGGTCCCTGTAACCAAATACACAAAGGTCAGCAAAATCTTTCCTGAATGACAATGAAAAATTTAATATAATGCAGTAGACTGCATTACTAGCAAGTAACCTGCAACATTATATAAGAAAAGAGCAGTTTATTTTTTCTGCTATAGAAGTGCTGTGGAAATTCCAGTCATGGAGTTTGATGTTATCTTCAGCACCGTGCAAGCTCAGGAGTGAAGCTGGGGCCTGCCCAAAACATTTAACTGCACAATGTTCATACTACAGAGGAATATGAATTTCTGAAAATGTTTGCCCTCAGTTATTTGAAATATACCAAGGAGGTTTAAAAGCTGGAAAGCAGAATATGTTTAATAGCATTGACTTCTCTCTGGGCAGTCTCATGAAAACACCTCTTCTTTCTCATGTTTGCAGGTGTTTAATGAGTCTATATCAACCATCTCTGACAAGATTACTGTGTGTACTTTGGAGCTTTACAAAATGATTATTTGTGACCTACCCCCTACTCCTTCTAAATTCCATTACATCTTTAACCTGCGGGATCTTTCCAGGGTCTATAATGGACTTATTCTTACAACTCCAGAGAGGTAAGAGTAGAAAAATTGTCTTCAGTGGTCCTACCCCTATTTATATTGGATGAATCTGGGTGAAGATGAGGTAATTTGGTACAGGAAATCAGTCACATTTGGTCACTTTTCATTAAACCTTCACCACAATGAGAAAATGTTCAGGAACATTCTAAATTGTGATCTTACTCTTGATGACAAACAGTGATGCATTAGTCTTTCTTAAATAAGACATCCAGAGGTAAAAATGCAAGCAAATTAGTTATTGTGAAAAGAACAAAACCGAAAAGAGTAAAAAAAGTCAAACCAGAATTTGGTCAGTGTTGTTAACCATATGGCCTCAGGAATCATGTCAGCTCATTTGGTGCAGTCTGATATTGTGATGTTAATTCAGGTTTCAAACAGTGACCCAGATGGTGAGAGTTTGGAGAAATGAGTGCCTGAGGGTTTTCCATGACAGGCTGATTAATGAAGCAGACAAAGCATTGGTGAGTAATTTCTTTCAATTTTTAGTAGTCACTGACTATTACTATGGCAACTAATTTGCAACAGCAACATTACCAGCTGTTGCACTCAGGTCTTGCAGTCAGAGTGCAGACTTGTCTAACCACTATGTTGCTCCGTTAATTTCAAACATGGCCCATGGAGTTTTCTTTTCTAAAATAAAGTGACTATGGCAGACTAAGTGAGCAGATCTGCTGAAGGAATGGAAAGTGTTACTCGGTTTGCCTGTCTGGGAAAACTGGTTAGCAGTGGCACAGGTGGCAAAGTGTGAAAGCAGTGCAGGGGAAAACTCAGGAAATTGCTTCAAGTCAGTATGTTCCTTTAGGAAGGATTGTATAAGAATGTATATACATACTATACAATCAAGTAGGAAAAAGGAGGATAAGAGCAGAGTCCTTAATGGATTCAGTTTTGGCTGTTACACAAACTGGAAAATGCTGCAAATTATATCTTAAAACACATGAGAGAATGACGCCAGTTTTATACCTTGAGATTAGGGGAGGAATTGGGGTGAAGTTTACTTACATATAAGCAACTTGTGAAGCAACTTGCTTAGATGAAAAGAGGTAGATTAAGATGGCTTCAGATTTTTCTGCTTAAAACTTTCTCTTCTAACATACAAAGATACATTTCCAGCTCAATTTTCACAACTCAGAATAATTATATCGCAACTTTTCTGTATTTGTACATTCATTCAGACTTACAAGATTTGTGAGAAATCTTGGTGGCAAGACATCTATGAATGGTGAGAAGGAAGGTTTATTAATATAATATTTACACCAATATATGAGAAGGTATTTTTTTTAACAGGCTTATCCTTTTCTGTCTTAAACTTCTGCAGTCCATTGACTTGAATGATTCTTGAACTGCCTATTAGATCATTTTAGATCGTACATAGAACACAATAGGAGGCTGTGGTCTTTGGATCTTCTAGTGACATAAGTATCCCCTTGACATCAGTCAGTATTTGAGCAAGAATCTGCATTATCACCCTTCTAAGTGTTACTGGATTCAGAATCATCTGCTTTGTTGTGTTGCCTGACTCATTTCATATCCTTGAAGGTACAAGGTCATATAAAAAACCTGATTGAAAAGCATTTCAGAGATGACTTGGAGCAGGCCATGAGGGATCCTATTCTTTTTGGAGATTTCAGAATGGCACTGAGTGAAGGAGAACCTCGTATTTATGAAGATATCCAAGACTATGATGCAGCAAAAGCTCTCTTTCAGGTAGTGTGCATGAGCTTGGAACTGTGCCTGATTCTGTCTCTGTGCCTGACGAATGGGCAGGACCCTGCCCCAAACTGTAGGAAATCTGTTCTCTTTCTGTGTGCACATAGAATTTTATGTGCCCCGTTACCCATTTGAGGTCTGCAGTAATGAAAATTGAGGATCGGCTACAGAGTTGGCAGTGTTTTCCAATAGTTTATTTTCCCTGATTAAGGGGAAAGGAATAATGCTGCTAAATGGGTTGTTATTTTATTAATGTTATTAATTGTTTCATTGGTCTCCTAGTAACATTCTGTCCACCTTTCTGTACAGGAGATTTTGGAGGAATATAACGAAGTTAATATTAAAATGAATCTGGTTCTTTTTGATGATGCTTTGGAGCACTTAATCCATGTACATCGCATCATACGGATGGATCATGGGCACGCCCTGCTCATAGGAGTGGGAGGCTCAGGAAAGCAGTCTCTAACGAGACTGGCTGCCTATACAGCTGGATGTGAGGTTAGTGACCCTGCATCTTTGCAGTGAACGAAGACAAGGAAAGCAATATTGTGATCAGATTAAATTGATGGAGGTGGGGAAGGAAGTCAGTCAAGATAAGATCAGGCTGCCATCTCTTCCCTGTGGAGAGAAAAACAGGGTGAGGTGATTGCCAGGAGGTCTAAGATGATGACTGTGGGTGATCTGGGCAGGAAGCTGTCAGTGCCTGAATCTGGGTTTTGGCACTAGGGACAGAAAACACGGATGGGCTTGATGCTGAGCAACTAATAGTCCCTAACTACTGCTTTTGCTACTTATCTGTATTACAGCAGCACTCCAGTGCTGCTTGAGGAACCTTGTTGTGATTGATACTGTAATATTTCAGATGATAGGAAATGTTCCTCTCTCAGAGGTACTTTCAGTCTCTTAGAGGCTTGGAAGGGAAGAACAAAAAAGGAGGATGAACACAAAGCAATTTTGAAAATGCAATCCTGCAGGGTTGTACAAATGTAATTTTTAAAAAGAATGTAGTGCATAATTTTTTTGATACTTACACATTTACTGATGATAGGGGCCAAACCAAAACCCTTGATCCAGTCTAATTGAAATTCATAGTTACCATCATGTCTTGGGTCCATCTGTGTCTTCTCAGTATATGTTTGCATCCTTAGGTATTTGAGATCATCTTGAGTCGAGGATATGGAGAAAATAATTTCCGAGAAGATTTGAAAAATTTGTACCAGAAGCTGGGTATTGAGAACAAGTCAATGGCCTTCTTGTTTACAGATGCCCATGTAGCAGAAGAGAGTTTCCTGGAACTCATCAACAACATGTTAACTTCAGGTGGCACAGGCAGCCTCAATTACCCCTGATCAGTATCTATTTGTGACTCATAATCTCAAATGTGCCCTTGATCCAGCTATTACTGTTTCACCCTGTGTCCTCTGCTGCTTTAGTTAGTTACACCTTTCAGTACGGCCTGAAATGATCTTGGCCTTAATAATGGCTTTTTGGCGTCTTCTTACAGTCATTTATATGTGTCTGGGAAGGCTATAGGGTAATTCATGCTGATCACGATGATGCAGGAGTCTCAGATTTCTTCCAAGACTGAGGTATAACTTCAGCTGCGTTTGGCCACAAACCCACCTTTTCTCCCATTGGCTTTTGAATAGCATTCACCTGAACTGCAGCAACTGCTTATATATATATGTCCTAAAACGTAGTTTAGTATCTTTTAGTGTATGCAGCAGCTGAAAATGAGCAGCAGCTGGCACTGTGCGACCACCCTCTCTATAGAAGGTCCTACACAGTCTGATTTGAAAACAGATGTGTTAAATCTTAGCCCTTTCCTTGGTCTAGTTTTCCCTGTTCCTGGTCTGCTTATGTCTGTCATTAGGCAACTGATGCAATATTTGCCATGTGATTGAGAGAATGAAAACGTGAACTGATGGTTTGTAGACACTAATGAAGATTTTCTTTGCAGAATTAAAAGCACTTTATGTTCTTGTGACATTTTGTATATGTTGCTGAAGCCCAAACAAAAATGAAATAATTATTCCTCTAAATCCCCTTGCATCATCCTAAGTACTGCCTCTCTATTTTCCATGGGGGCTGGGGGGAGGAGGAGAAGCACAGAGAGATTAATAGGTTCATTCAAAACTACCCAGAATCATTTTTGCAGAACTAGGTTTAAAATTTGTGACTCTGGGATCTGCCCTATCCCCAGCCATATGGTTTTCTCTTACTGGTTGTTCTCACTAGCATTCTTCTGTCCTTATGTTACAGGAATGGTGCCAGCCCTTTTTCCAGATGATGAAAAAGACACAATACTAAGTCAGATTGGAGATGAAGCTGCTAAAGCTGGTGTGAACCCAGCTAAAGAGAGTGTCTGGCAATATTTTGTAAACAAATGTGCAAGCAACCTTCACATTGTCCTGGGAATGTCCCCAGTGGGGGACAGTCTGAGAACGTGGTGCAGAAACTTCCCAGGTATCAATTGTACACACGGCTGAGTCCCTTCCCTGTGAAATACAGGTTTGCAGGCAAGAGAAAATCTCCAGTGGACACTCAGAGATATCTGGCAGCTAAAGCTAAGCAGCGCAGGTTTCGTGATTAAGGATTTGCAGTGCATGCTTTTTTTTCCAGTTAATTACCACATATCAGCGAGTATTATTGATTAGCATTTACCAGATCAGTTCATTTTCCAGCTGAACAGCTAGAAATCAATTGGTCATCCTCACTGAACTGGAAATATACAGCCTGTGTCTGCAGCCTCTCTTCTGTAGGTTACAGAAGAATGCATGGTATTAAATCATTATGAAAGTAGGACGGTGGTAAGAGAAACATTTTTGTATCCAAAGCCAAAAAAAGGGCATGGTGAGAGGGACACCCACTGAGAGAAAAAAACACCTGAGCCTGGTGGATGTTGTGCTTCAGCAGGTGGCTGAAGGGAGTCCTGGGAGTGTGAAGAGACACATGAAAGATGGGTACGGGTGGGAATCCTAACCCAGGCATTAAAATACCTTGTTGCAGCTCTTGACTGCATCCTGTAGAATGGTACAGCCTAAAGGGTAGTACGATGGGGTTAGCAGGACACAGGTGCAAAGTTGATTGTTTACTATCAAAATGGAAGTATTGACTTTGTGGTAAATTTTGTTGCTAAGCAGGAGTCGAATAAGACAGATCCTGCAGATTCTTGATGCAAATAAAGTTAAGCGTGGGACTGCCTGGCAGATTAGGGTCTAGTTTTACAAAGGAATTTTTCAGATAACACTATCCTTTTATTTTAAGGTCTTGTCAACAACACTGGTATTGACTGGTTCTTGCCCTGGCCCACCCAGGCCTTGTATGCAGTTGCACAATCCTTTGTCGGTATGTAAAATGTCAGTATTTTAACCCATTAACCCTTGGGATAGCCTAAGAAATATATTCTTTACTTTGCAGTTATTGTAGATTTCATAATTTGATTTCCCATTTTGCTTGTTACCCTGAGTCTAAATGGGTGCTGCCAAATCCCAGTCAAAAAATGTTTTTGGATGGAAGTTTCTTATTCAAATAGATTTTAAAAATTGCTAAAATTCAAGTTCCCAACCCTGCAGACAGTGTGGCCTGCCTACCAGGAGGCCCAGGGTCTCTTCTGACTCTGCCTCGATCTTGCTTTTTGCCCCAGAAAGCAGACTTTTTTTGTGCCTGGCTTAGATGTACATAAGAAAGATGGTAATTGGCATACTTTTAAAAAAAACCGAAACCTTTGAAATTTTTTATTTCTTCTGCCCAATTTTAGGAAATAGCACACGCATCCCATCAGAGAGCTCCAAGTCAGTGATTGAGCACATGGTCATGGTGCATGAATCTGTAGGGGATTTCAGCAAGAGGTTTCTGCAGAAACTGAGACGTAGAAACCATGTCACACCAAAGAATTACCTTGATTTTATCCATACTTACTCAAAATTGCTGGAGGAGAAAAATGAGTTCATTTTAGGTAAGGCTATGTAGATTTTTCTACTTTTTAATAAGTGATTTAAATATTTTAAAAAGAAAAAAAAATTGTGGTGAGAATCCCACCTATTACCCACATTACGCAAAAATAATTTTATCAGTACTATCTCAAATGCTGTGCTGGCATCTGGTTTTGACATTGGACCAATACCCTGGCCACATGTGAATGTTCAGACTGTCTGTCAAATGGTGGGCTCGCCTCAAATTCTTTTGTGCATGAACCAGAGCCAGAATCTCCAAACCAGACACTCGTCTGCTTGGGGAAGAGTCCGATTAAATCTAATACCAGCTCAGCCTAGCTCAAGTTTTGACATTCTTCCTCAAGCAGCAATTCTTATTCATACGTCAGTGGGCACTGAAATATGTGAAGCAGATAAAACATGAACAGTGTAATATGGAAAGCAAGTTGTGGCACAGGGCCACTATGTCACAGCTCAAGTGACATGAACACCATCTTGGGTGGGAGGTTTAGGAAAGGAAAAATCTCTCAGAGTCATTTTCCTTTCATAACCGAGGTTGCCTTGCTGCAAAGTGCACCTATAAGCATATTTACCTTCTGTGAGATTGTCTGTTGCTGTGTGATAGTACATAATCAATGAATCACTAACATTTCTCCCTTTTTTCCTACCTAGCGCAATGTAAACGGTTGGATGGGGGCTTAGTTAAACTGAAGGAAGCTAGTATACAGCTGGTTGAGCTGAACAAGAAACTTGCCGAGCAAAAGATTGTGCTAGCAGAAAAATCAGCTGCTTGTGAGGCTTTGTTACAAGAGATTTCAGCAAACACAGAAGTAGGTAGGTAGTTTACAACTACTGAAGTGTCCCACAGGCTAAGCAAGGCTCACATAGTCTGTGTTGGGTTGGGTTGGGTTGGAAGACCCTCTAAGAGCTCCAGCTGCTTCTAGAGGTAACCTTCTTGTTCTATCTGTGCTGATCTAATGTCATGCTGGAAGAGCAGGTCCCCTATCTTCCCCGGATTGCCATCTTTGCTATGTATTTGGCCTACAGGACTTCACACAACTCAATACTATGTTCGCCTGCCCTTGTCTTCCCTTTCCAAGGTGTAGGGCATAACATGGGAAAGAGGCATTAGCAAGAAAGGGACCTTTGGATTCAGAAAATTACTATTAGAGGAAAAACAGAGGGAAGCGTGGGAGGAAAAGATGATGTATGCTGTTGTGTGGAACACTAACAGTGTTCCTAACCTGGTGATGGAACTGTAAACATTGGCAAGCTAGCAACAAAAAGGTATTGAGTTGACGGTAATTTCTGATTTTCAGCCAAGAGCAAATCTATATTAGTATATGTTCTATGTACGAAGTTGAATAATCCATTTATGGTCCTGCCTTTACAATTCCTAGCTGAGGAGAAGAAAAAACTGGCTGAAGAAAAAGCTGTGGAGATAGAGGAACAGAATAAGATTATTGCTATGGAGAAGGCGGCTGCTGAGACAGCTTTGGCTGAAGTCATGCCTATTTTAGAAGCTGCCAAACTGGAGCTTCAGAAGCTTGACAAGTCTGATGTTACTGAGATCAGGTGACTCATTTAGATGTACAGTACTAGAAACTCTTGGAAATTCACTGAGACACCCTTGTTTGCAGGGTCTGAGCCTTAGCCTCACCTTTCTCACCTGCATGTGTATGGGTGAAGGTCAGGACATCGGTTGTCTGGGTGCAGAGGTGACAACAGAATCCCCTGATTCCTAGCCCAGGACTTCCCCTCAAGGCTGTTCTTCCAGTCCTTTGTTTGATGTCTTCCCCATATTTCTCTGCTCTGTGTCTGATGCACTAGAAACTGCTGTGGTTTTTGCCTGAGCAGTGGCTGTCCAAGCCCCTTCATTCCTCCTCTGTTTTTATTCTGTGTGAACAGGAACACATACCAGTTATTTTTCAGGGATACTTTGACAGCATGAAGATGTATTTCTCTGCTGAATTAACTTCTCCCTGTGTTTTTATAATACATCTTGTATTTGAGGATAGATATAAAAGCACATCCAGTCCTTGGCTCTCCCCGAAATAGCAACGGCTCTCCCTTCCCTGCCACACTTGTTTAGTTTCCTTTCTCTCATAGATCTATGGATTCTTCTGTACTGCTTCTCCCAGTGGACAGCTGCTTCACTGCCCTAGGGAAGAATATCATGGCTCAGGATTTTAGGCCTTCCACTGTTGAAATCCTTTAGTATTTCATTGATCAAATTGTCTGAATACAAGAATCGGTTTTCAGCTTTTGACTAGTTAATAATTTCTTGTCTGGCATGGGTTATCTTTTTCGCTTTGTGTAGGATGTCTTATGTACTAGCTCTTGTTGTATTGCAGTGACTCTTAATGGGAAGTACCCGTGTCTGGCATGATGTGCTTTGTCTCCTCCTTTTTCTCCTCCACTGTCTCGTTCATCTGTTTTCCAGATCCTTTGCAAAACCCCCTAAGCAGGTGCAGGCTGTTTTGGAATGTGTTCTTATAATGAGAGGTTACAAAGAATTAAACTGGAAGACAGCCAAAGGAATGATGTCTGAGGCAAATTTCCTGCGATCCCTGATGGAGATAGATTTTGATGGAATTACTCAGAACCAAGTGAAATCTGTCCGAGGTAAATTGCTGATCTGTATACTTGGAATGAACGTAGGATCTTGTTAATGTGACTAGCCATGTCAGCGGCAATCCTTCCAGTGTTGTTTGGGAGGGTGGGATTCACTTTGTGCAAAGGGACAGCACTGTCCGCAATGCTGCAGATGTTGCACTGTTGGGATGACTGGATTTTTCAGAGTTCAAAGACCTTCTGCTATGTGTTACATCCAGTTTATACCTTAGCTAGGGTCTTACACACTCTGGTTTAGAGCAGGCAAGAAACAAACAGAATAGCTGAGCAGGCCTGCTGTCTGCTTTGAGCCACTTAGTAGAATTACGACCTCATCCATGTGGTGGCAATTAAAATGTGATATATACAGAGTGGAAAGAAGATAAGCTATATCTAAAGCTTATGGGCCAAACTTTGCACATGCTCACGAGGGCATAATCCAGAGTAGTTCCATTAAGAGCGGAATTTGGCTCTTTGAACAAAAGTGCATCTGACTGCTGCAGAGAAAAGAAACCATGATCCTCAGACATGCTGATCAACTCCTGAATGCACTCCCTTCATGGAAAAAGAACTTGAGAAATCACTAGCAATATTGTGCTTGTGTTGTTACAGCCCAGTAGCTTCATCTTAAGGTCAGAGTCTCTTTAATATTCTGATAAATGTTTCATATTGTCTGTCACAGCATTGCTCGATATTGCTGGTAGGGAAAGCTATTTCTCTGAGGATTTCTGTGCTGTAATTCAACTCACTTGCAATATTTTTGTGTTTGCCTATTTAGCTCTGTTAAAGAATCTCAATACTACCTTCAGTGAAATGGAACTTGTTAGCAGAGCAGGATTGGGAATGTTAAAGTTTGTTGAAGCAGTGATGAGCTACTGTGATGTAGTTAAAGAAGTCAAGCCAAAGAGAGAAAAGGTAAAGTGTGTGGATTCAAACTCAGAGGAGGATGAAGCATGATCCTGATGAGAAAAATGATACTTGACAATTTCATAGACTGCCCATTTCTCCTCTTTGAAGTGCTTAAAAAGAGGTGTTTAGGAGAGCTATTGCAGTAGGAGTGAGGCAGGTACTCAATTATAAATTGCTGTGTGTGTTGCGTTATGATGCTGGGATGTGGGTTCCCATCCATGCCAGTGCTTGAAGGAGGAGGGAGGAACATGTTCAGTTGGAATTTTGTAATCTAAAATGCTTAGAAAAACACAGTTTATAGCTGCCTACTGAAAACAGACTTCAAAACACATGGCATTTGGACAGAACAGAGCTCAGTAGTACACAACATCCATGTCTCTTAAGCACAGACCTTTCGATTAACTTTTTTTAGAATGACTGGAAAGTTAGCTGCATTACCAAAGGAAATCTAATGTCCAACAGATGATGCTAGGAAACTTTCTTCAGGAAAAGGTTATTATATACAGCTGACTACTGAGAAAGTATATTCACTACATGATGAGTCTGACTATTTTTGAGGCCTTAATATTATTGTATTAAGCAGACAAACCTCCCCTTTTGTCACAGGATGACAGTCCTGCTGACCTCCAATGTCAGCAGGACTGCTCGCATGCTTTAATATACCTTGTGGGTACAAAACTAGGAGATTTATCTGCTTTGGAACTGCAGTATCAGACCATGATGTATATGTTTGGGATGGGAAGAGGTGGGTGAGAAACAGTGCCAGTTATTTTGGCTTACACTGTTTATTACCAGGACACTTTGAAATATATGAAATAGCCAAAAGAAATCTGAGAACTTAAGACTTCTCTCTATAGCCCTTCCTTCCTCTGATACTCTTATGTTTCCTTCATAATGTAATGTAGGTGGCTAGGCTAGAACGGAACTATTACTTAAGTAAGCGGGAACTGGAAAAGATAAAGGCAGAGTTGGCTACCATTCAGGATGAGCTTAAAGCTTTGGGGAACAAATATCAAGAGGCAATAAAAGAAAAGCAACAGTTACAAGAAGAAGCAGAGATTATGCAGAGAAGATTAGATGCTGCTGACAAGCTCATTTTTGGCTTGAGATCTGAGAACAAGAGGTAAGTCTAGATTCAAAGAGGAACACTTTTGACATCAGAGGTCATGTGCCAGGGATAAAATCTACCAAACTGAGACATTTTTGGAAACATCACTTCCTGTGATGTTTGTCTCTGAGAAGAGCTAGTATCTGTTCTAAGCTAATATCCATTAGCTCTTGAAAAATAATAACAATTTTTAGTGCAGAAGAACAAAGTGAACTCAGATTAAAAGGAAGAGGGTTCAGATCAACTCAGTGTCTGTGGCCATCATAATAGTGAGAGAACAACTGATTGTAAATTTGGGGGTCTGTCTCAACCTACATCTAAAGTAGCAGCAGCTGGAAATTCTGCACATAAACCCCATCTCCCTGGTACAGACTGACCCAGGATTCCCTTATAATTCTATCAGGTGGACAAAGGAATTAGAGGACTATGAAATACGAAAGGTGAAGTTGCTTGGAGACTGTCTACTCTGTGCTGCCTTTCTGAGCTATGAAGGAGCCTTCAACTGGGAGTTTCGTAATGAAATGATCTATCAAGTGTGGCAAGAAGATATCCTCTCACGAGAGATTCCTCTCAGTCAACCATTTAGGTTAGAAAGCCTCCTGACTAATGAGGTGGAGGTTAGCAGGTATGTCCAGTCAAGAAACCCAGTGACTACTGAAAGTGAAATCGTGAAGTGGGAGTCTAGACCTGAATCCGTAGCATAGAATTGGCATTGTGGGTGGAGGTGCACAGCCATACCAGAGAGAGCCCATTCTACTTTCATGCCTCAAAGATGGCAAGGAGACAAATTATTTTTCTTCTGGTTAACAGAGGCTATTTGTTATAACAAACTGTTGTACTTTACACTCCAGGGACATTCACTGAACTTAGACACATATAATAGTTTTTTAGGAAATTTTTTAAGGAGTTATCTATAGTATGTGTTCCCATAGCCCAACAGGAGTCTTTTCATTGACTTCAATAAATTTGGAATTAAACCCATGCCCAGATAGCCCATATTTCAACTACTGCAGCATTACTCACCAAATGCAACAGTCAGTGTTTTGAGTAGTGTAGTTACAAATGACTCAGCCAATGAATCAGTCTGAGTTTTGACACTGTTCTCACAATCACATACAGTATGTGTTTCCTTGTGTGTCTAGTAGTGTGCTCAATGAATTGCATAATTTTACTGACAAATGTGCTGCTCTCCCATCAAGTTTTCATCCCAGCCTGGTCTTTGATCCATTCTGTTCCCAGGTGGGTTTCCCAAGGATTGCCTCCAGATGAGCTCTCTGTCCAGAATGGCATCCTGACAACATATGCAAGCCGCTTCCCACTCTGTATTGACCCACAACAACAGGCATTACATTGGATTAAGAAGAAAGAAGAAAAAAATAACCTGAGGGTAAAGATAAATGATCATTTTACCTCTTTAGTGGTTGTTTGAAAAGCTGCATAAATTTCTGTCACCTTGAATGGGGAACCGATTATGTACTGACAAATGTGTTGACTACTATGTCTCTAAAATAGATCATGAATACCATTGTTCACATGACCTTCAATTCTTTGGGATGGATGGTTTGTTTGGGATCTTGGCTAGCCTTAGTACATGCAGAAATAGTATAACCAAAAGGCTGGTGTGGGTTGTGTTTTATCTCAGCTCCAGGATGGAGTTTTCATGTAGGACAATTAACACAGTCAGAGGCACAGTTGGAACTTTGAAGAATAGTTCTCCAAATGGAAATTATTGTCAACTAATCAGAAAAAAAAAAAAAAGCACCTCTGCTGTTTTGTACCAGTGCAGTTTATATCATCTGTAAGAGGCAAGACAAAAAGCAACAAAGAACAAACTTCGTTAGTGCTGGCAACTATTGTAAAATAATAACATTCAGCAAATTGAATATCAGTTCTCTTTTCATATCTTCCCATTATTCTCTTGCAGATGGCTTCCTTCAATGACCCAGATTTCCTTAAACAACTAGAACTGGCCATAAAGTATGGAAACCCTTTCTTGTTGCATGGTGTTGATGAATACATTGATCCTGTGATAGACAATGTCTTAGAGAAGAATATCAAAGCTGCACAGGGGCGAACATTCATTGTCCTGGGTGACAAAGAGGTTGACTATGACAGTAATTTTAGATTGTACCTGAACACCAAATTATCGAACCCAAAGTATTCTCCCTCTGTGTTTGGCAAAGCTATGGTTATCAATTATACAGGTAAGCAAAAGTGTATATTTAGTAACAAAGTAGTGATTATGCTGTAGTGCAAGTTTAGGGCCTGGGTGGTTGCCTGAAATAGCAATGAAACTCTAAAAAAGTAATAGTCTCCCATATACTTAGCATCTGATTTAATAGAAAATCCTTCTCGCTTCTCTCTTCTAATCTGAAACTGAGCTAAATATCTCTTCTTGCATCTGTCAGGTTAGGATGCTTTGGTAGAACTAAGATGTAGAGTTATTAACCAAGTCACTCTGTTGCATCGCTGTAGTTTTATGAGATGATTGAGATGAAATAAGTTGTGTAAAAGCTCTCCTTGTGTTTAGAATAAAAACTGTGCTGTGTACATGTGTTGTATCTGTAGTTACACTAAAGGGCCTAGAGGATCAGTTGCTCAGCGTCATTATGGGTTTTGAAAGAAAGGAATTGGAAGAACAGAGAGAACATCTCATCCAGGAGACAAGTGACAACAAAAACTTGCTGAAAGATCTGGAAGACTCTCTCCTTCGGGAACTGACATCTTCCACAGGAAACATGTTGGACAACTTGGACTTGGTGCAAACCCTGGATGAGACAAAATCCAAAGCTACTGAGGTACCGGCTCTGGGCATTTTGGAAGGATATCTACTAATAGAACATTGTCTTTCCTTTTTCATTATGCTTCATCTTTCACCCTTGAAGCTAGGAATTAGTTTGAAAGGAAATGGAGAGTTTTCTCATGAGTATGTTGCATCTTTCAGTATTGGGCAGTATTTTATTGCGCCAGAGAACCAAATCATATCTTCAGGGAAGTCCTTATCAGGACCAAAGTAATGGTTGTTTACAGTTCTAAAGCAAAGAGCATATGATATATTTCTTTCAGCTCTGAAACAACCTTTGTCTTGTATTGTATCAGATCTGAAATGAAAAATTAAGATATTTGTTACTCAGAGAGGATGTAGAATCTCCATCCTTGGAGGTTTTCAGGCCGTAGCTGGGCAAAGCCACAGCTGACGTGATCTAGTGATGGTCATAGTCCAGCTTTGGGCAGAAAGTTGAACTAAAGATCCCCAGAGGGCCTTTCCCACGCTATTTCCATGATTTTGTGTAAATCTTTGCCTTTACTTTTCATAAATGTGAAGGGTGGGATTAATCTTATCTAACTTTTGATTTTTACAATTCATACTACTTCTTTAGGGTTACCTGCCCAGATTCCCTATATAGTCAACACAGAGAGGCAGGCACTGAATAGCTCTGCTTATTGTGATATAATATACATACTATAGATCAGCGCAGTAATTACATGTGTATAAAATCAATGTATGGCTAGGTGATTGAAAAACTGAATCTGGCTGAGACAACAGCGGTGGATATTGATCGTCTTCGAGATGGCTACAGACCAGCTGCCAGGAGGGGGGCCATTTTATTCTCCGTTTTGTCTGAAATGGCACTTGTCAACATCATGTATCAGTACTCACTGGTCTCCTTCTTAGAGGTTTTTGGACTCTCTCTTCGGAAATCCATGCCCAGTCCTATTCTTCTTAAGAGATTAAAAAACATCATGGATACCCTGACTTTCAACACCTATAACTATGGCTGCACAGGTCAGTGTGATTTAGTGATGGGCTGATACTGTGTCGTGCAAATGCTTCTTAAAAGCCATGCCCTCAGTTGGTTTACGTTAATGAGGCAAGTTACCGAACAGTGAATTCACTAATGTTCAGTTCTTGGCATTGGTCCCAGTTTACACTTTACTGCCTGCTATTTCTGTTTGAAGAAACTATGCATATTATCAATGTAACTTTTAAAGAAATGCTTTTCTTAATACAGTTACGAATGGTAAATCGCAGTTATGGATCTCACATCCCTGGATGTAGCTCACAGGTGCTGTTTTGACTCTGTAAGCCTGATCCAAAGCCCCATCTTTGATCACCCTGATCTTTGTGGGGTGACCAGATGCAGGATGTGGATTTAAAGATTGCTCCAGTTCCACAAGTTTTAGCAGCTGATTTTTGAAAATGTTGTCCTTTTAATGTAGGCTTGTTTGAGAAGCACAAGTTACTATTCTCCTTTAATATGACTGTCAGGATAGAACAAGCGGATGGCAGAGTTCCACAAGAAGAACTTGAGTTCTTTTTGAAAGGTAAAGTGTATATTTTTGTATAACTATATAGCTATATGTAGCAATAGCTAAAAGATCTTTCAAAGATAGATTTTTGACTAGATACAAGTTGCTGTAAGAGCTAGTACCTAGAGAAACCACTGAAGACAGCTGAACTATGTTGGTTTACACAAATTGTGGATTCTGCTATTTCTATTTTTTTCACTTTGTTAAACAGTGAAGAGGCTAATCTTTCTCTGCAGATGTTGACGAATCTCACATCAGCTAATTGTTAGGATGTTACCTGAGAAAATAATCTTTAGTTATTTTCTGACTATGTATAAATAATTTTAGAAATGGTTGCAAAGAGACAACTCTGGCTTTTGCAAGCAGTTGTAAAACGCCATCTTTTCTTCATCAGACCAGTTTAGTCTTACAGTGCTTCCAGAAACAAATTTCCAATTGGTTTTTCTGTGCAGTGGGACTGTATGTGTGGTCATGTATTGGAGAATTTATGACATGGACATTCACTCTGGTTTCTGAATGTGACTAGGCAATATTTCCCTGGAGAAGAGTGCACGAAAGAAACCGTATGCTTGGCTTCCAGATCAAGGCTGGGAAGACCTAATTCGCTTGTCTGAACTATTTCCTGAGAAATTTGAATCTCTTCCAGATGATGTGGAAAAAAATCCAGATGTATGGAAAAATGTACGTGCTTTTCTGCAATCCTGTTCTCCCTCCTTGTTTTTCTTCTGGTATTAAATGTTCAAGTATGATGCAATGTGCCATAGCACTCAGCAGGAGGCATGTCACCACTGGCTTTTTCTGTCAAGGCCTTGCTTTTCTTCTTGACCTCCATTAGTGATGGGCTTATTTCCAGAAGAATTAAGGCTCTTATTATTTAAAAAACAAACAAACAAAAATTGTCCCTGGTATACTGTAGATTTTTTATTTTCCAGTCAAATGCCTTAGATGAGTTATTTGCCCTTGTTGAAGTCAGTGGAATTTTTGCTGTTGATTTCAACAGTCAACATTTCACTGTTACTTTTGTACTGCTAAATTGTACTTTGATCTTCTTGTGGCAGTGAGTTCTATAGGCTAGTTACAAACACAGACTCTCCTTATGTTCTACCTTTAGTTTCATTCCATGTCTTCTTGCTTTAGAAGAAGTCTTTCTGTAAGCAATCTGTTAATACTTTTTGCATGAGATGCTATTTTCTGTATCTTAAGAGAATTACTTGACATAAAATGGAAGTACAAATGTGTTTCTGGACTTGAATACTTTATACTGAAAAAGTTGAATTTTTTACATTCACTTAATCTTAACATTTCTTTGCAGCTGATTGACTTTCTTTGTTCTTCTTGTCTCTTGGCCCCTCGTTAATCAAATTGCTTTTGTCTGCTTTCCTAGTAATTTCATTGATAGAGCCATTTGATTCAATTGCATTGTCTCCCATCTTTTCTTGCCAGTGGTATGATACAGATGCTCTGGAGCAGATGCCATTCCCCATGCAGTACCAGAACAATCTCACGAACTTTCAGAAGCTCCTACTTTTACGGTGTTTCCGGGTGGACCGGCTATATCGGGCAGTAACAGACTATGTTACTCTGACAATGAATGAGAAGTAAGTCACCCTCTTCTTTCAAATCCGAATCACACTGTTCAGATATTTCACACAGAATTGGAGTTGTAATCAACTACGTAAATGATTTGTAATTTGCCTAAACAACAGAGCATGAGTTGTCTCGCTATCATTTCCATGGGCAGTCTGCAATGAGCTTTGATGTTTGTGTAAAAGTCATCTTTTACACAAGATGGCTGCTCTTGTGCAGATCAGCAGTTTCTTGTGCTTCTTTTCCTACCAGGTATGTGCAGCCCCCTGTGATCAGCTTTGAAGCTATCTTTGAGCAGAGCAGTCCTTACTCACCAGTTGTTTTTATCTTAAGTCCTGGCTCTGATCCTGTCAGTGACCTCATGAAACTGGCCGAGAGGACAGGCTTTGGAGGGGATAGACTCAAATTCCTAGCCATGGGACAAGGCCAAGAAAAGGTAACTTTGGTGGGAGGGCAGGGACGTGCTGTGTGCAGCAAGTTAGTCTCTGAATTGCAAATCATGCTCCTAATGTTGTGGGCCTGTTCAAATTTCCTTTCCAAAGGTCTGCTCCATTTTAAAGGGAGTTACTTTGTGATTCAGACATAGCGCACAATTTGCCAGCCTGGGAATAATGCTTTCCCGTAATGTGAAAGGGGGCATTTGGCTGATTGGCTGATTTTATGGTTTGGATAAGGGTAGATTCAGAATGATGTTGTCATCTGTTAAAAAATAGTTGAGCTGAAAAGGTGTTACTCTGCAGCCTTTAAAAGGTTAATCAGTGACCCTGTGTCTCTGCATATGGACATGAGTTGATTGGAAGTCACAGTGTTTGTTACCAAAAAGATACCCTGCTGCTTTTTCTGTCTTTCCTGTAGCTTTCCTTTTTGTTATGGACACTAAGGCAGGGATGTCCAAAGCTTAGCAGCTGGCTGAATTTGCTGTTATTTCAGTCAGTGGGAGAACTCCTATCAGATTCATTTAGACCACCACTTCCTAGACTCTGATCTTCGCCCTCTTCTGGGCCATGCACACTCCTGTAGTGTTTTGAAATACTTCAATGCTCTAATTTCAAAAGGAACTAATGAAATAAAAAAAGCATCTCAGAGCAACTTCTTGTGGTATTGGAAAAGGTGTGTTCTCAGCAAGGAGCATTCTGCTAAGTCTACTAAAACTAGCTAAAAGGCTGAGTGTGCTTGCTAGCAGGAAGAAATCCACTGCACTAACCCATCTGAGTCAGTTTGCTTACAGGATGAAGGGAGAGTTACTCACAGACAGTTCTTTCCCTCTTTTAAGATTGCTTTGCAGATGCTGGAGAATGTAGTGGTTCGTGGAGAGTGGCTAATGTTGCAGAACTGTCACCTTTTGGTGAGGTGGCTTACCAATCTGGAAAAGGCCCTGGAGAAAATTACAAAGCCTCACCCAGACTTTCGCCTCTGGCTGACTACTGACCCGACCAAGGGCTTCCCAGTTGGAATACTGCAGAAGTCGTTAAAGGTACTGTGCGGTGGGGAAACCCCAGTCAGGAGGGCACGTCCTGCCAGTCTTATTCAGCGAAACAGACTGGCTTTGGGAGGAGCATGACCTGAATGCAGCATGTTGACTTGGGCTGTATGTACCAGCTTTTTGCCTTTATAAGTCAAATCCTTTTTTTCATCATCCTGTTTATCTTATGGTGATTTTTCCTGTGGGTGAAAGCTGTTCAGCGGGTTTTTTTTCTGAAGCAGTTATTTCAGAGTAGAGGTTTGTGAGTAAACCTAGAAATGTGACAAATGCTCTTTAGATTCAAACGCTGCCACGAGTGAGGAATATCCGGAGAGACAGAAATAGTCCTGTCAGTCCTGATGCTGAAGTGCAGAACTGAGGTCTGCGTCTAGCCTGGCAATAGTGCCAGTGGAGCAGACGTCGTAATAGGATAATGGTTTCCAGCTGCTACTTCAGGCTGCAGCATTTATCACAGGCAGGCTGAGCTGATTATTTTGAAGGCACAAGCCATGATGCTGTCCTAATGTTCTTTTCTATGGCTGCTTTACTTCTGTTGTGGTGAACCAGTCCTGTAAACATAATTATTTTATTTCACAGATTTGAAAGCAGTGACATGACAGATCCACCCAATATGTGCTCTAGTGTATCAATGACAGCTGTGGAGTATTCGCCTCCAGCAGGGCTTAGTGCTGCAGTGGGGAGAAGTGAGCATGAACGTATCTTTAAGACTGCAAACATGCACTTTGTAGGTCTAGCCATGAGCAGTGAGAACAAAGGTTTTATAGCACTTAGAAGCAGCTGCCAGGAAGCTGGCTCTGCCTCAGTTTGATCATCGGTAAAGCCATATTAAAGACTGTTAAGCTGTCTTACTGTGGTGATATGTAGGACACACCAAAATGCGTAAACTACTGATATTTCAGTAAATTAGATCTTCAAGTATGATAAATATTAATGTCCTTCCAATAACATGACTGTTTCTAAAATAATATCAAGTTTCTCTTTACATATGTGTCTTTACCTTGATAAACTTAAAAGGTCTGTTTCATGTCTTTACTTAAGAAAAAATGCCATATTGATACGAATTTGGAAAGCTGCTCAAAATTTTCAAGCTTGCATTGTATAACTTAGAGAGCGTGATGTATTTACAGCTTATTTTCCTGAGGCTATCCAGTAATTGCTGGCTTCCCTAATTATTTCGATAGGTTGTGACAGAACCACCTAATGGTCTGAAACTGAATATGAGAGCCACCTACTTCAAAATTCCCCAGGAAGCCTTAGAGCAGTGCCCACATCCTGCCTTTAAATCCTTAGTCTACGTCTTGGCATTTTTCCATGCTGTGGTTCAGGAGAGAAGGAAGTTTGGGAAGGTTGGCTGGAACGTACCGTATGATTTTAATGAATCTGATTTCCAGGTAAGAAAATAATTACAACGGCTCTTATATTCTTGAATTGCTCAGATTCCTTTTGAAAACATATAATCTATCCAGCTTTAATCCTTTCTCACAATAAGATTTTGCTTCATTTTTTTTCTGCTGCTGTGGAGTCAGGCAGACTCCTGATCTTCTATAATGTCAATTTTGGCCACTAAAAATTAATCAGATTCCCAGTCCTTCATGTTTATGTTGCCTCTCTCATGGGTTTCTTTTCTTAAGAGGATTTATACTTAACTTTTAATTTTTTGAGAAAGAAATAATTGTTCATTTGCAAACAAGAACTACGTTAAATAAAACCTAGGGATATGTATAGCTGATTTAGGAATCTTCGTATCTCACGTGTTCCAACAACTTTATTAGGTCTGCATGGAAATTCTTAACACATACTTGGCAAAAGCTTTCCAACAAAATGATGATAAAATCCCCTGGAGCAGTCTCAAATATCTTATTGGTGAGGTGAGTGCCTACAATGTCACTAAGAAACACTTGATGGTAAAAGAATCCAGATAAAGGAAGCTTCCTTTCTGCATGGGCTGCATCATCAAGTAAAGCTGGCTGAGACTCTCTCCTGGGCAGTCTTGAAACTCCTGTGTAGCCCTGAGCAAGTCCCTTAATCTCATTGTCTCAATGAAATCGGGCCATCGTGTGTAACTGCACAACAGGGGAGTTACGGTGCTTAATTAATTTTGAGTGAGAGCGCCCTTGGGATCCTCTGATGAAAGGTACTGAACAGCACAACTTTACAGTGTTGTTAGTACAGCGGAGTATTACTGATGTGAGAGCTGTACGGACGGGTGTTTCTAAAGCTCTTGCAGTGCTCTATGTGGTATGTGCTGTGTAGTAGCTGGCCAGTTCAGCGTAGCTGCTGTGACATGAAATCCTGCAGAAAGCTGTTAGTGTGCAGCACTCAATCACAGCTGAGCGTGAGCTGGGACCTGAGGAAGGCACCGTTGCACATAGATCACCAAGGCTGGTTATTAGGAGTGCCCAGAGCAGCTGTCTCCAGGCTAAGTCCAAATACTTCCTGCTTGTGCCCCCTTGAGAGGGGCTAGAGAAGACGTACTTGGTGTCCCTCAAGGGAGACAGTGTTATACCATGCAGTCACTGCAACAGCGAAGAGTGTTTTGGACCTTTCAGTGATTTTTTTAAACTGTATTTGCTGCCCCAAAAGCCAGTGCTATAATACTGATGTAACTAATTTCTAGGTCATGTATGGTGGGCGCGCAATTGATAGCTTTGATCGTCGCATTCTGACTGTCTATATGGATGAGTACCTTGGTGATTTCATATTTGACACATTCCAAACGTTTCATTTTTATAAAAACGACAAGGTTGACTACAAAATTCCACAAGGGACTGTAAAAGATGACTTTGTTGGTAAGAAATGCTTTTCCTGCCACGTAAGTTAGCATTAAAAAACCAAAAAGTCTGCTTACAGTACACATTCTCTCCATATGTCCGTTGCTGGATATGAAAAGTTGAAAGGAACTTCAGGCATTGTGTGTGTAGGTATTACAAGTTGTAATCCACTGATGATACTGTTCTTGCTTTATATGAGCAACCCTTTGTAACGTGAGCTTACCAGCGAGCTGCTCATTTCTTTAAAAAAAAAAAAAAAAAATCCCCAGGTAAACAGCATGTTAATTTTTTTATTATTAAGTGACACGTTTCCATGGGGGGGGGTGAGGGTGCACATTTCATGCTTAAAAATGTTTAGTCAATCCTTGCAGTGTTTCAACACCAGCTATAGCATTTGATTTTTTTCAAGCAGAGCAAAAATCGCTCGTGGAATTCTCAGCAGTATTCTTTTTTGCCTGGTAGCTGTGGTTTGATATGTCGCATCTTTAGGAAGCGTGTTTTTGTATTGCAGAGGCGATAGAATCTCTGCCACTTGCTAATACTCCAGAGGTGTTTGGTCTTCACGCAAATGCTGAGATCGGGTATTATACACAGGCAGTTCGCGATATATGGTCTCATCTTCTTGAGCTGCAGCCTCAAACAGGTATGTTCTCCATTACTTCGAATTGGTTTTGTAAATAAGAAATAATGAGGTGGCGAGCTCCTTGCCATGGGGATTGCGATACCAGCCGTGCCGCAGCCCGCCTCACAGGCGCCTGGCTCCTGGCACGGATGCTGCAGCCCATCCCGCTGCCTGCACCCTGCGTGGGGAGGTGCGTGATCCTGGGGGGGGCACGGCGGGATTGTGACATGGCCTTGGGGAGCAGAGGCAGCGAAACAGCAGGGGACTGGGAGGTGAGCGGAGCAGCTTCGCCCTGCCAGCGTGGAAGCGGTTCAACACGTGCCCAGAGGCACAGCGTGAGGCACGCAGGGAGTCTGCTGGTGCAAATGTCAGTGCTGCAGAGGGTGGGAGACTTTGATGCCAAAAGGTGAGTCAGCTCTCAAAGTTCTCTTAGAGCATCAATAATAGCAGGGGTAACCTATGCAGATTTAGTCTCACTAAACCGTTTTTGTTTCAGGTGAAACTGGTACGGGAATTAGTCGAGACGAATACATTGCAAATGTTGCTAAGGATATAGAAAACAAAATACCGGAAGTATTCGATCTTGACCAGATACGGAAAGGTTTTGGACCAGACATATCCCCTACGACTGTGGTGCTGTTGCAGGAACTGGAACGGTTTAATAAGCTGATCATTCGAATGGCAAAGTCATTGGCTGAACTGCAACGCGTAAGTAAGAACACAGCTACTAGATGAAATCAGTCAGGCTTTACCGGCCCCAGGCTGGCACTCAGACTCTCACCGTCATTCCAGGCCTTGGCTGGGGAAGTCGGAATGAGCGCTGAACTGGATGATGTGGCTCGGGCTCTCTTTAACGGACAGATTCCTGGAATCTGGCGGCAGCTAGCCCCCGACACACTCAAAACACTTGGAAATTGGATTATTTTCTTTAGAGCTCGGTACAACCAGTACACCAGCTGGGTAAGCGAGTGCCTCCAGAAAGCTTTTTGTTTTGTTAATCTGCATGAGATGCTGTGCAAATTGGTGCAGAAGTCAGTGAACGCACACTGCTTTAGGTAAGTTACTTGAACTGATCCCAATCACCACCTAGAACAATAATGAATCATTGCACGACTATGGATGGATGACAGACTCGCCACTGGCTAGTCTTTAAGAGCGTTGGCCTCTGGGCTGAGTACCAGGTGTGGTGGGAGAACCAGATGCTGCAGATTGTCTTCTGTGATTGCAGGTTAACGAGCGCGAGCCAAAGGCGATGTGGCTCTCAGGCCTGCACGTTCCAGAAGCTTACCTGATGGCTCTTGTTCAAGCCACCTGCAGGAAAAACAAGTGGCCCCTGGATCACTCCACCCTCTACACAGAGGTAACCAAGTACAGGACTGCAGAAGACATCACTGAAGGGTCTACTCAAGGTAGGTGCTTTTATGATTATTTGGCAAAAATAATAAAGTAGTTAATTGATGAGAGAGAGAGAGAAATTGCCTGGCATACTGAGTAAATTACTTAGATTATACCGCTGCAGACAATACCCTTGGTTTTGCATTTCACAGTCCACGTGATTTCAAGCTGGGAAGTAGCTGGGTTCTGGTTTCTGCTTCCCTGCTGAGCCCCCGCATACACAAAGTACGAGCTTCTTTCTTCAGCTCTTTTCACCCACATGCATGTATTCGATCTTCCACCTCTCCCTTGCATTCTCTCTCTCTCTCTCTCTCTCTCTCTCCTTTTTTCTTCATGGCTAGAACGTTACCAGTCCTAGCAGGTTTATAAAGATCTATTTACACCACAAATAATATACTGAAATGTATTTAAACAAAAAGTAAATACAACTGCGTATGATTTATTGTGTAAATAGATCTTTATGAAATCTCTATGACTAGCAATGCGTAATCACTAAACATAACAAACACTGGATGAAGGGACAGCTAAGCAAAGCTTTTGAGTACTAGACCTGCTTGGGAACAGAGGAGGAAAAAATAATCTGATTGTTTTTTCTAAATCTAACTTTCAGTTAAAAATAAAAATCACCTCAGGGGCTTACCTAGACTATCCTTTTTTACTAACATTTCATCAAAATGCTTCGTATTTGTACCAGAACAACTCTATCCCAGCCCTTCACCTTTTGTAGAATGATCTAACGAGCGGTCCCACAGGAGTTGGTTAGTTACAAAGCTCTCTTACAACTTGGCTATTACCTGGGCAAGTAATTGCAAGATGGCACCCACTGTGGGGAAGAGAACTGCAAGCAAATGAGTATTTATTCCTAATAATGTTTATCGTATGTAGTACAACTGAGACAATTTTAATTAAAAAAAAAAAAAATTAA
Source organism: Gymnogyps californianus (assembly GCF_018139145.2). Taxonomy (NCBI): domain Eukaryota; kingdom Metazoa; phylum Chordata; class Aves; order Accipitriformes; family Cathartidae; genus Gymnogyps; species Gymnogyps californianus. Next base: position 12,847,966 of record NC_059486.1, on the reverse strand, counting down.
ACACAGTAGGTCACAGTTGTATTATAAAAACCACCACCACAGATACATACACCTCTGTGTAGCTGCAGTTTGAAATGTAGCGAGTTCTGTCACGACCGTGCGTGCCAAGGACAGCGACTGCAGGAACAGTTGTCTTCAAGTGCTCAATTTACACAAGGTGTTGCATTTTCTGCCCGTACAGGCTGCTTTGTTTCCGGTCTGTTTCTGGAAGGAGCGGACTGGGACGCAGAGCACAGCTGCCTCACCAGAAGCAAGCCCCGAGTCCTGGTGGTGGAGTTACCCATTCTGAAGATAATCCCCACGGAAGCGCACAGGCTCAAGCTCCAGGTACTGCTCCTCTGGGGACACAACGGCCGATTGGCGTAACAGCTTCCTGCTGTCTTCACATCTCAATAGCTGGTAGTCCCTTCCCTCTTAGCACAAGCAGCAGTATTTTATCACTACCACTAGTAAAGTATGCAGTTTAACACTTTGCCTTACGTTAGCCATCATCACAGTTTTTCTTTTCTAAGGGTTACACTCAAAGGGGTTAATAAATACATTTGTTGCCTCTTTTCCATTCAGGCAGTATGGGACAGGCATCCCGGGGCACTCTTGTACTCCCACTACTCTTTTAATTATTTCCCAGTACTAGTTAATGGCCTAAAGGATGTTTACATTTTCTGGGTATCAGATATTTAAGACTTAAAACAAAAAAAGTGAATTGCTGAAGACAGCCATCTCTCCTAGAGGCCCTTCTAGTTTCCCATTTCAGGCAGTACTTCAAGCACTACTCAGTGTCCTTTCCTCTACGCTTTTTTAGAATACCCTCCGGACACCCGTGTACACAACCTCCCTGAGAAGGAACGCGATGGGCGTTGGCCTGGTTTTTGAAGCTGATCTTTACACTACAAAGCACATTTCCCATTGGGTCCTTCAAGGCGTTTGTCTCACCTTGAACGCAGACTGACAGTTTGAAGGTGGCACTAGATTTTCCCCACAGAATCCAACCTTTTAGGGGGGCAGAAAAAGAAATAATCAAACTAGGCAGAGATTCAGCGCCGTGGGTGGGGCAGCGTTCACTTAGGCACACCTGACTTTAAATAGTAGGATACAACCAAGCTAGTACTACCAATAAACACATTTGAAGAGGAAAGTGTTTTTCGTAACTTGTATTTCCTTTTAGAAAGGCTCCAAGCTGGTCTATGTATATGAAAGAGGTAATCAGTCAGTCAGTCAGTCTCGCACACACAAAGACTAAGGTTTGCCTGTATGGTTGTAAGAAATGTTTTTAATTGCCCAAAGCATCACTTCTGCTGTGCTTAGAAGCGGTGCCTTCCATCATCCTTCAACAAGCGGCAGGGTAGATCAGTCATACAATAGATCGCCATAAAAATAGGGCAACAACCGCCAAAAAACCAAAACCGCTGCCGGTTAATGCAATACACTTAAAAATAGTAAACCACAGAATAACAAACTTTCTTTAACCGACCGTTTTCCAGGAACACAGCTTTTCCCTGTCCCTCCCCACCATTCGTGAAACAAATCCCTACCGCACAACCAGCAAGGCGTGACACCGAGGAGTGCTTCTTGGGCTTCAGAACAGCAAGTGACCGAGTCGTGAGGGTGCACAGGGGTAGGGCACAGGAGGCCTCGGGCTAGCGGATGGTCAAACCCTCTCTGACTGGGAACAACCCTGCTGTAAGTTGTCATGCTGCGCAGGAAATTCAGCAGTACCACAGTTAGGAAGAACAGCTTTTGTCATCCTGCCAGTGCCTTTGTTGGGGAAGCTGACAGAGCGCGATCCAAGGCTCCAGAGGGAGACACACACCACCACACAGCTGCAGAGAAAGCTGAAGAGGGGCAGACTACAGCTGGCAAGGGGACGGAAAGAGGGCAGGCAGGGATCCTTCATCAGCTTTCACAGAGATTACGCGTTCCAAGTTTTTGAAGGCACATCATAAGCTTAGCAGCATTTGGGAGCCATTGTTTCTTGCTGGGCCTACTCAGAGGCTGCAGACAAGAGTGAAGCAGAGGTGAGCTGGAGGTGCCGATCAGAATTTAAGAAAAACGGTCAAATTTGTGCTCCTTTCCCAAAATTACACACTCTCACAGCTCGCAGTATGCCTTTCTTTCCTAGGAAAAAAATAATTAAAAAATAATCCGGTAGTCTAACAGCTGTTGGGTCTACCTGTTGCTTACTAGAAAGGAGCAGGGGAATCAGGGCAAGTGCAAGGCAAGTCCATCCCAATCCACAAGGATAAAAATCAAGGATGCCAGGTCCTCCTCCTGTATGAATTGGTTACATCACTTAAATTTAACACTAAATACACACATTTTAGAGGGACAGCTCGGGTTTCTAAGCTAGCAGAAACCAGCACTGTCGAAGACTAAGGTTTTCAGGACACAAAAGTAATCCCTTTACAAAAAAGTGCAGGTTAGAGCATAAAGAACCATTTCCATCTTGGATAGCCAGTTACGTTTTCTCCCTGGAAAAGGAGCTCTGAGCCAGTATGGAAGGTGCTACAAGTGCAGTGTACTGACTAGTGTAAAATGTGTAATGGGAGCCATTCAATTTAAAAAACAAACAAACAACAACAAACCCCCACAAACAACCCAGTGTTCATACTCTTTCTATGAGGATCATTAACCCTTTAAAAGAGTGCTTTATCCCCCCCCCCCTTTTTTTTTTTACTTAAAGCCACAAACCAAAGTATTTAGGATTAATCAAGTAATGTTTGCTGGGACTCTCAGGATTTTCAGAAAGAGAAACGAGGAACCCAATTTGCAATCATCAAGACCACATGCATGTGAAGGAAAAGATGTCCTTAGCTCATTCTGAAGTGTACGTACATCTGCACTATTTTCAACGCTACTGTGAGAAAGGCTTTGTCACAGAGGTTAGTGTTTGTGTATGAAGTGCTTACGTACACAGTGAAGACAAAAGAACCACTGATAGTTCAAATGTTAACAGCCAATACATATTGCTGCAGGTTTATAGTTAAGTTTGTTTTCACTAATATTGATTAATAACGCAGCCTGTGCCTTTGTCCACACGTGTAGTTACAATAAATGGAGCAGTGCTCAGAAGCAAGCGGTCAGGTACCCCTGATTTGGCCACAGCATTTAGTAGTTATATACCTTGCCATATGAACACAGTCCTATTAGGTTTCGTTAGAGGAGCATAATCTATTAATGACATATCTGGAAGAAGTTTGGCATGCATGGGGCATCAAAAGAAACTTTACTGCAGGTGCTATTTCTCCTACAGGATCACAGTGCATAAACAGCAACAGAGTAGAGCCTTTCAGTGGTTTTCCTCAAACAGTTCTGTCTGTCCCTGAGTGCTTTCTGACCACTTTGCTTCCATGGACCTGATCCACTGCCAGCGTTTCAACCTCCGGCTGAGGCTGGGATGGCGTGACATGGTGGATGCGATGCGCCACCCCAATGTGTGCCTTGTGCGGCTTCTCTCGGGCTGGGCTGTGCGATTCACCGGCTGCACGATCTGAAGCAATAGGTGGAATAACTAACGGCCTCTCCTTAATAAGATGTACCTCCGCCGTTTCCCTGGCCAACAGAAACGGAGTGGGATCAGGCATGGCATCCACAGGCTCTCTTAACAGCAGCTTCCGGCTATCCGACCCTATTCTGTAGGCCTCTTCAAACTCGGGGTTGAGTGGTGTTGACAGACTCTTCTTCATTCTGCGCCGTGGAGTCTCCGGCAGTTTATCTTTAGGAGGGGACGGCTTATAGCTGGACAACACGGGACTGCCAGAAGGGGTCCCCTCCGAAGTCCCACTCGAACTCATCAGCTTCTTCTTAGTAGCGTGCAGCTGAGAAGTTAAATAAGCAATAGTGCTCGCTCTCTGCTCTAGTTCACTTGACAACATATTGAGCTTATGGCTTTTCATTTTTAACTCTTCCAAATACTTCTTTTCTCTTTCTTTAATAGTGTTTTCCAGCACCATTATCATCGCATTCTTTTGTTCAAGTTCTTTCAATAATTCATTATTTTCAGCCTCTTTAACTTTCAGCTGAGCTTCAAGATCTTCACACTTTCTTTTGAGTTCATCACTTCTTGAACTACCATTTCCTAGAAGAATAGGAAAAGCAGAAGCGTTTCCAGTTAACGATAGCCACTAAGTAAGATAGCGCAATAGGGTTCCTTTTGCCATCCTTAAGAGAAATCCCAAAGACTAACTTCAGCTAATACTCTTAAAATTACTTCATCTTCAGAAGCACCAGGACAGCTTTTAAGGAAATGATGACAAGCTAGTGCCACTCACCATGGTTTAATAGTGTTGATACTAAGTAGAGACACTTCCTTCACATGTTCTGGGGAACAAAGATTACAGAAACTGTGCTTGCTGAACTTGCTCAAAATTGGAGCCATTTTGCAAATCCTCTGCTTATTAAGAGGAACTTGTCCCACTGCAAATGCCAGACTGGCTGGGAAGAGTGATGGAGCCCCTGCCACAGCTCACCAGGAAGACACACTCAGGCTTTAGCTTCACCCCTCCATGGGCAGCTGAGCCCATGTCTCTCTAAGGCAGAGGTGTGCCTCTTCGCTAAGGCTTTGCTGCTGCAAAAGTCTCTGTGCGGATTAGGTGTCCGAGCCTGGCTGCCTTCTCTTCACAAGAGCGTGACACATCACCCCGTCACACTAGGCGTTCTTGCACTGGTGAGGACACACTGTCAGGAACAGGCAGGCTGACCCAGCTCAGCACCCCTGCCCTCACGCCACAGGGCGTGTGGGGCAATTCTGTCACTCTTCCCTTGGTTATTACAGCAGGACAGCTTCCCAGCTGTTTAGCAGAGACCAGCAGCCTGAACTTCGCCAATAACGAGCACCCTACATCACAGGGCAATCGACTAGGAAGTGTTAGGTATTGTCCCCTCCACACCAGGCAGTGTCTGAGCTCAGCACAGCATCAACACAGTGGCATCACCGATACATCACTGACTCTGAAAATCCTGTGATGAGAAGCATCTGAGCAACATTGCAATATCAAGAAATAAGGTTGAGCACATGCAAAGCTGCTCAGTTGCTTTGCTGAATTTCCCCATGTTCTCTCTTATCTGCAATACATGTCCTGTCCCACACTATCCCTGATCCGGGAGGTTACTCCCAGGCAGTATTTTATTCCTATGCTTCACCTGTTGATAACATAATAATTACAGTACCAGCTAAGTTTTAATAACAGTCTCACTCTTCTGGCCCTAAAATTCCTGTCCCGTGTTCCCATATAGCATGCAGTAAGGGAGGAGTCAGCAGTTCTACACGCTATTCCTGGCTCTTTCACAGATTTCCTGTGTGACCTTGGTAACGAACTTGTGACATTTACGTCATAAATAACAGTAAGTCTGGAAAGTAGAAAACTACTCTTACACCTTTAGAATTTATAAAGTCAACATCCCAAGTGCAAAATATTCTCACCTACTTGTAATGGAGAAAATAGAAACATTGAAAAAGATGAGGAAGTTTAACATGAACATTAAAAGAAAAATGCTATGTATTCCTTACCTGACAAGTCTGAACTCTTTACAGTCAGCTCATAGGTTAAATCTGAGGAAAAAAGTTGTTTATTTTTGTTAGAACATCATCATCTACCCCATACACCGCCTAGTGAGCATGTTTACAATGGCATACTTCAATAAAAATATAACTAACTCTTCCCCCCACCTGAAGCAATAATAGGAGATCCACTGCAATTATCAGACCCGTAAAAAACAACTGGAACTATCAGGTTTTAAAAAAAAAAAAAAAAATCTTTGCTTAGTGATCACACAGTTGTGCCCCGAGATACATGCTGATCACCCTAAATATACCCTGGTGGTGGGCTTTGTTGCCGAGGTTTCACTGCTGGAGTAGGAAGCAGTTACTCCATTCCTGCGAAAGGAATTAAGCACCGAATCAGCATCGGCATCCTCTCCCAGCTACCTGTGCAGTGCTGCTGCAGGCGTCGAATCTCAGCGTGCAGGCCTTTCAGGGTGTTGGCATGTTCTCGCTGGAGAAACAACAGATTCTTCTGGGCACTCTGTAGCTGGTTCTCCAGGTTTGACGTTGCCATCCTGACACGCAGTTACCCTGTCAGTAAGCAGATGTGGAATTGTAACAGTGAGTTCTCTCGCACGTACAAAGATCCTCTCTCTACAGCCAGGATCAGCAGGAATAGCTGAATTCTACTATTAGTGAACTGATACGCAATCAAGCGAATGCCACAAAAGGTTGTTCTGTTTCATGACTATTTCAATTAGAAGTGCTCTACGTTCATAGAAAGCCTAACTATACTCCAGGCCAGAGCAGCGTAGGGAACTCACTTGTTCGGAGTTAACATATTTAAAGGATTAACTTCAGACAGAGTAAGTCACTAATCCTGTTACAAGATAAAAGTGGAGTTCTGAGAAATGGGCTAGTATGTCCCTCTGTCTTGTTGGGGGTTTTCCACTTACCTCCAGGGATACAGGAGTTAGTAACATCCCTGGGCAAGAACAAGGAAGAAAGCACTAAAACGCACCATCTCTAAAGAGAAACGCGAAACAGGGAGTCTGACGCGCAGCTAGGCCCAGCGGTACCGTCACGGACGTGGTTGCTATGGGGCGCCTTAGCCGAGGTGTGCTCACTGGGACTGCACCGGAGAAAGCTCTGGCTGCTGCCGGCTGCTATTGCGTTTCCTCAGCCGTGCTAGAGCAGGATCTCGTACCCGGTGCAGGCCCCGCGGCACTGGAGACTGGTGTCCCGCACGGGCCCCGATGACATGGAACAAGACAACTGACAAGGACAATGTTTCATTTAAAGAGAAAACAGATTTTTCTTGCTCAGGTTATGAGTACATGGAAAACTGTTACACCCCTGGGTTTTTCTCGCACAACAGCCTTATAAAACTAGGCCTGGACTACAGCAGTGCTCAGACTCAAATAAAGATAGAAATGGTTAACTGTACGATGCTGAGAGGCATTCTTGAAGACTCCTGCACTGCCAGTGTTACTACTGCTCCTGATAAGGCAACAATGGTTTTGCGTACACCCACAGGCCAAACTGCTGAGAAACATCTGTCTGGTAGAGCTGGAGACAGCGACTCCCAAATGAATTCCCTGATATAGAGGTAAAAATAGCTCCTCGCACCAGGCAGGCAGATGCTTCCTGTGGAGCAGCACACGCTGTGCCCTGGGGCTCTCTTCCGTGACATTTAAAGGAGTACCTGGAGCAGCATCCAGAGAAGCACAGTTACCAGGCCCCTAGTGATATCCAGTCACCAAGTCTGTCATGACACGATTGTTTATTGTCCCGTTTCCTAGTGAAATTTCAACTCTAAAGTAAGTGTATTAATGAGAAAAAGCAACGATGACAGTATGCAATCCTCCTGCAGCCTCCAAGCACAAAATCACTCAGGTATACTTTTAGTAGTTCTTGAATTTCACTGTGTGATCACTACCCCTCTCTGCATACACAGAGCGCGCCATGCTGCTGCAGCTAGGGTGCATGGTGCCGCTCCACCTACAGCTGGTTTATAAAGGCTGCTGGGTCTATATGAGAAGAACTTTCCAGAAACATATCTCCTTAACTCCACATTACTACACTTTAAATTTCTTTAGCAAGAAAGCTGTCATGTTTGGGAAGCTTTCTGAAAACTGGGAAGTCAGCCTTCTTCTCGGGCAGCTCAGGAGCGCGATGACAGCACAAAAATAGGTGCACAGACAAATTCTAGAGAGCCAGGCTCACGGGGACACCAGAGTGACAGGCAGTAGCACGTACTGGGTGGGAATTACACAAGCCACAGTGGGAGAAATACTTTCTGGGGGACAGAGCAGCACAGGGAACTCCGTCATAGCCCCGGCCTACCATCAGGAGGGAGGAGGAAAGGTTTGTCAAGTGCCTGTGTGCACTCCCCGTGCACAGCGGATGATCTGGCCTGTCAGGGCTGGGAGCCACAGCAGCCCTCTCCTGCTGCCAAGTAATCCAGCCAAGGAGGCAGGAGACTGATAAAGTGGTTAGGATGCTGGGTTAAACACCGCTGATGCACGAGGAGCATTAGCTTTGTCATTACAGCACGAAAGGCTAAATTCAGTTATCTGTGTAGTTTTGTAAAAACAATTACAGTGTTAAGGTTACAGAGATAAGTAGAGAATCAGGACTCCCGTTGCCTGGACAACCATCTGCAATGGCATTACAACCCTGGTCTGTAATTACGGGACCATGTGTTGTGCATAAGATAGACCTTAATTCTGTCCCGTGGCTGCCTCACAGGCACCTTAACGGGTTCGTCTTGCCATGTCAAGTGTTCTCCATTGGGCTCTTTTTGGTATGTAGTTTTATCACAAAAATTTGATTCTACAAGTTTAAAATTGGTAGAGCATACACTCAGAGAAAGTAACACGCTTTTGTCATTCCTAAACATAACACAGCCCTGCATTGAATTTTATACTTGTTACTCCCAAAAAGAACACCAGACTCAGTGCTCCTGCACCTTGGTAAAGCACTAAAGCACTGGGGCGGGGGGGAATGGTATCACACACACAGAGCCTTCCTGATTTCATGCCTGACCTAAACTGACATCATCATCAACTGGCTTACCCCTACAGAAGCATATATTTGATTGTAAAAAAAAAAAAAAAAAAAAAAAAAAAAAAAAAAAAAAAGTGAAGGCGTAAAAGACTTTCAAGGAACACACTTCTGTGCAAGGGGCAAAACAGAGCTCCTGGTTACTTTATAACAGAGATCAAAGATTAAATTCAGTGCTCAAGAAGAATGAGGGTAACGCTGCCAGCTTGTGCTTTGTTGAGTGGAATGGGTCATTTTGCAATCACCATCGTTAGCAAACAAGCAAAAATTATGGACCAAAACTATTCTAAAAAGAAGTTTCTGGGTTGGCTAAATAAGAAAAGACTGAGTTGTGCACACAGGCTCTTGCTCTACGACTGCTGATGAGTGGCTCGTCTGAGCCGTGACTGCTCTCCACACCCCGGCAGCAGGCGCACTGGGACACTCCGTTACTGCCACACTGGTGCCCCCTCACTGCCCACAGTGTCAGACGACTACTGGAGGATGGACTACGTGGTCCACAGCAATTACTGTGGGGCACAATTAAGTTTAAGGATTGTTGATATTTCAGCTGTGTTATATTTTCAAAGTGACATCATCTTGTTTGCAAAGCTGACTTCAGACAGACAGAAGCTTTACTGAATCATCCAGTTTCTTAAGTGACCATTACACTCTTACCGACTGAATACGACAGCAAAATAAAACCTGCAAGAGTCCGTGCCCTCCCCACAGCTGGAGCTCAGACTGCATGGAACACCAAGGCTCAGAAGGGATTTTTATTCAAGAAATGTATTTTCCAAAAGAAACTCCAAGCACTGACAGTGCTAGGTGAAAGAATAGCCTACGCATAATATCCCAAAGCCTTTACTATCACAACGGTTACTAACGGTGGCTTTACACCCGTAACTATAATCTGAACAGAAAAAGACTTCATCACCAGCAACAAACAGTAAGTGTTTATAACTCAGTCCTTGCAAATAAATGCGTTTCTTAAAAACTAGTTTCTAAATGTCAGAAAAAGCAAAACAAGGCTGTCACTTTTAATCTGAATCGTTTTTTCACCTTGATCTCCTGCATCTTAAAGATCACACTAGGATTACCTACTGTGAAGAAAAAAAACCAAAAAATCAGAGGCAGGCTAATTTTATAGGCTTAGAAAGAAAATAAAAATTACCCGCACCAGAGCATCATCTTCCCTGCAGCACCGGTAAGTTAATCAGTGAGAGCAATTAAATCAATCCACTATGAATTTTAGCCGCAGCCCCTCTGCACTAAGTAGTTTCTCTCCTCGGAGGATAAAGGATCAGAGGGCTGACTTTCCCACAAGCCTTCTGCAACGTTCCTATGCTCTTCTTCCTCGCTGCAGCCTCGTTGCCTGCCCATCCTCTCTCCTTTCCTTCAAGGGAAAGGGAAGGCCACTGTGCTAAGTCGTAGCTTCCATGGAATTCATGGGCAGCAGCTTCAGTTCAAACTCCCCTCCACCCCGCCCAGTCACGTCTGTTTACACAGCGCATACAAACACTGTGCAATCCGTGCATGTGTGTTCTGGGAAACCGCCAAAACCATCTACCATAAAAACAGGGCAAGGGGAAAGTGTCTTGCACGGACAGTCACTACACAGAGACGCTTTTGCTATGAAATCAGCTTAGAATCGCACAAATTAGTATTAACAACAATATATTCCAAGCCACTATTCACTTTATACCTATTTTACACCAAATCTTAAACCACAAAATTAGACCTAATATTATTCAAGTCTGAGATTTGGATTAAACAGATTTCAACTGAATATGCATTAGCTGTCAACCAAGCTCATTAGCACAATATTAAAGATATTTTTGATTGCTTTTGCAGCCAAACTTATAAAGGAAATTTCTGTTGCACAAATGAGGGAAGAAAAAGAATTCACATCTGCAGTCTGAATAGCTCTCCGATACCCACGGATCACCTGCATTTCACCCAGTTCTAAGTTCAGCAATAATTTTCCCTGTAGGAACTTTTTTAGCCAGTGCCTAACTAAAAAGCTGGCCAAACTGCCAAAGCAGAAGCCAGCTAAAGAGAAAATATTTCTCTTTCTAGAATAATATCAAATTGTTTTATGCCCCTAGAGCTAATACAACTGAATGGGACGCAAGAAGATTGAAAATTTGGACAGGATGTACAGTAAGTCAGGCCAACAGCCTAGCCAATTCATCGGTTGTTGAGCAAGTTTACTAAACAGGCCATTTCTGAAGATCAGAAAGATGAGGTTAGAAGGAGGCAAAGCGCCTCTCAGCACGACATCCCAGAGGAGCGCTCCTGAAAGCAGGAACTCAAGAGCTGGACACCAGTGGCACTCCCTCCAGGGAACACGGTATTACTATTACCTGTCTTAAGAGGTGTGCACTGTGCTATGTACAAAAGGCACTGCAGTTCGTGCCTTAACACCGCACTATTTATCCTGCTTGCACAGCTTGTTCTGATTTCTTCAGCTATGCCAGTGGGGGTTTATTTTATTTTTCTTGCTTTGCTGGTAGCGGCTTGTGATTCTGGAATTGTTTACTATATGAAAAATAGTGCTGAGCCGAATAATTGCTTTTACTGAGGAATTACTCAATAATCAATATGAAGGACTTGACTTCCCTACAGAGAACACTGACTGGCACCACTATTTAAAGACTGCTCTGGCAATTGTTCTGCTTTTGGGTCAGACAAGAGAAGTCTCTTCAGACATCTGAATAAAGATTACCTTAAAGAGCCTAGAGACACCACGTGTATTTTGTAAAGGGACAGAACCTGGGAGAGAAGCAGACGTCCTGGCTGTGACCCTGCTGGATGCTCACATCCACAATGCTTCCACAGGACAGGGCAAGAGGGGACATTACTTGCTTCAACAGAGACTCAGTGCTATTTGTTGTCCAAATTGTTATGATTTAGTGGGATTATGCCCTTAAAAAGTCCACCCAAATAATGTATTTCAATTTAAAGCATACTGGCTGAAAACAGTGAACAGTGTTTTGTGGGGTGGCAGGGGTTTTTCCCCCCTTGGGTTTTTTTTTTTTTTTTTCCTTTTTTTAAGAAGTGGCAGCAGGATATATGCTCATTTACGACTGGGAAGTCATTTGCATACAACTAGTTTTCTAAGTCAGTTTTGAATAATTAGATTATTAAATACTTGAATAATTGGATTATTAAAACACTGAAGGCTTTTGTTTTCCCCACTTACAGTCAGTTTGCATATTTTGTACATTTCATAACATCTTACAACTGATCAACTTCCTTGTTTAAGTAGGTTGTGTAAAGGTCAAAGGACGCAAAAATGTAAACTAATTTTTAAAGCTAGAAACGTTGACAACTGTCACAAAGTTAAACCATGCACTGCAACTTGAAAAAGCTATAAATTAACAGCACCTCTTTAATTCTGCATTCTCACCATTAGTGAAAGCTACTACGATTGCATAAAACGTTTTATTTAATGTTAGTCTCAAATTTGTCAGCAGCTCGTAGGATACGATGCAAGTGAGACCTACTGACCCATGCAATCTCAGTCAGAAAGTTTTTTAAACGGGAATAGACTCAGGAGATGTAATGAAAAGGAAACAAATATATTAAAAAAGAATTAATAGTTTCTTTTAATACAAGTCAGTGAACATTTTCCCACCACTTCCCTATGCAGATGTTTTGACTTAGTTCCAGAGAGTTTGGTTAGTGGGACTTACAGCTACTCCAAGTTCCTTAACAGTTCTTAACCTGCTGTTTCTTGGTGCGTAGCACTCAGCCACAAATCACATCCAACAACTGCTTTCATGGGCAGCTGAGATCTTACAGAAAACATGGTCTTGGGAGGGGTCAGTCTAAAGAAAAAAAAGAATAAAATCTATTCAGGTACGTCTCCCATTGGGGTTTCAACAAGGAAATCCTATAAAGCAGTTCTGGGATTGCACTAAGCTGATTTCATCTCCTGCTCTTTGAAACAAGAAAGAATGTGCAGCCAAGAATAAGGCTACAATCAAAAAGCACAAGAGAAATAGCAAAACGCAGAAGTCAGCTGAGCCCTTAATAGCCCAGAAGAGCAATCTTCACTCTCTCACCATGGAAATCGGTGGGACAGCTCTCAAAGCAACCGGTCTCTGGCTGGATTTCGTCAGATAAATTAAGCCAATGCTGGGAAGAAAGCTGTAACTGCATACACCACAGAACAGTTATGTCACTATGTTTCTTCCCCCTTTCCCTCTGTCTCCGAAGCAACTTTAAAAAAAAAAGTTTGCTATGTTCTTATACAAAAGGAATTGTGCAATGCAGAGCTAGGCAAACTCCCACTAGGAATGCATATGTCATTTGATAAGGATGATAAAACATTAAAAGGGGCATTGCAGCGTTCAACACTGCACCAGTAACACACCTCTTTTGCAGTGAGACTTGTGCTAAACACCAGCAGCGTCCAACCTCTCACTGTCACACAAGCTTTATCTGGATGCTATGCTGCATTTGACCCTTAAAACATGCAAAATTTCTCAGTATCACCACCATCACAAAATGGTTTCTAGCTACAGCTCAAAGATTGAGCCTCAAGTCCTCCAAACAATGGATTCACAATTTATCTTGAATATAGTCTAGGAGGAACAAATGGAATGAATTAAACAGCATTCCCTTGGGAACATTAAGTGAACACTTTAATCCTTGCTGCACCCTAAGCCCTTATCTTCCAGTAAAGTGGAGAAGGTAACTTAAATTAACATTCTTGTAAGCTCACCTTAAAAAGGAACTGCTCCGTCTCTTTTACAAGTGCATGTTACCTTAAAAAGGGAACAAAAATAAATAAATCTTAAATTGAAAATTAAAAATATTAAACAAGAGCTTCCAAAATGCAACTCCATCACATGCTCACCATAAACAGTCACTAACATTTTAACAGCCAAATCTTGCCTTGCAGATGATGTGCAGGCTCCAGGCCTTTTCTGATCTTAAGTATTTGGATAGAGTTCAAAATATTTCAAGGCAATGAGCATCTGGCTGTGTATTAGGTGCCTTTGCACAAAATCAGAGCATCTCTATACCCGTTGCAAGATAAGAGGAGGGAGATGCTAATCTACAACTTTAGACACAGTCCAAAGGAAGCTACTGGAACAAAGCCCAACCAACCATAGTTATTTAGCATTTTCATTCCTGTTTGGTATCCACTAAACAAAACAGAAAAACCTCCTTTTACATAGATGGGGTGACTATCACCTGAGAAGCTGCTCCAGCTCCCTGCCAACACACATCCAAATCTTCTTGAAACATGTATGGGCAGGCAGGCATTTTCCTCTCAACAGGTATCTAGCCAGTGCCCCCTCAAAATGTGACAAAAGCAGCCAAAATGCTTTTTGTATGCTATACAAAATACAATTTCAAGAACTAATTAAGGACACAGGAGTCTTCTCGTAAGAGCCTTCAAAGTTTTAGCCAGTCTCCATTTTAAAGACTGTGACTGAACTGACCAAACATTTCTAAGTAATGTAGCTCCAATGATAAAATGCCCAACTGACAGACACTTAGCTGTTCTTTGCTTAGATCAGCTCTCCATCTCCAGAGACATATGCCATCCCCAAAGTGTTTGTTCAGCTTATTTCAAAGGACATAATAACGGAAACCCTGCAGCCTCCACAGCCAACTCTAAAGCTTTGCTATCTTTCTGCTTGGACATTGGCTTTAAGTCCCCACCCCCCCAACCTGATACCATTATACTTCTACTGATGTAGATCCAGCAATAATACAGTTTAATAACAGCCTATTACACAGTTTCAGATTTATGTTCGCCCCTCATTCACCTGTGCATTAGACTAAACCACTTTAACTAGTTCAATATTTCTTGAAGTCATGCTTTTCAGACTATCTGCTAGGCCTCCACAACCACTTTCTGAACCTCTTCCCCCTTCTCCAGTGCTCCCTTATCAGTAATGAGTACATCTTACAGCAACAACTCTATCCCCCGCTTCCTCTGCCTTCTGTGTTAAAGCATAACAATACTTATATGTAATTATTGTCCCAATAACTTGTTTTTGTATTCTTTTAGTTTGTGTGTTTTAAGCCAAGCAAAATTAGTAGTTCTTTCCTGGAGACAACTGAGGGGAAAAAGGAAACGTGCCATTCTCCTCCCAGAGGAAGGATACAATTTTGCTTTCTCAGCTCCTTTTCTATTTCTACTGCTTTTCAATGCTGTTTTACTCAGTTGTTTCTCTGCATGGCTTCCTCTTCATTTTCTGATCAGAGATCCTGCAGACTCTTTACAGTTAATCTCTGAATGTGTCCCTGAGGAAGCACAGGTTTTAGTATTTTAGTAAGAAAATAATTTTTTGTCACTCCTACAGCAATTGGTATGGCAGCAGGAAGAATAATTAAGCGGACACACTCCTGGTAGCAATGATTTAATTCTTCTAGATGCTCTAAATGAACAAGCTGGTACTTTGCACAGAAATCGCTGACTGCTTATGTGCCCAACTGTCTACCTGAAGTCACAAGGACTGACAGGAATAATTCACTTGGAGTTTTCTCCATCCTTGAGACCACCCAACCCCAGAGCTGTCACAATGGAAGCAGACTAAAAGTAATCAGATGTTAAGATCACTACCGTGACAGAGACTATTAGAGAATCAAATCAAATGGTCCTGCAGTGGCATTTTATACAGATACAATTATTTTGACCAATACCAGGGTATCCAATGCTATGGCTGTACAGCTGTCAAGAAGAAATAGCTTACTCTGGCAGAAAACACTGAAAATGACCTAATTTGGGCATAATTCACTTTGGGGAAACAAAGAACGTATCATCTAAATAACACCGATTACTTCAAAAGAACCCCTTTAACAGTGATGAAGTCCATGTAATTTTTATTTTTGTAAAGTGACAACAAAAGCCCTCATGAGTAAGGCTACATCGTAATTTAGAGGAACATGTTGGTTCTCTTCTGCTTTCTAGCACACGCTCCTGATGAACGGCCTTTCTATTTTATTCACCCCTTCATTCTGAGGATAAAATAGTTTGTTATTTTAATATAACCTCCATCAAAGCCACAGAACACAGATTGCACCCCAATCACAACTAGTCAGTTTTAATATTGCAAAGACACGTTAGTCTTTCTAGTAAAGCCAATTTCTTTTGTCAGAAGGGGAATGACAAGAAAATTAATATTCAATTCCCCCAGACGAACACAATATCAATGTTACACATAAAACCAAGCCTGATTCTATTTCTTTCAGAGTCATTAAGAAGTTCTCCAGCTTCAGTTAAAGCTGAATCAGAACTTAAGCTAGTAAGGTGGGCTGTAGGAAGTTTTTGCACAAGGATATGTTAAGTATAACACCAAATTCATGCTTAGAAATAATACTATACTATGGAAAAGTCAAATGGTTTTTTTTCAGATATCAAATATTCACTTATGAACGCTTCATGTCCTCTTTTAATTTTATTCTCTATGATCAGTAACACGTGAATCGCACATGAGCTCAAAGAAAATGTATTTGTGTCATTTTAAAAAATTTGCCAGTTCTGAAGGCTTGCTGAAACACAAACCAAAAAAATGACTATGCTGGTTTTACATAAGCAACTTCGTTGGGCATTTTTTGCCCCTGTAACAGGAAAAATAACCTGCCACCACACAGACATGCAACTATTTAGCTATCCAGCCTAGCCGTGACTTTGTCTCACCTATTCCACTTGCATATACTGAGCAAGAATTTGCTGTCACATTTCTGAAATGCTCCGAAATTGCCGTCCTGGTCATTCAGTGAACCAGGTCAGGGAACTGGTCCAGCTGAAAACAAACCCATTTTTCCACTGGCTGTTTTTCAGGTGATGGGTTCACCATGCAGCACTGCACACACTGGTGCAGCTGATGGAGAAGGAGGAAAAAATAAAAATAAAAAAAATAGTAAATCTGTAACCAGGGCAGGGGAGCGGTACAGGCAGAACTGCTTCCTGCAGCGGCGCCAGCTCCAGGCACCCACCTGAGCTTGAGCTCCTACTGCAAGAACTGCAGAAATGATGATTTTCAGAGTTTACCTGGAATGTTTGTGAAACACATCAAAAGGCACTGAAGCCTTACAGCAAGCTAAATAAATCTGTCCTCCTAGGAGAGATCCATTTACAGAGAACAGCTACTGTAACAGCAACTCTACAGAATAGCACAACTACTTTTCAGGCAAGTTTAACAGGCTGAGGAATATGCTTTTCTCTAATGCATTCTGTGATGCTGTTTCATAAGCCATTGATTTTATTATTTTAGAACAGCAACTACGATCAAACATACAAAAATCGGTCTCCACTTCGCTAAAGTGAAGGTTTTAAGAGCTGCTGCTGAAGGAAATCTAGTAACGGTGATGACCTATGTCTAAGTCCTTTCTTAAGCACGATTTTTTTTTTTTAAGTAAATAAGATGCCAAGACAAAGAAATTCAAACAAAGGTGCTTTATACTTTTACTTACGTAACCTAGGTATCTCAAATTGAGACAACAGAACTGTACACAGCTTAAATCAAGCTTTCATGAGGAATGGAAAGCAAACAAGCGCACATACTTTTATTACAAAGGAAACCTGCCACTAATGACATCATTCACACAATTTTTTTCCCACACAGATGGACACTTCCTAAACTCGACACCTCTACTCCACAGAGATGCGATATGCTGTACCTTTTGTGCCCTCCCTCTGGGCACTGACTCAGACTACAGGGAGCTACTGTTCCCTGGCATATTTTCAGCCTTTCTAGAGGCAGCTATCATTCTGTTGAGGGAGAAGCCATGAAATTTTACGGTTTTCAGTCAAGCAATGTTTTTAAATAACATTGATCTTAAATCCTGTCTCTCATCCAAATAATTAAGACCAACAAGCAGTAACATATTTTAACATTTTAAGTACAAACCAAAGGTTTTCTAGGAGTGAAACGAGAGCAAACATGCTCCTCAAGAGCAGGCAAGAAACAGCAATCCAAATAAAAGGCTTTTTTTTCAAGGATTATTTAAAAACACCCAAACAAACAGCTTGCAGAAGTTCTGATACACTCTGAGGACATTGTTTTCAGCAATATTTTGTCATGGCTCTAACTTCCAGTAGTAAATAAATGTATTGCTCCCATTTATAGTACCATGCTCTTTAACATCACCAGGAGAAATGAGCTGGTAGATAACCATAAAACATGATTAGACAAAATTATTCACTGATCACATGGAGATACTAACATCCATTATCACACTGCTGGACATCCTTGTTTGGAGGAAGACAATTTTTATATCACTTAAAAACGAGCACAGAGACTAATCAGGCACACGTTCATTGAAAATACTACAGCCAGATATATAAAGGGTGCCAGGTCTGGTCAAGCAAGTGAAGGAATCAGAGGGGAGGTACAGCAGGTAGCAAATGGGGCGGGGGGGGGGCTAACATTCAAACTTGGCTCTGCTAAATGCACTATTCATTATCTTCATTTGCTTTTTCAGATATCGCATTGGATTAGTGCGCAAAAAAAGGAGCAGAGGGTTTGTTTCGGCATGCTGCAAATGCAAAGGAAACCCGAGCTCTAGCGATAAGATTTCTGCCTGAACAAAGGGCACCCTCCCCGCCTCAACTCCACCCCGGCTCTGGGCAGCGGCACTCGGTACCATTGTTCCCAGGGACAGGACACGCTCTGCCAGAGACACTTCTGACAATACTGGTTATGGTTACACAATATTAGCTTATTGCAGCATATTCGTATCAATTACAACAGCGTGGAAGCGGCAATAAGGCACACAGACTTATGTCTATGCTTTTCAACGTTTCGCAGCTACTCACAATGTTTTATTGTGTCTGCAGCAGACGTGAAAAAGGCTGCAGAAAGCCAAACCAGAGACCTCTCATGCAACTATCTTTTTTCAACACCAAAATCCTTAGATCTTTCCTTTCTTCATCTGTGGCTTTGCTTTTTAAACCAGCAGTAGGAAAAGCTATGCCCTTGTCTAGTCAGAACACACTTCACTATTTCCCCTAAAGCATCAAGTTATCTGACACACTGATTTTTCAGTAAATCACTGCTCATCAAAAACCACCACTGTTAGTTCCTAACAGACACACATACATATACGGATACACAAATACATACAGAAAGTGTCATTTGTCAGCAAAAAAAAAATTCTTAAGCATTATAAACTGTTTCAGAAAGATGATGATGTCTGTTCTCTGTACAAAGTAAACTACCATTTGCTACATTTTTTAAAGTTTACTATGAAAAATGAGGTCAAACATGAACTTGAGTAAAAAGATGAATTACTTAATAGTATTCTGTTTACACAAGTATTGCAATACATTGTGACTCCTGAGGATATAAAAGCAATCCTTCAAAGTTTTGCTACTTTAAAACACCATTTTTTAAGCCATAGAAAAGTAACGAGACACCTGGAAATGAGAGTCTAACACAGTAGCAAAAGTAAACTTGGAAACTAGTTTATTACAACTGTATTCCCTCTATTATACTGTTTATAATGTTCAAGAAATATTTTACTTTACATTATGGTCCACATTCTGGAATAATAGCACAAGGGAGTTTTTCTGCTGCCTACTGCTGTTACAGGATTGACTAACGTAGTAGAACTGGATGAACAAATACATTGTCCTTAATACCTACAGCCTCTTGAATTAGGGCACACAGAGGAACAGTTTGATTTTTGTAACTCCAATGACAAAATGCATTTAAAAAAAAAATCATTTAAAAGCCCTGAAGGTATGCAATTATATCTGGAATCTGAAGTAAAGGAAACAACTTTAAGGAATGAAATAAGATTGCTATTCTATGTTCCAGTAGCAACAACTACTGGACTGAAAACTACATACAGCATTTGGACTGGGCATGAGACCTTTGTCTTTCCTAAGGGGATGGGGGAGGAAACTTTACAGATATACTAAGCAGAAGCATGGTAGTAGGATGAAACCAAGTAGTTATGTGTCAGTTTAGCCAATATTCTTTTTTTTCTGTTTAAGCAGTTGATACTCTCCTCTGTTATGACCTCCCAATCTTTGTTGTTTCACTAAAAATGACTGCTGAAACCTCAGTATAACCAAAAGCTTGAAAAATTAACAATATCACAAGTCTGCCATTATCTGTTTTTAAAGCACTTGCTTTAAATAGTCAAGTCAAAAAGCATTGTGCAGTCTAAGAGCATAAATGTCTGTCTCCCACAGGTTTCAGTCATAATAAAGCACTACAGAATTACATTCACTAATGAGCAAGTTACATGGAAAAAGGCACTGTATTTACAGTCACATCCATTTGTCTTTTTTTTTTTTTTAAATTAAGGAGCATAATTTATATTGCAAAAGCATCAATAAAGCTTTTTAAGCTTAAGCATCTTACCATCTAGGCAAAGCCAACAAGTACTCTGGATGCTTCTTATGCACCTGCAATGCAGATCAAAATGGACAATTCCACCCTCAGGGCTGCCTCAGCTTCTGTGGTTTTGTTTACCTTCACTGTCTCAGCTTTACACAATTTAATGAGGCAGACTCAAACGCATACCACTGTTGTCCACGGTGGGAAGGGCCCCTCCTTCCTCCCTGCTGTCCCACCCCATGTCCTGCGTAGGGAAACAGAGCATCTACACGGCTGGAAGAATCTCCATGTCTGAGGAGGCCCTGCACTTCTTTGCTGCCACATTCACAAGCGACAGGCATTCTCCTCAGAAGGAAAAAATCTCATCGCAAATGAAGATAACTCCCTACCCACTCCAAAACGTACACTATCCATCCATCCATCTTCTCTTTGCAGGCCCCATATTACTCATGAAAACAACACTGTTGTCACTTTCTAAAGTGAAAACGTACCATACAAAAGGAGACTGTGAAGGATGAAAGAGGATGCGATGTAAAACCTGCCCCAGTGGGTGTGGGTGGGAGTCAGCAGCTCCACTGACGCCTATCTGAATTGTGCAGACGGACACTGGGGAGGGAGGTGAATGGGTGGACCACTCGCTCCTGAGCTAGGATACATTCGCAACCAGAAATGAAAGAAACGTCCTTGCCCCTGAGCCAGCGTTAACGGAAAGATAAGGGGTAAAGCGAGCTGCAGGATAACCCCTTTTCTCCTCTGCTGCTCTAGTGACCAGAAAAAGGGCCTTTCATGCTCTTAAGAGAGAAAAGGAGGCACTTTGGTCCAGTGCCAACACACCCTCGCACAGGCACAGCGGCCCAGGAGCAGCCCATCCCACGCACCCAGCTGTGCCCTGCACTGCATTACAGCGGGCGCCCCGCCGCCCAGGTGGGCTGCCCTCGCCCCCCCCCGCCGCAGCGGCAGGAGAGCTTTCTCCCCCGAGGCGCTGCTCTTCCAGCCGGCGCAGGACCCAGGACCGCGACCCCCCTCCTAACGCAGAGAAGGGCCAGCGGGGTGCCCCGACACCCCCCGCCTTCGGGGGGACAGGGGGACCCGCCTCACAGTGCCGCGGTGAGCGGGGAGGGTCGCCCCGGGCCGCACAGGAGACAGCCGGTGGGGGCGTCTGGGGGGGGGAAAGGCCTCAGTCCCCTCACGGAGCAGCGATGCCGCTAACCCGCCCCACACCCAGCCCCGGGCGGATCACGATGCCGTTAACGCCCCCTCAGCTGGCCCACGGTGGAGGGGACGGGGTGCCGTAACACCCCCCTACCCCCCCCCAGCCGGCCCGGGGCCGCCGCCTCTCCCCGGCCCCTCACCTGCTCAGCCCTCCGCGGCGGTGCCGAGGCGGCTCGCTCCCTCCCGCCGCAGGCCCCCACGGGCGCACCGGGCCGCCCACCCCTCGCTGCCGGCGGCAGGCAGCCGGGTCAACCGCTGCCGGCGCTCATCGCCCCTCACCACCAGCCCGAAGGAGCCGAGGGGCGCCCCGCGGGGCCGGCACTTACCGGCCGTGGGGGGGGGGGAAACGACCGGGGGCGGCGGCGCAGGCGCAGGTGCGGCTGCGGCAGCCGGGCCCGTCGCTATGGCAACGGGGGGGTCAGCGCTGTCATCGGCCGCGGCCTTATCCCCGCCCACGGGGGGGGGGGGGGGGGCGTGCGCCTGCCCCGCGCGCTGGGGAGCGGAGAGCGCGTGCGCTCACCTGGCGGCGCGCGCGTGCACGGGGCCGCGTGTACACAGGTGCGTGCGTGCGTGGGGAGCAGCGTACGTGTACACGCGGGGAGCAGTGCAGGCGTGCACACGCGTGTTGTGCGGGGAGCAGTGCGTGCATGTGGATGCACGTGCAGCAGCACATGAGCATCGCGCACGCGTGTGGAGAGGTGCACGCAGATGCGTGTGTGTCTGCGTGTTTGGGGCAGTGCATGCACGTAGATGCACGTGTGCGTGTGAGGCGGTGTGCATGCGCACACACACACACGTGTGTGTCTGTGCGAAGGAAGGGAGGGGGGCTGGAAACATGTCTGTGACCAGAAGTTGTGTATGCCCCAAAGGACCATGACAACATGCACGTGCAGATGCGCGGAAATAAAGGAGGGTGCCTGGAGCTGGGGGAATTTTTGTGCTTTTGGCAATATGTCCGCACATGTCTCTCTGTGCCCAGTTCATGGCCACATGTGTGTGAATTTCCCTGCAAGCCCTCTGAAATGAGCGCAGCCGCATCAGGGCCCCAGGGGAGCAAGCTGCAAGGGGTGGAATTTCTGCAGTCTCTCCATCTCTGCACATGCACCTTGCCTCTGCAGCATCATTTCTGCATGAATATATGCATGCAACCTTAAACTGCACACCAGCTGGGTAGGTCCTGGATGTGCAGCCGTACGTGGTGAGATATTCTTTGTGCATCTGTATTTTCTGCATAAAACCATGTGGAAGATTATGCCATGTGGCATGAGATTATATTTCTGGCAGATGCACAGAAGTTTGATGAACAGTGTGTGCACTGGCAGACACACATAGAAATTCCCACACAACTAATGCGTACAGAAAGCTTAGGGCAATCAGGGATTTCCCCATGCCCAGGACATTGCCCCTGTGAATGGCACACAGGAACAGCCCAATAAGATTTGTCTTGAATGCAGTTTGCACACAGTGTCTTTTCTGTGTTTGTAATGGAAAAAAAATACTTCATTATAAGGGACTTCAAAATTAAGAGACAGAAACTTGATTTTTTTAAAGCAGCCAATATAAAAGGCCGACTAAAGTTTCTGAAAGTTAAAGATAATAATTTTCTAAGGAAAAAGAAGTACTATACGCAACACAGATAACTATTCACACCTTCACCAAGGTGTGGATCTGCAAGCTGGTGGATCTACGTACCTTCAATGTGATTCTCTTGTGTGTGAGGAAACGGAGGATGGATCTCCATGTGCTTTGCACCTTGCGGCTCCTAAAGCTGGGGAAAATGAAGCACAACATAGCTTAGAGGGAAATATTTTTAAGAAAGCTTATTAGTTCTTAGTCAAAGCTAAAACCAAAGACGACCAGTTTTAAATGGGCATTTAGAAGTGAAAAGACTGGTACAGGAGGAGATTTAAGTGTACTAGCAGCGATGGAGAAAGGCCCTGCAGTGGGAAGGAGCAGGTTGCTGTGTCCCACCGGCGTGGGGTGGGTGTGAGCAGTGTCCCCAGGGCACCTGCCCAGCCTAGGACGCAGCGGCGCTGGCGGCTGGTGGCTCCCGACGCCCCGTGAATCCCTCCTTCGAGGCATCGCTGTGCAGCAGCTGCGCAAAGCGAGGCTGAACTCAAACGCCCATTTGCAATGTCAGGCAGACATAGCCCCAGAGAACAAGCCCTCTCCTGTTCATGGTTTTCCTTCCACTTTATCTCAGATCCACCCAGCTTTTTATATAAAACGTGGACTCTTAATTTAGGATCCCGTTAGGTGACGAACTAGTCTGAGAAGCTGATTCAGTTAGGACCTGTGCCAAAGAGAAATGCATTTGCCATTTGAATCATCCTGGCAGGAAAGACAGAAGGATGTTAAATTCACTGTGGATATCTAATAACCTAACACAGCTGAAGGAAAAACCCCCAGCTGTGTTGTTGGAAAGAAAGTGCTTTTTATTAACGGGCCTTAAGATGTGACATTCATACAACAGAAATATACCCCTGTACCCCATGTAAGGAAAACGTGTTGGAAACAAAGGGATGAAAATACATTCATTCAGAAATAAAACTGGAATAGTCCCTAAGCATTTTTGCCATGTCCCCCGGGTTTCTCTGAAGTTTCAGCTTGCAAATGTCACCCCAATTTGTCATCCTTTAGAAGGCTGCTCTGTTTCAGCAGCAGCATCTGCTGCCCCTCGCCAGGTGAGCGGCCCACTGAGCTGCCCCAGTTTCTTCATGTTCAAAATGGGAATATCTTTGTCTTGCAGGGTGCTGGGAGCATGGTAATTATATGTCATTAATATCTGCAAAGCTCTTTAAAAAAATCCTGAAAAGGAGAGTGCTGTGTAACACAGTTAATTATAGCTCAGCGACTCCTCTTCGCAGAGAGTTGGACTGGAGGAAGCTCTCGCCCCGATCACAACTCCTGAACTTTGGAGATGGCCAAGGGTTTTTCCCCAGAAATTCAAATCCCCAATCCATCAAAGTGCAAACGCAGGGCTCTGAGATATGAGCATCTTACAGTAAAATCTCACATTGTCTATGCTCCACCAAAATCAGAGATCACAAAAAGCTATGATATGATGTGCAGCAGTCCTTAAGGCCCTATGTTGCCTGTGGGTTGTACCTCTAGTGTAATTATCAGTGCTTCACGCAGTTACAACTTTCTTTCAAAACTGCAGGCATCCTTTCAAAGACTGGCTCTAAGCAGCCACCCCAGGGTCAGACAGAAAATCCATGGGGAAACCGAGACAAAAATCCAGATTTCTTGACTCCCATGATTTGACAGGATCAGGCAGAAAATCCAGCAAGCAGACTCCAGATCTGAGGACCTCTGAGTCCTAGACTTCGGTTCAAAGACCGCTGTCCCTTCACAGCTTATTCTTCAGCCATGGGTCAAGCTCTGCAGAGCAGGGAACTCCTTGTACGGGTGGATTTGCCCGGATTTGACGGGATGCAACCATCTGCACAGATTGCCAGGACCTTGTTGCTAAGCAGAGAGTTGCAGGTTGGCCGGTCTGTCTCAGGACCAGCTGAAGAATTGCTCTGATCCTCCGCCACGGAGCCCCACACGCCCTCCGCGGGCTGGCCTGGCTGCATTGGAAATGTGCCACGTTGCTTGCATGAAGCATCTCCAGAGTTTATATATAGAAATGAAGCAAGTGGCTGCAAAGCCTGGGCAGACACTGTAATGCCTGTGGAGGAAGGAGGGCTCCCAGCAGCGCCGACAGCAGCAGCAGTACCTGCCTGCCAGCGCCAGCTCTGGGCTCTTCTCCTTCTTTCCGTGCTGCCTGGGGACAGAGAGAGGGACCAGGTAAGAGGATGAGTGGAAACTGGTGTGTACTTGGTGGAGGGGCCATGCGTACTTTAAAAGGCCCATGCTAATTAGTTAATGGGAGATGAGTGCACGAAGATATTAGGGAGAGGTTAGGGCAAGGCTGATCCTGTCCCGTGTCTGTCTCAAATGATCTGCCTCCTACCCCGTGCTTTCTGTGGTCTTGGGTTTGCTCTCCAGGCTCTACTAGGAGCAGGGACACAGATTTTCCAGGACATTAGAGACAATGCATCTTCCCACTCTTCCTGGCTTTTTGCTTTTAAGGTGCCTCTCTCTTCTTATTTTCTTTTGCTTGCTTTGTTTTTTAAAGAGCATAGATTACAGGGACAGGAGGGAGCAGCAGGCTGCAGAGCTAGAAGCAGAAAAGTTTAATCACTTCTCCTGTGTCGCTGCACACGGATGTTGTTTCTCTTTGCCGTGCATCTGTAATACCAACATGCACAGCTGGCCAGGTTTTGTTTCTGGTAATGCAGATCTAAATCCAGACACCCTCCACCCTGTAAAGCCAAAAGAGTTACTATTAATTAGATCAGTGTGGCTGAGATGAGAATCTGGGATTAGCTTTGCATTCACCCCGTTGGGAAGGAGACCGTGCTGCAGTGGCTGTCTCTCCTTGCAAGCAGGCAGCCCACAGGTTGTTGCGCAAGTCCTCTGCTCTCGACAGCAGTTTGCTGGGGGTAGGACAAGGGAAAGTTATTGTGCAGGGTCTTTCCGAGAGCTTGGCGCAGAGTGGGGAACAAGAGCCGGGATGAAATTCAACCAAAATGTTAAAATCTGAAGGTTGATGTGATCCCTCCCCATTCCAAAAGGGAAGATTTTGAAAATCAGAACCAAATGTACATAAGCGTGTGTGTGTGTGTATAGAGAGACTTCTATACTAATCCTTATTTAGTACCTTTGCTTTCAGGCATCCTACTGGAGAAGCATCAGTTAAAATACTCAAGGCCTAATTCTGCTCAGCGACACTGGCCAAGCCAGCATTCCTCCTGCAGGGCTGTTCTTGAGTGCTGTCTTTGGTCCCTTCGCTGCCTCTTACCAACAGCCTCTAAGATAATTAGCAGTCATCAGATGAGATCTAATTTTTAACAAACTTCTCCCTGCATGGGAGAGGGAGGGGAAAGCTTAGTGAATGGCTGGAAAAGTCAGTGTCAGGGAGTGACGACAGATCCTTTTATCATCGTCTGAAAAACAGCGAAATTACCAAGGATTTATTTACAGAAGCTGGGAGAAATAAGGGAGATGCTGTCAGCTCCTGAAGGCAAAGATTGGTTTCAGTTATTGTTTTTCCTTTGTTTGCACAACACTTAGGCCAGTGGGGTTCCTGGTACAAGAGGAAGCCTCCTGCTGCAGAACAAGTAACATCTGATGACAAGTGCTGAAACTGAGGCTCAGACATCTATTGAGGGGCAGAACTGGAGAAAGCGGGTCAGGATCCAGGAGATGCCTAATCCAGCCTGACATCCAGGGCTGGAGGAGCAGACGGTGGGAGTGGGCTGCCGTGAGCTGCATACGCGCACGGAGGGGGGCACAACACAGAGATCCTTCTTGCAACTCTGCTGCAGCGTGGCTTACCACTAACGAAACAGTGCTGAGCAGAGTGTGGTCAGCTGTATCCCAAAGGTAGCACATTAGCCTGCATTGCCTTAGCGGTCATTTGCTTTATAGCGGGATGCTCAGGAGCATCAGTGTTTGTTTTTAGTACAAGAGAGCATCATCTGCAAATAGATCTGCCAGGCCTTGCTCTGGAAGGGCATGCAGGCAGCTCCCTGCAGCAGCGGGCAGACAGAAGGATTTTGCATCCCCTGATATCATACATTGCCCAGAAAGCTAATTTAGTGCAAGCTGTCCTTATCTCATCCATTAAATGTGCAAGTGAATTGACCTACTCCCTGAACGTAAAACGTTGCTACAATTGCTGGCTGGGAAAAGGCATCAGCCCCTTACTCAGCTCCCTTATCTCCACTTTACCAACCAGACTATTAGAAAATCCATTATTTTTCAGCATTAATTCATGAGATGGCTGTTAGCCAGAATTCTGTGACTGTACAAACAAGGGCAAAAGCAGTGTCCACCTTTCAATTATATCATGGGCCTTTCCCAGGAACCTGGAGAGTAAGGGTTCTCATTTCAATCAGAAAGGGTATGATTAAGGCCCAGAACAGCTTTCAAAAAGCTCTTCAACTAGGCAGCTAAACTTGGACAAGCAGTCCACAAAGGAAAAAGGACAAGTTGTAAATAGCCTAGAAATAAGAGGAGAAGAACAAGCATTTTTTTCTAGGGCAAAAGACGACCTGACATCTGCATTTGGTTTTGTTTTTTAAGGCTTTTACAAAAAAATAAAATAAAAATCTAGTCTTAAGTATATAAGTAATCACTGACAGGTTATTTATGTATTCCCAGGCTCTGCCTACTGTATTCTATCAAAGATCATCAGGAAAAAGGCCAGTGACCTCTATGTTCAGGGAGCAAAATACACATACAGAACCTTCTCCGTTTTGCCAGACCCGCTAGATGTGCTGTAGCTATTACCATGCATTAGCTCTCGTCACATACATTTACACACAAGCCATGATTGTTTCCTTTCAGGTCAGTGATAAAGCGGCTTTGGAGAAGCAGATTCGCAGTGGGAGATGTACCCTTGGGCCAAAGAATCGTTAAATTATCAGCATCGAGAAACCTACTGCAATGTGACTTGACAGTTGTACGGTACTAGGCTGAGGCTGTGTTTACGCTGGACTTTTTAAACCTGGCCTACATTGAACTTTTTTTTTTTCCTCTGAGTAATTTTCCATCATTGCTACCACATGGGTTCATTTTCATGGCAGACAGAGAAAAAGACAAGTCACTGCAGTTGTCAATAGCTGAATCAGTACCATCACCTCAGCAAGCTGATGCCTGCCTCCCCCAGCAATACAGGCAAACAGGTGGGCAATTCAAAATCCCGGCTGTACCTAAGAGTAAAGTCAAGCACATAAGAAAGTACTACGCTAAACGATTGCAGGGGGTCCAGAAAGTCCTCCACCAGCTTTGCTCTGTGCTTTCTATCCTGCTCTCTACTCCGGTGAGTCTGATCACCTTGCACACAGCTAGCCTTCTGCTGCCACAGTCCTCCATTGCCTCCTAATAATAAGCCAGTGCCCACGTGAAGAGCTTTAAACCTTGTTGGACAAAGAGTGGGAGAAATACAGGATTCCTTTTGCTGATGGGAGATTCAAGGCATGGAAATATTAAAATAACCTGCCAGAGCACGCTGGGAAGCTGAGCTACATTGCCCGAGGGCCTGCCTCACATTTTAAGAGACATGATCTCTATTCCCATGGAACAGAACACACTTACTGTTAGCTAGGGAAGTACAGATGCCTATAATCTGGCTTGCAAAGAAAAGGGCTTTAAATGACCAGGAAACAGCACAAAGACCTAAGCTTGCTTTATAAACCTAAAACACATACTTGCCTGTAAGTGTAGCATTCCACCTCCTTACAACTCAGCTGCTCCATGGTCTCTAAGTGAGGAAAAATGAAGGGATTTTATTTTATCTTCCCTGATGGTGACTGGTAATGACCTGCGAATTGGTGTCATGTGTGGCTTTTTTTTTTGCAGGCTGTAAAACAATTAGGCCTGTTCCCCAGTTATAGTTTTGCTCCTTGCATCTGGGAGGGTTTTTGTGCTTGCTGCCGGGGAGCACTGTGTATCTGGGAGTTGTAAAGATGTCTGTGGTTTTATTGCTAGATTTTTACAAAGCTCAGGTTTATATTTTTATTATGATTACCGCTGTGAGGACATTTTAAAAAACACTGTGTTTCTCTTTGAGATTACGTTTCACTGTTGATCTTTCTCTTGACATTTCAGGGAGTTGGGGGATACTGGCAAAACATGCAGAGTAAGCAAAGGAGATCTCCTTCACCCCAAATCCTACCTTTGCCAAACCGGGGAGGCACAGGATATTTTCATTTATTAAATTAACACAGGCTTGGGCTGGTGTGAAGCAGTGTCTGAACAGAGCAGGGCATGCTGTGATGTTAACAGCCCAAGACAGTGTCATTTTCCCTCTCCTATCAGAGCTGCTGATCTTTTCCCAGCCTTCCTTTTTGCTCATCCAAACCTTATATAAATACCCCCTTCTTGGGGTAATGGACAAATTGCACAGGTGTTTAACTGTCACTGTTTCAAACCTGTTTTCAGACTGGCAGGATTATTTTTCAGATTGATTAGGCAAATGATATGCAAAGAGGAAATCTCTCCCTTCCCTCTCTTACCTGAGGCTAATGGTAAAGTTGAGATGTCGAGATGCGCTGGCATTTGGCTGCTGTAGAGCTGTATCAATTCTCTGTTGTTACTAGTCAGGGGAACTCTAAAACCTCATCATCTTGCCTCGAAGATACAGAATTGGTTTCCATTAGCTTGCTGAAAAGACCAAAAAAGGCACGTGGGAACCTGCAGACATGAAACTTGCGGTCAGTCTCGGCTCATATCTTTTTATTGTGTTCACTTTCAAAGGACTCCAAAGAACCTGGCAACTATTAAGGAGTTGGTGATAGAGCTGTAAATTACATGGCAGTGTCCTGAAAAGAGCCAGTTTCAGTATTTGTAAAGAAGAAAGTTAAAGTCCATTTGCTGTATGAGCTGTTGCAAACACTCAGACCTTCTGATCGATAGGATGAGGATGGGAACAGCTTAGGACAGAATAATTTTAGATGTTGGGAATTATCCTGTATTATTTATTATCAGAGATGGTTCAGTCCAGGCACTGATAATGACAGTGCTGTAGTCACCAAGTCTCAGCCTTAAATAAAGTATTCATGGGTACCATTAAAATGCTGTTGCTCACGTCCTCAACAGATTTTGCAGGGATGAACTCCGAGATAACACTGGGATGAGAGGCTGCTTGACCAATTGACTGGAGCCTTTTTGGGGTTCAAGGTACTGGTTTTCCTTCTGGCTCTGTCTGCTCCGTGACCTTTAGCAAGGCAGTTCCCTTCTCTCTGCCCACCTCCTGCCCGGCCGGGACTGTCTCTGGCTGTACAAGTCTGCAGCGCGTGGAACAACAGGACCGAGATGTTGGTAGAGGCTTCTTGGCAGCAGAGGGATGCCAGCAGCAGATAATCACCAACCTGAATCATCGGGTTTGCATAAACACAAAGCTGCTCCATCAGATACAGTCTGTGCCCTGGCCACCCGTTCTCTGGGCCTTGCTGTGAAAACCCTGCTGACAGCAGCTCTGTCCCCGGTGCAGGTTCCTCCCCGGGCCTCCACACACGCCTGGGGCATGAACAGAGCCAGGCTCCGGGGAACGTTTCTGAATAAAACCAGAGGAGATATAAAGCTTTGTATTTTGTTTTGTGTTTTTCCATACGGGGTATGGTGGTTTGGCATCTGTCAAAGTTAACAGATTAAGAACAGATGGGGAAAGATGTGAAACCCCGTTGATCTCCGAGCAATCATTTCAGAAACACAGAGAACAAACGCATGCTGGATTCTGGCCCCTGCTCTTACGTCCTTTCTGCAGGCACTGCCCAAAATGTGCTTCGTGCTGGTGAAGAGTTCCTCTGCTCCTGTGCCTTGGGCACCTCCAATCTCCTGCCCCTCTTGTGCAGCTGCCCCCCTTCCAGCCTCCACCATCTCAGGCCTTACCTGGGCTGTACCGGGGGACCCACTTGGGGTTCCCCCCCCCAGCAATGGGGCTGTGAGGGAGAAGGGCTGCCCCCAGCCCTGCACCCCCAGCCCGAAGGCACAGAGACCCTGACCCCCTTCCTTTGTCCATGCTGCATGCTGCAAGCAGCCAGCTTGTAGCTCCATTTCATGGTTGGTTTATCGTCCATCTTTAAAGCAAAGTCAGGTCACGAACTCCACAGAACACATCCCTGCTCCAATGCTGTCCCTAGCCAGGGTATCGCCACATGCAATTTTTGCTTGCAGCCAGCAGAGGACACTTGCTTTCTTTGCAAAGTTTGCCCTGCACTTGGATGCAAGAAAGCAAAAGAGGAAAAGATTCAGGACTTGGCCACACGTGGGCACTGGAACAGCAAGAGATGGGCCTGTCCCAGGCTGCTTTCCAGCCCCAGGGCTCTGGTGGTGCCTTTTTCCTTAGCCTTTCATGAGAAGTTTGAGATGTGCCTGCAACACTCCGTAAACCGTGCAGGCTGGCTGCGCCGGGGTCCCTGGGACGTGTAAGCGACTGTCCTCTCGGGTTTGTAACCCCCCAGATGTGGTATTACCAGGCTTTGCTTCGGAGCGCATGACTCCCATGGGTGGCAGGAGGACGTGCGGGCTGACTTGGCATCGTGGGTGATGGTAGCAGCATAGATCACAGTGCAAAATGCAAAACCTTGGCAAACGTTAAGTTACTGAGCTTGAACTGAGCTCTCTGTTGCAAGGCTGTGCAAGCAAATGAGCTTCAATCTGGATCAGATACGTAACTGCAGACATGGCACATCTGAGATTCAGATAGTGCTCAAGAGAGCATATCGAAGCCAATCTAGGACTAATCCCTGACCTCCACAGCCTGTTTGGCTGCTCTGATGGCCTGGAGGAACATTAAAGTTCCCCCAGTATTTCTCTGTGCAGCCCTGGTTTCTCTGAGCCATGCACAACAAGCCAGGGTTGGAGCTCACAGCCCCACTGTTGCTAACACATAGGTTGCGAGCAGTTTTGTGGCAGTGGATCGGCAGGGCGAGAGGCACCCTGGGCTTTTGGCTGCCCGGTGCAGCTTAGCCCTCTTCGAGGGAGCCTCTCTGCCTCACGTGGCCCACAACCCTGTGCCAATCTTTATACTGCAAGGCTTGAATGCAGGACAGTTAAATAAGGCCCTCATCCTGCAAATGGCTAAGCCTATAAACTGCCCCACTTCCTTCAGGGGCTGGACTTGCCTGTGCTGGTAAGCAAGGGCACGGATGTTTGCAGGGCAAGATCTGATCGTACTAGGTTTTGCACTGACCTGAGCATCTACCTGTAAATATGCAGCTCCTGCTTTCTTTTTCAGGCCAGCACTGTTTGTTAGCGTTTGCAGGGCATGCCTCTGGGGAGAAGGGCACTTGAAAAGGCTGGTTTTGTTTACAATAACATTTTTTAATCGTGGGTTACTTTTCATTTAAGGATTGCTACTGGCTTTCCCCACCTCATGTGGAACATCCATATGTTTTCCTTCTGGTGATTTATGGGAAGAGAACCAACAAAAGGAGAAAGAATAGAAGTTAAACCTCTGTGGAGAGCCCAAGAAGTGTGCAGGCCACCTTTAGAAAACGCTACACCCACTGCACTATGTAAAATTGTCACAGTTACATCTAACCAGTAAGCGTTTACCTCTTTAAATCATCTTCTTTAGGGTCTTGGGGACCCATACAGAGAAAATGGAGTCGGAATAGTTTAAAACTATGTACACCTTGTCTGTGCTTCAAGAAATAAATTCATACCTCAGGTCGTGAATGATGCAGTGGGAGATGCCCATGGTGCCCAGATGAGTCTGGGTTTTGGTCAACTGTTCTATGCCTTCCCCTTCTGACTGTCCTCTGTTTTGGAGGGAAATATGGATTTTACTCCTGGTCCACAAAGGAAATCTTGGTCTTAAACGAGCCATTGAGCATGATACCTGGAGCTGTAAAGGCAACACAGACAAGTGTGCAGAAAAACATACAGAAGTCGTGGAGAAAGTACTCCTGCCTTTCACCACAAATGGGCCTCAATATAGCTCTCCTGAAGAATACATGAAAAACGTGGAGCCTTCCAGGCATGGAAGCAGCATTTTGTGGGCTGTGTGGTGCTGGAGCTGAGCCTGAACATGGCCTGTGGACTCTGCACCTCACCTGGGGCTCCCATGTCCACCCCAGCTCTTGCTGACATTGCAGGAATGACCAGAGCTACAAGCCACCAGGCTCCTTCACCTCCCATTGATCGCAGGCTGCCTGTAACTGGGACCAGCTGTCGGAAAGGACCCAGGAGGTCCCACCCAGCTCCACAATAAAAACTGTCTCCATCCCGGAACCAGCACAAGCCAAATCTCTGGCGCAACAACTTGAGGGATACATTTCCAGTACAGTGGAGCCAGTGCTTGTGGTAGCTGAAGTGCCCTGCTAATCAGCAGAAAGATGAGGTACAGCAGACATACAGGCGGACCTTGGGTCCATAACATAGGCCAGACCATGCTCCGGCCATAAAAGTCCCACATTAGGCTTTAAAGATTTGTTAGCTGGAATTAGCCAGCTTTCTGGTCCCTTTCTGGTCACATCAGCTAGATGTAACAATCCCTCCTAGCCCATTAACAAAAAGAGCTGGCAAGCCTAGATTTCATGACTGTCTAAACAATATGAAGAGGTGGTGATTTGTTGGCGATGTGTAAAACCAGGCAACAAATCAGCTGGCAACATGCACTGGACTGAAATTAAATCAAAGCAAAAGGCAGATGACTTTGAATGGGCTCCAAAGGTCACAGAGAAACAAGCAAAAACTGATAAAGTTCACAGGAAAACAGAGCAAGCAGAAGGAGCACTGCATCTTCTTGGCACTGGGAGCTGTTGGCATCTGACTTGCAACAAATGTATTTCTGAGTTAAAAAAATAAATTTATCTAGAGGGAGGCTGGAGGCGTAAAGAAGAAAATTAACTGGTGCATATAAGCCTGCCTGTTATAGCCCTGGGAAGGGGTGCAGAAACCATCGTGCTGGGAAGGTTGAGTTGCAGTGGAGCTTTGATGCTGTGTGGATGGTGACGTTGGAGGCAGGCTCCAACGGTGGCTGTCCCCTATGGTGGGTGCAATGGGTTACAGCTACAGGACTGTAACCGTGCCCCGTCAGTGCTTCACACTGTCCCAGCTATTCATTAGTCACAGGAAAGGACCTACTTCACACCATATAGCCTGCTTGAGAGGATGGCTATTGTGTAAGAGATTAACGCAGAAGCAGCAGCTCCAGCATTAGAGCTCAGAGGTCCTTACATGAGGCAAGTTATAACCACTAATAAGAAAGAAGCAAAAAAGAGCCTTTGCATTGAGGACACAAAATAGCACTGCACCAAAGTCAGTGGAAAAAGCACTCTCAGCCCAGTGCAAGGAACTCAGAAGCCACGAACAGCAGGGCAACCTACGCATGGTGGGATGCCTAAGCAGAAGGAGGATATGAGTATAAGTTGGTACTTTCCTAATTACAGGATCTACTTAGCTCTGTTAAGTTATGGTCCATGCAATATCATTGAAACACACAAGTTTTCATCTTTTGGCAGTTTGGTTGGTACAGCATTTAATTATCTCTGCAGCTTGGGGCTGGAAGCAAATGCTTTTCAGACACCTAACAGGGATAAAATAGGCAGAAAAAGTGCAAGTATCCCCTTCTCTCTTGGCCTTTAGCAAGGGCAGAATTCAGCCCCCATAGTACCTCCTATGCATTTTCCTTAGTATTCCATTAGGAAGCAGCTGTAGTAGGCTTGGAGCAACCAAGCCCAGAGAAATGGGAAACTCATAAGGGAATGGTTTACACCAGTTCCTTCCAGTGCTGTGACATGAAGAGTTCAAATCAGTGTGTGGGTCGCAAGCTCTCATCAGTCCCTTAGGAGTTTGAGCTCTTGCGAGCGTCAACTTCCTGCAACCAGCAATCCTCAACCTGGACATCAGAAATACACCAGCCCACGTGCCAGATCAAGAGCTTCTGATTGCCCCCAGCTAATGGCACCGGGCTTTTGGGACCCATGGGAGAGACCTTCCTGAAGATCCCAGCCTCAGGCCTGTTAGAAATGGCTTGTTTTTGTAATGCACAAAAATCCTGCATCCTCCAAGCCCCTGCATGCCCCCTGCCATGGGGTTGTGGGGGATACACAAGCTTCATGCGAGGGAGGGATTGTATCAGTGCTGTCTGGTTTGGGTGGAGGAGTGGGTGGTGGGTGATGCCACTTCCAATTCCTAGCAGGAATCTGGATGTGTCTGTGCTGGGAAATTGCAAAATAGTACATTGTGCTAATTAATGCCAAACAGGAGGGCTTTGAATATACATCATCAGAATAACCTTTAGCAACCACTAGAGGCCTTCCATCCATGAGTATCTCATAAAGAGCATTTATATTTATTACGTGGCAATGGAAATACATCTCAAGAGCAAACTGCCCAGCTCAACCATAATGCCGAGTTAGGATTAAATTGTCTAACGTGCACAGAATGAAACACCACTCCGTTCATTCATGCTCCGGGAGTGCTATTTTCACCACTGGCAGCTCCTGCTGCACTAACTAAAATACTTCTGATCCAGTCCAACAAGTTTTTTTCCAGGTTTGCTTCTCCACAGTGAAACCACAGACTGCTAGATGGAAAGCTCTGAGCCTTGAAAAGTCTAGAGTTACTGTAGGTTGCAGTGGTTGGATTTGATCCTAAAACAATGAAACCAAATGTGAAAAAGACACAGATGGCTGTCGCCTCTGTGCCATTTGGAGTGGTTTTTGGTTTCTAGCCAGTCAGCCCCATGCCACAGTTATGCAAATAAAGGCAGCAAAGTTCGATGCAGTGGTATACACATCTCTAACAGACTGTGGCATGAGGGATAAAATAGCTGAGTGTTTTTGAAGAAGGCAAAAAGATCACCACACCAGCTTGAAGGACAGAGGATTTAAGGACACAGGGTGAAACCTTGCCTTCACTTAAGGAAAAGGAGGCTTTGCTATGGCTTTTGATGCACCTGGATACCTGTGTGCTCATGGGCATGTAGCAGCCTAAAAGGCTGATAAAGCCTGCAAGCCCTCCTCTGTGGTCCTTGGCCCTGGGGGAGCTGGTTGCTTGTCCTGTCTACGTAACGGCAACTCCTTGGGATGCAGGCACTCGCGCAGAGTTCAGCCCTGCTAGGCTAACAACTAACAGCAATGGGAGGCAGAAAAGGGAAGAGCCTGATGAGAAGAGGAATGAGAAGAAGCCATGGGAAAATAGTTCAAATTGCCTTGACTGAGGGTACACGCCAAGGTCTAGACCTTGAATTCAGTGTGGTGTAAGGGGATGTAAACAAAACTGCATCCTCTTACTCCAGGGCTGGATTTAGCCCTGTGGTGAACTTCAAGAAGAAACAAATGGGTAAGACTGGGCTGCAGTCCTATGTTAAAAATGCTGTTCTCCAGTGAGACACCAGTAACATAGCACATTTTGATCTCTGATAATTAAACTCCTAATCAACCCCTTTTTAAAAATGCCCGATGGTTCCCTTCTCAATCTCTTGTGAGGATGGGGAGGCTTAGAAATGTAATACAACTCTGGCTGAGTTAAACATCAGGCAGGTTTCAGACTATGTTTTACTAGAACCAGATGAATTTCTAAGCTCAAAATCCAGCATACAGAATGCTGATTAAGTTTGATCTGGTGACCATCTGTCCTTGTGTTTGTAGTATGAGTAGCTAAATGAAATTCTGGAAAAAAAGGGTTATCTTAAATACACACAGGATAAAGCAAATTGAAGAAAGCCCCATTCAGTGTTGCTATGTGAATCTTCTCAGCAAGAGGGGAAGATCAGGTTTGTCTCTGAAGTTACATATGCTCAAGTTCACTGTTTTTGACTTAGAAGCTGAAACATCAATCTGTAAGTTTTGCTTTAATTGCATCTTGTGAATTTTCCTTTAACTGCACACTAAACCCAAGCAGACAATAGATTGAGTTCTGGTAGCGAGAAATGTTTCACTGTCAGAGCAAGTCAGTGTCTTGGAAGGTGTAAATTGGTGCAGCTCGATGCAATTTCCCACCCCTTCCAACTCAACTTGGTCCATTAATCACCGCAAATTGCTCCCCAACCCCATCCTTATATCTATCTATGTATCTATCCATCTTTTTCCTTAGATAGAGCAAGTGAAGACAATTAAATTATGAGTAATAGCTCGATAACCAACCAAAGGTCATCAAAGAGCAGAGGTGATGGCTGCCAGACTTTCTTCCAATCATAATGGAAATTTGCTGGAGAAAAGAACAGTATGAGAAGTGATGGCATAACATAATGCCCTCCTTTGAAGAGAGCCAGCTAAGAGGCTGGGCCCATCAGCAGACTGAATAGGGAAGAAGAGAAAGTATTGGGAAAGGCAGAAAAATAGCACTGTGGGGATCACAAATACAGAAACAGTGCTTGTAAGGCTTGCTAATGGAAATGATTTCTAAAATGCAAAGGCATCAACTTCTGGTCCCCAAGCCCCCTCTCATGCCACTGGCTTCTTCGTGTGAAGAACCACAGGGAGTGCAAAGCAAAAACAAATTCAGTCTGTGTCCTTTGCGAGTTTTCCCCAGCTGCCCGAGGGACTTTGCTTTTTGAAATGGAGGCTATCTGTTCTTTAAAAGGAGTTGTTCACATGTCAGCAAGTCAGTCTGTGTACCAAAGGAAAGATGCCGAGGATGGCTGCAGGGCTTGGGCTGCGGTGCAGGACAGCTACACAAGAGGAGGCGGCTCAGCAATAACCACAACAAAACCGACTGGCTGAGATTTGGGGAGCGCCTTGGGTGTGGGAAGCTCTCTGCTACTAAGGGAGCTGCCTGTTCCAGGCTTTCCCACTGCTTACCCTGAGCCCAACTGCTTGATCTCCTGGTAAAAGGGAAAAGTCTGCAACTGTGATGCTTTTCTGGGGGAAGAGAGAGTCACAAGAAGTCCCTTGGGGGGGCATGAAAGGAGTTTGGCACGAAGAGCCAAGCAGATGCATTTGAAACTCCATATGTATTGGCTTGTCTGCTCTGGTCACTCCCTGCTTCCACAGGCACACTCTCCTGCCTGCATTAATACTCACGTTAGGTGCTCATTTCCAATGGCCGGGAGGGAGGTCATATAGCCAGTACCTGTGCAAATGCATCTGGCTTTGATAAAATCCTGCCATTAGTGTTCAAAGTCTCCAGCTGACACAAGAAAATCCAGTCATTAGGCTCCTTTCTACCTCAAACAACCCTAGGAGAAGAGCACATTGTTTGGACGTCACTGGGGTACACCTATGCTTTTCACGTGGCCTTTTTCTTTGCATTTTCTTTTTCTTTCTGAAGTTTAAAGAGACGCTTGTTTTTCTTGCTAATTCTTTCCTCCCGGGTGCTGATAGGGATCTCTGTAACATGAGGCCAGCTGGAAGAAATTCAAACTGCTTTCTAAATGTTGTTATGATAGAGTGCGGGGGATGTGTCTTTGAAGCTGCTGGGCTCAAGAGGTGTCCCTGATTCAGGAGAAGCAAGAGGCAATTAAGCTCTTTTTCTGGAACAAGATTGGAGCCCCTACCTGTGAAAACACAAGCCACTTGCTGGTGTCACCCCAGACCAACCTCTAGGGAAAAGAAAACGTAGGTAGATGTTATTTAGTTGATGTTTCTGCATCCTGGGAAGACAAGGGCCTTGGGCAGAGCCAACTCCTGGTACAAGGGAGACTGCAGTCTGACTGTTCAAGCTAAATAGTCCAGTTCAAGTGGAGGTGTGAAGGTGCCCTGATGTGTGCTTCACATCTCAAATTAAGTCCTCTGTTAAACCTGGGGAAGGAGAAGGAACAAGGGAGTCCTCTCTCTCTGCCTCCTCGCTTCAAAAACCGGTAAATATTTTAAAGTCACTTGTTGAAAGCAGAATCTGCTGCTGGCAAATGTGTGAGGCAAGTCAAGGCAATAACCCTGTGGTAGGACACAGGAATTGGGAAGGTTTTCATGGGGGAGACATTGGGGAGACATGGGGGAGACATTTTTTGGTTCCTTTGCTTCTGTTTGTTCTTTTTCGCTGCACTGATCCTGCTGTACCTGCATGGATCCCTGCACCCATGGGAACGGCCTCCACGACACTGCTGTGGTCAGTCGAACGGGGGTTGTCCCATGATTAACACGAGTCCTGTGTGGGATGGAAAGAAGGTGATGGGCACCATGGCCCTACCTGGCATCTCTCCTATCCTGTCTGCTCCTGCCCTGGTCCCTCTCTGGTGCGTGCTTCTCAGTTGCCATCATTCAAGTTGATTCAAAAGGGACTGTGGAAACAGAACAGGGGCAAGTCCCACTCCCTGCTCATACAGGTAGCTCTCCTTACATTTGGTGAGCTGATACACTTTACTCTGTCTCCTTGACTGGGTCAAAACCACGCTTGTTTAAGGGGAAGTCGAAATCTTGGCCTCATGTCTGGAAGCTTCAGGTGTTTAGGCACAAAGTCGGGGCTTGCACTGCCTAAATACAGCCCTGCCTGCTGGAAGAACTGTTTGATTGCTCCATCTCTTTCTCTGCCAGGGAAGGCTTGTTTCTGACTCTCTCCTTCCCAGCCCTTTCTGCAGCCTGGGTTGAAAATCCCCATGGAACGCGGCTCCGTCAGTCCTGCGGGAGACGGTTCCATGAGACACACACTGGTTATCAGCACCTTGGCAGAGATAAAGAAGGCAGACAAAGAGAGAAGTCCTCTAGGGAAGAGATATTCAGCCTATTCAGCCTAATGTTTATATTACTGATTCAGTCCTAGTTCAACTCCAATGTGTAAAGAAAAGAAAATCCAGCAAAATAAAGGCTTTCCTCAGAGCCAGACTTTCAGAAAAGCCCAGCGGTGTATTGAGTGCTGGCCCCGTTTGAAAATTTGGCTTCAGTCATGGCTACTGAGCCCTTACAAGTTTCTTCTTCAGAGGGGAAGAGACTTGATGGGACTCTGGCATGGTGGGAGGCTGACAAGCCCTCATGAAAGACATTTGTAATGTGTGGGGCCTGGGAAGCAAAACGAAGAGACAGCCAACAGCCCCAAGGAACTGGAGAGGAAGAAGCTGCACATGGTCTCGAAGAATCCAGGTCTGTTGGGCTTCGCCTCCCTCCCCTATCTTCCCTTTGTAGATGTTTCCTGCACAGACAGTTTCTATAGGCATTTCCTGGGAAGGTTGCATGGCCAAAGTTGCATTTTTAATTTTTTTTTTTTCCTAAAACTGCACTTTGCAAAGTTAAAGGGGGTGTGTGTGGGGAGCACAGAAGTATAATACGGAGGCAACTTTATCTGCACAGACAAAGTGTAAGCAAGTTACCAGCCAACTCTAACAGACTCTACATCAAATCATACAATCTCTTAAAACATGCAGTGGCAAAAGCATCACGCTGCCTCTCTGGAGCCAGCCTTACTCAAGCTTTCCAGGGCTCTGCTCCCTCAGGTCCATCATGCCCTGCTTTCTCCAGCATCCGAAGCAAAACCCAGAGCAAAGAAAAGCAGGCGCCTCTGGCACCCTCCTGGCCCTGGGTGCTGCGACAGTGGCACTGCTCTCATCACCCTGTGCTTCCACATCCCTCCTCTCTCCATCCGCCTGCTTGCTCTTGCCTTTTCCATGATGCTAGGAGCATTTTGGAGCAGGAATGGTCTGTTTTACATGACTGTGTAGCAGTTTTTGTAAAAGGGCCCTGTTTCCTGGCCGAGGGCTCTGAGCGCTCCCGTATCTACATCTGCGTTGGACATTACAATTCTGTGCCTTGGGAAGAGATAGCGCGTGGCCATTTTCCCTCCTCTTAGGCTACGGGGAGGCTAGGCAATAGCCTCCAATGTGGATGTATTCACTTTGCCACGGGTGCACTGCCTGTGGCAAAGCCCTGGGAAGGGCTCCCTTCATTAAATGATTTTAGGGTAGACATACAGCTCTGAGGAATGAGGAATCCCTGCTCCTGCCCCGCAGGATGGGGAGGCACTGGGACACCATCACTGGGGACATCTAATTGCTATAAATAATGGCAGCTGCAAGTAGAGAAATCAGACAAACAGCTTTGGCTCTGCCCTGTTTCTCTTGGCTCCACAGAGGAACAGAACTAGGGTGATTCTTGAAAAATCTAGTGCCAAGGCCAGGCAGGCAGGTCTGTAAAAGAAAAAGACCCCTCTTGACCATCCAGTCTCCCATACGCATACTGCTTTACAAGGGTCAAGCACAGTGAAAGAGCTTCAGAGGATTTGAAGTCCATGAGGACCCCACATAAGAATTAATGCCAAATTGGCCCAAAGGATGCAGTTGAGATCTGCCAGCTAATTATTTCGTTAGTTATTTTAAACAACTGACTCAGCCAAGGATGATCCCACCCAGCTGTGGCACCTGTAATTGATAAGACACACGGAACAGGATGAATATCCCCAGATAAGATCCAGGGATGGCACTCATGCTGCTCTCCCTGATTGAGCGTCTTGAGACAAGTAAAAACACAGAGCAGCAGCCCAGGTTGAGATGCCCACGGGTAAATCAAACAGAGGGAGCGTCCCGGCAAGAAAGTTAGCAGATGAACATGTCCTGAGAACATCCAGGAACCACCGTGGACAGGAACCGCCCTGTCCTGAGCTATGCTTAACATCCATCTCCCCCAAAATCACAGCGTGCTGAGTGGTCCTCAGCCCCATGCGGGCTGTAGTCCGGTGGCTGTAACCCTTCCTCCCCATCCCGGAGCAAGCAAGTGCCCAGTGAGTCTCATTCCTCTTAACTCTGGCAAACCTTGGCACCAGGAACGTGGAGCAGCCTCCAGAGTTGCCACCCTCAAAACCCAAAGTACAGAAAGCGTTTCAGAATAAAAGCAGTTCGAGTGGTGTCAGCTCTGCTTGTGTTCGTTTCTATGGAAAATTGTTACTTTAATGTGAGTCATGGGAGTAATTAAGGGATAAATAGCAGCGCTGCAGTTCGTCAACATGCTGGTGCCATTGCAAAAGCAAAGGGAAGTGTACGCATTCCTACGGAGACACAAATCTAGCCAGGGTGCTGGCAAAATAACTGTTCCCATCCTTTGGGCTTTGGCAGTCTCCTCTGGTCTTAGTCAGGCTGGTGTTGATCTGGAATAGCCCTGCTGACGTGATTTACTGGAGAATCAGTGAGGTTGGTTCAATTTAAGTCAGGACGCACAAGACAGAGGGACCCGTGCAAGAACCCAACATCATAAAATGGTGGAAGCTCAGATGGCTGTTGTTTGTTAAACTTGACAGTGAAGAAAAACATATTGCACCTTTGCTGATTTTTCTTTTTTTTTTCCTGTAGGATGCGCTGAACAAAAAGAAGAGCTTGCAGATGTTCCCTGTAAAAGCACTGAGGTGAATGGCAACTGTGACAGTATTATTCTACTCCTGCATGATCACCAGGGCTGCGCTAGAGCAGGGAGAGACAATGCAGGAGCAGGGAGCTGAGCTGTGCTTCAGCAGGAGGTCTGCAGCCTGAGAGCTGAATCTGATGCAGAAAGCAAGAGGAGGAAGAGGGACTCGCTCATTAGGGACCACTGATACTTTCGAGACAGGCTTTTATGCCTGAACCACTCTGCCATGCCCTAATGTGATGTTTCTCTGAAGGCAAAGAAAACAACGCAGCAAGGCAGGAAACAGAGCATGGAGATGAGCGGGGAGCTAGACAGTGATGGCAATACGATGTTGCTGCAAAACAGGCCAGCATGGATGGAGTTTGGAGGCGGAATGGCTCCTGGATGGGGCATTGGCACTTGTCAGGTGTAAGAGGGAGCCTCTATCCTGGCCATTTGGCTAGAACAGCAACTTTCCAGGCTGGCCCAAAGGCTGTAACAAGTGGGTTCATGTGTTCCAAGTCAGACCTCCTGCCAATTAATCAACAGTTTCAAAAACATTTATTAGAACCCCCTTGGTGCTTCTGGACACATCTCCCGGGCACAAAGGAGCACCATTTGGGCATGGCCATTTAACAGGCTCAGCAGCCTGTACTGTCCTGCAAGAGATGCTTGCAGGCTCCATTCCTTCTGCCCAGCAACATATGGCACCACCAGCCCCTCAGGGCTGCTGGGGCGGCGCTGGCAGCCCCTTTAGAGGGGGATCTGAGGAAGGACTTGAAGAGTAGCGCGTGCCAGGAGTGCTCCGTATTTGCACCTGTCTGTGTGGAAAGACTGTTTCTCAGCTGAAATCCATACTGTGGCCCCTTCCTTTATATTCCTTTCTCCTTAGTCTTTGCAGATGATTTCAAGCAAAGCAGTTTTCCACTTTCTAATAAGCAATTTAAATGCTAAAGGGCAGCTCCTCTGCTGAAGGCAACTGAAGCCAAGGGAGCTGTGACAGTTTATGCCAGCTGAAGCTTTGCCTTTAAGTAAATGTTTTAAACTTTCCACTAAGGAGACTAAAATAAGCCGTAGCATGAAACATTAAGAGCAAAGAATGAATTCTGGAGACCAGAGGGATTTGGGAAATGAAATGAGATCCATCTTGCTGGCACATTTTTTCCCCTTGTCTATTTTTGGAATTTAAAAAATTCCCCCAGATTTGTCTTTTACAGACCAGCCTTTTGTTCAGCGACCAGCATTGAGCAGCCTCCCGTTTCACACAGAGCAGGTGAGCTTTGGCAAGCCGACATGCAAAATACAGAGCTGGAAACTATTAATATCTTTTACTGCTGGAGTACGGCAGGGCTTGGCGCAGGTGCTATTTGTTTTCTTTAACAGGCTTTTCAGCTATGCAACTTGCAACCAAATACTAGACGAACAAGAAGATTTCTAGTTAGTGAGCAAGGTGTGATCAACCCGACTCTTCTCCAGAACGCCGTGATGCCTGCCATGACCAAGTAGGTTTTACTGGGGAATTACAGCATGGGTTGCATGGCTTTGACCACGTGGCTGCACTAGGTGTGTTTATATGATGGAGTGGGAGGCAGCCTGGTTCTGCTCATCGGACTCTAGACAGACTCAGGAAACCTGGACTCTTAACTCCTGGCTGTGGTACTAACTTTCGAGGGGACCTCAGCATGTCACTTAAAGCCCAATTCTCCAGTTGGCTTGCAACCTACATTTTCCACTGACTTTAAATGGAGCAGGGGATCTTTGTTGCCTATGAAAACTGAGCCTCCAAACACTTCAGTCTTCCCATGTTTAAAACAAGGAGGAGAATATTTTGAGATCAATGGATAAGAACACCTGCGAGCGCTAATACCTATGTACCCTGCCAAGATACTGGGAGATTAAGCAAATATTTTGAAGGGCTGTAAGATCTTATGAGGCAGGTATGGG
Source organism: Gymnogyps californianus (assembly GCF_018139145.2). Classification (NCBI taxonomy): domain Eukaryota; kingdom Metazoa; phylum Chordata; class Aves; order Accipitriformes; family Cathartidae; genus Gymnogyps; species Gymnogyps californianus. Next base: position 12,804,218 of record NC_059486.1, on the reverse strand, counting down.
GCTGTTTAGTATGTCCAGGATATATTTTTCTCCCTCCTTTTATTTTTTTCCACAAATGGGAGAACTCAGACAGAGAGGGGCTGAGACACATGTCCTTTTTTTGTTTTGGTTTCAGCCATGCTGATTTGCTTTGTGAAAACTAAACTAAGAGCACCTGCACTACCCCTTACTGAGACTCAGTGGAGGGACTCTGAACTGAAGACAAAAAGCACATCTAATGGTGCCCTAAGATTTGGCCTGAATATCACCAAAGAAGACATAGCTGAAAAAGTAAATAATTTTGGGAATGCTTTGTCTGGCTGCATAGGCTACAACTCCAAACAGGATGTCATGAAGTTAATAAGGGTTCAGAAAAGATTTGCCCTGTAGTGGGAGACTCCATCCACTCAGTTTGGGGTCGTACATTTTAAGGAAGATAATAAACTAACTGGAGTGTGTGCAAAGAGGATAAAATGAATGATAAAGAGGTTTTGAAAACATGACCTGTAAGGAAAGGTGGAAGGAAGTGAATTTGTTTAGTCTAGAAGAGAGAAGAATGAGGGGAACATGATAATGATTTTCCAATATTTGCAAAAGGGATAGCAACTGTTCTCCAGAACCTCGGGAAGGGCAAGGAGAAACCAGCTTAATTTATAGCAAGGAAGTTTGAGACAGGACTGTAGGAAAAGCCAAGTAAATAGAAAGCTCTGGGATGGGCTACCTAGGGAAATGTCCATCATGGGAAGTTTTTAAGAACAGACTGTAGCAATTCAGATGCAAACTCAGGTACTTTACAAAACAAACAAAGGTGTTTGCAGATGCAAAGATACTAGACTGTGTTGAGTGTGGGCAGACAGTTGCTTACACCAAACTGTTCTGAAGTGTGACAGTACTGAATACCAGTTGATTTATTCCAAATTAAATAAATATAACTGGCGTGGGGGTAACAAACGGTATTTCTGTCTCCAAAATTGCTTTCAGACCTCATCTCTAAAGGGTAACACATTTCTTAAAAAGCACTAATGACAAAAGAAATTACAAAGAAAGGTGACTATGGTACTGAGCTCCACAGTAGAGTGCTACTGCACCTGGAAGGCTTTCCAAGCTGGCAGATCACAGTATAAATAATCTAACACATTGTCTGACTCAGGTAACGCAGCCTTAAGAGGAGGCACCTTTATCTCTGTCTATTCTTCCTCTCACCTTCTGTGCCTGAAGAGTAAAAATAGCAACTTTATATATATATATTTTTACACTCCTAATCACTGGCTCAAGCCACTGTTCTCACAGCCCTGTCTCCTTGCAGCATGGGAAATCAATCCTGCTGCACTGCATGATGGAGAAAGTTCAAGTGTGTCACCTCATGTCCCCATCTACTCCCCTGCAAGGCACAGCCTCCTCCCAGACTGAATGTGGAAACGCTAGAATGGCAGAAATGCAGCATGTAGATGGCTCACGGCCAGTGAATGTGTCTGCAGACACACGGCTGATGTGGACAATGGAGTCTATTCACTTACCAGCCCATGCAGAAATCTGCAGGCATCTCCTAACAAACACCGCAGCCCCAACTCCTCCTTTTGCAATACCTGATCTCTTACTAAATGCAAGACACTCTCGCCCAAAGAGCTGAGCCTTGAATCTTGCGAGTGCTGTTGGCACAGTTGTTTTGAAATGAGAAGAGGATTTACTGGAAGTGCTGTTCTTCTCTGATCCTGTCCAAACGGAAGTTCCAGTTTCCTGATGGGAAGAGGCAGCAGCATATTGGCTGAGAGAAGACTGCAGGTTGCTGATAAAATTTGGGTGAAACCCCACACCCAGTTATATTATTCCTCCCTCACTAGTCCTCTCAAATCTCCTCCTCCAGGGTTGTTTTTTGAACAGCACTTGGAGAAATTCTGCTAGAGGATGGTAGCACAGGCCAAAGAATGAGTCAAAAACACCTACTCTTTTTAAGGAATTAAATAGTCTGAAAGGATTGGATGCTCTTAAGATGAGAGCCGGTTGTGTGACACTGCAGCATAACAAACCTTGTGATATCTCTAGATAAGAATAATGATAATAATTCCAGTCTTATAGCCAGAGCCTTGCTCTCTTCCCGAAGCTTCTCTGTGGGAGCAGAGATCTGTTCTACCTGATGTGAATCAGGATATTCCCAGGATGGGGTCCACAGTTGCAGGATAGCAACACAGCAGTATGGGGCTGGGGGAATTCGGTGCAAGCACTACCCTACTTAATTCACTGGAGATTGCCCGGCTGTTCTTGTCTGCTTGCTAGAAGGGCTCTCGCGTCTGGGCCTCGCTGCAGGGATGCCCTGTGTCAGTTCCTCTTCCATTTTTCACTTCTTTCTTTTTGCCTAGGAAACCTCTTGTTAGACAGGACTGAACGTCCTTGAAAGCACCAGTTATAACAAACAACCAGGGGCAGATCTCAGGCGAACGCTGCACGAGTCAGAGGTCACAGCTGGAAGTGGTTTTAGGGGAAATTCAAAATTACTGTCAAAAGCAGTTCTCTCATTTTAATTGTAGTTGGTTAATCTCATTTTATTTGCCTTGCGGCTATGGCTGTGGAGCTTAGGAAACTCTCGGGGCCCCTGCTCTGCTCTCGGTTACCCTGGGAGCAATTCTGAAGACTTCAGCAAAGTTGCTTTGGATTTATCCCTTGTGCCACCGGGACCAGAGGCCATTGCTTGGAGAAGCCCTCCGCAAGGGAGGGAATGAATGTGGCAGATGGCTGTTCCCTTTTCACAAATGAAGACAGACAAATGGTATTCACGATTTAACTTTTCTCATGGCCCCTCTGCTGAGTTGCCAACGGCCAGTGCAGGGAGCTAAGGGACAGGATGGTTTCGTGCATATCACTCCCTTCATCCTTCCTGCACTTGGAGGAGGGGAGGGATGGGCAGGGCTACAGCTGGTACAGCTGTTCTGGGAAGGGGTGAATATGGTGCCAGGATAGCATCAGCTGAGGATATACTCCATTGTATTTGGGAAACAGAAAGTCAGTGGGAGCAGCCTGCTCCTGTAAACATATAATGCACCATGCACAGAGCTACTGGCAAATTCTCCACTAACAGGTTAAACCTATCTCTGCAGGATACCTGCAACACTAGGGCAGCGTTTGTCCAGTGGTATGTCATCAAACTGCAGAGTGCACAGTCAACAAACCACTCAGGATTAGCACAGCAAGACACTGCTGCAAAACCGGGCGATGCGTTAACAAGCTGCGCTGTGCCTGGTAAAGAGTTTGGCGAAGACCTGATCGAACACGTCAAGCAGCTCGTCCGTGGCCCCTGTCTCCCCACCCTCTCCTCGGCACACGTGTGCAGTCGCATGGAATTTGCTGCTTTGACTTGCAGGCAAGTCAAAAAGCTGTTGAACAGCAATCACATCTAACACCACTCATCATCACCATCAATTGTTCTCCAAATGAAACAGGCCACGTCGCCAAGCAAAATGCTTGGGAAGATATTTTTCCACTGGACATGCATCCAAAATAAATACAGGAAAATCTCCTTCTCCAAGCACTTCTCCTGATTACTTTTCATTTGAATCATTAGTAAACCCGAGATACGCACACAATAGCACAAGACTGATGAAAACCCACTTCAACATAGTGCCCCAATTTTTTTTCAGAGATTAATCCTCTTTGTTGCTCTCAGACTACGAGAAAAACATCCCTCCAGCCTATCCAAAGCCAAAATGATGTGCGCATCTTCACATATGCATCCCTTGCTAGATGGATGCTTTTTGCAGCTGGTCATTTCAGCCTTGAAGAATGCTCTGATGGGAGCTTGCCATGGTTTGTATAATCCTGCATTTACTGTTAAGTCTCTGTCTGCCCTAACATGCCAGTTCTGATGAGACCCTGTTGCTGCAGCTTCGGGATTTTGCTTCAAGGTAACACCATGCTCCACCCTTGTGACTAAATCCCGTCCCATACAGAAACCCAAGTTTGCTGCCTTGGTGTGCAATGAGAAGGAGGAAATTATTGCCTCTCTAGGGGCTGGGAACGAGCCCCATATCTCTGAGGACTGAGAATAATCCCACATCTCCATGGATGACTACCTGAGCCTGTGAAGAGTTGAGATCTGCAACCAGGGCAGAAGCACAGGGAGAGGCGAGCTCAGAAAAACAGCGATAGCTTTCCCTCACTGACCAAGCCTGGGAGCTGCTGCTCTTAGCACCCATCCCTTCACTGTATTCCTTAGTGTGGCTTCAGGAAGGGTCTTCCAGGCTCACTAAGATGTGCTCTTCAAGGCCGGAGCTTAGTTTTGCCGAGATTTGAATCCAAACCACACACAGCCTGTTAGCTTCAGTGGGTCCCACCCAAATGGCCCAGGTTCACTCAAACCTCAACCCAAAACCCGGCCCAAGCTCTACAAACAAGAGCTTCTCTTTTTTTTTTCTTTGCCCGAATCCCTGCCTGCAGCGGATGTCCTGGAGAACCTGGCTTGCAGCTTGAGACCATAATGAAACTTACAAAATGTTCCCTCAACTCCAGTAACCCAGAGATGGCAAAAGCAAATTACAGGCCTCTAGTTCCTGGCTTTTGTGTGCTGGCATTGCCTTTGAATGTGCTAAACGCTGTGGACAAGAAATGTTCTGGGTTGCAAGAAAGCAGGCTTCCAGCCAATTGCTTTTACTTGGTGGATTTTCTAATAAATCAGTACCCATCTCTGTACTTGTCCCCATTTCAGTGTGACAAGACAAATCACAAGAACTGGATGCACTGAGCTATGGTGAAAGCAGGTGGGACTCCAAGGATTTCACCAGGCACCCTTCCAGACCTGGCATACCAGACACCAGGCTGGTTACTTATTTCTATGCAAAGTACTGGGCAGCCCAGGGCCCCTTTTGGAGGTGACTGCACTTAAATGGAAGCCATTTCTTTCAGTCTACCCTGACCTGGGCGTGCAGTAGAGCCCCGCTGCTTTTTGCAGTTAGGGTGGGAGTGTTTAGATGTGAAACATGCCAGAAGCTGAAGATTGTACCACTGCTTAGAGAATCAGTATTTCTAGCATCTCCAGTCTTAATTCTTAATGTAATTCACTTTCCCCTGTCTTGGATTGCTTCCTTTGCAAGAACACTTGGCTTATTCCTAACAGTCCCTCTGCCTAGCTGTGAAAGCAGCCTAAGGGTCAGGGCCCTCCCTCAGCTCTCTGCTACGCTCGTCCCTGGGCTGCTTTCTGCAAGTGGCTTGCAGGTGGTGGCCTGGCAGGCACGTGTGCTGCAATGTCACGGCCCCAGCAGCACCGGGGAGGTACCAAACCAGAGCCCTGTGCTAAAGGGGCTGTGCTGTCCTGAGCTGCTCTGTATGTGCTGGAAGTGCCCAGAGCAAATGGGGCTCCATCCCCTGCAAAGGCAGAGTCACAATCGCTGCCTGAAAAGCCCTTTCTTCTGGCCGTCTGGATGCCTGTCCTGATGAGCAGGCCCTCAGCAACGAGAAGCCTGGCAGAGCTCTGCTTCATGCAGCAAGTCTGGCTCGGGAGTGGGCCAAGCCTGTACCCCTGCTCACCCTGACCAGCAAAAGCTTTGGAGATCTCTGCCCTCACTTACTGCTCCTCCTCCTTTTCTCTCCTGTGGTTATATAGTGTAAACTCTCCCCTCAGATGAAGGTCCTCCTGTATGGCAGCCTCTCAGCCACCAGTGACATCCATCCCTGATTTTCCTCAACCACACCAGCAAGGTGGTGGTGCTCCCCAGAGCTGCTGGTGACTACAGGCCTTCAGGGAAGACACTGTATCTGGCATGGCTCTACCTGTCCCTCCTGCTCCGCTGGTACCAGCCTGCAGTGTAAGCCAGTGCTCCCAGTCAGACGATGCTGTGGCAGCCCCTTGGCCAGCCTAGCACCACCCTGGGTGAGCCATCCCTCGGCGGGAGACCTCGGGGTCCATGGTAGAAGATGACAGGGACCTGGTGGAGAACTGAGATGCTTTCAGAGAAAGGCCACCCCTCAGCAAACCTCCCAGCCCCAAGACTTTCTTCTGTGCAAATACCTGACATTTACTAGCATAGCCTGAATTTTGGACAAGGTTCCCCCCCCCCCTTCTTCTTGCTCCGCAGCTCACTGCTGACATTTTAAGAGCAGTGATCCTGATCTCACATGATAAGCTAAATCCAAACCTCCTGAGGCTGCAGCCCAGAGAGCAAACAGCTCTGTCTTTCACCACTTGGAAACTGGGGCTCTGAAAGCAGCCTTCTGGGTGCACAAGAGCTGTGCTGAACTACGCAACAGCTACAGCACAACCAAGAGTCTTCCCATAACTAGCAGCCACCAGCCGGAATGAACGCGTTGTTCAGACTGCTGTCTCACAAGCAGGGCTTACAGTGATGGATTATGTTTCCGTAAAAAGCTGAGGGAGGAGGTAGGAACCGTGACAGTGACTGTGGTTGGTAGGAACTGGTCCTAGCTGCAAAGCAGGAGATGGAGGGAGGAGGGGGCTGGAGCCGCATTGTACTGCTTCGTTAGGGCTGACACTCCTACAAACCAGAGCTTTGGAAGAAATTTGACTTTGTGTTTTCTCCCCCTTCCCACCCTCAACCCATTGCATTTCTCACAGAACAAAAACCCTGTCTTTTGCCCAGCTCTACCGCTGGAGCACTAAACCTTTGGCTGTGGTGGTGGATTAAGTCTTGGGCCCGGAGAAAGCTCTTCCAAGGCACAGTGAAGATTTTGTTTGTCGGGGTCTAACCCATGTGCAGCTCACAGCTGCCATAGTTGTGAAATTGTGCTTTTTCTTTTCTTTTTTTTTTTAAGCAGCCCATATGAAGCAAGGAAAGCAGGGCTGTTCCGAGAGACTATTCCTAATGGTCTGAAAATAAACCCAATATTTTTCTTGGCTTGTAGAGGAAAATGGTTACCTTGATTGAAACTTGGTTCTAACACACATTTCAGACGGTAATGATGACTGCAGATATGAGACTTGTATAGGCTCTGTTACACAAACCTTCATAGAGGGTTTTTTTCCTTCTTCTTTCCCTTCTCTACCCAAAACTCTGCCTGGTATAGCTAAGGACCTCCAATAGCTTGTTGGGAAAAGGAGCTTTATCTCAGGTGCTAATGTTGTGAGCCACCTTTTATTCTTTGCCATACTGACAAAAGGTTAATGAAACAGAGCTGGCATTTCATCAAGGCCAGCACTGAAAATTAGGGACAGAGCTGCCATTAAAAATAACCAGATGCATGTGCTTCTATCCCTGACACACCGGTCTTGAAATATCTCCCTCTTGGGCTGTACAGCTTCCAAGGAATAGCAGGAAATTGCAATTGTTACATGGCCAGAGAATGGATTTAATTTGTACTGTTTTATCCTCCCTGTTGGAAACTATCCTCTCTTTTCTTCCGCGCCAGCTAAAAAGAAAAGAAAAAAGAAAAAAATCCAACAAAACCAACACATTTCTCTGTAAAGCCTTCCATGCAGTTGGATCACAGCCTACCATAAAGCATGCATGCTTCCTCTATCAAAGGTATGGATTGCTTGCCTTCTGCAGGGTTTCTTGCAACACATCCACACAGGTCATTCTACATGCAAATTTACAGCAGTTTAATTAAAGTTAGTTTGAAAGCCACTGGTTGGTTAGTTCAACTGGTATACAAAGCTGATAGTAGGGTGTAGGTATATCTTTGCTACAGAAAGGGCTGTTTCTTGGGATGAGAAAGAGCTGGTTAAAGGGGTCAAGTGCATGCTCTCTGGCCATGCCAGGGCAAAGCCAGATGATTACAGTTAAACAGTCTGCAACAGGAAATTAAACTGACTTTTTGGATACAGAGGAGGAAAGAAGCTGCAGTACAAGTAACACATCAAACTGCCCAGCAGCGATTGTCCAAGCGGAGGCTCAAGAGCCCTGGCTGGTTTAGATTAGTTCAGCAGGCATCAGTTTCTTACTAGGGCTATCACATTGCGTAAGTTAAGTGAAGGAGCTGGGCAAGTTACGAGCATGTACACAATGGTGATGTTGCTTCAGCTGAAGGGCAATTACTTGTTGAGCAACCATAATTCAATTGCATTTGATCACATGTCTGTACAAGAGAGATGTTTGCATTCATCTAAGTCACCTGTTTTCCTTAAGTAGGTACAACTCTGGGCTATGCAGGTGGAACCAGCCTTTGGAAAGACAGGTTGCTGGCCTGGATAGATGACAAAGAGCTGAAGCTTTATCAGGGCTGAGCAACAACAGACAATTTTTTTTTAAAGAGGAATTTTGTACTCTTGTGACATCACAGTGGGAATATATTTGGCCCTGTTAAGACTGGAAAGATGATTGCAGTGATTGAGTTACAGAGACTTAATGAATTACTGCTCGTCAGCTGAGCTGTGGTAACTGACTCTGCCTGTTGGACACACAGAGTACAATGCGTTAGCTCAAGGCTAATTTCAAGCACAGTGAGGCATAATGTGGTTACCCAGAGCAGAAGCTGGCCTGAACCCATAGGCTAAAACCCCTTTGCTTTTGGAACACTACCTAGTCGCGTTAATTGGCTCTGGCAGGGTGGCTTTAACAGCTTATCTGGCTCCAGAGCACAGTGATCCCCAAGCTCGCATGAGGACTGAGGGTGGTTCCTAACTTAGAGACGTGCGGTCCTGTTTCAGCCACGCTCTGAACCCATATCGACATCACAGTCCCTAGATCTGCACCAGAAGCAGTTGATTACTGACTCAGGAGGGAAGAATCGTAAGAATGCAGTTAATCATTAACAGCACAAACCTGGGAGGTCTAAAGGAGGTCAGTGAGGAGGACAGCAGCTCTGCAGCAAGGCCATGGGGAAGCACTGGAGCTGCTCTGCTCCAGTGCTCCAACCCCAAGGTGATCTGACTGGAAGCCGATTAAAGAAGGCTGGCAAGGCATGGTGAATCACTCCTGTTGGGAGCCGTTCCCTCTTTCAGCAGTGACTGTAGCCAAGAGCTGAAGTGACTCACGATAGCAGCATCAGCTGATGGTGGGAGACAGACAGAGGATGGCACAGCCCTAATCAATGCCTGTTATGGGGCCAGGCCACATCAGGTCCGATAGCAGCCCCAGGGCAGGAGAACTGCAGACAGCAGCATTCTTGCTGGGGCTGCCATTGCCAACGTTGCTCGCTCATTATTTAAACAGTCTTTCTGGCTATCTCTTCTGCCTCCTAAAGCTTTATGTTCTCTTCTCTAGAGAGGAACAGGACCTTCAAGAAAACCTGCCTCTCCGGCTGCCTTCAGCCCTACCCTGTCAATGCAGAGTGTTGAAAGAGGGAGGATGGGGAAGGGAGAGGGGAGCAGAGAGCAGGAGAGAGAAAGTGAAGCAAAGGAGGGAGCAGGACTTACAAGGGAGAGAGCAATCTGGCAGGGGGGCAGGCTGCTATGTTGGGGTCTGTGGCACTGTTACTCGGCACTGAAATCAGGCGGTGATGCAGAAAGGAGTGAGAGGATGGGTGGGAAGAGAGAGAGTAGAGCAGAAGTCCGGCAGCAGGGATGAGCAGGGAGATGGCTGTGGCTACGAGGCAATCAAGCCTGATTAAGCTGTGCCCAGAGCTCCCCCTCCTCCTCGAGTCACACACACAGGCTGTGGCTTACAGCTTAGAGGACCACCCATGAGGGGATGCAAGCACGGATGGGGGTTCTGGCTGCTATTTGTGTGATCTCTCCTGTGGGGCTCCTGGCTTGACACGGCCTGCAAAAATGCTCAGAAATCCTGGGCACCTTTGTAATGGCCTGGACAAAATTTCCAGCAAGGAAAAAAGGCCCAGGAAAACCTGGTTGCATGGTAGCTCCACACAAAGAACAGTTAATCCGGGGCTTTGCTACCTGTCACAGTGCATTACACTCCCCTGCAGCTGACCCCCACCGTGGAGCAGAGCCACTTTCCCCAGCAGCAGGACTGCAGTCGACAGATCTGCGTTTGTGTTCAAAGGGCTCTTACCAAGACATCAGACAAATGGGGAGCTCTGGGAGGTGGGGCGGAGAGTAGGCAACTGTCAAACCCTTTTATAGCAGGTCCCACAGGAATTTGTTTTCCTCCCATTTTTAAGTTGAAAAGGATTGAGTTTCACTGCAGGAAATAATTCTTCTCCTCCCTCCCACCCACCTTTCTTTTTTCTACAGCACATTGGAAGAGCAGTCAGCTGTCTGCCTCAGGTTTCCAAGAATCAGGCAGTCAAACTGGAACCAAAGCGCTTGTTATCTGCAGCCAGGGAAGCAAAGGGAGAGAGGCTGGAGGAGAGGTGCTCCTGTCTGCAAATGCTCAAAACTTGAGGGTGTACGTATAGGTGAGATACTCCCTTCCCCATCCCTTTTGATCAGGTTGAGATTGTAACTGGGGTCTCAGAAGAGGTTTCTCTGAAGCCCCAAGAGACAGGATATTCATATCCTGCAATGTCACAGAAAGATCTTATGGAGAGAGTGCAATGACCTGCCCTCAAGGAATCTCTTTTGCATTCTATCACTTGCAGAGCTGGACATTTCCAACAGCACTCAAATACAGGCCTAACTTTGTGTTCGTGTTAGAAACAAACACATTCAATCAGTGCAATGCTCTTAAAATCTCCATGTGCCCGGGCTGTGCTAACATCATGACACAGATTCCTGCACATCAATAAATCTGCACCTTGTTGCAGATGCAAAATGGACAGTCAGCAGCCATGCTCTGAGCGAGATACACTTAAGCCATCAGACTCAAACCTGCAGTTCAATTCCCAGCCTATCACCTAGGCTTTAGAGCAAGGGTCTGGCTAATGAACAACAGCCTGTTGGACACCTAGCTACAATACACTACCTTTTGATCCTCAGAATTCACAGCCCAGCGATTTCTCACCCCCTCCTCCCCCATTCTGCTGATACTGATCGATTTTGTTCACCAGACACAAACCCGTCCTTCCTGCACTGGGCTCGAGGCAAGGCACAACTCATTTCTCCTGTTTCCCCTGCAGTGACAGTAGAGACAAAGCCTCTTTTGTAGGTGCTTCTACATGCCTGGTGGAAAACCTATCGGAGACTAGCACAGTTATATCAATAATCTGCTGTTTATTATTCCTCCTGGCATGGGATTTGCCATTACCTCTCTAGCACAGGCAATGTTTTCCATTCATCTTCTCTCAGCCAGGTGTTTGCTCATTTGCAGCAGGGGGCTTCAAAAGAGACAAAGCTACAATTGATGGGAAACAGAAGGCCAGGCTGCTGCCAAAATGGGTTTTCCTCAGGGATATTCATAGTCTTAGAAATTATTATTACAATGTCTTTCAACAGTGGTTCTACACACCTGTTAAAAAAGCCTTGCCTTTGCTTTCATTGGACCTGTCTTTCGGATGACCTTTCTTGGGCACCTGTTAGTCAAACACTTTTCAGGTTCACATCCTCCCAATGCAACAAGTCTTGGGTAAATAACTCCTTCCCACTCCACTGAAGCCAAAGGCACGGCTTTTCTAGAGTGTGCAGGAGGGCTGTCACTGGAGTAGGACAACCTCCTCAAATCTCAGGGCCTGATACTGTGTTTCTGGCCTACAGAGTGATGCTAGCATGGTTTCAAGTAGATTCCAGCACGGGGTTAAAGTGCAATGGCTCTTTCTTAGCAGCTCCATGCACAAAGAGTTCCTTGTCTAGTAAGGGTGCCCAAAGGCAGGGAGACCTTCTTGGGAATGACTTCACACGGATCAAAGCGCATCTGTGCTCAGATGTGTCCATCAGCAGGTGGTAGTGCTATCGAGTATACAGACTGAAGCAAGTCCCTGTTGATAAACCCACAACACAGAACTGCAAAGTCCATCAGAGACTCATCTGCAGAGACCTGTTTCAAGAAAGTTTAAGTAGATATCTGCTCTCATTACTTCTATTAGAAGAGCACAGAATAACTAAGTACATGCATTTCCTAGGAGCTCTGCTCAGCATCACAGATTTAAGGATTAAGTTAGGTAAATTTATTGTAACCAATCTCAGATAACTTTCTGCACATCTGTATTGTGTGATTAGAAAGACTGAATACCTGAGCACATACACAATTTGAAGTATGAATTCACTTTGCCTGTGTCTGTATCCTTTGCACATTGACTTACCCTAGAAGGGTTCTACATTTCAGTCAGCATAAGGAATCTCATGCCTTCAGTTTCCAGGGGGCTACATTTTCTTATCTCCAGTCCCACTACCTTCTGGCTCTGCAAGTTAGTTTGTGAGGATGGACCCAGTGTTAACATTTAAGGAAAATATGAAGGGGCATAGCAAATCTAACCAAGTTCTTGGCTTTTGCTCAGGTGCAGAGCTTCAGAAACACCGTCTCCCTTTATGTTACACACTGTTCTGGCAGACATGGCCACCTCCCTAGAGCTGGGTATGTTTCATGGGCATAAAACTTGAATGGGGCTGAATCTTTCAGTTTTCATTAAGTCAAATCTCACAATCAGAGTTGCGGCAGTAAAGTTGCAGATGTGGTCAGCCTTCTGCAAAATACTTTGGACTAGAAGACTTCTTGGGACTGTCTGCTCTTATTAGAGCTACAGTACCTCCCCTTTGCAGTTACAGGAGGGCAAGTAGGATGCTTTGCTGTAAAGTTTATACGGTGGAAACATGGAGTCCTGAAAACTGAGCAAGACACACAGGACAAACGAAGGAGATCAGATCTGAGTTTGCAAAACAAACCCAGCTGGTAGAGGGAAGATGTGGATTAGAGCAGACACAGAGCGGGAGTCCAGCTGGGGAACAGACCACAGCTATCTTGGAGGAAGAGAGAACTTTTCCAGCCCTTCCTTCTCAGCACTTTCACTGCAAAGCCTCACAGATTTTGAACTAGAACTGCCCTCTTCCTCCTCCTCCTCCGCTCCCACGTGGACTGGCTGTCTGGGACATTATCTCAGCTCTGCTCAGGTCCCACTAGGTTCCCTCTGCCCGCAGCTCCCAGGCTCTGGTAACAGATATCTCTGAGGCAGAAGATGAACCCACCACGTTGTGGTTATTTCAGTTCTTTCCCTTTTGTTCACCTTCAGGAGTCAGGAGGGGCTCCTGGAAACAGATCACCCAGCCTGGCTGGGGTCCTCACCAGGGAAAGACCAAAATCATTGCTGTTTAGACACTAAAAGTCCTGGACTCTCTTTAGTAGAACGATATTGTTGCCTTGATCACAGGGATTCACTCTGGTAATCCCACACACAATCAAGAGCTGCTTGGCAGGATTCACATCCCATGAGCACAGGGACAGTTCCTTCCCCACGCCCTGTGCCCTCCAAAAAAGCTGGAAAGGAGCTGCAGTCAAGCCCTTCGTATTTCACCTGGATCACTCCTTGCTCTGCCTTCCAAAGAAATGGGCACAGAGCCTGGGCTGCCCCCCAAGCAGCCTGTGGCTGCCCCACAAGCCAGGGGCTACCCCCACTTCAGTGGGCCAGGAAAGCCATGCACATATGGAAAGAGGCCCTGGGAAGAAAGTGAAAAACTCTGCAAGTTAGAGAAGAGAAAGGAGGGGAAATGCTGCTGCTGGCTATGTATCTTCATTCAGAAGTTATTACTTTGTAAATACAGTTCCTGCTCCTACTATATTTTTGCCCCTTGGCATCACAGAGGAGTTATAAATATAGCTACCGATTATGCCAAAGTCTACGGAAGGTGCTACAGCCTGCCTTAAAATATGGGCTGGCACCCCTGATCTGCAGAACAAGAATGTGCTGTTCCTTTACACAGGTTTTAACATTTCAAGCCAGACAGAGGGAACAAATGCCCACAGACCATTTTATCATCAGGAGAGACTAGCAGGACCTCATGTACATGCCTACAGCCCCAGAATGTCTTTCCATGAACATTTCCAGCACGCAAACCGCAAAAGAACATTTTCATCCTTGGAACACCGCCGTGGCAGGAGACTCTGTCCTGAGGAGGGACGTCCAGGCTTGGCTCGCAGCATTGTCCAACCCCGAGCACAGTTTGTTTTTCTTGTGGGTGCAGGAGAAGGTAGGCAGTGAGGGGCTAGATCCTCCAGTTCAACCTTCAGAGCATCTACACAGTTTAGTGTTGCTTGAATCAAATGCCAGCCCTGCCGGGGGAATGGGGACCCCAAGAGATTTATACAGGCACTTTGCAGCAATTCAGAAGTTTACCGCTAGGCAGCTCACGGGTAAGAACATACCTGTAAATACCATGGGCAGAAAAATGGGCTTTTGTGTGTGTGTGTGTGCAGTAGGCTCATACTGATAATGCTGTCTGGATTTGCAACTGTCTAGACAATGGGAAAATTAGCATCATGAAACTGGATAGTTTTGTGAGATGCCCAGCCAAATATCTGGGAAATATTTTTGTAATGGTTCTCCTCAGAGGGAGATATGAGCCTGAGCTGTCCATTAGAGATGTAGCTCTTTTGTCTTGCATGCTGGTGAGGGATAGAGGGGTTTTACTGAGCCTGCTGGGCCTCATCTGCCATGCTTTTCAGCCAGATACCTGGTGCTACTGTGGAGGAAAATAAGCCCAGAGCACAAGCATGGCAAATGAGCTTTCCATAGGCTGGAGCTGCTGCTTTTCCGGCACGGAAAAGGAATTTCATCCCAAGAACGAGAGGCTAGGACTGCATAAACAGTGGTTTACCTCTGGAGACAGGCAACTAGAGGCCAGTGTCTCCCCAGCCTGTTTTACAGCCTACAGTAAAGTCCAAAGGATTTCTAGGCTGCAGGGTTTAACTACTGCTCTTTATGGGGTAAAAGCTCACAGAGAGCAAGCAAGACTCATTCTGAGCCTCTTGCCTGGAGCCCTGGGAGTGCAAGGCTTAGGGATGCACACGGATCTCTCCTCTTCTCACCTGGAACAAGACGACGCAGCAACCAGGACTGTGCTTATGGCTGAGGCTGGGAAGCTCTTTGTCTCCATGGCCTCTGAGGAAGTCCCTCCTCAGAGCTGTAAGGCCAAGTTCTACCATGGTGGTACTTGCTCCCATAACAACCCTAGAAGCACTGGTCCAGCTGAGCAGAGCTGGTGCCAGTGAGAAGACAGAGGGAGGCAGGACCTGCCTTTCCTCAGGTGACAGGTAAATAAGGTTCTTGTACCATCTCCATCCTGCGAGGAAACTGGAACAAGCTCAGACCTCAGTGGTCCTTGGGAGTCCCTACACAAAGGTAACAAGCCTGCCGCAGCCGAGCCCTTCTCAGAAAGGCACCAATGTCTACACAGAGAGAACACCAGATCCAGACTGAGAGGTACGCTTCCCCTGACTGGGGTTTTGTTTCAGTTTTGCTGGTATCTTTTTTTTAAAAAAAAAAAAACAAAACAAAAACCAATGACCTCCCTCCCTCCCCCAAAAAACCACACGAAACAAAACAAAACACCAAAACCCACTTTGTACTGCTCTTAGAGCTAGTGACCAGCTGCAAAGATCAAGTTGGGTCTAAATTCTAGTTTCAGCCCCAAAAAAGCTTTCTCTCTAGTTCTGCACCCCAGCAAACACAATGTTTGTAGGATGATGGCATCTAAATACAAGAAGATTGAAAGAAACAATATACAATTGATGGGGGGGGGGGGGGAGAAGCTCTGAAGCACATGCTCTATTAATGACTCGGCACAATACATCAACACCTTCTGTTGCTTCTCTGAAAAGCTTGAAAAAAGGCAGGGAAGACCAGACAACAGGCACCTCATCTTTTTAGAGCAAAGATCTTCTCCTGGAAGGAAAGAGCTGTCAATTCATCTAAGGACAGCAGAGTTTAAGTAGCAGCTCAATATTATTGATGATTGTCGGCCAGGGAACCTTTGGCTTGGTTTAGCTTGTGGGAAGCCTTGAAAAACTGCTCCGAGCTTTCAGTGGATGTGTTAGAGAAATAAACAGAATAATACTTGCAAGCCCTGCGTAGATTCCAGGAAAATGTGGTGCTCAGACTGGGGGCTTCTCTCCATGAACAGCAGTGGAGGCTTTCTTTCAGTGTCAACAATGACAATCAAGGGTCCAGATGCAAAACACAGAAGGACTTTTAATGCAGAAGCTGAAGTTGCCATGGGTCACTTTTACAGAGAACTTGCGTTTTCTTCTGTGAGGGACTGTGTGATGTTTCTGGATACCGTTCAGCAACAGTTGAAAGAGTCCTCTGGAACAAGACCGTGTTGTGGCATGGGGCTTTCAAAACAATAGACCTGGCTAATCCAAGGAAGGAGATGTCCAGTGAGGGATAATTTGCTGTGGGAGGTGGTTCTGGTAACACAGCCAGAGACACGCTGATGCTAACAGGAAAGTGCCAGAAGAACCAGTGCTTGCTTGGATATGGGCAGCCTGGCTGGCTAGGGCTTGAAGCTGATGTACTTCTGCAGAGCACTCACAGGAGGAAACTTCAAAGAGAAGCCAGAGCAGAGGATGGAGCTAGCAACCTTTTCTGTGCTGAGGAGAAGAGACCCGTGGCATGGGGACACTGCTGATCCACAGCCAAAGAGCAAAGCCTTCAAAATACAGTGCAGCATGCAGGAAATAACTGATACACGTTGTGTTTTGAACCAGGTCTCCACGTGCCCGATAGGTGTATGGTGAGAACCAGATGAGACACTGGGCATAGAAACAGGTCTCCCTCTCTGGCAGGGCACAGCTAAGGCACTCCAAGCTGAAAGAGACAAGTCGTGGGGGGTATCGAACATGAGAAGCTTCTTTCACTGATCCCACCATGACTTCTGGCAGTCTGGAAGGCAGAAATCAATACCTGCTTAAGAGAGTTTATTACAGCTATGCTGGCCTAGCTGAACTTGTTCTGACTCTCAGAGATGGCAGAAGCATAGCATAGAGAATATTGGGTCCTTTGAATAGCTGTAATGAAAACTGTATTCCGGATCACTCTTCTGAAGTCAGCAGAAAAAGACTGACTATGATGAAACCAGTCATCAAGGGGCTCAAAATGGGTGCACTGAGCTGGTCCATTTTAAGGAGATGGTATTTGGTGTGTGTGCTTAAATGCCTCAAAATCAATAGCCACTTTGGGGAAAAAGCTCTTAGCAAATGGACTAGCCTTGATTTTTGATGAGGTGCCCCCAATACAGTGACACACATGATGCAGAGCAGCACCATAAGAAACACAACCTGGATGCAGAAGCTAGGCCAGAAGCAAAACAGGTAAATACAATCTAGTGCTGAATTTGTTTGCAATATTTGGGATTAGCTCAATGGTCCCAAAGTGTTATACTTTGCCAATATTGACCAAAGTGAAACATTTTATTTGTGTTTTCTTGACAGCAAAATAAAACAGTTGCTACAACAACAAAAAGTCCCAGGGAAAGGAGAGACAAAGATTGGCCCTATATGCTCAGGATTTTAAACAGGAGGGTAATTTTGCTCTGGAGATGAGTGCAGAAGCAGTTCAGAGAAATAAAAGCCTCTGTCCCCCCATTTTATGTCAGAGGAAGATAGTAATTAATACCTTTCAGATACAATTGAAAGAATTTCCTACCTATGACAAAATAATGCCACCGAAAAGTTAACATTTTTGTGCTGCAGATTCTGTTGTTGTTTGACTTTTCTGAGCTATTTCCTTGCTCCCATCCATCACAACACTGACTGGATAATTTTTTCCCCCCTCCAGTTTTTGTAGAACTAATCTTTTGAGTTTTGTGAAGTTGATCTTGGCTCATGGCACACACCCCACATCTGTTTTCCTAGGCCTTACCATTTGACTCAGAATGATTGCATTTTAACTTCATCCCCCCACTGCTACCGTCAAGTTTAAAAACAAAACTAAACACTCCCACCACCACCAAGGTGTACCTGATGTCTGGGAAGGCACATGTCCCCTCACCACCTGGTACTGAATAGTGAAATGTTACTGTAAGAATGTCGACTGCTTATTTATTATTCTTCAAGATGATAGGGTGTGAACTGACAGCATAGGTTAAATAGAATTATTCTGTATGAGTGAATTTTCAAAGCTCTCCTTTTGGTTCTTACCCAACATCCTTTGAAAGCACATCGTTAAAGATAAGCGCGCACACAGACCAGTGGGATGTGACATATTCTTAAACTGGTCATGTTGTTTTTGCTGCCTTTTGAAATCAAGGCCTGAGAAACCGCCCATCCCTGTTCTTGGGCAAACTGCCACACACTTCCAGGAGAGCCTGACTTTGGCCTAAAGACCTCACTACTGCATGTCCCAAAGTGACCAGTGACTTGGCAGAACCATCCCCAGACACTATAAGAGACACCAGACTTTCAGGTGGAAGATACTTGCTGAAAAGTTTGATCTCTCAAGATTCAGACTTTTCCAAATTGAAACTTTTAAAACTATTAACCCTCTTTGAAACATAAGCTCTTAGCTTCTTAGCACCTTGCTGAATTTCAGTTAGGGCGATTGGAAGGGAAAAATGCTGAGTTCAGTAAGGCAATGTCTACATTAGAGATAGGATACGCTCAAGCAAGAGCACATCTATTGGGCATGTAGTCAGAAAAGCTCTGCTGGACCTCTGCAGATTCATAACCTTCAGTTAAATTTAGCTAAAAATAATCTGGGCTGGATATGCTTTCTACCATTCTGCATCTGGTAAGACAGTTAATAAATACTTCTTTCAGCATCATCTTTCCTGTGGTATTTTGCTCATTCTAATTCTGCTATTAGGCAGAACTCAGAAACGCAGGAATGTGAATGTTAGAGGGAAGGGTTTTGTCTCAAGTGCAAAACACTAAATCTGGACTCCAGTACACATTTCCTTGGCTGTGGGAATCAAAGCCCAGAGACCAACAGAAAAGATGATAGCCATGGGTTAAAGGCAACTCCATGCCAGGGTAACCCCCTTTCCCTGTACCAACTCTGAGCATTGCTTGGTTTACCCAAGAGCAGGATGGCTATAGGGCTGAAACGGTGACACACATCAAAAAATTAAAAAATAAAAAAGAAAAAAGAGGAAGTGAAGAGAAATTTTAAATGTTGCTAGCTGGTAATTATTCTGAAGAATGAACAATGAGGGAAATAGCTTTCACAGGGGCAAACCACTATGATTTGGAAAAAAGGTAAAGTTTTTAAACTCTTACACAGGGTAATAAGCTCTCTGGTTGCAATTAGGAAACGTTAGCTCAGTCAGGCATGGAGAGTGCTTCCTTGCCAATGTCCGAGTCTTGTTTTGTCTCTGATAATTCCACATTCTGCTTTTAAGAGACAGCTCATGTTTGATGTTAGTGTGTCAATATATAAGGCTAAATTCTGTCCTGACATATTCTCACCCTTTAAGAAAAAAAAAAAAGCAGGGGGGCAGATTTTTTTTTTACTGGCAGATTTATTGAAGATGATAATTCTTGGGTTTGGGCTGCACACTTTAAGCTATGTGACTTTTGCCATCATACTTCACAGAGATGCACCCACAATGCTATACTGGAGACAAAGTTTGAAAGCTGGACTAGGAAAAGCGTCCATCTTTCTTGCTTTTGTCCTTCTACTCCTTCTCTGGGCTGCTGGGCTCCAAGTTCTCCAGCCCGTTGCAAGGGGTAGTGGTAGTGTAAGGAACTATATTAGTTCCTTATAGCTCCTCACTGTACAAGAAAGCCTGGGGTGAAGAGAAATCCATTCCTTAGAGTTATTCCTGCAAGGGGCTATGTCAAAACAAGGAAAACTATCAGGCAGAACAGCTGCATTTAAACATCTCCCTCTAGATATGCTCTTGGCCGTGGCAAGGAAGAATTTGGAGAGATGGCTATTGGACTGACATTTGGATGCATTTTAGTGCAGCATAACACATCAGGCCTCCTTGGAAGTGAGCCCTCCTCACTTCACCTGGTCCAGAGTTCCTTGTGTCTCCTTGCAGCAGGTGGCCCTTGAAGTCAGGAGAGCTCCAAGCCACACTGCTACTTGTATTGACTGTTCTCCTCCATCTTACTCATTCCCCCTGAACCTCTTATATTCACTCTTTCTCCCTGCACCCAAAATAAAGATCCTTGAGAAAGTAGGCGCATCTTGGAAGAACTAAGAGACTCCAAAGCTCCAGACTTTGGAAAAATCAGGTGCAAAGCGAGAGCAACACATTTACAATGGTCACCTGAGTGTAGCCCTACACAAAACACCAAAAGCAAGAGAGTTGAACATTGCTTTTTTTAAACTACAGATGGGCTGCATTAACCACAAAGGAAACTCAAGAAGCGCTCGTGTCTGGAAGTAATAAAAAACATTTGCATAACATGCATGGTGCATTGAGTTCTAGCAGGAGGTGCTGGATGAAGAGTCCAACAGGCTGGGGACCTCCTTTGTCAATGGGAGTGCAAACCCAGAAACCCTCTCCCCAAAGTGGCCTGGAAGCCCTTCCTCAGGGAAGAAGGTGGGTCAGTCTCCCAACCACAGGTACCATTTCACCTTTCAGAGAGTCAACCCAGTTTCCAGGTGACCCCTGCAATGCATGACAACCATTTTTGAGATACCAGAAGTAGACACACAGAGGAAATTCATATGATCCAAACGACTATGAAGTTTTACCTCCTAAACCTGTTCTGGAATTGGGGCACACAAGTGCCCTAAGCGGTGGTACAACAACCTAGCACAGAGCAACATCACAGGCTGAAAGCTGCATAACTGCAGTGATAGAAATGTGCTGGTGTAGCAAAACCAGTCCTGCTCTCTGCACTAGCATGGACGTTGCCAGCAGCTTCTCTCCACCACTGTACAGTGTATCCCTCACACTTGCTGAGGTTGCAATAAGTCCCAACTATTCTCCGCTGCAGGCATCAGTCAACTGCTGATGGCTAGAGTCAGGAGAACTTACAAAGCCATCCCACAAGTCATACTCATTTATCTACTGTCTCACCCCTTTTTTTCTTCAGAGGATGACATGACTAAGAATGGATACATCAGGGCAGTAACAGATAGGATCATCCAAAGCCACGTCCTCACACACTGGTGCCACGTGTAACATCAGGGCACAACCCTTCTCCTTTAACATAAGTAATAAGGGCCTGTGTGTTTTGGAGCAAGTGGAGTGTGGCTGAGATTCTTCCCTTGCTGACACACCACAGTGCTAAGCTGCTGTGGCAGGCACCAGAAGCAACAAATGTAAAGTCAAAGGCATTATAATCTAAGGAAGGGCTGGAGAAACCCAAACTGAGATGTCATAATAACATAAGCCAGAATTCATTACCCTTGTAACCAAAAAGAAACTATTGATATGCCAGTTTCCACCCATAAATAGCTATAGTTGAGGGTCTGAGTTTATAAAACGTTGAATGACTTACCATATGTTGCACTGGACGGTTTTGGTCCGAAGTCCACAAAGGATCAGTTAGACAGCAATTTCTCCTGTTGAGACAAAAACTAAGAGGTAAAAACTGCCTTGCCAAACCCAGAAGATAAGCACAAAGACACATTGTTTTAAATCACAGGGGAGCAGAGTGTGCTGGAACACATACAGAACAAAGCAAATACAGACTCTTGGGGTGTTTAGACTACAGCCTGTCTACCTTTTTCCAAGTTGGGTTGAATGAAAAAGCAATTTACCGCGAGTTCAGGATTATTGCAGACACGCCAGAGAGTCCCAGCTGCACAGCAAGTTGTTTAACCTGGGAAAGCCAGTTCATTTACAGGTAAAGGTTCCAGGTGTTTACAAGGCAGTGAGGAGACATAGCTTGAACAGTGCGGTAGCGAGGAGTTGGCTCACAACGGTTAGCCCTTGTCCCTGTTTTCCCCCCATCTCATGTGCTGATGCCCAAGCCTCTTGGCAAATGGGTCCCACTGCATTTTCTGCCTTTATCTGGGATAGCTTTATCCCTGAAGACGTGGTGGGGAAGGGCATGGCCAGCAGGAGACATCCCAGGTTTTCCCTGGCTCTGTTTCTCTGCCAGGGAGTTGCTTAGTTCCTGTGCCCTGAGCACCTCATTTACCACCAGAAAGAGGTCTAATATCCAGGTTTTAAACTTGTAATTCCCTGGACTAGAAGCGATAGGTGGAGGTGTGTAAGGGGCATGGAGAAACAGTTGAGACACTACAGATTCTCCATGCTGGTTGCCAAGTAGATTAATCCTGTTGCCCTCCATGGGAGGGGCAGGTTGTCTTAGTCACAGAGGACTACAAAGCAGATTTGATTTGGAGAATGGGAGAGCCAAGGATGGACATGAAGCTGGTAAAATGGACTGTGGCACAAGTTTTCTCACTGTGCACAGTGATAGCAGTGAGCAGAGGCTCTCAGGAAAAAGGCTGAAGTTCTCCTTTCCCAAGAAGGCCCCATCATTTTGATTTCACTTTAGCTGGGCCATTGCAGACCACCAACCCACAGCCCCACATACCCTCCACACTGAGAGGGCTGCAGTTGTTGTGATACACTATTTATCTGTATGAGATGCACACATACACATATTGAGTGCTATCACTTGGTACACATGCCAGTACGACACAGCCCTCAGCCTGCAGGGGAATTACCATTGTGGGTTACCAGCTGAGACAAATTCATTTTACATGCGAGAGTGGAAAATGCTGCTTAAAGACCACATTAACCAAAAAGAACAAACAGCAGGGCCTGAAGCAGTGGTGCAGAGAGGTCTGTTGTGTGCTCCAAATTGCTGAGTAGCTCTGAGCATGGCCATCATCAATTCTCTCAACGGACCTTCCTTGCAGAGAAGTGAACTAGACTTTAATGCCCCACTCTTCCCTCCGGATCTAGGGCATGTTCCAGACCTACCCATCACCTCCACACACAGTCAGCATCCCTAATTTAGCGGTGGGGCTGGGCTAGGGCAGCACCATACAGGGGGTAGGTAGAGGTGGTCTCTACCAGCGATAGACGCCTGCTGTAGTGGTATCTGAGACTCAAGTACCTTCTGCCTTCGCTTCTCTTCCCCTTTGCCTGCACAGATTGCAAGTTCTCTGGGGCATGGCTTATCTTTTATCTTCTGCACTTGCACACAGCATTGCAACACTTACACCATGGGTGCCAGTATCAGCCAGCAGAGCAACAGGAGGAGACTTTCCCTTGCAGTAGTTACTCCCAATTTATCCCGCAACAGATCTCTCTGGGATGTACCCTCAGTATATTTGCCAAGCTTGTTAAAACAAACATGAGGAAGCTCCTTGAGGCAGGTCCTTCAGCTGCCCAGCTCTCAGACAGCTGTGCCTCACCAGCTCCTGAAGGTCTCAACCCACTTGTTCAAAGGCAGGAGGGGAGCAAACAGCATTCGCTTTGTGTGACATGGAGGGCTTAGAAAATTTGGAAGACAAATTATTCAAAGTAAAAAGCAGTGCAAAAACAGATTAGGAAACTACTGTGCCGTGACTATTAATGAAGCGATAGAAAATATCAATCACTCCCCAGCCTCTGAAGCTTGCTGTGAGAGAAGAATTAGGAGATTTTATGTTCCAAGTACCAGGAAACCACAGGGCCCTGGTGCCTAGTTCTCGAAAGAACACTGTTTGAATCACAAGGAGGAAAGCAGAGTGCTGCAAAGAGAGCCAAAGGCAGAGTTTAAAAATAGCAGCTTTCAGTTTTGTTTCTTTTTTCTTCTTCTGAAGCGCCTGGATATAGGATCATGTCAGAGGGTGGATAAAGAGAGCAGACCAGCCCCTGTGGAGAGAGAAGTCTTCCTGAATACAGTACTGCTGGTCGGGGGATTGTGGGCTGTTCATTTTGCACTCCAGGAAAACTGGAGTCTCTCCTGATCCTACTGTCCCCCCAGCCCAAGAGAAGGGCACTGGGGGAGTGGGAACTGGACAGCTTAACTAGCCGATCAGTGCATGCAGAAGCCAGCACAAATGAGCAAAGCCAAGGGCTGAACGTGTGATCAAGCCTGAACCATCCCCTTCTGGACACACGCAGGGCCAATTTCCCATAGCATTAAGGACAATTTTGAAATGCTGTGCAAGGAATGAGATTTACTGACATGTTTGTGCTAATGCTCTGGGTCTGTGTGCAGGGAGAAATCATGTCTGGCTGCTGTACACTGGCAAATGTGCTAAACCAAGAGAAAGGGTATCTGAGTTCTGATGCTGCTCAAATTTCTCCAGCCCCTCAGACTCTGCACTATGCACCACTTGAAAAGACCACCAGGCCAGATTCACAGCACCTACCAAAGCAACCAAATGTAGAAGTTGGATGTTGGTATCTTAGGCAAAGGAGACAGAGCAGTATCTCCTGAAATGGACAGTAAAGCTTTAGGTTATGCAGTGGAGTACCAGTTTTAAGGCAGAAATGGGGCAGAGTCTGCAGAAAGAAATGAGATCTCATCCAAATAGATCGAAAACCAGATATGTCTTTAGGTAGCTGATCTTAGAAGGCAAAGCTCCTTCCTTGCAGAGAGGCAGGATGCCTCCCTGGGCCTTTGCTTTGTTTGTGGAAAGAGAAGAAAGGCACAGCTGATGCTCTGGATAAGGCTGTCTGCATCTGACTCCCCAGGGAAGTCTCGTGTGTGTTATGACTCATTGCTCAGAGGATGCTCCCAAATCTAGAGAGGAATAATCCATGTAATAAGGACAGCAAGTGTAGGGAGCCACATAAAACACCTTTTCCCAATTAGCAAGCATACACGTGAGCCCTTTTCCCAGCCAGCTCAGGGACAAAACAGTCAAGTTTTCACTGTTATAAGCTATGATTCAAGTGGAGGGCAGGGGGAAGAGAAATAGTGGCTCTGTCACTTGGTTAATAGTGGTACACAAATCACATAAACTGCTACCTATGTATTGTGAGATTGACTTGTTGCAAGTTCAGTTTCTCCTATCACTGGCAAGGGCTTCTTGGCTCTAGTGTAGAGAATGACCAACTAGCACACAAGTCACACAGCATTCACAAAAATTCAAATATGGTTTAAAAGCAAAAACCTAGTACTGATAATTATGCTGACCAAGTCCTAAAGGAACATTTTAACTTTACAAATATGCAGAAAAATCCCGAACATCTGGAATCTGAAGTATTTCCTTGTAAAGAAGTTTCCACTAGAATGTCATCTGTTCTTGCTGTTATTTGAGATAGGTAGCTGACACAACTGACTGGACGCCAGTGACCTGTGTGGCACAGAGCTTTTCGTTCCTGTGGCTCAGAAGATGGCCTAGGAATCCAGTAATGCCACAGACCAATGTAATTGCCTTGTCACATGCACAGACTGTTAAGCAGCAAACTTCAAAAAAGCTGCTTGCATGGAGTTAAAGAGCCTCACATGTCCTAGAGATGCTCTAAGAGAGACCCAAAGTAACGTGCTCTTGCTGTCCTTCAAAAGGACCAAGCCAGAATGTACTCGGAGCAAATCTAGTGATGCAGTGTCCTGCCCTCCAAGTAGGCCTGAAAGCTTTTATTATGCGAGGAAGTCTTTAAAGCACAACCTCAGTTCCAGTTCATCCAGTGCTTCCCTCCCTCCCGTTTAGCCTTGCAGGTACAAAAAGCTCCTTCAGCCCTGCTGGCCTGGGGTTTTCCCTTGCTCAGCTTTCAGTGGAGATTACTATGACTGCTGACAAAAGCAGGGTACAAATACCTTACAATGCAACCCTAATGGTAGAAGAGCTCTCACCAAATTGCCACTCCAGGGACTTTCTTGTAGTTTCTGCACCTATAAAAGACACAAGCTGGTTGGGACATGGCAAAACTGGCATCCTGATACAAGGAGGCAATTCAGAACAGGAGCAGGACTTCATACAAGGTTCCCCCCTCTTAAATGTAGACGTAGCAGCAGATTGGAAAAACAGGTGGTTTTTCCGCTGAGAAGAATATATACCAGGGAGCATTAAAAAAAGCCAAGGCCAAGATGAATTAACCTGACCAACTACAGTAAAGTTACTATAAAGTACAGGCAACATAAAGCAGTGCATTTTCTCATTTGTGGCTAGGAAGAAAAATTTGCCATCAAGCTTCCTTTGGAGAACAGTAGGGGAGGGCTCAAAGCAACACGCTGCTGCATGTTCATCTACTATTGCACCCTCCTAGCACAGATCCCAGGACTTTCTTGTACTTTTTAGCCCTCAGCAGTTGTGAAGTACCAACAAATACACATACTCAAGCTTGGGGAGCTTTCTGTTTTTCAGCTGGAAGACTTCAAAACGTTTCACAAAGGCCAAAATGAAAAGGCATTTGGATGTTTCCTAGACAAAACCTTTTTGTTTCCGTTCTGCAGGAAGTGCTGACACTTTGAAGACAACCAACCAACCACACTCATTGAGAAACGGCACAAGACATCTTCGAGTTTGTCTCTGCCAACGCTTTGACCTCGCCACAGCGACCAGCCAGAACTTGCTGGAAAGCTCTCAAGACTTGGGAAAATAGTGGCACCATTCTACCATCTCTCATCCAAAGCAATACACGAACACATTGTACTCCTGGAACAATTCTGGCCCTGGCTGCATTTTGGGGCTATAAATGCAGACAGCAGTGGAGAGGGGTACATGAGAGGGGCACATGAGAGGAGTAGTGGAAAGCTGGGAGTAACGATAGATGCTATTTTTTCCAGAGTCCAATATAGATACTACAAGGAACAAGCCATGCACCAGGAATGCTGCATCATGCTCACACTTCCCAGGTATGCCCTGGATTGAAATCCTGATGGATTTCTGTACCCGTTAGTGCTGGCTGCAAGTAGGTTTTCTTGGAGTTTGAGAGATCAGCAATACAAAGCTACTTCTGAGAGGATGATGCTGTTAAGATACATTGCGATACAGCAGCAGAAAACAGTCTGGCACAACTAGAAGCATAGCAGTTTTCCAAGAACTGTTTCACTTTATGGAAAAGATGTGGCTGTGAACATGCATTTTGTTATGATAGCAAAAAAAAAAAAGCCAACACCATCTCCTAACACCTCCAGTGCAAGCATTTGTGTAACGCAATAGTTTGTAAGCCCAGGGCAAGATGTTGCATGTTTAGAAATCCTGAGGCAGAGAGGAAAAAGGCCTTTCAAGGAAGTGGCACTTAAGTTTTCCTTGCAACTTCTCTGTGTATCTGAATTACAATCAAGGTCTAGTCTGAAGTAGCCTTATGTATTCTGATCAGGGATCCTCCACAAGCAACCCTACTGAAGCTACAGATTTTTCTAGGAGTTCAGGTTTGATCAGACTCCTGCTACCAAACTGCCAGCTTTCTAATATCTTCTGCGACAAATATAAGGCAATACGGAAGAAATACACATCTCAAATTTCCTTTCTCTGCATAAAGAACCTCACCTAGGACATTTAAAATACCCTTATCAAAGAATAAAGCTCCAGTGGAACCACGTTAAGAACAAATTTGCATTGAGAGCAAAGACACGGGTGTCCAGCAGAGAAAAGCAGTTCAGTCATGTTTTGACACACGAGAATTCACGTGTCACAGCTTGGTCCCAGTATAACCAGTGGCAAAATCCTTTTTGCAATAGGCCCAGTGGTTTGGATCAAACTAATGCCAGCAGACACTTGACCTGGCTGTCTTGCCAGCTCCCAGGTCATGCTTTCCTTCTTTGTTCATCAGATATTTGAAGCAACAATATCTCATTCCTCTCTTGTTTTCAAGAAAAAAAATCCCCTTGAGAAGCCTTCTCTGTTCCCTTCCCACCTACACTTCCAGCTGTTTTTTGCCTTTGCATTACTAGTTCTGTGCAAATCC
This sequence comes from Gymnogyps californianus, assembly GCF_018139145.2. Lineage (NCBI taxonomy): Eukaryota > Metazoa > Chordata > Aves > Accipitriformes > Cathartidae > Gymnogyps > Gymnogyps californianus. The sequence continues at coordinate 12,776,827 of NC_059486.1, read as the reverse complement.
AGGTCAACTCTGAAAATAACTTCCTGGCATTTTAAAAAACCTTTCACACTGTGATTTTAGATGGAATTTGGAACCTTTCCAACAAAATGCTTGTGATTGGCCACGGAGATAATACAAATCATCCTGTTTCGATCCCTGGATTGGATGAGGAGTTTGAGCATAAATTTGCCAGGTGATATAAACTGTGTTTTCCACATATACATGCATTCAGATTAGTTCTCTGCTAACAGCAACTCACCAGCAGTAAAATTGGCTATAAAACTCCATCATCAGGTGCTTTGTGAGCCAAATCTCTGAAACTTTACACAAGATTGCCTGCCTATTGCCCAGGCCTACAGAACAAGACAAAACTATTGCAAAGAGCTCATTTCATTATCACTGCACTGAATGGCTTGGATCAACATTAAGGCCCCAGCATCAGGCATTGCAAGACAGCCCCTGTCCTCAGGAGTTTAAGATCTAAACCAGACAAAGCAGAGAATAATCCTGAATCGCCTTTTCTTATGCTGGAATATTTTAGATGAATAAAACTGCAGGTTTTGGCACGCAGTAGCCAGCTCTGAACAATTTGCTTTGTATCCAGACTGCTTAAAATATACCAGGGTGAATTCATCCCATTGATTTTCATTTGGGAAGAATCCCAGGTCTCTGATTTAACTCCAGTTTTCGACTGCACATTATAACTGTGCCAGACAAATATCCACCCAAAGCAACAGCATTACCTCTAGCAGATCATCTGGAAGTTTACATTAATGTCAGTGGAGTTCAGGCACCTTCTGTCCTGGTTTCTCAAGAAACTCAGAACCATGTGGCCACCATAAGCCGAATGAGCCACAAAACTTTACATGCACTCAGGAGCAAGCCTGAGTTACCACAGTTATGACATGACATCAACATGGTCCACATCTGTACTCCTAACATGGTCTGGAGTCCTGTGAGCCTCCCCTGGGAACCCAAAACAGTTGCTCAAGTCTAACCTCTGCCTCAGTTTTAGTGGGGAATTTCCTCTCTGCGCTTCAGGTGGAAGAATATTTTAAGCAAAGCTATTGCAGCCTGATGACTGAAGAGGCAAATTAAGGGAAGGCCTCCAGTAGCTGGAAATAAAGCTCCACTACATTATATTAAATATTAATCTCAGTGTAGTAAGCCAGACAATACTGAATTAATACTGAATTAATAATGTTATTTATTCCATTTAGTGGAGTATGGAGGACACTTAATCATCACAGCATTTTAGATCACAGCTGGCATCAACAGCTCAGCTCTAAGAGTATTTTATGGAAAACATAGAGGTGGATTGAGTAGCTGGAAGTGGAGAGAGTGTGAATGTGTGAAATACAGCAGATTTGGTAATAATAAAGTTATATGGCCTTGATTGTTCATTGGGATACTACTGCTCCAGCAACACTTTGTCTTAAGAAAGCATAAGCAAGTCCCCAAAGATAAGCTTGGGTTGGAGCTTGTGTAGGATCTGGAGGCACTTAACTTCTTTTCTTTTTGCAAAACATTTATGATTTTTAAAGCAAAAAAAGTATCTGCTCAACCAAAACAAGAAAATACCATGGAGAATTCTGAAGCTTTTTTTTTTTTTTTGGCAAAATGCAAAATAAAATAATAAAAAGATCTGAAGATGAAAAAAATATGCTGATACAACTGCCTGAAAGCAGGTTTTTTAAATTTTTTTTTTAAAACCTAGAGTGGTCAACTATTTTTCCAGACTTCAATACTGAAAATTAAAGAAATTTTTGTAGGAAGTTTCAGCAGTAGGAACCCTACCTTTTGAAATATAGGGATTAAAATATTAAAGAGCTACAATAGGACACCCAAAGTATCTCCCCTCTCATTATTCTTTCATTTTTCTACTTCCTAATTTTGGTCTCTCTGATTGCCATCTTTTACAGCCATATGAAGAAATGGCTCCCCAAGCATCATGCAAGAATCAGCGGTTTTCCCCATCACTCAGCAGGAACACCCTATCACTACTTAGGTACATTTCTCAACCCTAATCACTTCCAATTGCTGTGGGTTCTAAAATTCAGTCTACTGGAGAAAGAAATAACTGATCTGCCATTTCCTCCAACTCTGATTTCCATGCCTTTCATAGAGCAATTTCATTGACTTCACAGGAGCCTATCTGGATTTACACCTGTGTAAAAATGAGGCAAGAAAACCTGACCCTTGGTGTGGAATATCAAGTCATAAATGTGTTTTGTATCTCCAAGAATCTCCCCATCTACAAAGGTGAACAGCTGTTGCTATAAATCAGACAGTCTTAACCAGCCATTAGAACTTCATCCAGATGATCCGTTAAAAATATACAAAGGCAACGTTTTGGAAATAAAAATCTACCCTCATGTCCTCAGGGACACCTTCTGTTGGAGAAAAATCTCATAATTCAAAGCTAAAATTAGTTCACTTTAATGCTTTTTCAGGTGAGCCATGATACTCAAGAGTAACATCGCCTTGAAAAGGCCTGTTAGATGACTTAAGGGATCTGAAACATCTGGCAGTTTGGTACATACTGCATTGGAGACATCTAGCGTCTTTTTCAACTTCTCCGTGGGTGTAACTCTTCACTATTAGCTAGAATGGCTGTATCTGCTTTGGTTCCCATCAACCATTTTCTCTGTTCGAGTAGGAAACACTTGCTAAAGTGTGGAAACAGCTGGCAGAGTTGGCTGTAGCTAGTATTAACAAAACATGCTCTTGTTTCTGACCACAGACTGGCCTTTAAGTTCCGACTGCGATTGCCAAGGGCTCTTCTTGGCTTTTCAAATGAGACCACGTCACCCAAGATGTTCAAGTTGGCTGTGTTAAGGTTGGTTCTCGGACCATGACGCTCGCTGTCAGGAGGGATAAAGCTTTGTGTAAGTAGAGGGGAGCAGGATGAGCAGCCCCATTTTATTAGCTGGGATATTGAGACACAGGAAGATTGAATTATTGGCCTGCGGTCATTTCCCAGCGAGAGAGAGAGACCCATATATTCCTTTCTGAGGGAAATGCCCTAATTAAGGCAGGCCAACATGCAAGTCTTAGCTACACACCACTCACCAGCATTGTAAGTCCAACCAGGACAGGGCTGCTGGACTGAACCTCCTGCTGTTGGGGATGGTGATCATACAGATACCTGTGCTCCAGGGTCACTTTGGCACCCAGCTTCCCTGGGACACTAGGAAGCCCACATCATCTCCTGCTCATTAGTAACTCCCAGCTCCTTGAGTACATAGCACACGTCTTCTGCTCTCACTCATACCAAGAGCATAAAATGGAGCTCAAAGGGGCAAGATGGTTGGTCCGCCCTGCACTGACCACTGAATGATCACCAAAGTGATCAGTTTCCCAAAAGTGGCAGTTTCTTCTACCTTCATCAAGGTCACTGCTTAGTCCTGAAAGGTAAGGCCAAGTAAGGTATCGCTGTTCTGTTAGGCTTTGTCATTTGTCTTTCTAAGGCTACTGGAGTGTCAGACAACACGAGCATGGAAAAACCAATGAAACACAGACAGGGCTTTACCTTGAACCTCCAGACAGTCACACAGAGTAACAAGCTCAGCTCCTTTCACTCAATTCCTTATGTTCTTCTGAGACCATGAAAAGGAACTTTATGATATGCTGGAAGGGATGAAGTATTAACTATCAAAAACTAGACTGAAGTAACCAAGAGCCTGGATTATTTTCTCTTTGATATATGCTTATGTAAATTCAAATAAATATGTTTAAATGCAACCTTTCTTCAATTCTAGCAGAGCTTATTAAATCTATTTAAGTGAGACAAGCTAGGCTCCATGTAACACCAGGAACTCCCCTGACAGTTTGCCTTCCTGCTTAACGTGATACTCTATGATTACACATACCAGAGCCTTTCATTCAAGCATTTTAATTTACAAATACTTTTTACATTTTTTAACGCCCCTGTGGGCAAGCATTAAGAGTCCACTTTATTCAAGAGTAATCAATCGAAGTGCAGAGAGGCAGCCTGTTTTGCTCCAGATCACGCACCGAAATACTAGCAGAGTTTGGAAAACTCTTTCCTTGTCCCTCCTTGGTAGTCACTCAGAAACACAATTTCCATTAACAGCAGATATATTCTCTTAATGCTGGACCAAATGCTCTGAGCAGAGATGCAGAGAGCAAACTCAGCAGCAAACAGGCCACAGGAAGCAAATAGAGACTAACCTTCCCCAGAACCAGCCACAATAAGGACACCCATCACTCTTTCTTTGCCAAGTTCACTTACCAAGCAAGCGCTGCTCTCCATCATGCAAATCTGTCAGACATTTCCTCCATGTCTCTTCCCAGAGCTGAGTATCTTCTAGGGGAGAAAAAGGTATTACTAAATGACGTCAACTCAGTTATGTTTTCTCAGGCATCATACAAACCGCACACTTGCATAAAATCCTTCAGAAGGCTGGCAACCCATTGCTCAGACTCATCTTTTCTTTTTAAAATTGTTAGGTCCATTATTTCTGGAGTTTTTAATGCCATTTAATACCATGATTTGCCCCTCTCACAGCACAGAGATGGAGTCTGGTTAAGTCCAGTCTTTAGGGCTGGTGGAGCTGAGAGAAGGTAGCCCAGTCTGATTAGTACCAAGAAACACAGGTTCCAGCAGGATTCTTACCAGAGCTGGCCGCAGGGCACCAGCTCTTCTTCTGCTGCACCTCCAGATAGTCTCTGTCACCCCCTAAACACTCAGAAGCACTTCAGCTGTTAAATGTAGGCCTTAAAAGCAATACCTAAGAAGAGAATCCCCTTCAAACCCAAGTTTTTAAACAAACAACACACAGCCAAGTACCTTCCACGCAGGAACCCAGCTCCCACTGACACCTTTGCTTCACACCCGCAGGCGAGCCCTGGGGGTGCAGCACAGCTGCCTCCGGCAGGCAGGTAACGCTTGCTTTGCTGGGCTGCTGCCAGGGGGCTTCAGGTGACACAGACTTTAAATGAAGCCAAAAGCTCCTTCGTGGCAGAAACTAGAGACATCACTGCATGTCCAAACCAAGTTGTATCTGTATTTTTTCATGTGCTCTTTGAAAGTGGAGTGTAGTTATACACAAGGAAGCCCCTGCCCTCCCTGGGCGTGGAGAGCACCTGCAGCTTTGCACTATGATTACCCAGGAGAGACTGTTCAAGAGGTCTCTCTGGAGAGGTCAAATCAGCTAAACGAGGCGCCACTGTGCTGGTTTAGGGCCACAGAGCACCAACAGCCCCTAGGCACTAGAAAATAATCCACCTACCTTGTCTTTGCTTGGGTTTTATAGTGAGACAGTGACCTGGCTGCAGCAAGGACAGAAGATAAAACCCAAGGTGCAGGTTGCATCTGTAGGAAGTGATCCAGGCTGCAGCAGTGAGAGCTGGGAGAGAAGCAGCCCTGGGGATGGCTCGGAGCAAACCTTGCACCAGCATTTATGTTTGCAGGCCGTTCCTGAAATGTTTTAGTGTGATGAACCAAGAACTGCCATCCCTCCATGTAAATAAAGGGATTTGTCATAAAGCTAACAGATCCCGCTCTTAAGTAGTTCCCAAGAATATGAAGTGACAATGAGGTGTCTAAGAAAGTAACTTTCCCACTGCCTGGGAAAAACCGCTCCTAGGACGATAACTTCACAGCTGTGACCGATACAGGCTTTGAAAGAAAACAGGGGCCTGAAAGACTCTGTGTATGGTCTGAACAAGGAGAACAAAGACAACAAATAAAACTGAGGTATTTTTTAAAGGTCTGTGTCTTACTTTCAATTATCAGCTTAAAGATAAGTTGCTGGAATGGTTACAGCCAGCCAGTTGCTCTGTGGGAATCTCATACACACCTGGCAAACACAGGGAGCAGTAAACTGGTGGTTGTAGCATTTTGCCCACCCAGGGGATCATCGTGACAGGTCAGGTCCATCGTACATTCCCACAAACTCTTCAGGTGCCACTCTCCGGCTGCCCCATCACTGCAAAGGTGATTGGGACTTCTTTTCACATGTCCCCACAGAGAATTTTTACAGTTTTATTGTGCCCAAAAGGTTGGAGCAGAGAAACACGAGCCTGCGACCTCCAAAACCCTGGGGCTCCACGGGAGTTTTGCAGTTCATTTACACTGAGGCAGGATTTGCCGCCAGGTTTGAACCCCCAACACCTCCCACTGCTACACTTTTGGACACGCAGCTTTCTCCTGCCATTTCCCCCATCCTTTCCCATGGGCTTGTGAGAACAAAGAAGCTCATGTTTGACAATCGCTCCACGCAGAATCATTAGGTGCGATTGCGGAGTCCAGTGATGGAAACGATTTACCCAATGGGTCAGTCCCACTTTTCTGCAGAGGGCCCAGCCTGCCAGCTTTCTCTGTTACTGACTGCGGCGAGTCGGGCAGAAAACAGTTGCCGCTTTTTAAGAGCTATGTTCTCACAAAACCAACGTTATGACGGACAGAGAACAAGCAAGCTCAGTTCATGAAGAAACACACTGACCACTCTTCCCCCCTCATGTCACTCCACTGACTCCAGGGCAACTGCAACAGCACTGAAGGTGGACTCATCTGTCTAGGGGAAAACAAGGCTTCCTTCAAATCCTCTTTTATTTACTCCAGTCAGCTGTGCTGAGTGTATCGATTCAGTCAGCTATTTCCTTAACCATAAAACCAGATGTGCGCCGTCACGGCCCATCTACAGGGACTGAATCCGTGCCATTTAGAAAATGCAGAATAAAAATAAAAAATCCCAAGAAAGCTGAGATATGCTGATGTTTGGAGCTCTCAGAGTTTCCTAGGTAAATTGCTTTTCTTTTGAGTCCCATTTATTTTTGTTACCTCCGAAGAAATGCTGTTTTAGCCACATTTCTTGGAAACAGTGTTGAGATCAAATGGGTTGTTACTGATGTGAATCCTCAGGGGAGAGGCTGAAGAATAGAGGGAATGTAGTATTATCTTTGCTTCTGGGCATCAGCAACTTCTGCAAGCAATGTGGTGCAGTACATGTCATTCTTTGCTAAGGCAATTAATTACCTTGGTCCCTAATGAGAAGAACTATTCAGCTTAAAAAAACACTGCAGCCCTTTGGACTTAGGTTAGCTTCTGGGCATCCGGGCAGACGTGTGAATTAGGGAGGCTGTATTGCTCAGTTTTCCTCCATTTCTTCTCAGACCATGTTCTGTTGTGTTCCACTATACTTCTTATGGACACTGCCACCTGAGGCAGCTCAGTGCACCAGCTCCTCTTTGCAAAGAGTCACCTAGGAAATGTGGCCTGGCTTCATCTCAGCTTTGAGTACTGGCTACCAGGTCTCCAGGTCACCTATTTTCTAAGTAAGCCTAAGGAGCAGAGGAAAGGAAGGATCCCCATGGAGGACTGTGATCAGTTCTCCATCTGCTGGGGCTTTCCTCCACCGCAAAGGATACTGCGGGTGATGGAGGTGGAGTCCACACACCCACAGTCTAACAACCTGCAGAGCCTGCCCATATGCCGCTCTTGCTGGGATGAAGATGCAGGGTGAGCAAACATCTGCACTGCGGGAGACTATGCCCCATCTGAGCCTGCAGCTACAGAGAGGAGTCTTTGTACAGGAATGGGGTGGGATTTTCTGGCTGAAGGGTGCTTTAAGCAACGCAGCTGTAATATGCTACATGCCAGATTGTAGACATTCCTGGGGCAGCTTTCCAGAATGTGAATAAACTTGGGATGTATGTATAAAACACCATACAATGTGGGCCCTGAGAGGCCTGGAGATTGCATGGCATTGCCTTTGTACACATACAGCCTGCACGGATTTCTCCAAGCCCAGGTGTCCCCTTCAATTCCAGTATCCACATGTGCTGATCAATTCTTGCTCTATATTGGAGAAATTATCTCATAATGTCATACATCTCCAATGCACAAAGACTCATTTTCAATTGCACTGTCCCTTGATTGCCACAAGATAATATAGCTGTGAAATACCACAAATATGAATAGGGAGGCAACGAGAATGTGAGACTAGGCTGTGTTACTGAGGAAGGCCTGAGCAGGCTGCAGAGTCTCTGAGTTGGTCCATCCTGAGGACCCAATCGCAAGTGTAGAGTCACAAGTGATTCACTGCACAGTGAAGTGTTCTTTTAGAAAATGAATGATTCAAATTCAGGAATTACTGAATAGCACTCAGGCAAGCCATATCCTAATGCCTACCTAAACAGTGTCTGTCCAATGTACATATCAGCTCTATGTCCAGTCCTGTACCATTTTAACATTGCCTGGAAAAAAAACATGGAGGGGAAGTAAGTCATCACAGACAACAAATACTCAAGAGAGGCAAAGTGTAAACCCATCTCTAACAGCTGAGTACTCTCAGTCTCTAGGGAAAGATCGCTGCCATATAGATGTGGTTTCCTCTGGTGCAAGGTGATACTCCAGACTTCACAAGAGTCAGCGGGGGCCTTTCTGTTGATACAATGATAATGCCTTCATGTAACTGAGCACCACTAATTAAAACCAAAAGTAAGAGAATATTTTCCAAAGATGACTTACTATTTTTCCCCCCTTAAGAGAGTTGTCTGACATCTGAAGAGTGGAGCTCTGCATGGGCACACCCATAAGTTAGTCTAGAGGTAGCTTGTGCCCCGTCATAACTGTCATAGTTGCAGAGAGAAATAAGTCAACAGGAACAACAAACTCTGGAAACACATAGAGCCAAATGTTGGGTTTAAAAGCAGGAAAACGTCACATGTACTGTTCTGCTCCTGACCTGTACTTTACACTGCGCTATTTTGCGTGTTGTTCTTTCTCTTCCCCAGAGCAGACAGAAACCAGATCTTAAAACATTCACAATGAATTTTCAAATCAATAACATGTGAGACTTTGTCTAAAAGGTAAAGTTGTTGTAAAAATCAATGTCAGAGAGAACGCTTTGCCAATTCAATTATACTTGTTCCTCTCAAACTGAAAAAAAAAAAAAAAGAGAGAAATGAAAAAAGAAAAAAGATGTGGGCTTATTTCAAGCCCAATAAATGTTCCTTGGACTAACATCCCAATTTTGTAAATATTCTCAGGGCTTCTTATGCCAGCTCCCCTCAAGGGGTCATAATTAACTCTAAATAGGGTTACCTTGTTTCAGAATCCGTCTAATGTCAAGCAGTGTTTCTGCCGGTGTCCACAATTTTAAAATAATGTTGTGTCCATTAGATGGCATGAAGGCTTCCCCGAAATGGGAACCATACATCAACCATTTAAACACAAATAAGTGTGATTAGACATGGCAGCTGTCTAGAAAATATTCAGCTATTTCACTGAGTTTTGGGCAAAATATGAATGATTGTACCCATTCCAGTAAGTGCAGAACCAGAAAGGCTCCCACATTACCCTCTGCTTCTCAAGGCAAGTTTCATTTTAAGATTGACTCCAAAGAAAAAGAAAACAGCAAGATAAAAGTATAAACAGCTGTGCTCCTGCTGGCTTAGCTGGAGACTTCAAGGAGTTTGTGAATCACTCAAAGACATGTAGTACACCGCACCCAGCCAAACTGCTGAATCCAGGGCACTGTGGGAAGGGCTGAATGGCACAGAAAAATCTTCGTACAGCTGTGGTATCACAAAGGTGCACGGGCCATAAGATTTCCTCACTGGACATGATCTCTTTCTCTCCCATACCACCTGGTATGCACCAACCTCTCTCAAGCTGCATATGGAGCAGAAGTTTTTTTGGGGCAATAATAATCTTTTTGATCTGCATTTGTAGAGGATAGTTCTGAACTGTGATTCACGTTGCTGGAATCACATGTATTGCTTCAATGCAATAATACAGACAGCAATCATAAGAGTTCCAGTCTCTGATCTGGACTTGCATTTCTGGCCTTGGCATGGACGTGTCACCTCTGTGCCTTGTGGACGGGAAACACATGCCTGCCTGGCAGGGCTGATGTGAGTCTTTCTGTGGTGCTGAGCCTGGAAATCCTTCAACTGCAAAGGGGCAAGAGGCCCAAATGTAGAAAAACAGTAGGTAACACTGTCATACACTAATGCGCACCCTAATGTACACGACATGCAGTTTAATTCAAGACCCTCCCTCTCTACCAGAACCAAGACATGGGAACGTCCTTGTATCCAGGAATAATGCTTGTCACGTCCCAGCCCTTGTCAATAGATTGTAAATAATCTTCCCGTAGCTGAAAGAAAATGACTAGGAAGTAAATACCAACACCAGTAATTCAGGTGCAAAGCCAAACTCTGAATGACCCTGTCTTCTCTCATATGACAGAAATCTCTTATAAATATACACCAAATACAAAATCAGTTACAGAAATACCCTGGAAATCTGTACTTGGTTATCTTGAAACGAAACCACGCCAGGAATTTGGGTAAGTTTTTGCTTAAAGACTATCATTATTGGCACTTGATCAGATACAGATAAGTTAGGTTTCCAGCTTGTAAAGAGAATAATGGAAAAGGAATTGGAGTAGATTAATTTCACATGTTTCATTTCAGGACAGGTAGTTTTTTGAAGCACTAAAGAAATAGTAATATAAATCTGTGTTATAATAGTGCTGTAATTTATAAGAAAGTTTTAAAGCTTCCAGTCCATGAGTTTTTGCAATATTTAGGTTTTTTTTTTCAATATGGTATCAAGTGAGTAAGATTCACAAGTTGAGCAGCATGCATTTATTACTGTTTCTACCAAATACTTGATTACATTCCTTAGTTTGTCCCTCAACAGGAGAAGAATGGAATTAAAAGGTGTATCTTGTGACTTTTTAAGACTCACATTTCTAATTATGTTTTCAATAAATGCTAGTGTAATACCAATCCCAAACACAACTGGGGCTTGTCTCTGCCTCTCCATAGAGTGCTTGCACTGAAGTGTTTACTGTCTCTACAGACAAATGGACTAAAGGCAGAAGCAATCCTTGCATTTCACAAGGTGAAGTGTGACAGGGAGTTCAATGCTTTATCCAAGATCCTGTGGGTACCTTTTGCAAAGGGTGGAATATAACCTTGGAATCCCTTCAGCCTTGATCCATATCCTTAAACATGTCATCTGCTGCACAAGGATGATATAGATGGGTCTCCTTGGAGGAGGAGTGATAGTTTTCTGCAGATGTTCCTGACAGGACAGCAGCTATCCTATCTCTGTACGGTTCCATGGCTGTCTTGCAGGTGATGTATATGAAGTATGAAGCTGCTGGTCATTTTCCTGCTGTGGAACAGGACAGCAGCTGTGAGCAAGAAGTAGAAATCGGGAAGCGGATAATTGCATATGACCATGAAAAACAGTAGTTGAACACAGTGGTTTCCAGAGGAGGGTATGAACAGCACAGGAGCATGTTTTGAAAGGATGTGGCTATTTGGAGTAATGTGATAGATTCTGAAGGAAAAACAGCTTTGCTTTTTGGAATAGATGGAAAAAAACAGCTCAGGCAGTAACAATTGTTACTGGCACAGCTAATCACATAGGACTATGAATTTCTCCAGATCTTCAGCTCAGCTTAGACACCACAGAAAGAACATTAGGGCAAAGCTGGAGAATGAAACAACCTGCAAGGAATGGTCAGATCTGTAAAGTGAGGAGCTTGCCATGATAAGAGATGGGCGGGGGCGGGGAGCAGAGGTGTGCTACAGCTGTTGGTATTTCATAGGGGTGCATGCCAAATCTCCTAACTTACAAGTGTATTGCAAGAGGAGGTTGAGACCATCAAGTCTACTGCCTGGGGAAAAAAGGTGGAAGATCCTGGAAAACAGAGTATGCTGCAAAAGAAAAAAACAGCATCTAAGATGCTAGAACCAACCCATTTGTGATTGCTTCTTCCTGGAGCAATGACTTCAGGGAAATTTGTGTTCATTACTGACGCCTTACAGGCTGTGTGCAAGTCAGCCTCCCTCCAGCACCTCATTTTCCCATGCTGAAACTGCCACGTTAACACACTTCTCATTGCGATACTGAAGACAACTGATGTTGGTAAAAAACTTTGGAATCTGCAGAAGAACATTTCTAGGGAATGGAATTATATCACCAGGATTTATGATGAAAACCTCAGTAGGCAGAGCACATTGCAGGACACAACCCTCGAAACATCCCCCATCAAGCCTTCTTTTCTCCAAAGATCTCTGCTTACGCTGTAGAAGCAATAAAATACTTTAAAAATACTGCATGGACAATAAATAAAGGCAATTGTCAAAGTACAGACCAACAGATCAGCTGAAAACACTCCAAAAAATATCACAGTACTTTTAAGCTATTGTCTTTTCTGTTAAAAAGGTATCATATCTGGTTCTTTACCTAAAATGTTGCTAGACAAGAGGGAAGAGATATTAAAACCCTTCCAGACATTAAAGTATTAGAACACGCTGTAGTTTTACTAGGGAAGAAATGTGCAATGGGGAGAGAATATCCTTGCAGTATCTTTTCACAAATGAACTGGCAGCCCTGAAAGCCATTTCCTTCCAAAAGCCTGGACTGATGTTACATCTGATCTCATGAAAATAGCCATAAAGTCTGACTTACCAAGATGACTCCACTGGCTTTAAGCCTCAATGAATAACATAACCCTAAAAATAGTGTTAGAGTCTATAAAATCAAAACAAAGTTTGATGTAAATACGGTTTTGCAAGTAAAAATGAAAGTATTGAGTTCTCCAGTAGGAAAACACATATAATAGACCAGCTTGGGAAAATCTGTTTGAACACCATGAACTTTGTGGATATCAGTATGAAAGGCAAGCTTTTTTAAGAATATAATCTAATTTTTACTGATCGTCAGAAAACTGAAAAGTTCCTTCCACAAGGTGATGGAAAAATCCTGTTGAGACCTGGCTGTGGATACTGGGATTGATTTGCTCTTGTGACTTGTTTTAACTGAGCTACTCCTGCATGGTAGTGATATTTCTCTCCTCAGATACCCCTGTGAACCAGACTTTGCTGCCATTTCTCTTTTACAGATGGGGAACCAAGGCAGACAGGAGTAAAGGGCCAGATTTCTAACTGCACTTGTTTATGGAAATTAAAGAATTCGGTGAAACACAGCTCAAACATGCCTAGACAGGGCTTGATTTCCTTCCAGCTCACTCCAATGGGAGGCTCCCAAATAGCATAAAATACAACACCTGAATGTTATGATGAAAGGTCAGAACCATCTGTTGCAGAATCCGCTGGCTACTGTGATCCCAATGGCTTTCCTGTGCTCTTCCTCACTATGACCATCTGGAGTCGTCAGCAAACCGCATGGAATGGCTGCAGTTCACTCCGGCCTGGAGACTGTGAATGATGCAGCTTGTAAAATGCAACAATAAGGATGCCATTGACATCTTTTCCAGTCCATTCATATGTCAACAACCACACCACATGGGAAGGTGTCTTGAATGCCTAGCAAATGGTTTCTGTGTAGTTCTGGGGAGGAATCTAGCTTTTCAGGTTAGTCCCTGTGAACTCTGAAGATGACTTAATAATCGGGGAGTTTCTGGCAAAGGAGCTCTGCCTCTGCTCTGTATGAAGCTTGCTGAAACTTTTAGACATTCTCTTGATGACTTTCTGAACTGCCTGTTTAAAAAAAAAACACCACCCCAAGACAAATCCAGTGTCACTCTCCTGGTGGTCATAGTGCTTAGAGCCCTTAAGAGAGACTGTCCAGAGGTGCAATTACTCAAGGCAAATCTGGACTGTTTCTTAGTTGCACATTTCTCTCTTAGTTTATATTTGAACACAGACTTGGGATGAGTCCAAGACCTCCTTCAGTCATCCCATGCTGTGGTCTTAGACACAAACTTAAGAGGTGCAGAGCATCCACACACTCGTTGTATTCCTGCATGGCAGATCCCTGAGCAAGACTGCAAGCTCCCAGCAGATGGGGGTTTGCGGGTGCACATTCTGCCAACGAAGTGAGCAGCCTTTAAAAATACAGGCTTTCAAATATGATTAAAAGGCCAGGTAGTCTCTAAGCCAGAAAAGAATAATCTCTCTGTCTCTGTGAAGTCCCTTCCTTTCCAGCGGCTGTACTGGCTGTTGCGGCCAAGCCAGAATGAAAGATGCTTTGCATGACTTTCAGTATTTACTCTCACAGGAAGCACAGTATCCTGTCTGGCTGTTGGTATGCTCACCACCTGACTCCAGCATGCTCCAAACAGCGAAGTCTTTTTACCCAACTGGAATGTGCTACAGTTCAAATGCCGGGAATAAAATAAGCAAGAAGGGCCGCTCTATTAACTGGGAGGTCAGCGTGCTATTTGCTTAAGTGTTAGCATTGAATTGGGCTCTTTCTGTTGCAGCCGGGCAGAGAGGCATGCCACTGTATGCCTGCACCCTTAGCGACTAACACAACGGGGACTCCCAGAGACCTTGTAGTACTGCTGATCCTCCGTGCTACAGCCTTCAGCTGTTTGTGAAGGTGGCTAATAAAGAAAGGAGCCAGGTCCAGATTGTCAAAGGGAGTTAAGATCTGCCTTACTCTGTAAGGCAACAGATGGTGAGCATGTCTCAAAAAATGGTCCTTCCAATCAACATTTCTGTGATTCTGTAGTGTAACATCATCAGTAACAAAAAGCGATTCCACCACCCTTGCATTTGGTACTGATGCATTTGGCAGTATACGGTGGCTGGGCCTGGGTCCACCATTCACAGTATGTTGATAGACTGGAAAAGGTTCAGACAAGAGCCATGATTTGAATTAAAAGGTTACAAAATAGGTTTCAAGCAGAAGCATCCAATACTGCAATTTATTCTTCTTGTTACGGAGTGATCTTGCATTCTGTTGAAGCAGCAATATGGGGAACAAAACTGACCATAGGCTTTTCATTCTGGCAGACAAAAGGTATAATGAGATTTGATGGCTGGGGGTTGAAGTGAGAATTTAGAGTAGCAGTAAAGTGAAAATTTCTAACAACTGGAACAATTTACTAAGGTAGCAATCAACTCTTCACTACTGGCAACCTCTGAAGCAAGATTGGACTCCTTTCTCAAACACATATTCAGTTCAAAAGACATTGATATAGAATTGATTTTGATTACTACAGTCTGCATTATGTGGAAGACCAGAACTGATGAACTCATAGATTCCCTCTTTATGCTTCTAGAATACTATGAATCTTCCCAGAAATGTGGGAAACCTCTGATTCCCCTTCTTACAGATATTCATTGACTTTTTAAGATACATGTTACTAGCTCTGCCCAACTGACCTGAAACTTACCGCTTGATCACAAGTAATGCCTCCCAAGGAGGTGGCTCATTGCTGAACCCAAGCAATTTTTTCCTCTTTAACTCAACTTGCATTTTTGGAGTTGAATAAACTTAGGGAAAGTTCACAGGGAACATGTGATCTGTAATTTCATACAATAGCTAGCTGTAAACCCTCTGTCTGTGTTGATTCAGAAACCAAGAAATCCCCAAGATACATTTCTTAAAAACCAATTAAAAACTCCTCCTAACAGCACACAAATGTACAATCTCAGGTTGCACATAGCACAAAACCAACCCAGCATTTTACTTCCTAATAAGCATAGCAATGTAAACACAACCACAGACATTGTTTTCTAATTAGGAGAATGTACCATGGGATGTTTACAGACCCCTATGGAAATGTATGGACGTTTGGTTGCCTAGCAAATGGAGGAAATGGAAAGCACTCTCAGCTACGACATTCATAATTAGGCTGGCAGAGGTAGAAATAAAAGCTCTAGGAGCAAACATAGGGAACAATCCCACATTGACCCAGGAAAGGCCAAGATAGTGCTAAGGGGAGGTACATAGAGGTATGCATTACCAACGCTTTTTATTTGAATATTAGCTTACCACAACTCTCTGCGTGTGAACAGCTGAATTCGGACTGCCTGTAGGAAGGACTCGGTGGGAGTGCCCACACATGGAAGCTGCTGTGTGGCCTTGTCTCCATGGGACACGTTCTCGGTGTTTGATGCTTGGCAGTGCCTAGGAACTTCGCTCCTTCAGGGCAGGATATTGCTATGCAGACACTGCATTTATGAGAGCCTAGAGTCCAGTCTGCTCCAGTGCAAGGCAGCAGCTCCTGTTTGTGCAAAAAATCAGCAAGAGAGGCTCATATGACACGTAGAGGTAAGACCAAAGAAATATGCATGTGCCACAGCACCTACAAAATGTGTTTCCTGATGGCTGAGTAGCAAAATGCTTTGGCCAGCTGGATTTACAAGGCTGCACCATTCGTGACTGTGGCCTGAGTCTCCGAGAGGAGAACCTCCTGGGGTCTCAGGCCCAGCTGTATCTGAGAACTGGTTCATACCAATCCTTCAACCCTGCCTTTGCTGCAGCCATGGAAAGCAAGTTCCTCGCTTCTGGCTTTTGCGTTTCAATAAACAAAAGAATATAAATGGACAATTTAATTTTTACTGCCATTGGGGCTAGCTCCAAACTATAAACTTTGTAGTTGTGATTTTGTTGGTGTCACAAGGAAACTGTCCCCTTTTGCACACAGTAAGCAGTTCTGCTTCCAGATTCTCACACCTTCATGCTGATGTTGGCCTCATCCTCTTGGAAAGGGGAAATAACAAAGCCTGGTGCAAAGAAACAACATGTTTTCCTTTGGGTTAAATGGTCAAATAGATGTGGGAAAAGGTATTATGCACTTGCTTGTGAAAGAAACAGTTTTCTCAGGCATCATCCCCCCCTGTGGTATTGGTTACCACAGAACAAACTTTTTCCATCCCAAATACTACGCATAGTTACATTAGACAAAGCTACTGACAGACTATGTTGTCTTCATACAACATTCCTTCTCCCTGGAAAAGCAGGAGGAAACCTGCCTATACAGCAAGAGGCAATTACACAGCACCACTGCAAACATTTCCTGGCCTACTAGTTTCTCCTTCCATGCTCCTACAACTCAAGGGTTTCACCTCATAGTGCCTGGGTTTGGAAGGGGAGAGGAGTGTAAGGTTGCTTTGATTTGCCTTAATGAAGTACATGAATCCTGGATATAACTTGATGAGAATTTGTTTTTAATCTGAAACCTTGAATTTTGTGTATGGGAAAAAGCCAAGCATTTTGAGGTTGTTTTTTTATGATGGGATGGTGGGAAGGTAGATGTAATTAACTCCATAATAATCAGCCAGTTCTGCTCTTGGCCAAACAATTTCTACACCGAGTAAATGGTGTTTGCAGCACTTTTAATTCCTGTTTCACAGATACTTCAGATCAGCAGTTTTCAACCTGCCTGAAGTTTATTTTCCAGTGCAAATGCAAGGCTTTGAACTGTGAACTTTAACCTGCTGATATTACCTTTCTTACCCCTCATGGACCCTCAGCAATAGTCTATCACCCTCTATGCTTCTACAGAGCACAGGGATACAGCCACTGCTCACATAACTGGCTATATTTGTGTCACTCAGCACCAGGATTTCTGCACAACTAGAAATTCTGCCTGCCTTTAACACACAGGGATACAAGGTGTGGTGGAGCAGGGGGAAGGGATGTTTGCAATGGCTCTAATCTGCAAAGATGGTTTCCAGCTGCATTTCACATATGATTTGGGGTTTGGATGAAGTTTTGACAGAATTTCTCCATGAATTATGCAAGAGGCTGCTGGAACGCTGCAAGTACACAGAGGCACAAAGAGACTTGTTCAGGCAGCCCTCAGACAACACGCTGCCATCTGACACACGAACTGAATCAAAGCCTACTCCAAAAGGCAGATAGTCTTACACTGGGGAGGGAAAGTGAGCAGTGGACCCCCAGTGCTGTGGGGTGCCGACGTGGGGACATGCGGGCTGCCTGCCGTGAGGTGCTGCAATGCAGCACTAGATGGTGCTGTATTTTAGAAATAACTTTGCCTTGTGGGTCCCTTTATATTGGATGCAGGCTCCAAGATGTGGCAAACACACACAGATGCTCCTTTTAAGACACGTTGCTGCTCTCTCCAAGGAAAGTATGGATTTTCCTTTCTGTCTGTTTGTAGCATTGGAGTTAATACGGATTATGACTTTGTAACTGGTGAGTTGCCAGTTAAACGCTCCAAGTGCTGCTAGTTTCCTTTGGGTGTGTGATGGGAACTTCAGGGCACTGTAGAAAGAGTGTCAGGAACAATGCCGTGTCCATGTTTATCCTTCTCTGACTTACCCTCTTCCTCCAAAAGCCCAGCAGCAAAACTGTACTCCCTCAACAGAGGCTCAGAGCCTCAGAGTATTCAACTCTGCCAGAAAAGCTCTGGCCTGCATAGGAACACTGTCACTCTGGAAAAATGGGTGGCATTGGGCAAGTGGCTGGTGCCAGGAAAGTCTTCAGTGGTGCTTTTAGAGCACTATCCATCCTTGGATTGTCACACTGCCCCACGCTGCGTGATGTGAGGTGCTGGGACCCTATACCTCCCTGCTGGAAGCAGTATCATTTGCTGGGATAGGGCTGTTCAGAGGTGACAGGGAGGTGGGAGGTCATGGGCACCCAGGTGAAGGCAGAAACCTTTTAGGCCACTAGTTTCAAAAGGCCATGTGAAAGGAGATGGCCTGTCTCCTGGGTTTACTCCTACTGCTGTTTCTAATTGCGCTTGTGCTGGGTCTGTTTGGTGCATTTCTGAAGATGCTGGGCACAGATTCAAAGCTGGCCGATGACCCTCACTCTCAACCACTCCAGCAGGCATAGCAGGTGCTCAGCAGTTGGCCGGATCCAGCCTAGGCTGCAATGGGCAAAGCCGTCTAGGAGCTCTCCCTAGGGTAGGAAGGGCTCAGAGACACCTGCTTATTCCAGTCGGCCATCCAAGGAAGCAGACGCCCTCTCTTCCCTCCTAACTCCAGAGCTTGCTTTGATTCCAGGCGCAAGCGAGTTTGGTTTCCTGGCCACAAACAGGGCAGTCTGAGCCAGGAAAGGGTAATTAATGTCAGAAAAGATCAGGGACGCAGTGCAGCAGAGCTCACTTGGCAGGAACACAGAGGAGGGAGGGGGAGATGTCTTTTAGAGAGCCTGCAAGAGGCCAAACCAGCCAAATGAGCTCTACAGTGGGCTGGGCCAGGTTGTTTACCTAGCAGCCAGTCTCTTCAAGGGGTCATTCAGCTTTCTCTATAGGGCATCAGCAGTCCAGACGCAGCTTTTTGGAAGGAAAGGATGGGGCAAACATGGGTTTGCCTCTTCTTATAGGGAGAGGGTGTGGATGAAAGGTTGAGGTAGTCCTGGAGGGGAAATATGAGCCTGTATGGAAGGCTGTGTAGGATGGAGGTTGGCATAACCAGTGTGTCTGCAGGGATGCTCAATGGCTGAGTGAGAACAGGCCCGTCTCTGGCTGTGGCTGAGCAGCCTGTCCCATCATACAGCATGGCAAGGTTTAGCTTGGCAACAGAGGTGGCATCTGGCTGCCAGAGCCTTGGAGGGGAGTCAGGAGCCAAGGAAGCACCGTTCCAATGGGCCAGTGCACTCATGCTCAGGAGGCTGGCTTTGCTGAGAGTCAGCGGTTAAACACAGAAGGAAGGTTTGTGATCACATCTGTTTCATAGTCTGCACAAATTCACCGTTTTCAGGGGGCCTAAAAGGATGGGGTCTCCCATCTCAGGTAAAACCCAGCCATGGGATGCGCTGTGCTCCAATGCCAAAGAAAGTTTGGTAGCTAAATGAAAGGAAGCCAGTCCAGGATGTGCCTAGGAACCCTCCAAGATGCATCCTAGTGCTGTGGGAATTAGCACTCTATAGCAGACTCCAGTGCTTTCAGCAAGAGTTGCCTCCTCTTATCCCCAGGTCCCTGTGGCATCTCTAATGTGACAACAGACGCCAGTCCCAAGGGCTATGTATAAATTGGAGCAGGGATAAGCAGAAAGAAAGAGGAGACTGTCTGCAGCAGACAGCAGGGCAACAGAATATGTCATGTCGTACCTGAGGATGCTATTTTGAGAGCTCAAGACAGGTTGAAGGAAGTAGAGTTATTCAGCTCGCTGGGGAAAAGCATTGGAAGGGGCTGGCACCTCTCCCAGACTGGATAGAGAGGCACTGCAGACAGCCCAGGAAAACCAAAACATGCCTTCCCTTTTGTAAGGAAGAGTAGCCAAACTGGGACTCAGCCTTGGCTCAGAGTCCACCTGCAAAGTATCTGCCACAGTCTGTTCTCACCGCCGTGGGTCGTGTGGGCAGGAGGACACTGTCGGTCAGAGCTTATGGCAACAGGACCAAATTCTTAAAACCTCTCCCTATCCTGTCCACAACTAATTCTGACAGGTAATAGGAATCAGAGCCCTAAGCTCTCCAGTCTTTGTCCTCCACTTACTCATCTGTCAAATGGGTAAACTGAGGTACACTGTGCCACAGTCTCTCTCACTCTCTTCATCCCAGGCTCACGCTGTTCTGCCTAGTTCACCCAGCTCTCAAAAATTTGTCAGCTCAAGTTTTGTCTCCTTAGACTTACTTTGGCTGTATCAGGCATAGTATTTTCACATGAGATTCACTGCATTTCAGCACATTCTCTCTAGAAAAGGCCTGACTGTCTTCTATCTCTAATTTTGATTAATTCTGTGGCAAGGAGAGCAGATTCATAGAAATTCTCAACAGAAAATCTGTCATAGGGAGGCACTAGGGGCCTCTCCTACTGCAGATTACTGTGGGGAAAAAATGTTTAGGTTTGCTACTGCAAGCTCCAATCCTGGATGAAAAAACTCCTGATGCTAAACTGCAATAGCCCACAAGTGTGACTGAGACTGATTGAGGCTGGGACTGCCACACTGGGGTACCTTATGTCTTGCTGGATTATCCCCTTAGAAAGTCAAGCTAATACAGCCCACTGGCTGCCTGCATAGTGACTTTTAGATCTCATAGCAGGAGAGCCTGATGGCCAGGGGATACTTTTAAGCAGAACAGAGAGGTAAAAATCCTGCTTTCAATTAATTGCATCACCAGGGAACTGGAGGGCAATTTGGATTAAACTATTAAGGCTCTTTCAATCAGTTCCCAGGGGAAGATCCGGCAGGAGTGGAGGATTCAGCCAGAAATGGCAAATAAGGGAGTGAGAGAAACATAGGGAGGGTTATACTTCTGTCTGCATAAAATTCTGGTTTCACGCTCATCCAGACCCCACCACTGGCAGCGGTGGGGGGATGTGGGAGTTTGAGGCAGCTGACATGAAACCTGTTGTGTACAGATGAGGGGGTCATTGTAGAGTGATCTATTGCTTGCTGGGACAGAGGCTTGTATGGCCCAGGCTGACCTGCCTGGAGATCCCTCAGCAAAAGAAATAGAGCAGCGCCCTGTTACCCTCACATACCCAGTTTGTGTGTGGCCCAGTTTCTGACTACTCATAAAGTAGCCTCTGTTTTAGAGGATCCAACTTCTCAGTCTCTCCATGGGCAAAGCCAGGATTTTCTTGGGTTCGCGCCTGATGCTATGGGATCTGCCTTGCTGCTCCTTCTTGAATTAGAAAGTATGCACTACTGGCAGCTAGAAGCACAGTCTCCTCTCCCCACATAATGCCAAAGACTCATTTATTCTCTTCAAGTTCAAATAAAGCTCTACTGTTTTGAAGTGTTAGAAAGGGCTGGCTTTTTGTTCTATAACTACTGATTAGATGGGATTTCTTGAGCTGCCTCACAGCTCCAGGCTATCAGGACACCACTCAGCTCCTCTGCACCACACAGCCAGGCCAGCTTGGGGGAAGCATCTCTCTCACTCCCATCTGTATGCATAGATAATCAGACCAAGTGATTCTCTGGACCCCCTGTTGTAAATCAGCCTAGAAATTGGGGGTGAGGTGAGTGCTTTTTCTGTCTCCAGCTCAAGTTCCCCCAGATACAGCATACATACCTGGCTCTGGATGTGATACAACAGCTTTTTCTGGCAGAAACGTGGATGCTGGTGACTCGGGATGCTCTCAGGCCTTAAAGCAGCCATCCTGTGCAGAGAAAACAAAGGCAGATGAAGAGAGACCAAAAAAAAAGTATTTTATGAAGCAAAGCTAGTTTGTTAGTGGTATATAATTAAACAAGTGGCCCAGTCCAGACTATATCCAGAGCTATGGCTAGGAGGAAGTAGAACAAATCTATCTGAGTTCAATTTACTAAAATAACATCCCCTCCAAAGTAGCTGGAAATCCTCTGTATCTGCATTTTAGTTGTGTCATTTCTCTGCCTTTAAAAGTCAATGAATGCCAGATGTCCCTGATTTTGCTTTCCAACAAACAGGTATCTTGCCCAAACCATCCCTTTTAAATTAAACACAATTTGCTGCAAAGTTAGTTTTGTAAAAGTGAGAAGGGGCAGGGGGGAAGGGATGAGAAAAACCCAAGAACTGCCAGCATCTATCATGTGCAAAATGAGTCTGAAGGAAATGGGGGACATGCAGCTGTCATGGCAAACAGCAACAGATTGCGGCCATGGCATGAAGCAGCATGGAACTCTAATGAGCAGGAAGAGCAAAGCCAGAGCCACAATTTTATCCTGTGTTGATATTCTACAAGAAAAATGATCAGAGAGAACATTTATTGCCCCCCTAACAAGATCAAGCTTAATGACAAAGCTACACATGTTATTTACTACAATGTTTGCCTATTGCATAAGCAGAAGTGCCTGTTGCCTGGATCCTCGCTGCCTGCTGAGGTCCTTTCTCTCAGGCTGGCTGTGTACTAGGGAGGTATGTCTGGAAGACCCCAGATCAGTGTGCACGTGTGTAAGAAAGATACAGATGCTGGGGGATGGCGCACATAACGTGGATTGCACTGGGCACAAACTTAATTACAACAATACGGACAGACATGTTAAACAAACCCCAGTCCATCCTGTTGCTCCCTCCCTTTGCCCACAGCCGCCGCGCAGCTTATATACCCTATGAAACACAGGTCTATAATTTGCATAAGGCAGCTTAAGCCAAAGTGGGCTGCCAAGCCCAGCAGGCTCAGTTTCATATTGGAGTGACTCTCTAGTATGTCCTCATGAAGTCCCCTAAGGATTAATGTCCATAGGGCCTTTTGCACAGAGGCTGAATCCCATCCATGTAAATAGTAAGCCTGGATAGAAGAATATGTGCTTATAACGCAGAGAAATAGAGGATACCGGGAAGAATGCAGAAAGATGCGAGATGCACAAAGAATGGCAGAGAGGACAGGGAGTATCTGGGCTGGATAATGAGATTCCAGAACTGCAGGGGAGTCGTAGTCTGAAGTTGTCAGCTCAGACAGAAGAGACACACATAAGGGAGCAGTCACTGCTCCTATACTTAGAGCTTTCCTGCCCCCAGCACTTGAAGCAGCAGCACGTGCTCTTGTTATCTGAGTTTCCCAGAGTGCTCCACCCCAGCACAAGGACACTCACGGGAAGTGGGACCTCTTTAGCAGCCTTGCTGTAGAGAGCACTCTCAAATGGGCTGGTTGTTGCCTGCTTGCTCACACCACCTGCGCCCTGTGACACGTGGCCTGAACCACTTCAGCTTAGGCCCTGCTAGAACAAGTGTGCTGTGAGCCATTTCTCTCCTAATATGTAATTTTTATAAGATGTATAGCATCTGCTTTTATCATATCCACTAGAATATGCCTGGGGGTCCAGGTGGGGAAACTGGCCCTGACACAGCAAAAGCAGGAGTTCCAAAAAATCCCCAAAACACAGCACAATAGAGAAGGAAGATACATCTTTATCTGTCATGCACTGTTTTACAGTTACACCCTGTGGGTGCACAAGATTAATTGTCTGGGTATGTTTGCCACATGTGAAAGCATCCCAGGAGCAGTCAAACAGGAAGATGAAACTATTGTATTTTTATACTGATATAATTTCCTCCCTTTCCTTTTTACCTCTGAAAGACATTAAAAACCTGCAAGAAAACAGGGTGCAGGGTACCTGAGCAAAGTGATAGAGGACACACATGGGCCAGCTAGCAGGAGAAGCCTCAGCAAACAGGAAAGCAGGAGAGCCCAGCAGGTACCAGCAGAAAGCAGGGGTAGGAGGGTGCCAGGGGACATGGCAGCCTCCTGAGGTGGCTTGGTGCGGAAAGCAGTAGCTGATATTGCATCTGGTCCTGAGGTAATACCAGCACATGCTCTCCTCTGGGGATGAGAAAGGAAGCGACACTCGTGAGAAGAAGCAAAAAAGAGAAGGAAAATGGGAGAGCGTGGTTTGGAAGGATGAGGGGCTGAACTGTGCCCTCAGCAAACACAGCTGTGGAGGGGCTGTGGACAAGAGGCTCAGGATTTTCTAGGAAATGCTGAGCCCTTTCAGCACTGCTGAGAGGCACAGAAAAGGGAGACAAAAGCCAAGCAAGTGTCTTAGTCCACTCCATCAGACCTGGCAGCAAACTGCACAGCCCTCCCGGCTCCTCCACCATGGCAAAAGCTGTGTGCTCCCTCTTACCTGGCTGGTGGCACTGGCTGAGCTGGAAGACTCGCAGTCTGGGCAGGGTTTGGGTTCAAATGCTGTCAGGTTAGCGTACCAGGATGCTGCAGGGTCCAGCTCCAGCAGACAAGTCCACACTATGAAAACAAAGCCAAATCTCCCTGAGCTGTTGATAAAAGAGCTGGAAGAAAGGGAATTTCTTCAGCTTGAAAACAAAGTGTCTAGGCAATTTCATCATGCTGTTTCAGGTCATGCTGCTGCCATGCGGCATCAGGCAACATGCCTTGCAACACTGCTGATGCAATGCAGAAGGAAGCAGGAGGAAATGGATTTCTGATATGCCAATTACCCACCAAAGGCTTGGAGCATCAAACAGGCTGTCAGTGCCGTTTCACAGGGAGAAATGTTTGCATGGCCCTTGTATTGGTTGAGCTCCTGAACTTCTACTGAACCACACTGTTAATGTGTTTCCAGTGTTGGAACTGCCAGGAAAAGGTGGATGGGTAATGCCACACAGACCCAGCTAGCGCTTGCCTGCCCTTGTTATCAGTTGGCTCAGGTTTCGGTGTTAACTCTGTGCCTGAAGAAAGCTGCATGCAATATAGCAGGGGTAATATCTGACTGGGAGGTCTTTGGAACAAATGCATTCATCTCATCCTTCAATACCCCTGTTGTACCAGCAGGTCTAGCTGCTATTGAGTTCAATAAGATAGATTCCCAGACCTGTCAGAGCCCTGAATTCGGTTCCTTTAATTCCAGGGGTCAAGAATGCTCGGGCAACGTGTATCCCCATCCAATAAACCCCACAGTATTTCAAGGTACAGCTGCTGCTATGCAGTATGTGTAATGATGACTTACATTTACAGATAAAACTGTTCTTGTAGTGATGAAACTAAAGCCTGTAAACCTCATTGTACAGCACAGATCTACTGTTTCCCTTCTCTCAAACAGTGGCTGGTAGAAATGCTTCAGTTCTCATCTCCTATGACAGAGTTTATCAACGCACAGTGCTCCTGAACTTCCATAGAAAAAGAGACATTTTGGTCTCTGTAGCCACATCAGAACCTTTACCCACAGCATCCCTGTCCAGGCAGAAGATCCACAGGAAAAACATTGGCAACACGTGTTGCTGCTTGGCAGAAATGAGGTAGAACCACTCCCATTCCCAGGCTCTAAATGCAAAATCTCCCCATTTGCAGAGACTGAAGAGGCACAACTGATCTTTCATGCAGAAGGAGTCCTCCCCCTCAACTTTCTCCCAGGTCACCACTACAAGGCAAAAGCAAACGAGAGATGCTCCCCAAGGACTGAAAATCCAGGGAACAGGCATGACAGAAAGAATTTGTTAAATACTACATTAAAGAGCCAGTTCTGCTCCTCACTGACCCATGTGTAACTCTCTTACAGCTAGCTGGGACACAGGCATGAAAATGAGGAAAGAATTTGGCATTTGGGCTTTGAAAAACATCTGAGAAAGCTCCACCCTACTAGCATTATTTTTTTAAATCCATTGTATTTTCCCTGGGGCAGTATATTACATTATCTTAGTTTAACAGATGGAGGGATGGGAGCACTCAGAGCCCCAGGGTAACCCCACTTCAGTGGGGGAGCTGGGAAAAGACCTGCATCCCCCACCATTGAGAAAAGTTTTCATCACCAAACCATTTTGCTTCAGCCCAAGCCTGATGTCCTGAATGCTTTCTCTACTGTCCCTTAGCTCTTTTTACTTCTTTTTACTTCTCCAGCAAGCAGAACTGTGAGTGTACCAGCCACAGCATCTCCATTTCAAATGGTTTGACTCTCCTTTCCACAACACTATTTCCTGACTCTTTTTCCAGTTTGGAGCTTGCTGAGCAGAGGATTAGGATAAGCTGAATCAGGCAGAAAAAGGTTTTCTCCAGGCTGGCCTGCAAATACTACCTTTTCCCTCTATCCTCAGGTACCCATCAGCTCCCTGTTCCTGCCTTGCACTGGATACACAGAAACCTCTCTAAATTACGTGCATGTGCGCAAAGGGATTGTTTTGAAATCAAACCTTCTGAAGTGTGTCTTGAGCCCAGCTAGCTTTGGACACACTGTTGAAATTTGGATTTAATTAATTCCACTTGAGTTTTGAAATGGTGCGATACATTTTTCAGAGGTTTTTTCCCCCCATTTCCTGGATCAGAGCCTCAACCACATTCATGGAAACACTGAAGGGAAAAAAATCCCTAGCAATAATTCACCGAGTGGGAACTGAAAACATTTGCTGAAGAAGAAGGAACCTCTTGGTCTTTGGATGCTGGGAATAATTCAACCTCTCCTCCCAATTCCCTGAGGCTCAAACGGCCCTTTTTCCGGCAGAGCTGTGGTTATTTGAGCAAGTTGCCCTGGGGACAAGTGCATGTTACTTGTAGGATTTGGGCTGGAAAGATCAAGCACACGGATTTGTAGGCAAGGAAGGGTTTGTGTTTCAATAACTGCCAACAGCCCCACAGAAGAGCCCAAGCTTGCAGGATGAAAAGTCCTCCTTGGCAGAATTCAACTCAAATATCCTGGAAGCATGCAGGGAACAGCAGACATCTCTGTCAGCATCATCTCCTTCAACAGTACAACATCTTGCATGCAACAAATGTACCAATCCAGGATTTATACAACCTCCACTTTGCGCTTCTCTCCTACACTGCTGTTTTTTTGGAGATGTTTCCCAGCGTATCATGTGCCTAATCAATAAAGTTAATATTGCTCAATAAGCAGTAAGCTGTCTGCCCTGCATGTGCCATTTGCAGCTGTGCAAACAGTACCATGACACATGGTATACTAGAGTACTGCTGCCTCCAGAGACATTGTAGGAGATTTCCAGGGCAGTGAGGTGCCTGAATCTTTGGGAAGAGGTACCAAGATAAAATGCAAACAAGGATGCTGCCATGGTGTGCCCCCAACCTCCCGCAAGTGCAGTGACTCTATAAGACCTACCTTGACTGTGATGAAAACCTCATACTGGGGCACTGGAGGGTTCTAGTGTTACCCTTCAACTTCTTTCTTCTCCTTAAAAGATGGTGTCAAGTTTCTGGAAATTACTTTCTTCCTCTGCCTCCCAGAACAGAATCCCAGCCGCATCACAGGGGCCTGGAAGGAGGCTGAAGAAGGCAGGAGATCTCAACAGGGAAATTGTACAAAATCTGTGTCATTCTGCACTTCTCTGCTCTCAACGAGTTGAATCCTCTCAAAGCATCCAATGACTTATGGCCATTGTGGGTGGAGAGGAGTCCCTCTTCATTTAGCCCCAGCTGTAATAGCCCATCTCTCTGTTGGGGCAATGGAAGTTCTCCTCATTCCCAGACAGAGGCCAGATACATCCTCTAGGGCTATAAAAGTAAGTGGTTCCAGTTCCTGATGTTCAGCTATGCCAGAAACACACAGTAACCATTGCCCGAATTCTCCCTGACAAACACCAGACACACTCAGAACCTGAACTTCCTAGACTATTCTCATGTTGTTGACCAAAAATCAAAACCCAACCCTATTTACAAACAGAGCAGGAGAGCTTGTATGTACAAATGTGGCAGAAACTGGGTCTTGATCAGCAATGAGCATGTTTGCAAATGGTCTGCAGGGTGAAAATGGGTGACCAAAACTAATCTGAACTAGGAGTTAGATTCTGAATACTAGCCTGACTACTAGGAAAGCAGATTTTGAAGTAATTGCTCCCTTCTTGAAAAGCACTCAGAGCAGCAGAAAGTGTTAATGCCTGGTCATCACCCAGCCTCCATTATTTAAGCTGCTAGCAGGTAAGAGAACTGCCAACCTGCATGGAAAAAACCATCCATCTATTTCCCATCTGTCATGTTTTCTCAAATCCATTCCACATAAATCTAGAATACACATGAGACAAAGTATATACCATTGGCCTCAATTCCTCTTCAAAAATATACAGCATGACCAAAGACAAACCACAATCCCACAACTAAGCATACATTTCAGGACAGATGCACTATACAAGTATACTTTCCTTTACTGCTAAAAAGAAATAATTTCACTAGTTTTGTACTCCTGTGTTTAGTGATAGCTAACTGGGTCTCACTCCAAGATTCTTATCGCCTTTAATGACTGCTGACCCTAAAGCAAACCAGCAAACAAAGACCGGATTGGATCCAACTTTACTGGACTGCAGACCAATAGTGTCCAGTCTACAGACTATGGTGTCTGTGGATTTTAGCCCTTTGAGTGCCACTTGGTGATGCAGAGAGGAGACAGCAGTGGAGTCTGACACCTCTCTTGAATGGCCACTGTCTCCCTCCAACCACTGCTAACCCAGGCATTGGGTAGTGGGGGGGGGGATCTTTCTTCCTCAGCAATTGAACCCAATAGTTTAAGATGAAGAGTTGTCAGCTTTAATTTCTGTGAATTACTAGGGATGGGTAGAAACTTTAACAAAACATTTTGCCATCAGTAAGATGTTTGTTCATTGACAGAGAAAATATTTAGGTGAAAATTAGCACCTTGAAATATAAGTGGAAGACAAATTACCTTCATTTTGATCAACTGGAAACAGAAATGATCCATTTTGGTTTGAAGTAACTTTAACTCAACAGTTAAAAAACAAAGTGAAAAAAAATTAAAATGGAAATGAGTTGAGGCTTTTACTTGAACCAAGATGCCTCTTAAATGTCTTGGCATGAACAATGAATTTCCCAAATCTCTTTACACTGTTTATTTCTAAATACCGGATGTCTGGTTTGCTCGGAGTGTGTGTGTGTAAAGCATTTGCCTGGCTTGTCTGCCCCAATGTCACAATCATAGCACAGACTTCAAGAACTCCTGGCACAGGGAGAAAACACAGCAAACAAAGGGCAGGATAGAGCACAGATTATGTCTGGAACTGCTTTTCCAGTAATATGGACCAGGGTTCTCCTCCATAGCAATTTTGGGGAGTCTAAGTCACTTGCTGTGGTGGTGTCACCTGGCACAGAGTGGCAGAAGGGAATCAGCACGGGACACACAAGTAAAGACTCAGTTTTGCTCCTTAGAGAAGTTAATGGTTTCGCATACACCCAGCTGGGTTTTTTCAGAAACTGTTCCTGTATTTCTGGGGCGAGGCTTTATAATTCAGAATAAAAGCTTACTTTCTGTGTGTAAGCCCTGTGGGACAAGACACTGACTTCTCAGAAAGGGTTTACCCAGCACAGTCCCTAGCAGGGCAAGGCTTGTAATAGCTAACACTGTGTAACCATGTGTGGCATCACAAGGCATATTATTCCATCTTGGTCCTTCCAGCACCCTGACTGAAGAATCTATGCTAATTACTGGTAATCAATTCCAGACTTTGTTTACAAGGATCTAATCTTCAGCTTCATAGCAAAAACACTGCACCTAAGCTCAGCTAGAGAAAGATGCTGGTCATCTGCCATCAAAAAGGCAAGAGCTGGCTGGGCAGGGAACACCAAGCCTTTGTCTCCTTTCACATTTAAGAGAAAAGCAGTGTTCTTGCCGTTGGGCTGCTGCCAGAGCTATTTCTATCAAGTGAACCTACCGTGGACAGCAGACCTGTGCAGTCAAGAATTTAACAAGCCAAAATGTCTCCCATGATATTTGGGCTACTAAAGACACACAGCCCAGCACAGCGGGTTTCCTCCAGCAGCTGAGCTGTCAGCCATGGATGCCCCTTGCTGTCTGTGCATACAGGCTGGGAGCACAAAGGGCCAGGCACGCTCTTGGACTTAACAAACCACAGAAAGACGAAGCCAGCATGACAGCAGACGCAAACAAGAATGTAATTAGAGGTGGATTATAAATCTCTGGCTAAGGTACCTGGAAACACTTGCATTGTGAGAGAAAGCAACAGCCTTGCTGATGGCATTTAGGCTTAATTTAGGTCACGATTACAGACAGGGTGCTCTGAGCTGGCAGGGGTCAGATGGCAAATCAAAAACAGGCTCCTATTTGTCTTGACTCCTGCTGCTAGCCTCACCTTTCCAGCCCCGCAGCCCAGACAGAAGCAAGCACTGTTCTCCCCTGGCCAGCTGGTGAGCAGCAAGTGTGGTGCAATTCACGCTTACTCTGCTTGCACTGTGTCTGTCCATGGAACAGGAAAAAAGACAACATAGTTGGGTTCTTTTGCTCTAAAGAGCATTTTTAAATCAAGAAAGCAGAGGAGATCTCCAAACCCAGCACGGGGAACGTGCAGGTCAGTTGCTGTGTGGGGAATCTGAGTTGAAGGCACGGGCCCTGCATACCCTTATGTTCAAAGAACCCAGAGACAGACTTTTGAAAAGATCTCAGTGCAGCTCTGCACCTCCAGCTCATAGCCCAGAATGTTTCTTGTCAGACAGGGTAACACCCCAGAGCATGGCAGATCCAAGACCTTTACTGGCTCTCAGGCACATGCCAGCGAGTAGGAACTAGCAGTGGAGCACTGTGAATTCAGAAACTCTCTGCCAGTCCCAGAACCACACCATGCCAGTTTTATCCACAGCCAACAAGGGGCAGGCATGTGTGTCTGAGCAGTCTCCCAGCCTTGACAGAGAGAGGAAGGAGCCATGACTCACCCAAAACTGGAGAGCACATACCTAGCAGAGCGGGTGAGAGACTCCAGACCTCTGCATCCCACCACCGGATCCTACTGGCTCTCCTAAAGCATTTCAGGACTGTTCTTCATCCTTGCTTGCGTAGGATTGAGAAGCCACGGTCTGACCAATCCAGGAGGCAATCCTGTGAACAGAATGTAGAAGGGACATTAACAGGAACATTAATAAATGAACTGACTTTTCAAAGGGTTGGATGGTGTCTGAAGTGTTAATGGCTGAAGGCTACTGTATGCTTTAAAAGCTAGCTGGTGTGGACACTGGCTAGCTTTGTTTGAGGTCGTTTGCGTTTCAGGCCCGCCAGCTCTCATTCATCTCCAGAGAGGCATATTTAGCTGTCACTTGAACTGAACCGTAACTGACACTTCATGCTGATTTTCTCAGGGGTTTGGTGGCTGGTCAGTAAGTCCTGGCAGGAAAGCAATACAAAAGTAGCTGCAAAGGTTGGGATCT
This sequence comes from Gymnogyps californianus, assembly GCF_018139145.2. NCBI lineage: Eukaryota > Metazoa > Chordata > Aves > Accipitriformes > Cathartidae > Gymnogyps > Gymnogyps californianus. The sequence continues at coordinate 12,745,631 of NC_059486.1, read as the reverse complement.
GATCTAAAATCCCTCTGAGTCCCTGCAAAACATTCCTCTGGTATCAGTAGGCTTTGGATGGGGGCCATCACAAACAAGACACGTGCTAGAGCACATCACAGTTATTTCTATCCAGGAGAGCAAAACAGGTTTCTGAGGGAAAACCAGCAGCTGGAGAAGGAAGTGGGGGTCCAATCCCCTGGGTTTTACCCCTAGCAATAGCTTGTGCCCCAGTGAGTGCTTTCCTGGGGAACCCTGCCCACTCTGCTGGTAGAGGGATCCTTAAAACAATTAGTTTTACTAGTAAAGCTTCACATAGACTTGTCCCAGCCCTCTTCCCTGCTATCAGGCCACAGCGAAGCACGGCTACTCAGATCAAATACACATGATCATCTCTACTAGTCAGAGCCGCTCTGTCCCTGGCAGACGCAACTTTGCTGCAGAGCCCCGTGGAAGCCATTTGATCACTGTGAGTTCACAGTTCCCTAAATAAATCACTGGTGCCAGAGGGCACATCTGTTCTATATGCACTCACCAGCAGACAGGTGAATTTTGGTACTGTCTGAATAACCAAAAGACTTTGGTTTTGCTTGCTTTTTGGGGTTTTCTTCCTATAGCTCCATTTTCTGTGCTTGCCTGAAAGACATCAGGGCAGTGCGTGGAGGTGCAGAGCCTCTGAACATGGTGGGAAGAAAAAGACGACCTTTGGAGAAGTAAAGCACCAGGGAGAAAATAAGAGGAACAATACACACTACATTGTGGGGTGAGCCTCTAAGTGTGTGGTCATCCATTTGTTGTTTATTCCTTCCCAAATTCAAAACAGCCCTGTTATCTTGCAGGTCAGCTGCCCACACAAACAAGTGTGTCTGTCCCCACCTCAAAGTATCCCTTCTTTCCATGTGGCTGTGTACTTCGCTGGAGCCATGTTGGCCAAGGAAGGACAATGGTCCCAGCTTTGCTATCTGAAGTTAACTCCTGGCCTCTTGGGCACATTTGGGGTTCTGCCAATATGCCTGGAGATTTTTAAGTGCATAGGGCAATGGGGCTCCAGCTTCTCCTAGCAGTTTGCAGATATCTTACCACCTGTAGCATTTTACTCCTTAACACCACACTATTCTGAATAGGACTGTAAACTACAAGCAGCAGCACATCAGAAAGCAGGCAGCCCAGGTTTTCCTCCAGCAATGCAAGGCAAAGAAAAGTTAATCAACTCTGCTGCTTGAAGCTCAAGATAACTTCTCAAGAATAGGCAGCTCAAAATACAAAAAATTTCCATCAGAGCCCAAACTTGCAACCCTTGAGAGGCAGATGACTATTACTACAACTAAAGCTGTCCTGGGGCAGCATGGGTCAAGCACAGCCATCTCAAAGCTCTTCCTCTGCCAGTGTGCAGTGTCAGATGCTTAAGGAAGAGCAGACGACCTTGCTGGAGGGATCTGTGTGTCCTTTCAGCAATTAACAGTTGGGGATCACAGCTCTTTGTGCACACAGGCTGTGGGAGAGGATTTGTTTCTTAGTGCTATTCTCCATGGCTCCATTCCCCATGGCTCTATACTCAGCCAATTTGAAAAAGATGCTTCCTAAACCCAGTTACATCAGCACTCATGTGCCACAGCCAATTATTTCTCTGTCAAGTGGTGCCTAATTACAGGCAGTCACTTATTTAGTGCACAAGCCTTCTTGCTTGGCAAGGTAGGAGGCATACCTTGCCTCAGTGCTCCCAGTGCTTTCTATGCCCAAGCACTGTGGGCTTGCTGGGAGGGGTCACAGACAAGAGATTACACTGGAGTCACAAGGGGATAGTACAAGCTGTCGGGCAGGAGCCCAGCACACAAGCACACAATCCACCAAACGTGGTCAACGGTGAGACCACCAGCATGTGTGAGCATACCCTTCAGTGTACCCTGGATTTCAAAGAAACCTGGTTTAATCTGGATGGGGCCATGACAATGCTGAGGCTGCAATCCAGTGTGCTATGCTGGATTAGATTAAAAACATCCCTCTTTTCTGCCATTTATTGCTGTCTCGGAAGATGTGGCAGAACAACTCCACAGGTAGGACTTCACCTGGACAGTCCAATTTACACCTGCAGTTACTTGACTTGAGGCTAACCTGGAACAGATCCACCCCTAGATCAGACTGGGTTAGGGAGTGACCATACAGGTCATACTGGCCGGGCCAGCAGGTGGGAGATAGCTGGGGATCTCCTCATTTCATTTAGCATGGATGACGACAGCCTGACTATAGCCTTGGATCTTCTTATAGAGAGAACTCTAGATCGTTTGTGAAAAATAGACTCATGACAGTAAATACCAGATGGTTTTTGGAAGGATGACACACTTGGGAGAATGACCCACTGATTAGTTATGAACAGAATACGACCATACACTCTTCCTGTCTGCAGCCACTCAGACCCTGTGGCAGCAGGCATGTTTTCAGCAAATGCAGCTTAAAGTATAATTTTAAGTTATTTAAAAGCTGACAAGCCTCGGTTTGTATCTGCCAGCAATTTTTGAATAACAAATTCAGGATAATCCTAAATTTTATTCACCCAGTAATGATCAGTCTGCAGATCACTTACAAGCAACTGCATTGGTTTTGGGTATTCAAATCCCAGGTGCTCTCCTGTGGGCACATAAAGGACATCAATTAGGTTTCTGAGAGAATCTTTGTGCTGTGATGACTTGTAAACCCACTCTAAAATATACAGAAAAGGTATTATTTTAGCCAATCTAGAAATGCACTAAAAGTAGACGAGTAATCCAGTTACAGGAAGGAACAGGGCAGATGCCAAGCCTGTCAGGGGAACAGGAGGAAAGCAGAGATAAACGCAACTTATGTGCTTTAAAAATAAATCAATAAATACAATCCTTGTTTTACTGTTTTTTCCCTCAACCTGCTAAAATATGCAATTAGCTTATTTACAAATCAAGCACTGATAGCTTACAGGCAAATTGCTCCTTGTTTGCTTCCCTTCACTTCTGAAGGTTGAAGTTAATGGAAAAATTACTAAGAAGTTTCTAGTTTGGTGTGTCTTCCAAAGTTACGTGAATTTCAGTAAAACCAAAATGTTTTCTGAGAAGTTTTCAGTCCCCTCCAGCCCCTGTCAGCTCCCCACACCTCCCAAACAAATCTGTGAAAAAGGATATTCGTGGTAAAATTTCCATTTGGATAAAGAACGTTTCATTAAGGAAGAGAACGAGACACTGAATAAAAAGTTCAGACCAATTCTAGTCGAAACACTGGCTAGATATATTTTCATAAATTGCTTTTCTTCATCTACTTTCTTATTATTTTTCTGCCTTTTTTTAAATGGAAAAAGATATTCCGATAAAAAGGACCTGGAGGGTCCCAGTTTGAACCATACAGAGGTTTTATAGCTCCTGGGTGCTTAGCAGATTGGGGCTCTGTTTGTTTTAAATATGCACTACATTTATTCCAAATAAACTCCATAAATCAATCTGTGTAATAGAAACCAGAAAAGTTTATGCAAAACAAATATAGAAAGTCATAAATACTGTGTTTAAGATGTCATTTTTGTGGCTGGTATATTTCTATGGTATGTTTTTACTGTTCGTGGGATAAATTTTTCAGAAATATTAAAATCTTTCCTCCCCTCCATTCTCTATAGGTCTATCCCAAAGAAATAATGAGGCTAGCTCTATAAACCAGCATTTATTAAATCCAAATGGGCACTTCATCTTACAGTAGCTTTCAATATAATCTATTTGATCTTTCAAAGTAGTTGGAAAATGATTTCAAGGGGAACTTTCACAGAACAAATTAACTTGAAAGAAGAGAACATTTTATACCCCAAAGAGGGAGGAAAGCAATTTCCTCAGTTTTTCTCTTTCTGGATTCCCCTTAGCCTGACTGCAGATACACATAGTTGAAGAGGCACTCTCTGTGGCTGCTATTGCATGATCTTAGCAGCGGTGCCAGAAGCTCATGGAAAACAGGGTCACAGACTCATGGGCCCATAAGGTTACAACCGTGACAAGTTCATCTTCCCTGAAACTTCAGATTGCAGAGGAAATGGGAAGGAGCAGACTCATGGAAACTAAAAACGGTTTGTTCAAGCTGCAATTAAAAATCTACCTCTTAAAAGTTACCCTTCTGTATTTTTGGAGGGACTTTATTTCCTGCCTGCTACAGCTCTTTAGACTGCTTGTTAACTAAGTAGATAAAAATAGCACTGGGGCCATAACTGGGTCAGCAGATCCAGGCACCTGCCAATTTTAAGAATTCAAAGGTTAAGGCATTAAAGGGACACAGTGAGAGGTTGAAGCCCCAGGGCAGATGGGGTGCCAGTTGTCGGGGTGTTCCACCAAGTACTAAATCCATCAGTTGGGGAACATGATGTTCCCATTCTCTCTCCAACAGCCCACTGTTTCCCTTTGGATTCATTCAACTCCTGCATGCATTAAAAAGCCTTTCTAAGCAAGTTTCTCAAATAACCAGCAGGACATTAGGAATCTCCATCCAGTCTGAAAGCTCTGTATGAATCGTCTTCATCAGTCCAATTTATAAATGCTAATTTTCTGTCTCCATGCATGTGAAGGCTGCAGGAACCAAGCAGAGAATGGAGTTAAGAAGCACTAGGCATTTTGGGACATGGGGGTGAGATAGAGCCAAAGGAAGAAAAGACAGAAGTTTTCTCTGTTTGAGTGCCAGAGGGTTTGGGAGCAGCCTGGCTGAAGCATTTCACCCTAGGCCTGGATTGTACCATTCCCTACAGCACACTGAACTGAAGGTTTCCATCTTCAATGTCTGCTGTCCCACATTCCCTTGAAGGTTAACAAGTTTACCTGAGGAATGCTGGCTTCGCCTTCCCAAGATGTATAAACTCCCAGGAGCAAAACTTAAGATTTTGAAAGGCTTTAGAAAAAGAGGATTTCCTCACTGTGTTCTTTCAGAGACCAGATATTTTTGTTTCATCCTTTCGGTGAGGTTATGAATAGTACATGCTTAAACCTTTCCTGTAAGTTGGTTTCTTCTATGGGACTGAATTACTGTTAAAGGCATACAGTACTGGGAGTTATAATGCAAGGTCTAAACACGTATCCACCAGGTTTTCTTCCGTAGTATGGTATGGTAGAGAAGGGCTGAGGAACACTTTGTCCTTATTTTAGAGGTGGGGAACCTGCACAATGTGAGGACACATATGTGATTTGGACAACATCAGAAAATAGCCAATGGCAAGTCCCAAAAGCCTCATTTTGGTACCCAAGCAATAAATACCTATCCCACTTTACTAATGATAGGGGTGCCTTTGAGATCTCTGTCTTTTCAGTGCTGGATGAGGCTGTCTGCAGGCAAGCCTTTCTCTGCTCCTGATGAAAGCTTTATACCCCACTTAGCAATACAGAAACCCTTCTAGCAGATGCACATACTGAAGACATTGCCAGCACCCAGGCACAAACGTAGGATCTGCCAAGAGTGCAAACTTTATCACCTCTCACTGGACACCTACTTTCTCCAGCACCCAAAAACCTACCCAGAGCCAACAACAACCAAACTCCAGACAGGGGCTACCCACTGGCTCAAGGCTGTGAGAAACCTCGGTTCACCTTTAACCACCTTTCTTAGCACAAGCAATCTTTGTCTGAGCTAAGAGCCATGGCCTGGCTCTTCCCTCCGGGCCAGCTACAAAGCTTCCCTGTGCTCTCTGTAACCTTCCAAGAGGGACAAAATCATCCACTGCTCCATGTTTAACCCAGGCAGGTGGTTTTACCACATGCTGCTCAGTGGATGCTGTGTTACACCCCAGAGGTGGCTGGATTTCACTTGTTTAAAATGGGAGTGGGGGACAGAGATGAGGAAGGAAGCAATCCTTTTATGATGTGTTTCCTGAAGGGGTGTTGTGAAGCCTAACTCACATTAGAGTCTCTTTTGTTCTCCTCTCACAATTAAAAAATAATTCCCCCCTTATTTGGAGATCTTTGACTAGTCTTTCCTAGAGGAAGCAGAATGAGGTTGCAGAACTAACAAGGATAGGAGAAGACCCATTCCAGGAGAAGGGGCCCACTGAACAGGCTGCAGGCCACATTATTAAGTTATAAAACTAGATGGCTGGAGCACACATGGCTCTTCAGGACATCAGACAGCCCTGCCCCAGTGAGGGAGCTGCAGTCATGCTAGATCAGGTGCTCTGGGCATTTTCAAAGGGAGTTGTGCAGTGACAGGCTCCCAAAGCTTTTGCTACAGCCAACTTTGAGAAAGGCTGTTGACAAGGAAGAGAACTATAATAAATGTGTAACTCCCATGACAAGGCAGAAAACTATTGATAGCAACCTTGAACTCCACTGCTGGCTAAACCTACTGTGCTACTCTGCAGATGAAGAGAAACAAAATAAGATGCCGCTCCTCTTCAGGTGGCTGGATAAATCAAGCAGAGCCAAAAGCATCCACAGGGAGCTTGACACTCCTGTATGTTGACCTAGGAAAGGGACAGTACAGCATCAAGCCCAGCAGAGCTTGGGGAAAGTCTCCCCTAAGAGCATCTCTAAACATTTGCCCTTTCCCATTCCAATGAGGAAAAACAAGTGAAAGAAAAGCCATTTGGAGAGTCTTACACGGATCAGAACTCCCTCAAAATGTCTGTATGTGGGACAAGGTTTTGCAGAAAAGGCTGATGATGTTCTGGGATGGGAATGCAGAGAGGTAGGGGTATATGTAATACACTGGAGATATGGAGCCTGGGTAACTGGCCAGCAGGCTGGGTGTAGATGTGGAGCAGATCTGCTGTGCTGTTCGGCAAGTTGCCATGGAAGCAGAATTGCCATGTTAGAGAGCACAGCCGACGTGTAGGAGCAGGGTCTCCCTCGTGTAGCCTTTGGCAAGCTGCTGGAGGGAAGAAGCATGCTCCTGCAGATGCAGAGGAGTTGTCGGGGGACAGAATGCTCCTCCCAGTTCTGGCAGAGACTTTACAGATGCTCTAGCCAAGTCACGTTTTAACAGCCCCATGCCTCAGTTTCCCCAGCTGTAAACTATTATAGGGATGTTTTGTGGCTGAATACAGCCCCATACCCACAAAGCGAGCAGAGCTCTTTGGACAGATGATCCCAAGGAGTATAAAGCATTTACTTAAGATTTTTTTTCCTGTGCTTCTCTCTGATCTTTGATGCTGTCACCTAAATAATTTACAATGTGAAGAAGGAAAGAAAAGACCAGAAGCAATCACACCAAAGCATCCAGCCTCCTCTAGGCATGGCCTAGGAGTTTTGGGGAAGGAAGGAATGTGCTCCCACCCCACCTCCTCATCAGACCTTCTGCATGATGACATGCAAGTGCTTGTTGATCGGTTTATGGATCTGGGGACTGACAGACTTTGAAGTCAGAGCTTAGCATCCCCAGTTATATGCTAGGACTTGAAAGGATCAAAGCTGCCAGCATTTTTTGAGGCCTCATGAATGAGCTGGGTCGGTAATGGGAGCTCAGAATTCGGGATTGGCTCCTAATCTCCCCAACAGCGTCATAAGCATGAGCATACATTCTGCAGGCAATGTGGTGGCCTTTCCTTGTCTGCTTAACATGCTGTGAGCTGCAGATGGAGGGCACGCTACAGCACTGTGACACATTGTGTTACTTATCACTGTTTTCTAGCAAGAGGGATATATTCTGCAAGCAATTCTAGTGCAGGATTTCCTACGTGAAATCCAGACCTTGAACAGAGGCACTAGTGACAACAAAAATGTTAGTTCAGCTTTTAGATCCCAGCTGGAGCTTGCAGATGGGGCAGACAGGGATAAATACCCCGTGTTTTTTTCACAAGAGTGACTCCTTTACGTTTAGGGACTGCACTCTCTTCTGTCACAGAGTTGCATCCTGGACAAGGGCTGTTTGATGTCCTAGTCCTTATTAAGTGAATTGATTTGGGCTGGAGAAGAGGGAAAGAAGATACAGAGCAGCTCCGAGTTCACAACTGCCTCTCGACAGGCTGAGAGTGACCCTCTTTCATGGGAGGCATCTGGGACACAGATACAAGCTGCTTCCAGTCTGATGTGGCTGGAAGGGGCAGAAGGCAGAATCCGTGCGAGGTGAGAAGTTTTACAACCTGTAGCCTCAGCATCAATCTACCAGCCTACATGATCTGTGTCTAGTACGCAGGTATAAATCAAACTCCTGAATATGAGTTTTCTTTGATTAAAATGTCCAACAACTTCCTTGCATTCCTTGCAATGCTCTTTGAAATTTGAACAAGCAAAGCTCTGTCCCGGCACCCCCAATAACTGCTGTACAAGCAAATGCCTGGTAGAGAGAGGAGCAGCAGGAATGCAGGCTGGTCAAATAGCCTTTTGATAGGCCAGACTTGCTCAGCTCAGAAATGCTGTCCGAGTCCAAGTTCCAACTATGAACCCAGACTGCTCCAGTCTGCCCTCATCCTGAGGTCCTCTTTGGGAGGACTGCTCAATGTGACAGCAGACCAGACCCTAGTCCTTCACTGACTGAGTGGCTGCCTTGCAGTTTTGTAGCATTTCATGCAGAGAGCCCCCAAGATCATATCATCATCCACCACCAGGAAGATACTCGCATGTCAAGAGCCTAATTCTGCACCATGACAGTCTGTGTTACTCTCATGACCAAAACAGTCATGTGGTTTTTCTGGATTAATACATGTTAACCAACAGCCATGAATTCCCAGACTCCCCAAGCACTCCTGTAAATGAGCCAGCTGGTATTCACTGCATTGCAAGGGACCACTGAGACATTACCAAGAATGCCTTTGGAGTTCACAGTACACCTCATGAGTATAGCTTATCTGTATCTGTCTTAACTAGGAAGCAGTTATAGGCTGTAAAATTCACATCACATATCCTGTTACTGAGATATTGTTCTTGGCCCAGAGGTTCAGTTCAAAGACACTCAAGTCTCATGCTTGAAATTCACCACCTCTCTGTTTTCCCTCCACCCCATGGTGAGGGGCTCAAATTCACCCTTTGCTGTGACTTACTTTTTTTTGACTGGAAAACCATTAAAGACTGACATGCTGTTCACAGACATGTCACAGCTCTGAACTCAGTCTGGTCTTGTTGCGAAGAGGCCTAATACTTTACGCTGCCCAACACAAGTCCAACGTAGTCTGCTTGAGAAAACTGATTATAGTAAGTCAGACAATATTAAAACCAGGAAGGCTGTATTAGTCCAAATAAAAAGGTCTTCTAAGAGCACTCAAAGATCACATTTAGTATGAAAGCAGAGCACATACCAGAAGCAGAATCTGCTCAGTCAGTTATAGGGCTTAATACCTGGACACAACAAATGGGAGAATGACCTACCCATTTGAGAGAGCCCTCAGTTTGACCCTGATATTATGAGAGCTGTGGATGAGTCTCCATCAGGCTGTTGTTACCCCGTCATGCAAAGCATCCAAAAGAGAAGTCGGATGCTTTCACAATTCCCCAGCTTCAGCCAAGTCTCCCATAGCAGTCAGATAAAAAACCCCTTATGTTTGCACTGCATTTGCCTCCTTTCTTCCCCATCTCACCCCTCCTCTCTCTTCTCCCCCTTTACACTAAGTACTCTGGTTTTACCATCCCAAAGTTCACATTTGTTTGGCCTTAAGCCTTCAAGGAAACACAGTCAAATTCCAGCAGCATCACCCCAGCCCTTCTTGATAGCTTCTTTGCTCTAAAACACCATTGTCTTGAAAGCTATCTAAAGAACCCTTCAAAAGCTCTCTACAACTAGAATGGCATTAATGCTTACATTAAGAACCTTAACCTTCTCCATATCACACTTTAGCTGCTTTGCGTACCTCGTACCTGTTCTGCTTCCTCAGATTAAAAAAGAAATGACAAATTCTCTCAGCTAGAGTCCCCTCAGGAGCACAGAGACATGCCCACTGTGGAGCTCATCGTTGTTGCTTCCCTGGATGCCTCAGGCCCATAGAAACTGTGAGAAATCCCCACAGGTCCTAATGCACTGTCCTGATTTCAGCTAGGACAGAGTTAATTTTCTTCCTAGTAGCTGGTATAGTGTTATGTTTTGGATTTAGTAGGAGAATAATGTTGATAACACACTGATGTTTTTAGTTGTTGCTAAGTAGTGTTTATACTAAGGCAAGGATTTTTCAGCTTCTCATGCCCAGCCAGCAAGAAGGCTGGAGGGGCACAAGAAGTTGGAAGGGGACACAGCCAGGACAGCTGACCCAAACTGGCCAAAGGGATATTCCATACCATATGACATTATGCCCAGTATATACACTGGGGGGAGTTGGCCAGGAGGGGCAGATTGCTGCTCAGGAACTAACTGGGCATCGGTCGGTGAGTGGTGAGCAATTGCATGGTGCATCACTTGTTTTGTATATTATAATTATTTTAGTATTATTATTGTCATTTTATTATTATCATCATTATTTTTCGTTCCTTTCTGTCCTATTAAACTGTCTTTATCTCAACCGACAAGGGTGGGTTTTTTTCGATTCTCTCCCCCATCCCCCTGGGTGGGGGGAGTGAGTGAGCATCTGTGTGGTGCTTATCTGCCAGCTGGGGTTAAACCACAGCATGCACTCAGATCTAGACCTACCCCAGCTCTCAGCCAGCAAGTCTGGTGGTTTTTGAAATCGCAGCAACTCGCACGTTTTTGCACTGCAGGCCTTCAGTTCAATGCCTTGAGCGCCAACGGAGACACAGGCGCACATGTATATCTACAGTTCACTCATTCATGGAGCTCCAGTGCTTCTGACAGGGGCACTGAATGATAATTTTACACCTTTTAAGAATTCAACGAGGTATCAATAATCCAATAGTCACATGCCCAACTGGCACATACCCATACTTGAGGACAGAAGAATTTACACTGATGTGCAACACAGCTCCTCTCCCTTTCATCTGAGGGCTCCTTTAAATACACAGTTTGACTGGCAAAACCTTGAAGAATACCAGATTTTTGAGTCAGACCTGAAATCAGAACTGCTTTCATCAGGCACCATCAAATGAAAAAGGTCATTCAGAAGTCTTGTGTGATTTAATAAATATATATAATTTAACTGCTTGGGTTTCTTATTAGTGAACTTAATTGCTGTATTTTAGTTTACTTGCCATTTCTTAACTAAAAGCATTCTTGTTCTTTATGAGGCAGTCAGCAGGTGTACACATAACTTTATGTCAACATCTGATTACTACTTATTACTCATTTAACTCAGCAAAAAATAAAAATTGGACCGTGTCTCAAGAAAAATAAATAAAAGGAGAATGCTGTGGAGTTAGAGCAGAGAAGTTTTTTTTAAAAAAATCAAAACAGGAGAGGTTTTCTTGAATATTTTTCCAAGTGCTGTTGTTATAGGTGTTTCCTGAGGAAGTGACAGACTTCCCCCCCCATGACTCGCACCCTCTAGTTTTCATTATTTTTTTTTTCTTTAAGCACAGAGTCTGAGAGGTGCAAACAAGCCAGCACAGTGGACAGTTATTTCACTTTGCTGCTTGAATAAACTGATAGGAAGAGAATGAGACTTCTTTTTACTCCAATTCAGTAAAGCAAAGCAGGGCATAGAGGTAGTGATGTGCTTCATTTTAGGCAGGTGCCTTGCTAAGCTATGGCCTCTACAAGCCACACAAAATCATCAGTGAAATTAAACGCCATCTAGTTATTTTATGACTGTGCTTCAGTGCACTGCTCTTGCAACTGGAAGCCATCTGGCTAGGGATGGTTTTATGTTCTGCATTTTCACAGCTCCCTGCCAGCAGGGTCAGGGTCTACTCCACAGTGAAGACACCTAGGACCTCTGCTCCTTCTTCATAGGAGCTGCTCCAGCAGCATGATCCTACCAGGGCACTGCTGAGGGCCTGGTTTCAGTCATTCATTGCCATGAACAGCCAACACACCAGTCCTGTGGTGAGCAGACCTCTGCACGTGAGGTGAAATGTGGGCCCTGAAGCACGTAAAGGCCAGCTAAGGGTAACTCTTTATAATTGGCCCCTGCCTATGGCCAGTAATAGACCTGATTCTTGCTTCCTCCACCCCACGCTGGGGATCCCAACAACTTCACATCACCCTTAATAGGAGAAGGTGACAAGTTCTGCACTTAACCCACAAATCCCCCAGTTCAGGGTGGAGGGAACTGGATTCATACTGTTGCTTTAGCTCTTTTACAGAGAGAAGCAGCTTATAAAGGCAGAGCTTCAGGCATGTTGAAAGCTTTAGAGAAAGGCAGGTACAGATCAGCAGTCAGCTCTAACCCATGTGTGCAGATACGTAGATCATCCTCTAAAATTAATACCTAGGATGGTGCTGGTAGAGATGTAAAAAAAGGAGGAGAGAAGCCTTGTGTAGCTGTGCTGATGCAGCTATTGGGATTTAATCGCTAAAAAACAAGTGATTTGACCTCTCCTTGCACACATGGATTTAACTCCACAGTACAGCACCTTCTCAATGGAGCATGCCAGCTCAGAGACTCCACTGCATCTTACATGTTCAGCCAACGATAGCTTCTTTAGGAGTGCAGGATGACCCAGGGCACAAGCATAAATGCTCCCTTTAGGACTTTGTTGCTACGACATTCTCAGCCGTCATTGTAAATCTTTTGCTGTTTTCCCCCCCTCGTCCTCTTGCTCTTCAAAAACCAGTGTGGCCAATTATCCCCCTGCCTTCACAAACACCTCTCCTAGCCATTTGAAGTGCAATATTTAGCAATGGGAAGTTGCTTCTCTGACTGACAAGTTTCCAAGCTGCTAAACGAGAATTGCTGCAGGAAGGCGATGTTTTCTCCACTGGCTTAACACCCTTCCACTCAACCGTGCACAGAGGGGCTGAAGCCAAGTCCTGATTCTTGGATACCCTGAGTACTAAGAGCTCAGAGAAAAGCTATTGCAAGGCCCAAACTTTGTTTTTCATGCACAGAAGATTCCAGTTAAGCTTAATGCAGAGTATGTCCAGGCTGGATCCTGCAGGATACAGGCCTTGGTGCCAACTTTATGCATCTTTAGAGAGCAGCTGCCCATGGAACTGACCAAAGGAAAGTGCCAACAGTGCACAGAAGCACTAAGCTGTAAATTAGGGTAGAAAGCAAAACTCAGATCTTAACTTTTTATGCAGACACATAAGTGGCTAGCAAAGCTGTCCTCTGGTTTTACATTGACACACCTGCTTTCAGTTCAGCATAGTGACTCCAGATTTGCACCAGCACTGCTGAAAAAAATCAAGCCAGCAACCCCTACCTCAGCTGAGGCTGCTAGTTAATCAGAACAGGGGCAGCACATTTTGGGCAACAGAATTCCATGGGCTTTTGCCATTGTTCCTTAGCCAGCATTGATCAGAGAACTAAAAAAGGTTGCCAAGTCCTCAAAAGATTTTAGTGTGAGCGATGCAGACCACATGTGCTGAATGGTAAACAGCTCTTGAGGATCAGAATAAAAAGGTCTTTATAGTCCAAGCAAACAAAAGTAAATGCCAGAATCTAAATGAAAAAGAGCTTTCCAAAAGCCTGAGGCTACCAAGATTTCAGAGCTGAAATTGTAGCCTTGTTTGTTTCTTAGAAAGTCCTAAAGAACCTCATGTTATCAAGAGAGGTGACCCTGTCCTGTTCCCAGCAAAGCAGCAGCGTCCTTTGATTCTCTTCTCATTTCAAAGCACCCCATCTGAGAAAAGTCAGTGCCCATCAGATTGCTTGAGCCTCCAATTAAAGCTAAGTGTGGTTGATTACTTTGTAAGTGGGTAGCCAGCAGAGAGAGGAATATTGCCAATGAAGCAAATACCAGTTATTACTGAACAGAGTTATATGGAATACAGCAATCTGGTCTAAGCCACACCACCAGAAAGACAGTCCTAACACAGAGAAAGCTTTGAAATACTTTGCTTTTCTGTTTTAAAGAAGACATGTATGCAAAACCAGAGCTGAACGAAGGAGGGCTGTTATATTTGGGGACCACAAATCTGAGGACCAAGTAAAAGCACATGGGTTGGAAAGGACTCCAATTTAGCCACTATAAAAGGACTGGTGCTGCTGTGTCTGTGCTGGGTATGTAGAATTGTTCCACAAAGATCCTTGATCCTGCTTCAAGCAGCCTCAGAAGCAGATCCCTTCAGATCAGTGAGGCTTTGTGCAGAAGACTGCCTAGACTTTTAATCCAGTTGGGAACCAAGGGCTCCTGCAGGAATAAATCCTCAGGCAAAGGTCGCAGTTGGCCCCAGGACACATTGCCTCTGTGAAGGCTGATGAATGCCTGCAGCTTTGAGGTTAGACAGATTTGGTTTGTTTAAACTAAAGTTTTGGCTGCTGCAGCATAAACCTACTACTGCTCATGCAGTCCTCATAGGCTGTGCAGGGCTGCTTCCCCCACTTCAGCACAACTGGTGTTGCTGCTTCCAGCAGCTGCTGCTCCGATTCCTCCAAGTGCTTTTACTCTCTGCAGCTCTGCCGATGGCTCTACACCACCACTGGCATGGAGCAGAATGAAATGCAGTCTCCCTGCCTCCTCTCAACCCAAGTCCCTCCTTCTCTGGCCCACTGCTCTCAGTCTTTCCCCTTCTCAATTGTTTTCCCAATGCATTAACCAGCACTACCTCACTGATTTAAGTGGTGCTGCTCTCAGTTTACCCCAGTGTGAAAGTCTCTACAGTCCTGGCAAAACAGGCCTCCATCTGTAGCGTCCATCTTTGCTGCCTTCATCTCTGGAGGACCACAAAAGTGACAATAAACCGGTACAAAGGAGAACCAAAGGGCATCTGAATAGCACCCCTTCTAGCTACCACAAGGGTCAGGTCAGTAGCCAACATGTATGCCCTGAAGCACTGGCTTCTGTTTCTTTAGGTCATTCAGGAAATTCCCTGAGGAAGCATATCCAGCCTCTACCAGAGAACTTGCTTTATGTGGGAAGGGACAGCCCAAAGCAGGCACAGGACAGGGGCACAGGACGTGGAAAAATGCAATGTCATTAGAGAGGCTGGAAAAGACAAGATGGTTCTCACAAGGGGAGAGATTTTAGGTCCTCTATCAGGGCTGGGGAGACATTTTGAGATTAGAGATGCTTTGGCACTTGAAGCTCATCTCACCTCATACCAACCACACTGGTACCACATCCTCAGTCCCTTTCTCCCCAGATCCTTACCCAATACACAAACCAACTATGGCAGAGCCTACAAGTTCGGAAAGCTTGTAAAGCAGCATCAACCCTTTAGTTCTTTTACAGCCCTATGGGTGAACAGCAAAAGAAGTATGGTTCACCTTGGGCCTCTTTTTTTCCAAAGAAATTCTTTCCAGTGCTGTTTTACAGGTTTGCACAGCCTTGCAATGAACAGAAACCCCATAGCAAAACAGGCATTTAAAAAACATGCTAAGCTACCGTGAAGTAAATTACTGACTTAACAGCAAGGCACCTACAGGTATAATTGGGTTTCATTTGAAGAACAAATTAAAGCAATGTGCATATTAGCCTCTGAGTCTGCAAGGGGCAGAAAAAGACAGAATCTGGAAACTTTCCAAAGTGCACAAGATTAAAGAAGCCCTGCCAAATAGCTCACAGGAGACAGCAGTCACACCAAAGAAGGACCAGCTCCCAGGGAGAGCCAGACCCACACCTAGCTACATCTGCATGCAGGCTTCCATCAGAGGGGCAGGGTGAAGGCTGCATTTGAACCATAAACTGCAAAGCAGGGGAAGAGATGAGTCAACAGGAACATCAATGGAGCCGGATGGGGACACAAAAGGACAGGACAGGGCGAGCAGTTACATGGACATTGCAATTACTGGCTCATAATGCTTCATACTCCACTGAACTGTGAAGTTAAGTGCCCTTTCCCTAAAGCCCAGAGACAGCCATACCGACTTCCCTCTCCTCTCCCAGTATCAAGTCTAGCACTTCAGTATATCTTAGGGTTTTACCAGTACCTACAACTTCTGTCAAATCCCAGTTCATATGCTACCAAAGACTAAGATGGGATAATACCCCTGAAAAACTGAAAAAACACTCACCAAAAGTTTCTCCCAGCAAGGTACTCCACCACAGTGACAGCATGTCACAGATCATAGTTTCCTCAGATATACAGCACTTGCCATTGCAGGAATGTTTGACTAGAGCAAGAGTCTCTTCAGGATGTCTCCACAGTTTCCTTACTGGCTTAGCCTCCTCCATCCACACCTCTTCTCCTGCTTACCATCTCCTTCTCTTTGCTCCTGCCAAAGAGGAGAGCAAAGGATGAAAACAATTAACCAGCTGAAAGGGAAAACAGCCACTGAGGGCTTCAAAGTTAAGCAAGAAGTAATTAGTGGAACAGCTGAAAGAGGAAAGCATCAAGAAAAGGCAAAATGGTAAAAAAAGTCAGATGAAAGAAGGGGGAGAGATAATGAACAGTCTATTAGCAGCTTCAAGGCTGGTCTTGGATGTTATTCTCCAGTTATTTCTTCCCACCCTGTCCCTGGAGGAGTGGCTTTCCTTCAAACCTGTTTAATTTCTGAGCTCTGTGCTGCTCCCTGTCCACGGACAGGGCCCAGATCTAACTGTTGCTTTCTCTCTTCTGACTGAGAAGGCCACTGAAAGTCTCAGCACTTGCCTTCCCCAGACAAAGCACCTGGATTTCAGCTGTGCAACCCAGTCCTAGTTAGGCAGGCAGTGACTGCAAGTCAATGTTTTTCTCTCAACAGCACTGTTCACCGTCCTGCCCTGCAGAGTCAAAGGAGTCGGATGACTGTGCTGAAGAAGGGCACAGTCAGACTTTTGGAGAAGAGGAACAATTTGACATGAAATCCTGCTAGAGCAGTGCAGAGGGAGGCTTGGCTGGTGTCGATTCAGAACATGAGACTGTAATAATATTTGCCCTCGGTTCAACCTCATATACTGCGTACAAAAGCCTCTGTTTGAATAAAGGAACGGCCAGGGAGACATGAACTGAGAAGAGCCAAGAAACCCAAAGCAAAGTCCCAATTCTCTTTGTCCGGAAATCTAACTGTTTTGGAAAGAAACAAAAACACACTGAAGGTAGACCAGGAAAGTACAGGACAGATTTCTTGCTGAATTTTCTCAGTTTTCCTTGACATTATATAAGAAGAGAGCAAGCGCATGTGTGTTCCACAGAAAGGGTTCAAAATATGAATTTTTTTTTTCCTCATTCAGGGAACCAGTTTGGCTGTCAGAGCAGCCTTGGTTTCCTGGATAAATAAAATCGTAGTGTTTTTTCATAGCCTGCAGGGTGGAAAAGAAAGAACGAGCAGTCAGGCAATCTAGGCCTCACTCTGCCTCAATTTTGACCTAGGACAAGCCACTTGCTCACATGGCTCAGGAACAGTCATGAGGGGACACGTGCCACTGCTTTTGTAGTCACCCAAACCAGAATATCTTCAACATCTCGCTGACCTACCTTTGCCCCATAAGTTTTGAGGGTTGCTGTGCAGCACATTGAATGCCAGGGTCTTTAATGAGACCCAATCCTGGCAGTCCAGAAAAAAAATGAAAGCTGATTGTCAAGAGAAGGGTAAACCTGGTCCAAGGTGAGAGGGGTGTCAGGATATAATAAAGTATTTCTCCATCTCTCACCTAGACCATGTTACTTTCAGCACAGCATTCAGATAACTGCCTTGGCAGAAGTTGTTTTTGTAGCTGATGAGACAGACTGGTCCCTTGAGAGGCATTTGAGCCTGTACACACCACTAAATATATCAGGCATTCAGTTTGGTCATATGAATGCCGGTAACCAAGCTTTCTGGGCAACAAAGACCAGTGCAGCAGTGCTGAGGCACCCATAGTTAGGATATTCCAGTTGACTGTGTTTTTCCAAACATGTTTGAGAAGGTCCAGGCAGGCTTACCTGCCCCAGACACTACCTCTTTCTCCTTGCAGTGTATTTAGCCAGATGGCAGGTGTTTTATGTTTAGAAAAACATTCATCGAGTAGGAAAACATTTGTACAGGCAGGTTCACCTCGGAGGACTTATTTTCTTTCTCCCTCTTTTGTGGGAACAAAGAGCCTTGCACCAGACCCTGGAGCTACTCACTAGCTAATGCTGTCTACATGTGAGACCACGCGGGGTGAGACCTGGGCTGTACAGCCAAGGTACTGATGAAGGACAGCTGTACAGCCAGCATGCCAGTGCACTTGGCACCAGTAGGCTGAGGCAGGAGGGTGAGATTATGGATACCTTGCCTAACAATCCAGATGTGACTTGGATACGCACACAAAAAGCAGCTCCATACTGCTGTAGCTGCTTGTATGATTTTTTTTTTTTTTTGAATGCTAAAAGATAGGTCCTCAGCCTCTGGCCTCCTAATGGGCTGGGGAGGGCAGTTAAATCCAGGTCAAATGCAGCAGTCTAACAAACTCAGCAGTGTATCACTAACAGTCCCATGAAGCACCAGCTCTGCTAGACTCCTCCAGACACCTGCTGCTCTACTCAGATAGCAGCAAGAAAGGGCCAGTCTTGAAACAGGCAGAGCCTTAAGCAGATCTGGCCAGGAAAGCAAGTATAGCCTGAGGGGGTCATGACCTAAAAGGCTACATTTATTCAAGATAGTTCCCTTGCTAATGGGGCATCTTCTGCATAAAGATTGTCAGCGAGCATCAAAGGCCAGCTGCTCCCCTCTAGGACAGGGAGCCAAACATCAAGCATGGTAACAAGGCAAGCAGTGCTAGGCCCTTGCCAACCAGCCCCCAGCCCCACAATACCAGAGCAAAGCAAGCAGGGCAGACATGGAGATGGCAGGCAACTTCTGCTGATCAGCTGAATCCACATCTTCAGGCAAGTCCATGCAGATGGGGCAGGTCTGAGGTCACGCGGGGAAGTCAGGTCAGGGTCAGACACAGTCCAGTCATCACCAAGCAAGTCCATAGTGACAAGGCACATCCAAGATCAAGCCAAGAACATAGTCAACAGGTCAGGGACCACATCAGCAAGGTCCATAACCAGGCACTGGCATGGCTTTTTGGAGGTACTGGCATACATTCCTACAACATAGCTCAAGAAGAGAGTAGAAGCTCAGGTCTGAACTTAAATGGAGTCACGGGGCCCACAGGCAGAGGGTGTGGGTGGGGGCCCCAGGTGAGGCTGGTCAGGGCCATTAAGGGGCCAGCTGACTACCTGAAGCACGGCTGCATTGGGTAGAAGCAGGGACAGCCGCTGTACAAGAGAAAAAAACCACGAGGAGAGATTTCAGCCCTCATGATTGCAGTTTACGCTATAAACAACTGAAGAGGATTTTCTTATGTGAGGACCTCAGTAGGCTGAAACTTAGTAACTGGTTTTGCCATAATATCTCAATAAAAGGTACTGCTAACAGCATCTTCTATTGCTTCTGTCAGATCCTGTGTTGTTCCTGTCCCTAAAACCATATAGGTCCCAAATCTTTCTGAATCCCAGTCCTAGCTCTTAGTCACATCACTGTCCTTGGGCACTTAAATTCCAGGCCAATCAACACTCCAAGGTACCTTGACTAGTGAGAGTTCATTTACTTCCATTTAATGCCAGCTCCTGAGCAAAGCCTGGTTTCTACTACCCGCAGCCTTTCCCTCCACTAGATGCAGTTCCTCATTTGGCAGTTTCAAGGCAATCTGTTAGTGATGATCCAAAGTGCCTTCAATTCAACAGGCGATCTTTTCCATGGTTACCAGCCAATGTGTTAGAAAGCTCAACAGAAAAGTGCTTATCTTTCCTTCCAAGTTACGGACCACCCTGCAGGTGTAGCCTTTGTTGACCCCAAAACCCAAGAGACACCAGTGATAGAAAGATGCCATGAACTTTCTCATCCAGGATACAAAGATATCATGAACTTTCTCATCAAAGCATCACTTGCAAGTGAACTTTGATTTTGCTGTTCACTACTGACACATAGCAGCACTACATATACAGATAACACTGCAGTGTACCTTACTGCTGGGCACATGGATGGATTCCTGTGGTCAGTGTCAGCAGGGGTTTAGACTGGATGATGACTTAATGGTCTTTTCTGACCTTAAAAATCTATGGATTGTTTAACAGACGCTTCAGAAATTAATGCATTACGCATTTATGCAAAGAGAAGTGAACCTCTATCCAGATGAGTTTGATCTGGCAGTATGGGAACGTGCCTTTAGGAGTGGTCAGGAAGTACTTTCTTCCACAGCTACAGAAGCGCATGAGGATTTGCACTGTTTATGCAAGGAAGTCAGGTGTTGTGATTGAGCCAGACAATTACAGAGTGGAACAGACACTGTTTGAATACACGTGGGCTCAAAACAAGGCTTTCCCTTGCAGAAGGATGTTACTGCCTATCCTACAGTTTTGCAGCTATTTTCTCGCTCAGTCTCATCGGTGCCTATCATTCCAGCACATGTACTTTTGTTCCATTATGCCATGCAACAGCCTATAACTTTCTGTATATGTCCCTGCAAATTACTGAGCAATTATATGCAACAGCTACAAAAACAAGCTTCATGTAACTTGCCCTTGCTTTGAAAAAATGAATTCTTTTTAAGGTTACTACAGAGTGTCCAGGATTTAATGCTGTTGATGATAATGTTGCAAGTGAGATCTTAATTAATCTGTACTGACATTACTGTTTGAATCAAAAATTGCATTCTGGATCTACATGGGACTGCTTCAGTGGTCAAAAATGGTTGGCTCTGGTCTTGCTATTCTTACATGTGTGTTTACCGACTTGCTGGGCACTTCCTCATTCTGCTATAACACAGAAAGTGTAGAAGTTGAATGGTGTTATCACCTTGATCTCCAGCTTGGCTGAAATGGCTCTGCTTGTGTGTCCTGGCACACCCTCTCATATGAAGAGGAGGGACAGGGAAAATTAGGATGCAGGTGCTTTACTGCATTTAGATAAGCCACCACAGATCTAAAGACCGGCTTACCTAGTTTCAACTCTGGCAAGCTGCATTCATGCACTAAAGAGAGAAAATTAATTAATCCTGCTCACTGCTAAAGTGTGCTGCAAAATAGTAGTATGTCCTGTATTATACAACTGGAAAAAATGAGGCACAGAGAAGTTCCAGTGACCCAGCTAGTCCAGTCACCTGAGGGATCCCAGTCCAGTGCTCTACTACATCATGTTGCCTTTAATTTTATTTACACACTGCTCTCCATTCTCATAAGTCAAGATCTGGGACCTAAAATCCTCCCCCATGTTTGCTGGAGTTTGAAAACTGGATGCAAGCCCTGTCACTGCAGCCTATTTCTATATAGCCTACTCATTTTTCTTGTCTGTAGCTTTTTTCTTTTGATCTCCAGAGCTATTCACAGCTCAGTTGCTTTCCAGAGATGACTTGCTGCAGTTTGCTTTGGTTTGAACTGGGCTTTGAAACTAGTGACCAGGATGCACCACACTTCTGCACAAGATCTTGAGGAAACAGCAGGTAATTTATGAGACAAGCTACTAGTGTTCAAAGGATAACATCTTTTCAGCAGAAGTCCCTTTTCTTCAAAGGAAAATTGGCCTTTGCCCTGTGAACTTGCATTTTTATATATATACATATAACAAATATTTATTTTACACCCACCATGTCTGTGGCATGATGTGTGTGTATAAAGGCCAAATGAAAGCAATTGCCCTCAGAGTGCTGGAAGAGATGTTGTCTGAAGATGACTGCTCCCAACCCCTCTGCAATTTAAAGAGGGATTGTAACATGCTCTATGGAAGCAACCAGCAAGGGCTGGCCTCCCACAGGCCAGCATTCGAGCAGGAGCAGACAGCGTGCCAGCATCTGACAGAGGAATGGAACCTGTGGGGATGACTCTGGCAGCAAGGAGTCTCCAGGGAAAACAAGCTCAAGCAGATAATTAGAAAGGCAGGACTGTAGTGCTGGCCTGGGAAAGTTGTGGCTCTGCCCTGATGGCTGATACTGGACAAGTCATTTCACTGGACCCCTTTTGCGACTGGAGCTATCTGGAAAATACCAGAATGACCCTAATTTGCCTCCTCCAAAACTCTTCAATGCTGGCCCCTGCTGTTAAACAGAAGGTTTAGGAATGGCCTTGGATACAGCCTCCAGGCTGATCTGTCTGCCTCCTTCCCATAGCAAGGCTTTCCAGGCAGCAAACTGCCTGCCTGAGCAGGCCAGAGGGTGCACAGGAGAGCCTGCTAATGTTGTGTGGTCTGGGCTTGCTCGGGCATTGCAGTATGCTGAAGAGTAGCCTCCAGCTGTCCCATGGCTGTGCTTCTCGTTCACAGCCTCGATGGGCAACGAACCTGGCCTTGGAGGCAGCCAAGAGGTGTCTCATAAACAGTGGCTGATACTGTCCTGACCCAACAAACTCTAAACCCTGCCCCCACCAAATAACAGGACGCAATTCTCAAGGATGGAGTAAATGGATGTAGTCAATGATGTGAAGCAAATGGTACTTTCGCTACACCAGGCGAAGATCAGGAATGCATCTGCCCTGACCTCTACACGTTAAAGGACACGAACAGCTTGGGAATGGCCTAGATGTGCATTGCAATGATCCCAGCCCCATCTTTCCCTCCGCATGTTCCCTGGAACAACTCCCTCTTTTCCTAAGGAAAGCTGCATCCTTACACAAAGTGCCTTCTTCTGAGTGCTAGGACAATGAAAATGGATCACAGGTCTTGCTGGAATTAGTCCTAAGATGGGGACTCAGCCATTCTGGAGCACAGATGGGGTCAGGTCAGGTTTTTCCCTACAAACAGAAGAAGCCATGTGGTTTTCGTATAATTTGGAACGTTTTCTTACAGAATGAAGATTGATTAGATGCCTGGAGTTCCCCAGAAACAATGTTGATAGTGTTAGCAGCCTGCACACCACAAGAACCCATTCATAAAAAAAATAAATCCTCATTTTTAAATTTATTTTTTTTAACTTTATGTTCTTGGAAAAAGAAGCTTATTGGGTAACTATCAGAGTTCCTCTTTCATCACCTTGTCATAAATCCCACAGGCTCTGAATTCCTTTAACAATCTCTCAGTTAAATTGTGACCTGCCTATTCTAATAAATAAACCTTCCCCCCCCCAAAAAAAAAGCTGGAAACAGCCAAGAAGTTGCTCCCCCTTGCCCTTGCTCTGAGTTCTGCTAATTGAGACATCAAAGCAGATGGAAAATCAAGGTTGTGGCTGTACAATCCCTGGGCATTAACCTCTCTCTCTAGACCATTTTCAAACAAGGCAATTAACTTTTGCCAACACAGATCCCCCTCTGAAGTTTCAGCTATACATTATATGCTTCTATCACTATTTATGTGAATGACGAAACAGCTGCTGTGTTTCACCTTGAGGTGGCTGTACCTTGGGGGCAGGTGATGTGTTCCTGGGTATATTTCATGCAAACTCTGACAGTCAGGCAAACTGACATCCCAACGCAGTTCCAAACCAAAGCCATGCTGTTGCTATAAGGAGTGAAGGCTTTTCCATTTTCACAAGAGCACTGACAGGTAAATCTGATACTGCAAGCTGTGAAAGACACTCTAGAACCAGGTCGGAGATGTTATTGCTGTAAAGGGTAAATTAATGAAGAAACTGCCTAAAATGCATAGACCATGAGGGTGCACTTGAAAAATGACCCCTGGGTAGATACGAAGCAGTGTCACCTTAACTACACTGGATTGGTGCTTTCCTCCCTTATGGAGATGTGCAGGGTTAAACAACTGCAGGACTGCTTTATGCAAAGACACCAAGATACTAGTCCAGGTCACCAGCTCAGCCCTCCAGGCCTTGTTATCTCTTCATGTTAGCTGTTGGGCTGCCAGGCCTCCACAGCTAATGTCCCCTGGGCTAGCTAAATCCCCTACAACCAGCATGCTTGTCTTCTACAGTGGCAACATACCCTGAGGCATCCAGGCAAAAATGGTCACAACAGCAGCCGTTGTAGTTGCTCTGACCAAAGTGAGACCACTGTGTAGCTGATCACTCTTGGCTCAGAAAATGGATGGGAAGAGCTGCACTGTAGGTTTAGCTGCCTCCCTCACTTGGATCTGCAGTGGGGAGAAACAAGAGCAAGTCCCCAGGAGGTTTGGTTTAGGAGATGAGAGAAGTATGCAGTTTCATTAGGGAAAGAATATTGTATATTCTTCCCCACCATGCCAAACTTGACAGGGAAACAATTACAGGGGTTTCCCTGCCCCAAAGGCAGAAACAGATCTGCGACGGTGGAGAGGAGGAAGAAGGGAAGGGATGAATGATCTCCCTTCCTTCGTACTGTCTGTTGTGACAAATGTGCCATGGATTACATGACAGGTAGCCATGGGAGCATCCCTTCCCCATTATTCCCCCAATATGAATGATGCAGCTGCTCCCCAGATTTACCCAGATAATTTAAACATTGCAAAGAAACTCAGGAACATCTGCATGATGGCCGTTCTGTGCTCTGCATTTGCCCCATCCTAAACTGACCTAAATCAGAAAGCTCCAGCATGGAGCAATGTCTGATTCACACTGAGTGCCATGGATATAAACATTTCACTTACATCGCAAGAAAAGATAGTGCCAGGCCTCCCAGGGGCCACAAAGGGTCTGTAGCATTTTTGTAGCTGGTTGGACAGGGTAACATATGTGTACCCATGTTATACAGAGCAAACAGGATGCATAAATTAATGTTGCCCTTGGGCAAGAACAGATTAGGTGGTGCTTGTTTTCTCCCTAATTTGCTGGCATGGTTGTTCTGCTGGTGAATAACCCCAGCGAAGCCCCTGGCACATTTTCACTCATATTTAGCTCAGGCCTCTCAACACTGATCATTCAGGAAGAGAGACTGAAATGGGACCAGGCTTCAATGAAAAGTTGGCCCCTAACACACACACTTAAGCGCTCTATGCACTGAACACATGATTGTGCTTAGGACAATAGGCTGCTCCAAAAAGAGTTTGCAGGTTTCCTTGAGGAAGGGATAGTGGCAAAGCACCAGTGACAGACACAGTTCATAAGCCCCATTTCTCCAAGGTTCTGCCTCCCCCTGTCAGATAGGACAGTCCCACTAAGGCAGATGCAAAATACAGCCTTAGAATAACTGCATGTAACCTGTCCCTGATTTAGAGGACCTGGGTTGAACACTGTAGGTTCAGGAAATATCAGTGGTAAAGGGCAGAA
This sequence comes from Gymnogyps californianus, assembly GCF_018139145.2. Classification (NCBI taxonomy): domain Eukaryota; kingdom Metazoa; phylum Chordata; class Aves; order Accipitriformes; family Cathartidae; genus Gymnogyps; species Gymnogyps californianus. The sequence continues at coordinate 12,720,705 of NC_059486.1, read as the reverse complement.
ATCTGCAGCTTTCCCTCTTGAGGTATCTGTATGAGTTATTTCACATCCCTGCGCAATGCAGAGTGGTGGTGCGACACGCCGCCAGCTCTGAATGTGTCCCTGCTGCCCTTCAGCAGTGGTAATTCACAGTAAGCCACAGGACAACTGAGCAGAGGTCCTGATTCAGCCAAGCATTTGGTGCGTGCCTCAGTTCTTCAGTGATGGGGTACCAGTGTGTGATGTTCCCTGCAATGTATGACAACATGAGCATCTGACACCCTGGCTCCTACTTTTAGAATTAGCCTGTTTGTCCAATGGATGATTAGAAGTGACCCTCGCTTCTGGCAGGAGGAGTCCCTCAAAAACACACATTGGCAGGACCCCATTTCTTCTCCTCCACCCCAGGTACTGGGGGGTTGGCTCACCTTCAACCTACAGTGACCCCCAACTACTGAGACTCAGCAAAGTTTGCTGGGTGTCCAAGTCCTGGAGAAAGAGCCCAGCCATCATACTCAGCTTGGGAGGCACAGACGAGCACCAGAGCTTCTCTCCAAAGCTTGCTGGCACGCTCTGACTTGGAGGAGAGGGAGGGAAAGAAGAAATTTGAAAACACCCTTTCCCCTTTCAGAGAAGTGTGCTGGAAATAGGTCTGCCTGCCAGCTCTTGCGGTGTAGTTGCCAGGCAGTAGTACTGCTTTGCAGTCCAGGATCAACAAACTACACATTTGTATTCTCACCAGGGCCAGCATTATTACTGCCACAACTTAACACCCTTAAACAGAGACTGCCGCAGCTGTGAGAGCTGTCTTGGGAATCAGGACAATCGCAGCAACCAGTTGATGAAGGACCCACAGAAAAGAGTGGCTGCTATAAACCTCATGGATAAGGTAAACTCTTTCCTGTTGCGGGTAGAGAACAAAATCTCTGTACCCAGATGGATGGAAAAAGATGTGTAGGAAGGAAGTGGACCAACCAGCTGAAGACGGAGCCCTTTGGATGGACTGCCTGCTGGCTTGACCACAGCCAACAACATTGCTCCAGCAGGGTGCTGTCACTAGCACTGTGGGAATTAGGACTGGCATCCACCACAATCTGTTGGCATAAGCAAGCCCACTGCCACCTCACCAAGAGCCTCTAACTTCCCCCGTTTCTCCTCATCACCTTGTCTCTCTCTCTGCCTTCATATCCTAATATGGTATAACCACCTATTCTTCACTGTATCCTCCCAGATCTCATATGCCAAGCATGCTCCTTCTCCATTGCAATTGCCTTTTTCAGAAGAGCAACCCCACAGAGACTTACTGACCCTGGGAAGGGTCGATAAAGCCAAAATCCCTGTAATTTTCTGCACACCCATTTTCCCAATTGAGTCAAAGATGCATTAGACCATGAAAATTAGGATACATTTGACTACAGCTACTACATCTAGACTACTAAATATACATTGTGCAAATGAGAATTATTGTTTGTTTTGAATCTAAACAATGTTGCAGAAAATGTGGCCACTCGTACAACCTCAGCAACAGCAAGTGACCAGTTACTTGTGTTCAGCCAATGATTCATCAGCCAGCAAGCAGTAACAGACACAATTAAACTCTTGTGGCAGTAGAAATAAAATTGAGATGCTGGAAACGCTTTGCTTTTTCCGCACACAGATCTGACTCAGGTCACTGCAGAGAGTTGGAGCAGGCTCCAGGTGAAAGGGTTTAGGCATGGTAATTACAGCATGAGATTCACTGTCAGTATTTGCAGAGCAATCTCGTCACGGTGCATAGCAATGGGCAGGGTGAATGAGAGGATAACGATTCATTGTGACCAAGGGTTTTCTTCTCACTCTTGATTTCTGTGAACCTCTCAGAACACGGACAGGGACAAAAGGAAAAGTGCAAATTCTGTGCTTTGACCAGTTCTTCTCTTCTGGGACAGCACCTTCTGCTGGCCCCCAAAACTACTGTTGTAGACAAACTGCATCATGGAGGGACCTCTCAATTTCCTAGGAATGAGGATGACAGTGTTACATATTCCAGGAGCTATTACTGCTGCAAAACTTCTTGAAGAGAAAACCAGATCATCTCTCAAGACAACATCTTCCATCTGAACCTTCTGGGGCTGATGCTTCACAGGGAAATTCTTCATCAAGAGCTCTTAACATTGAGGTTGTAGAATGCTATTTTCCCCCTTGTTTATTTCAACAAACAGCTAAAGATACTCTGGCCACAGAGATGGCCAAATCACCTCATCACCTTCTCTCTGACAAGCTCATACCTATGTACCATCATGGTTGCTGAAAAGCTGTGGATGGCTCCAAATCAGGATTTATTTTTAGGTTTCCAGACTGTGTATGCTCCTGCCAAAAGAGCCTGGTCCAAAGTTTATTCAAGTCCATGATAAAAATGTCTAATGGTGTGAATGACCTTTGGATCAGCTCCAAAGACTGTGCAGTGATATTAGCACTGGGGCTGGCTGGGGATTCCCTTTGGGAAGGCTGCCCAGTAAAGAGGCGGTTTTCACAAAATTGAAATTTTCAGGGAGAAAAACATCCTGATTTTGAACCCTTTTTCCTTTCAGAATAAAGAAATAAAAATACACTTTTTTTTTTTCCAATTAAGAAAAGTCAAGAAGCAGTATTTTCTTCAGGGCCAGTTGGAACAAAATCAGAAAACTATGTTTTGGTTTGAATGTGTTCAATAAACCATTAAAACCTCATTTCCCTATAAGTACACTGCCTCACTGGGGCTGTGGGCTAGATGTCTCATCTTTCCTGCAGGCTGTTTCCTAGAGAACTACGTCTGCCACGATGCAGTGGACTCTAAGGTCTGTGAGACATGATAGCAGCTACGCACTGTCCCCTGAAAAATATGGGTATTAAGTTCCTGGATGAGAGCTGCCAGGAGGAAATACAATTCAAGGCTGATGTTCAGGGTTGAATGGAGTTAAAGCAAAGCTTTTTGGGTTAATTGAACAAACTAAAGTGAAGCATGTCAATTTGGAGCATGCCAAAACATTTACTTTTCATCAAAAAATGTCAGAGTAAAACTTATTTCCCTCTGCAAACCAAGGTGTTTTGAAATTTTATTCCATGAAAAATTTGGAAACATCGGTGTTTCTTCACAGCCAAAGAGAGAAACAAAGGTTTCACGGAGCAAACCTCCCTTTCACAACACTGCTATTAGTACGAAAGCAAGAAAGGTGAGGAAGAAAGGAGATGTGAGAAGCTTACTGCTCTGTAGCTGAAAAGCCCTGCAGAAATGAGCACCAAATGTCCACCCTCTCTCAGCAGCTGTCTGCCTCGTAGTTCCATGATCCTTTCCTAGGATAACAGGCAATCCCTCAGGCTGGAGAGATTAAAGAATTGCCAGCTGATGAGAGATAGTTTTGAGTAACCACTTCCCTGGATGCCCCAGCTCACCATGGCAAGAACACATCTCTAGGGCTTTGTAGGCTCTCTCAGATCTAATTTGACCTTCATTGCACCATTGTCTTCCCTGGAGTTATTCACGGTTCAACTAAGGGAAGCCAGAATTCATTCCTGTCTCACATACTCGCCACCCAGTTGACAGGCAGTGTGAAAGTAAAGTGGCATGTGGAGCAAGCACTGGGAAAATCACCTTTTGATCTCATTGAAGGTGGTCCTCAAACCAGGTCATGCTTGAGAGAACTGGCAGGGAGAATGAGGAGAGGCTGGGCTGCAGCTGTCTGTGTTGGGGCGGTCTCCAGTTCAGAAGAATATTTGCCTTTCTCTCACTGCCAATTTTGGAGCCTTTATAAATACCACACCTACATAAAATGGAATAAAATAAACGATCCTCTTCAGGCACCCCACGCCCTTCCATCACCCTCCCTAAGAACATCTCAACATCCAAGGGCTGCAGGGATGCATGGGGGAGGGAATTATTGTTAAAAATAACCAGTCTACAGAGGAAAACAATTTGTGCTGGGTCTGGAGCAAGGATGAGGTTGCATTTCCTTCTGAGAATCAAGTGAACAATGTCATCTCAGAGCCTGCTGTGCAGTCATCAGTGACTGCTGCAGCACAGCTTGTAACCTGCAGCAGCACAGATGGAGTCAGGACACGGTGTGGGGGAGCAGCCAGCCCCTTCCCTGTCACTTGTCCAGTGACAACACTTCACAAGCATCCCATCCCATCCTCACCGGTAAGTCTGTCACTTGATGCGCAAGGTTCTGTTTTGCCATGAAGCACAAAACTTAATCTGCTAACCATTTGGCAAGATGCCTTTGCCCTGTGAATGCACCTGGGCCCCAGCACAGATCGAGGGCGATTCCCTGGGGGTCTTATGCTCACAGACAGATATTCGCCAATTCCCAGCAGGTAATAAGAGCTCTAGATATTTAGCCACCTTTTCTGAAGAAGGTGCTTGACCAGAGATGAGATGGAAGGTAGACGCAGCACTAATTAGCTCTGAATCAAATGTGGTTTAAAACACAGCTCTTAGGAGAGGATAATGCCACTCACCTTCGAACTGGACCATGCGATCTGTAAATGTCAGCTCTGGAATATACACTACAGTGTGGTATTTACAGTGCCCTTTTATTATTGCTATTATTATTGTTATTATTTTCCTTTTTACCTGGGGACTGAATGTTTGGGGACTGTGGCAGGAGAGGTCTGTACATCTGGAAAGCGTCAGATTTAACACCCGAAGTCATCAGCCCAGGTCAGCTAAAAGTACATGTTTGCTTCCAGCAGCAGCTGTGCAAACTCCTGTTGCCTCGGTTGTGCAGGGCTTATGTAAAGATTCCTCAAAGACAGTGCCCTCTTTGTGAGCCCATAGCTCTGCTGATCCCTGGCAATTCCAACCCCATTTTCAAAAGAAACGGGCCTAAAATGGCACTCCCACCGCAAACAGATGTATTTCAGCCTCTGTCTAAGGCTGCATTCATTTCATCATGAAAAAGAAAACATCATAATTTAGGGTCACACGTCTCCTGCCTGTCAGTCAGGCACTGCCAGCTATTTTTACAGCATCCCAGGGTGTTGTGGCAGTCTAGAGAACAAGTGACACACCTTTCCAAAGGCTGTTCAGAACGATACCACTCAGTGAGAAGCTCTGAGCTCCGAGCTTTGGTTTTGTCCCTGATTGTTTTTTTTCTGAGCAGGCTTGAAATAAAATATCTCTGTGTGTATTGCACATTTTTTTCTATTGCGCATTGATTTTCTTTGCTTCCCATTGCTTCATGGACTTGCCCTGCCCACTGCAAAATCTGTATTGCAGGTTCAGTGTTAGAACTTTTCTCATGGTGCTGTGGCATGTGGGTGGACCAGACGTACCATGAGAACAAGCTCTCTCACACCAGCGGCCGACAGCTGAACAAAACTATACATATTGTAAGAGAAGCCAAATTTCACTCACTGACTTCAGTAGCTTTCCGTTGCTTCTGTTTTACATTGAGATTGAATCTGGCCAATTTATTTAACCTAATAAACAAAATTATAATTATAAACAATCCAGTAAAACTACTGGACATCTGAAAGAGGCACAGAGACCATACAGAAAACAATCCCAAGCATCCCTGCTTTACAGCCAAATATTATATCTGCAATGCAAACAAAACACCTCCATATTTACAGTTTGGTGGGAGTTTTGATCATGTTATAGCTTTAGGGTTCAAACCACTGCTCATTAAAGTCAGCAAGAGTCTTTGCATTGACTTTAATGAGCTCTGAGTCAAGACTGGAACATACAGCATTTTACCAAGAATTCGAAGTGGAAAAAACCCAACTCTGGTAAAGCTCTTACCTTGGTCTTTCTGAAAGTTGAATGCCTGAAGGGACCATGCTCCTCTTGCTGTGCAGTTTCAGCCTCCACAGGTAAAAAGCCCTGCTGAGCCCATCCTGACAGTGCCAGAGTTCCTCATGCTGAAAAGTCTGCTAGCAGATTTCATTACAATAATTGCACGACAGTTAATACTACATTGTAGAGAAAGCGGGCAAGAAAACGCAAGGGAACAAAATCCAGATGATCAATCATCCTTTTCACTGACACTGTCTTTACGTGGGTTGTTTTCACCGGAAATATACACCTAATAATTGCCCAGATTCCTTGTTTTTTCAACATCATTTCTATGGCAAATGCCATTAGTTACTGTGCCATGGTGATTTAAAGCTGAAAACCTACTGTGACCTGAACCAAAAGATAGATTAACTTATCTGCTTTAACAAGGAGTTGCTTGAAGTCTTATAGGAAATACTGTATGAACTTACATTTCATATGGCCAGTAATTGCTTTTCCTGTTATTTTTCTATTAAAGAAATACAACAGGAAATGGGAGCTGTGTGCATAATGGGGACTGGGTTGTAGTGCTTTAAATCTGCAGGTCATCAATTCAAGGTAATTTAGCTGATGTCTCCAGTAGTCTCAGCCCAGCTGTCAGGGGACAGGTGACCACACTTGGCCATCCACCAATGCTAAAACCTTGCTGGCAATTCAGTAAATACAGAGAGCTTTGACTGACCAGCCTAGCCCAAGCTTGAATCCCACACGTGGGGGTATTGTTTCAGACCCATCTGTTAAGCAGCTGGATACAGCACGGTCAGACCCTGACAAGAGGTACCTAGGTCAGTCCTTCTGAGCACCACATTCAGAGAGGTCAGTCTCTCTCTGTCTCTGATTATTACAGAAATCAGAAAAGGCTGAGTAGATTCCCAGTGATACAAGGTTATTCCTTGATAGCCACAGGGGAGGGCTGTGTGTGAGGGATCTGCTAAGAGCCTGCTGGTAGGGATAAACAAGAATGAAACTTTTCAGCAAAATGACATCTAACAATGAATTTACTGAGTTCCAGCATCTATGGACTGATATCCTTCAAGAAGGCTCAATTCTCAGCTCCCATTCTTTCATCAGGAGAGATGCTGAGATCATGAAGCAACAGGTTTTCAGTGGGATATTAAGTTATACATAGGAACCAAAGACTTTTAACTGGAAAAGGTCCCTAGGACAGTCAGTTCTGACTGGGTTTTTTTCCCATTTGTGGACACTCAGCAGTGATGCAGCTCCTGTACAGTGAATTTACACTGACTAGAATTGCTTTTCTTGGTTTCCTTCCACCAGTGACAGGTTGACAGCTACTGCTCTTGGAAGAAGATGGCCTTCCAACCCTCAGGTCACCATATGGTGCACAAATAATTTCTTTCATGTCATACCTGATTTAGAGCTGTAGGAAATAGAGCCAAGAGACCAGTGAAGCCATCTCCCCCATTGTCCATCACGTGTCACTGTGTCATGCCCTGTTTTCAACATGCCACATCTCAACAGGCAATTTGAGAGCAGTCGTTGTCCTTCCAAGCTTTATAAATGTGCTAAATGGGGTAGATACCTGGAGAAGAAATGTGCCATTGACTGTTAGACATTACAGAAGGGAATAATGTGTCAAATCAAAGAGACACAACACTATCACAACAGGCTAGCCAAGAATATGAACTATAAGAGTCCTTATAATGACACCTATTTGTTGAGTCAAGAATTTCATCTGTAAGCTGTTCAGTGAGACTTTACATCTCTCCTCTGGTCCTGCATTCTAAATGATCACTTAAAAAAAAAATCTGAAAAAAATGTTTTGTTTTTTTCTTGGGGAGAGTTATTCTCATTGTTATCCATGCTTCTTCTATTTTTTTAAAACTCCAGAAAATCTTAAGCTGTGAAACACTTGCTTTTTTGAAAGATTTTTTAATTCTTCAGAGTAGTTTTTGGTGTGCTCTTGTTTTTCTTTGACCACGCTTAAATAGAAGCATCCTCCCCACTGAGATATTTTCCCTTGCTTGTCACAAAAGTAAGTAAGTAGGCTAGAAAAACAGAAGTAGGAATCACAGTGTATGTCTAGAAATTGGGGACAGTAAACATACCAGCAGAGAGCCACCTAGTTCCCACTCTCAATGGAAGAGTAACTGCAGGAAAGCACATCAGATGTCTTAGCAGATTGTATTCCTCCACATGGTGTTTCTTTTCCTGCTCCCATTGCATCTTCTTCAGGCTTTCATTCCTCCAACTCTGCTCCTTTGCAGGATTTCATCACCAGGCTTTATGAGTTATGTTTTCTCATAGTAAGGGGTGATGCTTCCTTTGCAAACAAAAACCCAAATCCTTCCATGAAGGAGGATTTGATTTTGATATTTTTTTCTTCAATTAAAAAAAATGGTTTCTTCAGGCTCCACAGCCTCAGGCAGCTTAACTGAGCTAACTAATCTGCTGTTTTTAACTTAATAAACCAGTTCTAAATACATGCAGTTATCAGAAAGTGAGAATGCCCCAGGCAAGGTTAACACTAAATCCGCTACAGATCAGAAGTTACATCCCTCCAGTTTTCAAGCTCTTTGTGGTTCAAGTCACCTGTTGCCACAGTGGCATCAGTGCTACGCACCCTTGGAAGCCTAACCACTAGACTCGTAGTGCTAAGCAAGGTAGCTGTCCACCAGTGATTCTGAACACGGTTATATCTGAGCAACTGAATTAATCTTTGACCAGTAACGTCATTATTAGCTCTTCTACTCTGCCCTGTGGATGGAAATGGAGGCAGCTACAGTCAGACCTTACTCTGAGTAATTATTCAAATAGAACTTGTTAGCACTAGCAGGAAACCATGCTGTAAACATTTGTTATCCCAGAGTTGCACTGAACAGGCAGAGTCCATTTCCAGCTGGGCTGTTTGGGGACAGCCATGAGCATGAGTCTGGAGCCTGTCTGGGACTCTCTCTTCTCAACCTGAAGACAGATGCTGCAAGTACTGCTGGTCGTCATTCACAGCAGAGAGGGCAAGAACTATGCAGAGACACTCCCCCTCCTTTCTTCCTAGCGTAGCGCTTAGTCCAAATGAACAAAGCAAGACAAGACTCCATTTGGATCAGAGAGAGATCACCTACCCTCCAGGTGGGGTGTTAATCCAGCCCTGCATTCACTTTTTGGCAATAGACTTCACAATACCCTTACAGCTTTAAACACCATGAGGTGCAAGTACAGATAATCTCCAAATGCTTTACTTGCACCATAAAACAAGGCACCGGTCTTATTCCCATTCTGCAGTTGGACCCAGAGGCATGGTGGACTCGAGCCAAGAGGGGTCTGGTTCTCTGGAACATCCTGCCACTGCCTCCCAAACAGGCAGCCCATTTGGCCTCTGCTGGCACTGGGCAAAGCTTTAGTTCTTCGTTTTTGATGCCTTATTCAAATCCCGCCGCAGTCCCTCCACACACCAGTTCAGGGCGAGAACAGGCCCATTGGGGTTGCAGAGCGTTCCCTGCAAGCGGGCAGAAGGGCCATGTAAAAATCAAATCCACATGACTGTATTTACAGGCAACCAAAGAGAGGGTTGCTCTTCCAAGAAAAACTTTTCCATGTAAAAGAATTCTTAATCTCCCCTTTGACTGTCATTGTTGAAATGATGGCTTCGCAGGCTTGAAATTTAAGACCCTATCGGCGTCTTTTCTGTTAGCTGTGATTTATGAATGGTTTCGCTGTTGATTATCCTCCAAGATTACAGCACAGCAGCCCTGACAGATAAGCAGAGGAAATTTCACAGGATAACGGGCAGGTCCTTCTCCAGGGCAGTAAGGCAGGGAGGTGTGTTTTGACTCAAGTATGTAACAATATCAGCAAACGCCAACTGGACTCCACAGGTAATCGAATACTCTGCATGTAGCACCCTACTCAAAGGCAAGCAGATTCAGCAGAAGTTTTTATGATGATTTCTCTGGGCATCAGATCCTTTGCTTGTTCTGTAATACAGCACTCAGTTATTTTTTTGCCTTGATTGTGGCACAAACTGTACAAACTGCAGTCAAATGTGAGAAGGCAACATTTGCATATAATCCTATGCATGTTCTTCAAATGTCATCCTTCTTTACTGCAGTTGCAAAGACCACCGTCTTGTCTGGGAGATGCACTCTCTTTATGTCAAGCCCAGGATACTCAAAGGAAATTTGCTTCCTTTGATTTATTGCCAAGAACAGGCACTCCTGATCCCAGAAAAGGAGATTTTGTGGCTTTCATTCCCATTTCCTGCTACACAGTTTGTTTTAAGTCACTGCTAGGAGGGACTGTTTCTCTGGTGAGGGTAACAGGGCCAGGGCAGGCGTAGCCATGACTTGAGGGAGCTGCATAGCATTCTGGTTGCTCCCACAGTGCAGGACTGACACAGTGCTAACAGGAGACAGGAAAAAGCTACAAGCCCTTGTAGTGACTTGGCAAAGCCATAAGCCGTACCTGAGGATGCTGCAAGGAGACGAGGTATCTCCTGAGAGAAGCTCTCAGAAGCAACTGCCTCTGTTCGTTTGTTTCCTTCTGGGCTGTGGCCTTCACTGGACCAGACAGCCAAGACTCAGAGTCCAGGTCGAAAAAATTTCTGATGTGGGGGCTGCCTAAAAATAAATGAGTAGACCTCTCGAGACGTGATTTTTTCTCTTGATAAATGGCCTCTGCTTTTCAGGCAGAAAGGTTCCTTTGATTTGAACTCTGCCATGCTGCCCTGCAAAATGGATCATTATTGGCATGTGGGTTCCAGGTCCAGCACTATGGATGTGCTTCCTGCTCTTTGTATCATCATCTGGACCTGTGCAGTGAGCAGCGGTATGCCACCCTCGTGCTTTGGATCATTTTGCGCTGAGGTGAACAACTCCATGAGGTGCCAGGCAAGGGTGATATGGGCCTGATGCTCTGTGGTTATAGTCCCCTCAGTGATGGGGCTGCTTCAGTGCCTTTCAACACTATTGTCAGGAACACACTGCAGAGAGGAAAGGCTGCACCTCTTTGGAGGGAACCAAAGAGCATAGTTACATCCAACTGTGGCCCAAGCCATTCTTACTGGGACTAGTTATGCTGTGGGTGTTCTGAAGGATCGGGTTTGACAGTGAACCAGCATGGACATTCCTAGCATTCTTCCCATTTTGCCACCCAGCCTGCTTCAGAAAAAGTCCTGATGTAGGTGTTTGTATCCTGTCTCTTTCTTCCCTCACTGTATTTGTCTTTCAAGCCTGGCAGCAGTGGAAGGAAACTTAGCACGTGATGCTGACATTCTGCCATGTCTGTGGGACGGCAGATTCTTAAAGTACTCAAATCTAGCTAAGAGAATAGCTAGGAAAACAGGAGGCAGAGGACTCATCAAAGCATAGAGAGGCTTGAATCCCAGTGGATTCAAGGAGGGATACCAGCTTTTATCCAGAAGCAGGGCTGCTCACACCAGGAAGGCTGTCTGGGTTCCTGTCCCACTGCCCACACAGTCCCTCTCTCATGAATTCCTACCTGTGCTGCATAATTTTGTGCATTTTGATCTGACCGTTTGTGATCTATCTTACTGGTGGGATATTCATGGCCATAAAGGGCTGCTGGATGTTGTAGCACAGTTGTGCTGGATACAGGAGCACAGCCAGAATCTGGACATAGGGAAGGAGGGCAGAGAAAAGGTCGGGGTTGTAGAGAGGCTGCAAGGGGATCCCAGGAATACCACCAGTGAGAGGAGTGCCAGACGTGAGTTCCATGGTACTTGGCAAGGCAGCCAGTAGCAAAGAGGAACAAACATCCAAGCATGTGGACGAAGTCACAGCACTTAACTGCGGGATCTCGGAAGACCACATAGCCCTCAGCAGATTTTGGTTTGTAAAGCCTCACCTGGAAACCTCAGACACAACTGAATGGAGCTTGGTGAGCCAGGGTGCAGATCACATTGCATCCCTGATGCTCTGCTCATTACCTGAGAAGAGCTGTCAATGCCACGTGTGGTATCACCAGCCTGGCACACAGCAGGTCTCTGGTCCTGAGCAGCACCGAGCCCCTGCAGCTCCCAGCAAAGCACAGGGGTTTCTTCACATGCATTTCTTTACCTGTTTCAGGACTGGGGATTGCGTTTTATAACAAAATAGACCAATGAAAAAAGAGTTGGAGAAGCTCTGAGAAATGTGTGCTTCATAAAGCCCTCTTTAATCGATGTTGTCAGAATTACACCTCTGCCTGAGAGTGAATCTCAACAGATACAGTCCTGCTGGAATTTTCCCTAGTTTTCTGCTACTTGACTCCCCACCCCTTATTTATAGTTGTTTTACACTCAAATTCCCAGCTAGGCAGGGTTATTCCTTCAGAGTTAGTGCTGGTAGTGGAGGCCACTGTCCCACAGCCTATGCCTTCACACACTGCTGCCCTTGTACCACTGTGTTTGCACCTGTTTGTCTACACTCAGCTGCTTCAGAAAACTTCCCTCCAGACTTTTCCTTCCTCCTTGTCCCACCATACTCACAAGGGCCCAGTTTCCCCATTCCCAAGCCAAGACACAGGAATGTACCAGTCCCTAGTGATTCCTTCCAGCAAATTAAGAATTGCTGAACTAAGGAGGGTTTCAGTAGAGCAACATGGCCTCAACTGAAAATCCCGCACTTGTTGTTTTTCTCCTTCGGTAGGGCACCACGCAATATTTACGTCCAGCTTCAACAAGTCTAGTTCTGCTATCCCATATATACATCTGTGTCTGCACACTGTATCCTTCACTGAGTTTCCATTCAGGCAAATTTTCACTGGCCAAGAGCCGGATACTGTGGCTCTAGGAGGACTCCTGACCAAAGAACGAGTCATTTCCATCACAGCTGTCAGGACAGGAGCATTTCTTACCACCTGCCCACCCTGTGCTTTACACAAGAGAGCTCCATCTTGGGTGAGCAACCCACTACTAACTTTAAACAGAATAATAACAACAACAACAACAATAATAATACCACCATAATATGTGTACACACATGCTCCACAGAACAACAACAATAATAACAACACCGCCATAATATGTGCACACACATGCCCTGCAGAACCCAGCAGCAGTTTTGCCAGTCATAAGTGAAGTCAATACCCCTACAAATGTTTGGGGATGCTCAACAGTGCCTAGCGTTTCAACTGTTTAGAGCTCAGCAAACCCTAAACCGCAAACACCCACTTCTGTGCTGAACACATGTGTTGTACTGAAATTTACCTTTAAAAATACATGTTATTTAGCTCCAGGAAAAATTGGATTGTAGCTTCTCAAAACAAGAATCAGAAAAAACAGTCTCCCTCCAACTGCTCCCCAAGCTAAAATATACCTCTCTAGGAGTAAAGGATAGTACACTCACCCCTGTCCAGTGTCTCTTTGTCCTGCTCCTTTTTTCTCCTTGGAGAAAAGCAGCTCTGAAGACACTCCTTCCCCTTGCACATATGGTCTCGCCAGTTCAGGAGAGGGGCAGGGGAACAGGGCTGCAGGGGAACTGCTGGGCTGAATGCCTGAGTTCACAGTGTTAACTGGCTGGAGAATCCCATTACGTGATAGGTAGCAAGCCAGGGCCTAATTTATGGAAATTTTGACCTTTGGTCCCCTTTGACATTTTCAGATCAGCCGTTGCCTGTGTGAGACATTAGAGCCCTTACAGTAAGGGGCTCTAAATCAGCCTGTGCGGCTGCTGGAGCCGATGAGCGGGTCAGAGGTAAGAATTCACTGAGGTTCGTGTGTGGGCTGCTTGGTGCCTGTTTGACATTTATAAATCAGTGACATTCCTCTGCACAGCTCAGTGCATACAGATCACTTCAGTCACTCTGAGGAGGGCCCCTCATTTCAGTCAAGGGTGGATTTGGGCATCCTTGGCCTTTCCTTTTGACTTGAGCAAGAATATGTCTAAACAAATCCAGCTTTATTAGCTGGCGAGTTCACCTACCACCATACAGTGTGACCCGCTCCCTCAGGAGGATGGAGTGCGGGCCCTTTTAGGATCAACCCTACCTCCAAGGACTTTGTGCCATCTTCAGGGCTTGGGCGTGAAAGCCTTCATCACTAGGTGCAATATGAGACCCCTCACATTTTCATCAGCTGCCACAAAAACATCGTGTTTGTCGGTTTTATAGCACAAACAGCTGCAGTCCCATTCTGCTGGGTGCTGGGCCAACAACTCAGACCAAGAGGCGGCGTCCAGTTGGATTTCAACAGTTTCCCATAGAAACCTATTTCCCGTGAATTGCTCCACCGGGCTGAGCCGTATGAGTGGGCCTGCCCCAGATTTCTCACAGTCTAGACTCTATGTAGAGAGAAAACATGATGAGAAAAACATAACCAGGGCTGTGGACAAGGTAACATTAACGTCAGCCAGTTATTGTGCAATAAATGTCCATATCAACTCCAGCAAGCCTGACCTGTTTAACCGCCGCTTGCTTCTCTGAACCCTGAGGGTTGATACGGACTCTCTGTTCCCCTCAGTGCTGGCAGCGCCTCTGGCACACACCACTCCTCCAGGCTAGCGGCTGTGCTGGGATATGGGATGCCCTCCCATTGCATTTATGGCAGCCTCGAACACACAATGGCTGGGATGGGGAGGCCAGCTCCTCGGTGGTTGTGGACCAGCAGCTGTGGAGCCAGTCAAAGAAAGAGATTGTGTTTTGGGCTGCACTAAGCAGGAGCCCTAAGGACCGCCATGAGGGTATGGCTGGCACAGGGGCTATGGCGGGCTTGTATGCCCCAGTAGCCAACACTGCCATGGTCACCTGCTGCCTCAGTGAAGCCACCCTTAGCCACCTCAAAGCGAAGAGGGACGATGGCTCTTGAGAAGAGCTCTTCCCTCATGCTCACACGCCTTGACACCGAGGGGAAAAGCTGCTTTGGGGGAAAAGCTGCTTTGGGGGGTGTGGGGGTGAAAGAGGGACGAAGATCAGAACTGAGGGAAAAATCAGACAGAACTGAGGAAAAAATCAGACAGAAGTGAGGGAAAACTCGGACAGAAGGCAGGGAAATCAGTGCAGGGAAACCGCAGCTCTGTGATGGCCGGTAGGTGGGTGGGTGGGTGGGGAGGCCCCTCTCCCGAAGGCCGGGGGTTACCGCCGTGTGCGGGGGTTGCCTCAGGTCTCCTCGGGGGGCGACGCCCGGGGGGGAGGGCGGGCGGGTGGCGCCAAACGCTCTCCCTGCTTGGGAAGTGCCTGAAAACGTGCGGTCGGGGCAGAGCTGGGGGCCGGGGGAAGGGGAGGGCGCTCCCCGGCTCCCCTCCCACCCTCTCCGGATAAATGGGCCGCCGGGAGGCGGCGGGCGGGCGGACGGCGGCAGCCTGTGGACGAACGCGGCCCGCCCGGCCCCGTCCCGTCCCCCGCCGCGCCCAGCGCTCCCTGCCGGCGGGGCCGCCCCGGGCTCCGCCGCACGTAAACGGCCGCATCCCCCGAGGGGCTAGGACGGGGGGGATCGGGCCTTTCTTCCCTTCCCCGGGGGCCGCCTGACGGGCGGGGGGCGGCCGGGCGGGCAGGGCGCGGGGGCCGGGTGGAGGGAAGGCGGCCGGGGTAGCCCGGGCCGGCTGATGCTGGCTCTCCCCCCCCGCAGCAGGCTCAGCCCGGGCTCCGGCAGGCTGGTGGCGGCGATCGGGACTCAGGGGGGGCTCCCCGGGCTCCTTTCCCCTTCCCGCCCTCCGCGGCGGGCGGCGCTGGAGGATTTTCTCCCGCTGCGGCCCCCTCGCTGCCCCCCAGACATGGTAGGTCACCTACAGCTGCAAGGGATGGACGAGAGCCTGAAGGAGAAGAGCCGGGAAGGCTTGCTGGACAGCCCGGACTCGGGGCTGCCCCCCAGCCCCAGTCCCCCTTTCTACTCCCTCTCGCCCGGTGACGGCCGAGCTGGGGGCAGCGGCGGTGCGGACCCTCCGGCCCCGGGGCACCGGCGAGAGGCCAAGGACGGCAAAGTGGTAAGAGCCAAACCCTGGGCGCTGGGCTCTGTCCTTTCTGGGCTCTCCGGGGGAGAAAGGCTGGCTGAGCCCTGGAATGGGGGGCAGCAAGGAAAAGGCCTGTGCCCACTGACTGGGGCACTCCTGGGCACCCCAGCTGTGTCCCCCATCAGTGCCCATCCACCTGCACTGGTGGATGAGGGCTCTCCTGGGCTGCTTGTGCCCCATCGCGGCTGCAGTCCGGCGTTGGCACTGCTGCTGGTGTGCCCGGGCAGGGGGTTGGCCCAGCGCCAGGAGAGGGTTTTCTGATACGCTCGCAGAAGTGTTGGCAGTTTGGCTGGGTAAACTCTAATAACGGCGTGGGAGTGAAACCTAGATCTGAAACAGGCTCCCCTGCCTACCTTAAGAACAGAAAAGTGTAATTGCTTCTCAGTGACACTGTCCTACCTGGTAGGTACAGGTTGGAGCTGTATCCGTCTGGACCAAGGCAGGGGAGTCCGGCTCCCAGCCATCCTTAAGCTCCAGCATCCCACCTTTGTTTGGAGCCACATTTGCTGGAGCCCTGGCTGAAAGCAAGACAAAACTGTCCATTAACTCGGGGCAGGGTGCGGATGTCTGTCCGGGCAGTTGGTATGGAGACACAGTCTGGAGAAGGTTGTGTGCTGCTGCTCTTTGCTGGAGTGGGTTTTGTGGCATGAGTCTGGATGAAAAGTTTGTGTGCTGCATGGCCGAGCAGAGCAGGGTTAGTGGTTTGTAAGCCTAGACAGCTGGCAGTAGCACTGTACATTTCGGTTAGCCTGATGCAGTGCCAGTGAAGCGGTTGACTGTGGACTAGGATTTGGGTAGATTTCTTATGACTATTATTCTGCTTTATTTTGTTTATTTCTATCCCTTAGCTATAAAAACTGTTTTTAAAACACAAAGTTCAGAGCATAAGCAATGGTGGTGGAGGTTTTTAAAGGATGATGAAAGTTCTTCCCCAGGGATCTTTCAGATTTTTTTTAACATATATAAAAGACATTTGTAGGTGTATTCAACACAGTTAATTGGCTTCTATACGGAATAGAAACTGCAGCACAAATCTTTCCATGGGAAAAATTTATCTATCTATGGATTAGTGACAATTCAAAGACTTCTTCCCAGTAGAGACATTTTGCAATGACTTCTCACACCCTCATTTACTTTCTCAAGTTCTAAGGCTATTTTAGCATATTATTGAAAACTGCCTTTTACTCCTGAACATGCCAAAACCTTCCCCATGAACAATGACTCCTTCTCACCAGACTACAGTGGGTAGGGTGTGAGGTGTTAATTATGAAAATCAAATCTCAAACCAGCTAACACTGCAGTTCCAAATATGGAGCCTTACCTGCAGATGCCTGGGCGTGTGTGCCATCTTGATGGGACTGTTTATGTACAAAGAGTTACCCACACGCCTCTGATTTGGCAGGATCAGGCTGTTGCTATGTATTTGTAAAATAAAATGTGGGAGGAAGATGAATGAAGGCTTGCTGGACCAGAAAACAGCTGGGGTGGAGGTGTCTGCAAAGCTCTGTAAGGGGGATATGACAGCCTCCATTCCAGTAATATGACAGTTGGCCACCACTCCTCCCAAGAAAGCCCTTCGATATCAAAGATTAAAGAGCATGAGAAAAAACTATTTCAGCTCTTGGGCTGTTAGGACTGAGAGTTTTAGTGCTTGACTCCTACAGAAAAAAAGTTATTCCTGTGATCTGTGTAAGGCAAAATTAAGTTTTCCAGTTATTTTTTTATTTTGATCATAAATGAACATTTTACACATTTCAGAGGAACTCACACTGTAGATGTTTCCAAATTTTGTATCACATTGCAACAGCATGGGTAGCCCTGGGCTCTTGAGTATGGGTTTCATACCTTGTGGATATTTCCATGCCCTTAGTAGGTACAGAAGGTTGCAGAGATCCTAATGCTGAAACCAATTTGACTATTATTTGGAGTGGTGCAGGACTGTGCTCTTTAACTCTGACTGTTTGGTACACTGCAAAATAATGAAGTAAATAGGAACTTCCACTCTATTTGGCTGTACAGAGAGTTTCACTTCTCATTGCCACCCTGCAAATACTGTACTTGCAGCTGTTATTAAGAAAGCAGAAAAAATTACGGAGAGCATTGCTTGCTTCATACTTCTAAATTTCAGTGTCTAATTAGCTTTAATCTTGCCATTTAACAAGGACTTGCAGCTCTATGACCAATTACGCAATCCATGAATGTGCTTCTGTTTAACTCTACTACTCTGCTGTTCATCAGAGCATGCAGAATTGGCAAATCAATAATTGCAGCTATTTGCACACCAAGGCATGCTTTTTTTAATCGCCTGTTATATTAGTGTTTATTTTGCTTATAAACGTGACAGAGCCAGGAATGCAGCCTGCACTCTTTGTGTTATAATACTATAAAACCATATATAAGCTCAGTCACTAACAGCCAAAGTTCTAGTACGTACGGTTACAATAAATTGCTGTCAGGTGAAGAAAACAACATTCCAGATCTGTGGGAAGTATTTCATACAATTCTTTGCTGCAGAGCTATCAAAACCACCAGTCTGAACCCAGTTGCGTTCTTTTGCAGTCAGCTATTTTGCTCCAACTTCACAAATATGTTGAAGATTTTTTTCTGCTCTAGGACAGCTCTTCTCATACAGACTAAAATGAGACTGCATGCCCTTATCGAAGACTTTATTGTGTGTAAAATCTGTGCTCTCTCTGCTTTGTGTTATTAACTGTGACTCTGAAAAAGTAAACTCTTCTCTTTAATAAGCACGACTTTGTTTCAAAGACAATGCACCATTTATTCACATTTAACCAGCCAATTTGGCTACAGCTTTGGGATCCAAGAAAATATGAAAGGCAATTTAGGGCCAGAGTCATAAATACCACAAGTTCAACACCATTTAGGGACTTTTTTTTTTTTTTTTTGCATTTTACTTGCAGTGCAGGAGAAATTGGCTTTTATTTCTTCAAATAAAGTCCATGTAGGGAATTTGTCAATTGTTTTGTGCTTAAGTGCAAATATCCTAATGAAAATAGAAGGTGACTTTTACCTAGTTCTGCCTTTTGAATCTGAAACATGATTAAATTGATTCTTAGGACTTGGGTTACTGAATTCTCTAGGCTTTGTGTGTAATGCTGGGCCAAAAAGAACATAAGTACAATGAAATAAATCTCTAATAATATGCACAAGAAGCAGTTGCTGGAAGGGTAGGGAATGAAATTACATCAAAGTAGCCAGATCTGCTTAGAATTTTCCCTGTTGTTCTTGCCCTGGGATATAGTTTTAGGCTAGAAGAACTGCTTTTGGGCTGTGCTGAAATAAGTGCTTTGCATTCAATAGCATAACTCCTCATGGATATCAGGGGAGATCAGGATCACATTCATCTGCAGAACTATCAGTCGTGCCTTCTTGAAGCAGCAGACTTCTTGTCCCTTCCCAACGCTGTTGCCACTGCAACAAGTTCCGCCACTGCAACGCGTTCCTTTTTATTTGAAAGACTTAAGTATTTGTGTATTCAACCTGCCTCACTGAGCACTGACTTCTGTAGGACTATATCCCAGTGGATCAGCTGTCAGATGAATGCCCCCATGTAGGGAATTTCTACTTACATTCAGGAGCTGTGTTGGACAACAGTGTGGTGCCAGAATCAGCCTCGTGTGGTGGGAGGAGATTCCAGCTTCATCTCAACTGCGGAGGAGGAGGAGGAGGATACCTTGCCCTTTGGCACAGCCTTTATAGGCACGGTCCCAACAAGGGGGTCTAGGTCAGCATGTGTGCCAAGTCTGTTGGATTTATGGCTGATATTAAAAAAAACCCAAAACCAAAAAACACCTCTTCCTGACATGCTGCATTTTGAAGAGCCCGTGGGCCACAGAGCCAGCATCTCATCTTGCACTGAAAGCGCTCCAGGAAGGGGGACTCTCTTGTGGGGACTGGCTGGGGAACATGGGCATCAAAGGGTTTCCAGGCAATATGTAACTTCCAGACCTGCCAACACCTATAGTGAAAGCACATGTGAGAGAAAGGCCCAGCACCCCCAACCTGAGCCAGCTTGCAGCCCGCACACGAAGCAGGTGACATGACTCTCCAAGGCCACGGGGGTCCCAGCAGCTCTGGGGAAAGCCCCAGGCTTGCGAGGGGAGCGAGGCACCCATCTGGCACAGCAGCAGGGCTTGCCTCAGGGGTTGGCGTTTGCAGCCCAGCATCCTGACCCACTTCTGAACCGCTCCCATGGGGCGGGATCCTGCGGGAATTCCCCTGGCAGAGGTTGGCGTTGGTTTCAATTTCACGCCTGTGTCTGCTGCCTGGCAAAGGCTAACCCCACCTGGCTGTCCCCTGTCCCTC
This sequence comes from Gymnogyps californianus, assembly GCF_018139145.2. Classification (NCBI taxonomy): domain Eukaryota; kingdom Metazoa; phylum Chordata; class Aves; order Accipitriformes; family Cathartidae; genus Gymnogyps; species Gymnogyps californianus. The sequence goes on along the minus strand of NC_059486.1, from coordinate 12,700,707 downwards.
AGCCCCATCCAGTTCTGAACATGCACCCACTCGTCTTCCTCCTTGGTCCAACGCCAGCAGCGAAGGATGGGGAATGGCTCTGGGCCTCACCTAATCTGCAAACCGTGACAGATGTCCCTTCTGGGCAGATCAGGGAAACAGTCATAGGGGTCTCATCATCTACTGTGAAAAATGTGGCTATTTCTAGGGTGGTGTCTTCTAGCTGTTTAATTTCCATTGCGTCCCTGCGTAATGCTGTGGACAATAAGTAAAGCAGCACACATTTCCCACTTGAAATAGAAGAGGGAGACAGGCAGGAAGGATGTAATTCTTTGAAATAATAAAGCCCGGCTTTCCACCTGAGGTCTGCATTTACTGTTATCACCTCCAAATATAATCTCATCCGGCTCTATTATAAATTACTCGTAATGTGCAATACATGAAGATATTGAGAAAATAAATGTTCTGTTAAACAAATATTGCTTATCAGCTAGAGTGGAGAATGTAGATGCGTGTCAAATAACTCAGCCAGATCTTTCATTATAGCTGTAAATAACAGCTGAGTAAAGTGACATTTTCATGGACCTGACATGTTACCATAGTGGGAAAATGTGATGAGAGATTTGCTTATGCCCTAGCTAAGTTAGGAGCTGGGAATTTGGGAAGCTGTATCCTCTTCGTAGCCCTGACGCTTGGAAAACCGTTTCCCCTTACAGTCTCTAGAGATCTAATGCCACATCTTAGTGCCTTCCGCATAATGACCATAGCAAAAGGAGTCGGTCAGTTCTGGTCCTTAATGCTCTCTGGGGAAAGGTTTTTGGGGGGGTTATTTATTTCAAGTCAAGTTAATTTCCTTTCCTTTTTGTTGCTTTGCTGCCTGGAATTTGGAAGCTAAAGAACAGTCAGTATATTTCAGGCCAGTTTCATGGCACTTTTTTCCTCATCTTTGTTTACTATTTGATAACTCTGCTTCCATTCTTGTAAGTTACCCCAAATGAAAAGTATCTTAACAGAGCCTACTGACTCTACATAATTATTAGAGGTAAAATAGCATTATTCTGCTCACTATATTATTTTTGCTGTTGTTCAGAACTCTGCGATCTAAATACCCCCAGGAATCAGTCACTGAGATGGCGCTCGTGGCAGGTACAAAGCAATGACATGGAGCTGAAGGACGTGTGTCTGTCCTAAAGCGAGAGCCCCCCATAATACTTATGCCACCATAAAGGAAGTACTGTTGGTTAGCTGTAGATTGAATTCCATTCAGCAACCAATTTTCTGTTTATCTGTGTGCTACTTGAAAAAAGCAGAGTTTAGCTGCCCAGGCCGTTACATGCCTGAAAGGCATCAGAGTTAAGACAGAGGGAAAAATGCAGCCAAACAAGAAAGCCCTTCAACTTTTTAATAATACTGTAACTCTTTGCTGGTTGAAACAAATTATGTACCAGAAAGGAAATAAAAATGATAGCATATTTACTGCTTAATTTTCACCTTGGCTCTGTTTTGAGGGCATAACGTGTACGCGTGGGGCTCACTTTTTGATCTCTCCAGTTATCTTCCCTTTTGCCTCTTCAGCCTTCCTGGACTACTGGACTCCTCCTCTCCCTGCATAAAGATTACAGGGTTGTGGTGGCTTTTGCAGAGCTGCATCTGATAAGGAGCAGCACAGCTCCAATTACTGGGGACAGGTTAATCAGGTCCCAACTGTAGCCTTCCAGCACAGCAACCCTAGGGTTTGTTCTTTGGATAGACAGACCTTGACTGTGGATCACTTGTGGACAGTCTAGTCTAAAGACATGTGGGTTTCTCCGCTTCACCATCAGTGACCCCCAGTAGTGTGCAACAAGCTCTGCTCCCTGCCAGCCCATCTGTGGTGCAGAGCAATAAAGAAGCTCACCTTATTTGTGAAGTGTCCGGAGATCGTTGAGTGATTGCTAGAAATGAGCCAAGGATCATAATTTTCTCAAGGGGGCTCAGCATTCCAGTGTTCCTCTTCTTTCAACCATTCCTGTGCAGAAGGAAAAAGAATTGAGTTGGTATTTTTTTTGACAGGCAGAACATTTTTGTTTTGTTTTTACCTTAAAACAGATTGGAAGGAGCTGGTGTCAAACTCTTGCCAAAAAGCCAGCTTTTGACACGTGCCAAGCATATAACATTTCAGCCCCAAAGACAAATCTTTTGGAAAGCTCATATCCCCTGTTCCTTGCTTCCCAACTCCAGGTGAGATGCAGGAGCAGACATTTCAGAACATCATTGGAGGTGAAACAAAATGTCATCTGAAGTGCCTTTCAGTTGCTGCTATGTAAAACCTGTGCTTACTGTTCAGTGACCCTTTCACTCTGGGCAAGCAATTCAGTTGCTTGTTTGGTGAGCAGACTGCAGGGTTTTACAGATGATCTGTATTTTTAGACCGTGCTTTGTAAGTTATTTACGTCTTCCATGTGCAGACTTCCAGGTGACTTCAAGGTTTCTGACCTGCAGCAGCTCACAGTACTACTCGTGGTAGATAAGTGTGAATCTGTAATGGTCTCTGATGGGTGGTAGAAGTTGCTGGCTTTGGCTTGCCAATGTCTGCAGTTGTTCCGGCTTTCTAAATTAATCAAGCCAAGCCTGCAGGTCTGAAGTTGATGCTCATTTACAGCATATGAAATACCTTTTGTCACCCTTCCCTGCCCAGAGCAAGGTAAACTATAACCCACAATGGAAATAGTCTCATCACCACTCCATCCAGAACTAACCTGGAGAAGACTTAATCATGCTCTCACCAAATTCAGTAGCAACTTTTTGACTCTGATTGATTTCAGTCATGCATGACAGCCTCCGTTTCTCCATGCACACCGGTATTGTTTCTGCAGCATGTTCTTGATTCCTGTTCCCTGCTGTGGGACTTGTGATTTCAACAGACAGTGTTTGCCTCTGTGCTCACGCTCTGACTGAGCAGCACCCCTGGCACAGAGCGGGCTGTGAAGCCTGTTCCTATACAAACGCTGTGGCCAGATGCCCCAGCAACGTTCCTGCTAAGCCACAGGAAGGACCTTGCCTCCTGCATCCTCGTCTCTAGGGATGTTTAGAGCACGCTTAGTGTCAGCACATGTAAGCAAGAAGTGTGAGGGCTTGTTTGCCTGGAAGCACTGAAATGGCTTCTTTAAAACTGCTTCTTTAAAGCTGCACTTTACAGATGCCCTTTGCGGAACTGTGAAGAGATACGGATTTCTCTTGTGTTAATGTAGCAAAGAAGCTCATGGTTACCATCCATCTGAATTTGTTATTTCACATTCTAGCAAGCTAGTCTGGATCTGAAAAGCAGCTTAATTCACAACTGTTCCATTTTACCCAATCTTCACTTGTCCCTGGCCAGTAGAAGTAAAGAAGATACTCCTATAGGCTAAACTCCCAGTAAGGCAACATTGGGGTGCCTGGGCAGCTCAGATCAGTGCTTCCCAACCTTTTTTCTGGTTATCTAAGTTTGCAATCAGTTTTGGCAGCATGGCCTGAAAACATCTGTTGTTTAGAACCTGGGACAGAAGAGCTTTCCCAGTTCTGTTCTGCCTCTCCACTTTTTGGGTGATTAGTACCACAGTGTGAAACTGTCTTTGGTGGCTGTGACTTATTTTACCTGTTACGGGAAACAGCAAACCACCAACTTGCTGGTTACACTCAAGGAGAACTATTGCCCCTCCCCAGCCAAGGTGAGCATCGCAAAGGCTCCCCAAAGGCAGTGCATGAAGAGAGCAGGGTGCGCAGAGCACTCCAGATGCACTTTCTTAGGCTGTCGGATCACGCGAAGGAGGGTGGGGCTGGGCATGGACTTGGGTGGATGCCCTCTCAAAAAAATCTGGGTGGTGCTGGAAGAGGCAGTGGTAGATCAAGGGCAGAGGCTTTCCCTTTAGAGCCTGTTGCAAACCTGCACCCTGGTCAGCAGCGTTGTCTTCAGGATGGGATATGAAAGCCCGAACCACTTATAAGTCAGCATTGTTTTGTGCTGAGAGTCATGGTTTATGGTAAAAATAGGACATTCAAATATTTTCCAGGAAGAGGTATTCATACCTTTAGGTCTGCTCTTCATGTTACAGAACAAGGCCCACCTTTCTGCCCTGTGCAAATTCAGCGTTTCATCTGGGAAGTTGGAAATGCCTTTTGCTGAGCTGAGCTTTTCAAAGGGAGGATCAGAGATGGTAATTTTCTCACCTCATTTCAAGCAGAGATCAGTTTGGGGCCTTTTGGACAAGACCTCTCCTTAAGCGGGCACAGTGTAAAAAGAGGGCAAGTTCTCAGCTGGAGTTTTGCCAATGTCAGGTATGGCCACAGGAGTATAAAGAGAAAGAGAACAGTCTCCTGAAGGAGGGACACATATCCCCAGCCTTTCTTCCTTCACCGGTTAAAGCAATCTGCATCTCTTTGCAGGTGAACCCCCAAAAGGCCAGCTTGCCTGCTGTTCACAGAGCCCATGAATGGATGTGCACATGGTGTTTGACTCCTGCACCCAAACGAACCTCTCCTCACGTACAAGATGTCTTTAGAAAGAGCTCTGGCCATGTGCAGACTGTTAAAAGCTGGAGATCTGCACCCTTGTGAACTAAGGCTTGTCTGATCTAAACAATTCACATTTCAGAAGCAAAGAGCTTTATTTATGACCAGAAAGGCTGCCCTTGCCCTCCCCTGTCAAGAGTGCTGAAAGCAATCCAGGAATGAACTTTGCCTTTTGGCCGGTGTTTGGTAGTGAGGGTGAACATGTCTTTTTTTTTTTTCTTTCCTTTTTTTCCCCCCCATACCTATGCAAATACTGTCCTTTTTTGACAATTGAACAGAAATATTCAATCAAAAAGAGGGGTTGGCCATTTTACTTTACAGTTTAACACAGTAGTAAAGTGCAGGGATATTTCAGTATGGAAAGAGTAAACAGCTTTGTGGCTTTGGGACACAGAATTGAAGAGCTTGGCAAATTCAGATGAAGCAATGACATTTTTTGCCTTAGCTTAAGGCAGAAAGCCCAAGCCACTAGAGAAAACCAGACCTCAGCTAGTGGGAGCTGATGCTGTTGAGTGGACTCAGCAGAGCTTTGCTAGTTAACACCAACTTGAGGGATAACCTGGCGAGCGTTTGGGGACCTGCATGTTGTACAGGGTAGGGCACAAGATGCAGTACCTCTTACCCAGCGCTGCCAGCAGGAACCAGGTCACAGCTCCACTGTTCCCTCCTGTACCACCCAACCAGAAGATGCTGGGGAAGGTGGAAAGGAGTGGCATGGGAAGAGCAAGCCAATACAAGAGCTATATCCTCAGCTACTGTCAGTGGATTCTGTGAGTCCTGAGATGATCTTACTGACTTACACTGATGAAATATGGCTGTGATTCTAGCACATATGGCCTACGCATGGTGGAAAGTGGAAAAACTCCATGAGCTTTTCAGCCATCTAGAGACCTTTCAACCCTGCACAGAGGCTGCCAGCCATCTTCTTTAAAGAGGTCCTGTGTCCCTGTGTGTCATAAATTGCTGCCGACAGAAAAGTGGTGGCAGGGACGAAAACCTGCAATGACATTTTTCCAGGAGGGCAGGATTAGGCATAATTAGCTGCTGGGCTTGGTCCAGACACCAGACACAGGATCCCTATATGTGGGAACTGATGTTTAAGAGCACTCTGTATAGAGAGTATAGAGTATAGAGAAGTGGGATTACTCATTTTTGTAGTGGGCAGAGGAGCCTAGGCTGGACTGTGACAATTTGTCAGAGTAAGTAACTTTAGGGTGTAATTAGTCTTAAAAATTCAGTTTTCGGTGTCATGAATTGGAGCAGCTCCATTCATTAAAAAGTCCTGGCTTGAAACTGGTTTCCTGCATTGCAGAGGCCACAAGATGCCCCAGTGTCTCACCCCCCACTCAGTTGTGCATGGTTAACTAGAACGTCCCTTGGAGCATGACAGCCATTTTTGGCACAGAGACTTCAGCAATAGCAAGTCTACCACTTCCCCCACTGGATCGTTGCAAGGGATACATTATTTTCAGCGTACATATATGTATATATGTGTAAATATATATACACATCTCACTTAAGTAGACCTACATCCTTTAAGTCAGCAGACTTAGGCCCTATCTCTGTGTTACATCAGGCTTATAGCACTTCTCCATGCTGGTGCACTTTGAGTCTTTGTAAGACTCGTTAATTCATAGCAGTGAAGACAACATCAAGGCTAAAGAAAACCCCTAAACAATTGCAATTCCTATGAGAAACAAGAAAGGAAGAGGAAAGGATGAGCTAAATTTCAGTGAACAGATACTGCAGCATGGAGTGCCAGAGATCTGGGCAGAGTCACTTACCTGAGCGATGTGCTGGGCAGAGGGAGGTGGAGAGGGTAGTATTGGTGGGTGGAGGGCAGCCCACTGCATCGCATCAGCCCTGGGAGCTGGAATTCAGCCTGTAAATTCATACAGCTGCGGGTGGCAGATCAGAAAGTCAAGGCATCTTAAAGGCAAAGCCTGTACAAGGCTCGTCTGTGCGAGGATGGGGGTTAATGGTCCCGTTCTCTGCCAACGACCTTAAGGCTGTTTTTTGGCAACTTGACAATGGTCCTCCCCTTTGAGCTTTCTGCATCGAGAAGAGTGCCTTCCTTGGTGTGATGAATACCCCGCTAACCTGGGGCCCTGCTACAAACCTGGAAAAGATGGGGACTGCGAGGGGGAGCTGAATGATGCTGAAAGCGCAAGCAAGGCGAGCTTAGCTTTCATGAAACAAAGTTGGTCCTGATGCTGCCACAGTCACCTGTTCTCATTGCCAAAGAGCCTGTCACCTGCAGTGTCTCCCACGGGACTCTGAGGAGATGGAGTTCAGCAAGGTTGGAGGCACTGGTGTCTCCTGCCAGTGCTGAATGTGCTGCTGCTGGCTGCTCAGCTCCCAGCCACAACGCATTATGAACCTTGCCAGCCTCATCTGTTGTGTCCCAACACTTGCTGTGGTCTTCTTTCCTGCAGATGCCTTACCTGCTCCTGAACCCATCCATGCAGGAAATGAGGCCTCGAATGTACCCTGTGTTTTTTGGAGAAAGCATTGAGGTCAGCCCTGAGCCCGTGCAGGAAATCAGGTACAGATGGGATTGGGTGGGTAGGTGGGGATTTCTGTCTTTTTCCTGGTGCTTTTCCTTCTGAAAAAAATTAAAATGTGTTTACAAATGGGAGTCATGGTTATTTTGATGGGAAGGGAGGGACAGGTGGGAGGGTAATGCCTGAGTTAAAAAGGCATTGACAGCAGCAGAAGCAGAGGGGAGGAGGCAAGAACTGGAGGGAGGTTGTAAGAGAAGGCAGCTTTCCTTCCAAGGCCAGCTCAAATCCAAGGCTGTGAGAGAAAACCATTACCATCTGTAGGTTTGATGGCCTCCACTAAGTAACCTGATGATCTTTATCCTGTTCCCTGCTGACTTGTAGCCTCGGAAGAAGCAACACCCTTATAATTGGCACCTGGTTTTGTTAGTCCTTGCAGCAAAGAACCAACATTAGACTAGCTCACAGAGACAGAATGATCTCCTCCTCATGAGGAGATGGTCCCTCAAGCCAGTGATGGAGGTGTTCAGACCTCCTGTGGGGCTGGTGCTGTGGCCTGTGGATAAACATGTGTGTCTGCTCTTCTTTCACTCTTCTGCTGGTGTGGAATGTACTCTGCAAACAGCATGGAGCAGTTACACACAGCTTGGGGCAGGGATGGTGGGAGGACTGTAAACCCAGTTCCCACCCCCCTCAACCTATGCAAACGTCTCTGGAAATGTACCCCAGTAAATCTCTGCTTGCTGAGGAACTGCCGGCAGGCATGTTTTTATGGTGATTACATCGGAGTCTTGTTTTATGTGTGCTGAATGACTTGCTTACACCCTAGCTGTGCAAAATACATTACAGCAGCTCAGATTACATGCAGTGCACAATCAGTCAAGTCCCCTCCGGGTGGAGGTAATGACAAGCACACACCCAGCTTTTAATCTTTTTTACGTGGAGCTGCACATTCCTTGGCTGCTGATTGCCGGAGGAGCGTTTGGGGAGCGGGGAAAACAAGTGAAAGTCCTGCTGCTCCCCACGGCCAGGGATTCGAGGAAAAGCCCTTTACGTGGTCTCGTGTCCAAACATCCCTTCTGGATGCCTGCAGAAAACAGGCAGGGCAGTGACATCCCACGTTTTGTGGGTTCTTCATCTGACAGCTGTTAACATGGCCATTTCCTTTGAGACCAATGGCTTGGATATTGGACAGCCATAGCCCACAGCATCTCTTTGCTTTACCTGCTATTTGGCCATTGCTTGGATTTTCTGTAGGCCCCAACAAGCAACCTCACCCCTCATCTCCCAGCACTCTGATTTTAGCTAGCTTGGGCGTCTTTGTGCTCTGATGGCAAGGCAATATAAAGAAAAAAGACAAACACACAGCCTTGACAGCTCAACAAGTGTCCATTACACCATGCTTCTGCCATCTATGAAAACCTTATTTATGGCAGGATTTTCCTGCCAAGCCGGAGCTTGCATGGACAACAGGGCCTGTGAAAGCAGCAGCAGGCATGCTGTGTTGAGAACTAGGTTCCCCTTGACCTCAATGTGACATCCCATGCCTGTGGCCCACCAGCAGCATCTGTTCAGCCTGGTCACTGGGGCAGTAACACCCCCCAAGCCTAGCACTAGCCGTAGGGAGTGTGGTGAGACCTACTGTGAGTCAGTGATTGGGGACCTTTGTTTTGCAGGGGCCCTCAGCATGTCAAGTTGATGCTGCATGGCTGTGCTTGTTAAAAATGCTCAGGAAAAGGCTTGATCAAGAATTTTCCTGGGATTTCAAGCTTTTCCTGCACAGTCCATGGATGAATGTCCATTCCTCAGCCTCTGACCTACCCGAGCTGAGGGGTTTCACCACCTCTTGATGTCTTTTGCTAACAGGGTGTTTGCCTCCAGTGTAGCTCTCAGGGCTGAGCTGAGGCCCCAGTGGGGCCCATGGAGGAAATCAGAGGAAGAAGTGGGTTGCTTGGAGCCTGTGCAGCAAGGTCTTTTCTGCCCTGACATGACCAGGCAGGCTTGGTCCTCTGTGCACATGCACTGCAGAAATGCTGAGATGGATTCACAGCAAGATGGGGTTCCACCAAGATTCACCAGCAGGAAGGAGTCCTCTTGGCCCTCCGCTTTGGGCTGTAGGGTTGGCAGCTGCCCCAGTGTCTGTGGAGGTTGTCAACAGGTCATAAACGTTGCCAGCTCCAAAGGGTTAGAGAAGAGTCCTGCCTATCTTCTCTCCTTTGCTGCCTGGGCTGTGTTCCTGATACCTTGCTGTCCTCTGTAGGTGCAATTCCGAGGTGAAGTACGACTCCGAGAAGCATTATCGGGATGACATCTTCTACGGCCCCATACCCACCGTCACCACCTACAGTGAGACAGTCATTGCTGCTCCCAATTGCACCTGGCGGAACTACAAGTCCCAGCTGATCTTTGAGCCCCGCCAGAAGCCACTGAGGTTTCAGAGCACAACCATCATTTTTCCTAAGCGTGCCAAGAACATTTACCGGACCACCCTCAACTACAGCTTGGGTTGTGCCAAGCGTTGGTTTGCTTCCAGCGTGCAGCTGGAACTCTGCGAGGAAACCAGCCCATGCGTCATCTACAGCGAGACCCTCTGATCCGCTGCTGGCAACCTTGTGACCTCAAGGAGGCTGTGGCCTTTGTTGGGTCTCTGGCTGGGCCTTCATTGATGGCGACTGAATATTAATGGCTGGAGAACATGTTGTCTTGGGTGAGACTGAACTGGCTGGGAGGAGGCTTGCAGGGCAGGGGATGGTTTTGATCAGTGAGAGGCTGGCTTGTATTTTGCGACGTTCCTGATATTCATGATCTGGATTTTATTTTTGTTTTTTTTCCAAGCATATCTATTTTTGACTTGTGTTTAGATGAAATCAAGATGACAAAGGACCCTATTACCCATAGCAGAGTGCTGCCTTGTGAGCTCTGTAGGTCTCGTCTAGCACGTAGGTGAGACTCACTGTAACCTTCAGAGCTATTTTGATCTCTGCAAAGGGAAAACCAACTGCAGAGTCAGTGTCCAGTCTGCCCAGCATACACCAAGCCAGGTCTCTTAGAGTTTAAATGCAGAGGAGGCGGTTATTTGTATCAATACATCACAGCTTGCTCCAGCTGGGAGATAGCTGCAATATTACACCACTGCAGTAACCTCAGGCCTAACTTACTGGGAGGAGTGGGGACTGTCACCAAGAAAAAGACGAAGAAAACAGGCGCACAGTGCTCTTGCTAGCGGCTAGATGTTTATATACCATAGCAAGGCACAGCACAACCAGGAGATGGGAGACAGGCGTACCCCAACGCACAGCCACCTCTGCTGTGAGCCCAGCCAAGAGTATGCAGGGGAAATTCAGGAAACTGAATAGCTGAAGGGCTATTTTCTAAAAGTGTCCAAGTGACTTAGGAGCCCAGTGCCCTTTTTCTAAAGTACTGTCAGTCCAAGTGTGCCATGCTGTTTATTGTCTTGAACACCCAATTTACAGGGATCTTTACGCACTTGCAACCCTTCTGAGTTTCAGGGTATGGCTGTATTGCAGAGAGGAGTGTAGTACAGGAACATGCTATCTAGCTTCAAAGAAGCCAGTGCAGGGTTAACTCATGAGCAAGGTTGCTCACCCTCTCAGTAGTTTCCATACCTGTGGCATGGCCAGCTTTGCTGACTGTGGAGGAGCAGCCAAACTTTCTCAGTGTAGAGCTTGAAGTATTGAAGAGCCCAAATCCGTCCAGGTTTTCCGTAATCAGCCAGGCTGTAGCAATTCAACAGGTACTTCACAAACAGCTGAGCTGTCTCTGCAAAAGGATCAAGAAACACTGGGAGAGCAGAGTCACTACAGCCATCCTAAGGTAAACCATTCCCCACTCATGAATCACATCTCCCGGTATCTCTTCACTTTGGTAGCTCACTGAAAATCTGCAAGAGCCTGGATTCCCACAGACATATAACCTCTGAAAATAGCATGGAGTTGTCTCCAAAAATCTTACCAAGAATTTTTGCATGCTACTCAGAAGAGCCCAGACTTAGAAAATAACCACACAGCTCTGGAAATTAATTTCCAGCTTTCCCTCTTCTAAACTTTCCATTTTGTTCCTGACTTGCTGCGTGTCTGATCGAGTTATTTCAGAACACAACTGAGCAGCCAAGTCAGAAAACCTATTAACAGTGTCAACAAGATGTAGCTGATTGCCCAGAACAGTTGACGCACAAACCCACAGAGATTTAAAAAAAAAAAAATCTGAAAAACTTAAAAAAATAATAAAATTAAATATGACTTATAAAGATACTTTTTCCATCAGTTTCAAAAGGCAATTAGTAAATGTGACCAGAACTGTGACCTTTATGAAACAGAGTTCTCTTGTTTAAAGTGAAGCACAATTTTTCCACCAGAGGTAAATATAAGATCTTTATATACAAACTTAAATCCTGACAACTGAAGCATCATTAGTACTGAAAGATGTGTGCTATGGCAGTGATGAACTCTGCGTCCCTATTTGGGAGTTAGGACTTGGTAGGGAGAAATCTCTCAAAGGATTTCCAAGGCTTCCACCTACTGTTGATTTCTTTTCAGCAACACAGAAACAAGGATTATATTACTGGTCAGATTTTGCTGTCACTGACTGTCAGCATCAAAGCCTGGAAAAGCAACATCTGCCTCCAAAGGGATTATTATGCCTGAAGCAACCCTTCTCCCCAGAGCTCCAGCAAACGTGAGTGCTGCGGAGTTAGCTTAGGCAGCAGGGCTGTTGAAGCTAGGATGAATGTGGTCCCAAGTGCAATACAGCTTGGTGATACACTTACTTGCTGGCTCATTTTGAGGTCTACCCTGTTTCGCCAAGTGCTGGCGAGCGAGCCTTGTGACCAGTGGAAATACTCCTCTGCCTTCCTGGGTACCTTGTGAAGGCTCTGGAGGGCTCTTTCCGTGCCCCTGTGAGAGTCTGTAGCAAAGGGGGTGGGTTTCCAAGCTGAGCAACAGTGTAATCCAGGTTCAAAAGCAGGGCCAATACTCATACCCAGGACATCCCTGCATGATGCCAGATCAGATTGCAGGCACCTCCACTGAGCAAGCATGGAGACAGGCTGACCTCCAAGCCAAAGGGATGCCAGAGACTCCCTATTCTGACCATACATCAGGCTTTTCTCCTGTTAACAATTGGATTATTCCCCTGCTCCAAGCACAAAGCTGCAGTTTTTGATCATGCTGGTCTTTGAGCCGGACAGGTTTTCCCCAGAAAATCTCTTTTATCGTGGCCAGCCGCAGGCTTCTGCCCACTTTGTCCGCTGTTCGTTCTGCTTCCTAAACATAGGCTGCAACAGAAAAAAAGAATTCAAAGCAAGCCAAACAACTAGTGTGCAAATACAAATCCAGTGGAGAGACCTGAACCACAGCCTGGTCTTTCACCGTGCAGGGACAGGGGCTGCTGAGGCAAAGTCTCACAGGTGGGTGTGAGCCCCGGGAGGGTGCAACAGAGGGCTGCATCCTTGGCACTGCAGGGTCCCCACATGTCCAGGCCAGGCCTCTTTGAAGCTTCGTGCTTTGTTTTCTCTGCAAATAGACTAGAAATGACCTAACATGCTCCTGCTCATTTGAGCTTAAGCAGCTTTTCTGGTTTCGCCGTGTCGGGGGAAAAAAATGACAGCGAGCAGCTTGGGTTTCTAGGCTGCTGAACACACTTTGAGCTGTGTAGCCATGGACAAGCCATGGTGGGCTACCACCCTGGACCACATCCAAACTGTGACATTGCCAAGTGCCTGAGATCTGTAGACATTTTTGAAAAATACCTTCTTATATGGTGTCTCCCATGGGCCCATCACAAGCTGCTTTTCTTCTCAGTGAAAGCTGGCATTGGAAAGGGACTTTGTTTTTCCTGAGGACAAGAAGACCACAGAGGGTCAAGTCTTAACCCTCGCCTGGGTGCAGATCCCACCCTGTCCGCCCACCCTCTGTCACTATTGCTCCTATCCCTGTGACTGGGTTAGGCGGTGGTAGAAGAGCCAAAGTTCATCTTGCTCATGACTGGGAAGAGTGATGACTTTTTTTGTTTTGCTTAAACATCAGAAACTGAATTTTGTGTGTGTGTTGCCAATTAAGAATTGCTGTGAGCAGCCAAGAAGTGCCTTACCTGTCGTATGTTTGTACATCTAAAAGGAACAATTAGTCCCACTAGAGGGGTGTTTTAAATGGAGCATTATTAATCTCAACCAACAGATCTTTGTTCACGTATATTTTCTCAAAGATACAAATGATAAATTTAGACCATGGAAATGCTGCTTAGAAAGGTGAGTTTCCTTGAGCAGCTGGGACTGCGGCTGCACGATTTCTCCCCAGGATCCTAATGTGCCTGTTGCCCACAGTCCTGTAAGCCTGATGGGTAAAGTCAGACTGTGCCTTTAAGAATTATTTTCCATCAAGTTATTTTTGAGATCAGAAACTTTCCCAGATGGCATCTGCTTTTTTGGGGGAAGGTTGTTTTTTTCAATACGGAAAGTCACTGTCTCAAAGGTGCGGGGTTTGCCCTTTATCCCCTTCATTCCTGTGATTGTTTTGTCCCTGAATGCAACAGAGCATGCTTGTGTCTGGTCTGCCTGCATTGCTGTCATTGCATTTGGGGCCAAAAAGAGGAAACCCTAACTAAATATTGAACTTCCAGAATCTGCGGAATACTTTGCACAAACCGTGGAGAGCAACTTTGACCAAAACAGTTTACTGCTTCTTTTGTCTTTATTTTTTTTATTTTTCTTCTTTTTTTTTTCCTAAGCCAGCTCTACTTTTCTCAATGTGAAATAAAGACAGATTTGCACCCTAGGTGCATACTTTCTGGGAATGATGAAATGAGGTTTGGGTGTTGATAGCAGTGTTTGAGTGAGCTGCTGGTCAGAGAAGTGAATGCTATTTACTATTTATGTTGAGTGTGTCTTAAAAAAAATGGGAAAGGTCACTAGAAGGCTAATGAGCATAAGACTTTGTAGAGCGAACTGAAGACTAAAGGCTGCGTGAATCTGATGTAGAGGCGAATGGTTCTGTGTGTGAACACTGTGAGCTAGGATATTTAGCCATTGTAGTTTTACCTTGCCTTGTCTCCTGTAGGGGAGGGCATCCTTGCCTTCTTTAGAGCTGAAACAAAATCGGATCCATCCTCTGTCACAGTCATTCAATCCCACTGAAGTCTGTGAGCATCAGCGCTCCCCAGGCTTGTGGGGGACTGCGTGTATCAAGCACACATCCACGGAGCTGTGCCTCTGTGAAGATGGGGGAACACTTTATAGGGAATGATGAATCTTGTGGTGGGATAGTCACATTTCTACTGCCAGATAAACTCTGCTCCCTGAGGATCACCCCATCACCCACAAATTGATCTGTTCTGAACATCTCCCCTAAAGCTCTCCTATAACCATTGTATTTTATAAGTCTTGGGAGGCACTAATTCTTTTTCAGATACTGTGATGGCCATCAAAATGAGCAAAGTATCCTACCATGTGCATCGTGACCTGAAGATGGGGTTGAAAGGTGTTTGAAGGTTAGAGAAGGAAGAAGAGAACATGTAACTGGTGGAAATGCATAAGGATGTGTCATATTTTTATTTTTGTAAGTCTGATTCTCTAAGTGCTTGTAAAGTACTTTACTGTTGTATATGTGGTGATGCAGTAGTTCACAATATCCTTTTATTTTTGTATATTCCCCCCTCCACAATAATCCCTTTCTGTTCAACTCATAGAGAGTAATTTAAGAAGACAAAATTTATATATCGTAATAAAATGCTCAAACTGTCATGTTGATGTATCCGGAGTTTCCTTCCTTTTCCTTATCCACTTACTTGGTGCCTAATGCCCCTTTCCTATCCAGAGGGAATGTTTTTGGTGTGTCCCTCCCTTGCCCATGGATTTCAGCCCAGCTCCCCACGGTCGGGAGGCTGTCGTCTCAGACAGTCAGTGCTGTGATGTGTAAAACCTGCTCTGTCACGTATGCCCAGGGAAAGTTAAAATAGCAGAGGGCACAAAACTCACGCTTCCTGCAGAGGTAATTTTACCTTTCAAGATTTCCCTGGTCGGCAGTTTTACCATTTCTTCACTTTAAATTTCCCTCTTCCTGCTCGATCTTGTTCTACCCGGCTATGAAGCTCTGGTGTTCAATCTAGATAATTCCTCTCCCAGCTTTTCCATGGCCTTCAAGGGCAGGAAGAACCGACATAATGCTTATTTCATATCCAGGTATCCACATCCTCGTACAGTACCAGGACCCCTGCTACGTCCTGGCTGTCCAAATCATGAAGGCAGATGGGTTGCATCAGGGCTAAAACCCTGCCTGGCCATGAAGTGCATTTTAAAGCCATTGCTGTAAATGCCTCAGGCTCGCCAGCCAGCTCTTAGTAGAGCACTCAGCTGTCTTCCAAGACCTAAGATGTCTGCAGGGAGAATCTGACACTAATCCTCATGGAAAAATCATACTGGATTTATAGGGATGAAGTCAATAGGCTTGGATGAAAACGGCTGTTAAACTCTAAGGAATGGAAAGGCGAAGGAAAGCCATGTTATGCAAGAGGCTTGCTTCAGGTGCACGGGAAGTGCCCGTGTCCTCATCCCAAGCTTTTTGACACAAATCACAGCTGAACTGCTCCTCGGATGAAGGGTGGGAGACACGCTCATGCTCAAGCACCTGAGGAAACACAGCAACGTGGAGAAGGCAGGGGATGTACAGACTGGGGGAGTTCAATGGTTGAAACCCAAATGCCAGATGAAGGACATGTGCATCCACTCCTGTTATTTAAATAAAACCATAAAACATGAATGCCGTCCAATGAAGATTCCTGAGGTGGCAGCTAAATCCTCAGCAGCAAAAGCAGTATTAGATGCAGGATATGTGTTTTGGCAAGTGCACTCAGATGAGCTAACCCCTAAGCTAGTGGCTTTTACTGTGCCATTTAGATGTTGTAAATTTAAGCAGATGATGCTTGGTATTAGTTTTGCTCCTGGGATATTTCAGACAGTAATTGCACATCTCTCTGAAGGATTACAAGGTGCTGAAGTTATAATGGATGGACTTTGAATTTAGACTAGACGCCTTTATGAACAGAAGGAAAGGTTTAGGCTGGTTTTACAGACAGCAAGAATGCTGAGTGTAAAATGCCAAAAGCCTCACCTAAAAGAAGTTGTTGATAATGGGCAGCTACAAATTAAATAATAATAAACCCTCACATGCTGGGATCCCCATTCCACTCAACAATGCAGAGCTGTAAGGCAACAACAGATGCCTTCATCAAGTTTCATTCCACAGCTATGTACAGTCAACAAACAAGGGAGGGATCTGCCTCCAGACAAAGAACCTTACCTGATACTGGAGCAGTAGAAACTTCCCCCTGCTGGCAAGCCATCAGCTTGAAACTGCCATGTGCAAGACCTTGGGCTTGGGGTCTCTGCTCCTTAGGCTCAGCAGACGGTAATGTCACAGCCTGGACCTGCAGAAGTGTCCTTGGAAGATCTAGGCAATGCCAAGCAGCAGGGAAGTTGTGTTGTCCTCAAAAATGTCATGAATCTGTGCCCCTGCGAGGGAACCACCAGCAGCATGCCTGGACTGATGCACCTCATGGCCACCTGCACGAACTGTGTCTCCTCTGGCACAGGACGCTGAACTGTCACTCAGGCCATCTCAGTGGGGAACAGACATGGGATGGGAGTCTGTCGCAGCAGATAGGCCTCAAGGTCCCTCTGTCCCCAGAGCAGCTGACCCTGCGGCTCCACAACTGCCTCCCAGAGCAGCCATCCCAGGATGACTGAACCCACCTGAGATGTGGCTCAGCGACCTCCTTGTGTCCCGTGATGCAGGTTCAGTGCCTCAGGGGGCACCTTAGCTTCAGCAATTGAGACCCCAGGGTGGCTGCACGGGCCTCTGGATGCTTGGTCTGGCGGTGGGATGGTGGCTTCCCTGGCTGGCACTTCCAACTGCTCTCTGCAGCGTCTGCTCAGCTGTGGTAAGAAGTGTATCTAGTGCTGATTTCCAGCCTGTTGCTCAGGGGAGTGACTCCCACCGCAGATGCAGCCTTTGCGGTTACCCTGTGGCCCAGAAGGAACGTGGCTTGGCCACGCGGGTGTGCCACCACGTTAACCATCGCTAGCTCTCCTGCCTGTTTCTAAATCCCCCGGTCTGGTTACACAGGAGAGGAGCAAGGACCTGCCCCAGGGCTGCACAGCTTCTGCCGAAGCACCGAGTCCCCTTCCGCTGGCAATGTGCCCAGCCACAGCGGGGAAATTAATGCAGGAATGGCTTGTTCGCGAGCAGCATAGAGGGTCCTGGAATTGCTTTTTGGGGGCGTAAGGAGGGAGTTTTATGAGCTCTATTTTCTGCTTCTAATAATGATATTGGATCTAAACAGTTCCACGCCTCGGAGTCCAAGACAGATGGGGAGTTCACATCTACGAGGATGAAAATGCTCATCCCGCCAAGCCTTTGATTCTCATCGTATCCTTCCTACCCTGCAAACAGGCGGACAGCACATTTCTAGCATAAAAATATCCTCCTCTCCAGCTAACCACCTCCAGATTCCCTTCCTGAGCCTGTTCTGAGCCCGGTGATTAGACATTTCTATATACATAAACATTCAAATCATCTCCCCAGGACTCTTCCTGTCTCACAAGCAGATCCTGAGACCAGCGGCTATTTGCAGCTCCTTGAAATACAAATGGGATCAGGGCTTCTTCCAAGCGGACTGCTGCAGTCGGGGCCCTCCGTGCACCTCCCCAGAGCACCTGGCTTGCACCCCGGCCATACAGCCTCCCATCATGGGCCACCAAGACGCCCATCACCTCCTGCACTGGAGAGCAAACTGCTCCAAACACCCCGTGCGTGGCTGCGGGTGACGATGCCAAGAGGCTGCATGGACCGGGAAACCTGTGTTGGCACTGGGATGTGCCGTGGGAGTGTGTGGGGATTTGCACACTTGCAGAGGGAGGGTGCAAAAACAAGCCAAGTGCAAAGCAGTGGAGGAGTGAGCAACACACACGAGTGCAAACTGCATTCTCTTTGATGGAGGATTGTAGAAACATTACCTTCCCCTGGGGCTTTACAGTGAAATAACCTGATTATTCATAAACCAGCTAGAACCATCAATCCCTCATTTATCATTTTCAACATAAATAATAAGGGCAAGAGAGGAACACACCAGCAATAAACTAGTTATAGATGTAGTGTTGAAATCTGCCCATTTCCTTTAAATATGCCCCACTTACTGATAATAAACAGTGATCCAACCAATTCCTCATCTGAGTCCTCGAGCGTTGGATTACAAAGGACACAAGCCAACACCCTGCTTTATGCTAGTGGAAATCCATTTGGCGTTTGTGTGGGAGGCCAGCGAGGAAAACGCAGCAAATTTAAAAAAAACACACTTGTCTTGCTGATAAATGCCTCAGGAAATAAAAGCCTTTGTATTCTTCTTTGACCTCTTCCACTCACAGATGGGTTTTTGCTGTGCTTCCGACAGGGTTTTTTTTTAGCGCCTGCACTTCCAGGACATTCATTTTAGCTGCTGAAGAGCACGACTTGGCCACCTGGCGCAGGGGATGGTTTTAAGTACGGGCATCCTCAGCGCCTGTGGCTGGCTAGGCGACGATTCACATCATGTTATGGACCTACCGACCTGTTGCAGCCCAGTAGGAGGGACTTGGAGGTGCAGGGCTGGGGTTTTAGCTTCAGGTCCAGCTTCTAGTGAGGCATTACAGGATGGCAGCATCTCAGGCCTCTTAGAGCATCCTTGGCTGGTTGAGCACGGGCTTTGCCCTGGAATATAGATTGAACCAGAGGAGATAGCACCCAGAGCCACGCAGATCCCTAACTAGTATCTGGGAGAGGAGTTGAGCATCCTTACAGCTCTAGCCTGAGCCTGTTATCAAACTGAAGTGAAAGTGGAGTGGAGCAGGCAACGGCGGAGCAGCACTTGAGCCTTGGCGTACTTTGCTAAGCACGGCACTGCTATGCCTCCGGGTCTGCCCTTGAACTTTGCAGCTTGGGCCCTTTCCGAGTCCTCCGGGACTTGTAAACGTTTTGGCAGCACCAGCCCTCTGTGCGAGCCCCAGCCATAGCTGAAGCGCACTGTTAATGAGCCACGTGTTTCGAAGGCCTCCAGGCTTGGCACCGGATCACGGGGACCCGTTGGAGCCCAGCTCCATTAGCCGGCCGCGCTACGCTGTGCCACAGCCCAGCAGAACCGGCTGCAAAGCGCCCAGCTCAGCACTTTCTGGAAAAGCTTCATTTGTGGAGCAGCGGCCAATTTGGGGGAAGGTCCTGCTGCCCTCCCCCACCCAGTCCCTCCCCTGCCGCTCACCCCTCCAAAAGTCTCTCCTCTATATGCACTCAGAAGGGGGGGGGGGGGAATTACATATATTTTTAAACACTGCCTAATGGTGAAAAACAACATCTGGAGAGCAGCCTTGCCCCTCACACAGAGTCCTCCCTCTCCACATCTCGATATGAAACCCAACAGCGGACCCATCAGCTCAGCGATGGCGCCGACTCTCCCTGCGGGTGCCATCAGCTTGGGGACAGCAGCCACCGACCAGGGGACAGCAGGTACTCAAGAGCCTTGGAGAAGCGGGCGGCTGGCTAAAGCCATACTCATTGTTGGGAGATCTTTGGAGAGCGAAGGGAAGAGGGCTGCTCAGCAGCAGGGTGACCCCTTGCCTGTGCCTGTGCCTCCCGTGCTGGCCCATCTCCCCGGGGCCCCCAGGAAACAGGGGTGCAGGAGAAACCCTGCTTCCTTCGAGCCTGTTTCCAAAGAGGGCTCTTCCAGCCAACATTAACACACTTTGCTTTACTTCCCAGCATGGCTCGGGGCAGAAAGCAACATCTGGACCTAATAAAAAGGCTGCCCTCCCCCACAAAGAGACCCAAGAGCAACCTCTGCTATTTGGTTTCCAACCTCTGCTGTTTGGTTTCTCCTTCACCAGTGGACGGAGGAGCCAGCTCCAGCTCAGGGGTTGTTGCTGGTCTGAAGGGGAGCAGGATGCTCTGGCAGCCCACAGGGACTGGTAGCTTAAAAATGGGTCCAGCGGGGTGAAGTTAGATGGGTTTCGCTGCTAAGGAGCCAGCAATGCTTGAACTGGTTGCGACTTCTCATCAGGGTACAGAGTTGGAGTATAAGGATTTGTTCTTCCCTTGAACAGAATGGCGCTCTTTTTCAGTTCCAAAAACACGAAAGCTGGAGATGGCTCTAAGCCAAGGCCCAGAATTAACATCCCCATGGGGAAAAGCTCTGCTTCGGTCCAACTGGAATGCAGATTCAGACCTGGCACCCATCTTCAGGCACGCACCGACCAAGCTCCTCGCATGTGACCTCTGGCAGCTGCTTTGCTTTCTGGAAAGGGCTCAGGACAAAACAGCAGCAGAAAATACTCCTGGATCCTGGGCAGAGCTGGATCAGGATTGCATAGCTGAAGTCCGGCCTTTTGCAAACAAACACCCAAGTCAGTGGAGTCCAAACCTCTTCAGAGTCCACGTCTCACCGGAGCTGATTCAGGGCCCATCACACCGCACCGGCTGACAGCTGCTCTGAGCAGAGTTTGAGGAATGTGTTGAATGAGGATGTAGTGTCTTTGAGAGCAACCTTCTGGACAGTGTTGCTCTGCATTTTGCTTTTCATGAAACCTTCTCTTCCCCCTGTGCCACCGGAGGCAGGAGAGGAGCCCCCAGCAGCCCACGGAGGTGCCTCTCTCTTGCAGGCACAGCGTTTTCTGCAAATACTGACCTGCGATGTGCAGAGCAATTGATTTTGGCTGGCTCGACCGGGGCTGCACGCCCGTGGGTGAGACCTCAGGCCAACCTCCCCAGGGCTTCTGCTTCCTCCATGGGTTTCCTCAGCCTCTGCTCTGGAGCACTGGGGGCTGCCGTGGCAATTAATAATGACGACTCGAAATACACCATTGTTAGCATGGCCGGACCTTGCAGCTAGCGTGATCGGTGTTTCCTATCCCCTGGCATCGCCTCGGCAAATACTGCAACAGAGTTTTCTCCAAGCTGAACACGCATCTAGTCATCAAAGAGATTGCAAATGACTAATAAATATGAAAAGAAGTCAGGGGGGCAGCAAAAATTTCTGGACCAAGATCAATCTTCACTGACAACTGCTGCTTTTTCTAAGCAAAAGTACCCTGCAGAGTTTAAAACAGCGTCCGCCTTCAAAGCAGAGAGCTCTCCAGATGGAGTTTACCACCATTGCTAACACTCTGTGCTTCATCAGGTTACATGCATTTACAGAGAGACATTCGGATTATTCCCAAAGAAAGGAAACACACTGGCCTCTTCAAAAATACAGACTTGAAACGATGTGTGACTGATGCTCTCTCCACGATGCAGGTAGCAAATTGATATCTGGGCCGGCCTCCCAAGCGCCGCGGGCAGTTATTTCTGCCTGTTCTCCTTTTACAAGGGTCAACAAGAGGAAAGCCTTACCTGTCGGTGGTTACAGCGGGGTTGCTGTGTCTGCAGCTGAGATGAACGTGGTCCCTCCTCAGGTGGGATCCAGACACCCTCCTGCGCCTCCCCGGCACAGCATCACTGCCGCGCCGGCAGGAGTGAGCCCACGAGGCTAGCAAGGCCGGGAGGGCAGAGCCAGACGAAGCCTGATTTGCACTGGAGCACCACTCCGGAAAGCAAGACCCAGAAAGCGGCGTGTTTGCAGCACAAGGATTTTGCCTTTCGACCCAGCTTCTGCCGCTTTTCAGTCCAGGGCACACGGGCAGACGCCCTCCCCGCTGTGCGTTTCACAGTGGTGGTTTTGGACACCCTGGTGCCACCACGGGAAGGGACCTGCAGCCCCGCAGGGTCCAGCAGCATCCCACACGCTGGGGGCTGCCGAGGCTTTCACCTCCCCAAGCCCCCCTGCATCCCCGTTAGGCGATTCCTCCTCACAACGGCTGAGACAATCGCGGCTCCAGGCTGGAGAACTGCGCGTCCAGGGATTTTATTTCAGGAGCGTTTCTGCAAAGCTGTTTTTAGGGGTTTGTTTGTTTGTTTGTTTGTTTGTGCACCAGCCCACCAGCTCCTCTGAGAGCACTTGCACTTCACTAAAGCTGACATCGATCTCGGCTCGCTCAGACACAACTGCTCCAACCTCCCATCGGTGGCAAGTGATTTATTACCACTCCGCTGCTTGGAGTCCTGACAAATACTCATTTTGGTAATTACAGGAGGCCAAAAATGAGAGGATAAATAAACCTGACAATTAATTCAGCTGTTACCCCCCCCCCACACACACACAGTGACACTCATTCCCAAGTTTCTTACGAACCCAACTCTTCCCAGACGGGCACACAAGCCAGGTAGAGCTCAGCCAGCCAAAACACCCCTGCCCCTGTCCAACACCCTCAGCGTCCCAATGCTGATTAAGAGCCAGGCATCCCATCAAAAGCCGCTCCATTTTCCTTCCAAGTTACTCGCCAGCCTAAAACGTCTCATCTCCTGCCAAGATCAGCTCTTTAGCCCTCTGCATCATTATCAGAGAGCATATATAATTTCGCGGCAAATCACAAGAACTGATGAATGACTACTTGGATTGCAATTGTCAGGAGAGTACAAAATGCTTCCTGCTGTAAGGAGCCTGGGAATGGTTACTGGCTTTGCTGGCCAAAGGCACGTCTGACCCATTCAGCCGCTCAGTTGAAGAGCCCCTGCTCCGCCGGGGGCTGGTGTGTAGGGACGGCAAGCTGCCTTGCTGGGGAGGGCACAGGGCTGGGTGCTACCAGCACATGGGTTTTGTATTCTGGTCTGTTTTGTACCCTTTTTTTTTTTTTCAGTCCTACCCTGCTCATCGCTGGGTACCACAGCTACATCCCTCTGCCCTCCCCGTCACCTGCAGGCAGGGCACAGGCAGCCGGCGGGGAGGGTGCTGAAGCCCAGTGCACAGGGTCCTGGCTCGTGCAGCCAGGACAACCTCGGTCTCGTGCCCTTTCCTTCCTGTTCTTATCACTCACCCTGGCCTAGCGACACAATCTTCCTCTTGCTTCCCTCCTTTCCAAAAGAAAAAAAATTCCCCATAATCCTAACTAAACACCAGTTCATCACCAGGAGAAGGTCGCAGCGCACCTGCGTCTTCTCACAGCCTCTGTCCAGGGCAAAGACATCGGGGACCATCTTTTATCTTCCCTTTCCCCTTCAAAAACCCATCTCCTACCCAGTCAAAATAGGAGTGAGTCTGGACTTCTGACTTTTTTTTTTATTGCTGGTTTTCAAAGCCATCTGCTTTTGTCCCGTTTCATTTTCATCTCTTTATGCAAGAGCTTTTCAAGTAGACCTAAAGTTTTCCATCATTAAATTGTAAGTGTTGGCCTTCAATTTAGAGTTTTCCCACCTTCTGTTTCTTCAGCATCAGTGTGAATTATTGACCAGGGCTACTGCTGTCAGCCCTCGTCAGCGTTTAAACCCTGATGCGAGAGGCTGAACAGCTTGGCTTCCATTTGTACTATTTATTAACTTATTCTAATTGCCTTCAGAGTGGCAAAAGCCTTTCCAAGAAGGATTTCAACAAAATTGCTCGTCTCAGAGATCTTTAGACTGATCTTTAAGAGCCAGCAGGTATCTACCTAGTGCATTGCCATGGGACCTGGTCGCTGGAGGAGCATGCGGAGACCAGAGGAGGCAGGTTTGGTCGGTGTGGGTACGTACCTGGAGGGATTTCAGATGGTGTCTGGGCGATCCAGAGGACCTAGGGTGATCCTTCACCAGCACAGAGACAGGAGCCTTTTAGACGTCCCCTGGACAGACAAACCAGTCACGCAGTATTGGGGAGGCTTCCTCCAGGACTTGCAGCAGCTCGGATCGGGGTGACCGCCTGAAACGTTGAGCTGGCAGAAGGTAGCTGTACACCCTGGCAGAAATGCTCATTGCTGTTCTCAGAAAAAACATCTTTTGTGTAAAATCCATTTCTGAGCCAATCCGGCTCCTGGCCCCAACCAAAGTCAACCGCACCCCACGGGACAGATGTCAGACGTAAAGCAATTCAGACCCGCAAACAGATACCAAGGCTTCTGTTTCGGTTCTTAATTAGGTAGCGGCTAATTAGCCTCCCCAATACTTTCCTATAAGGCTTGTGAGGGATTATCCATCACCAGAATATCTTTTTTTTTTAAATTAAATTCAATTTAAATTCAATTTTTAAATTCAATCACAGTTGAACGACGTTTTCCTTGGCTGCTGGTCAAAGAGCAACGAAGCCAAGGTGTCCTCCCGCATTACCCCTGCTCGATGCCAGCAGGGATGCAAGTATCTCTTGTTTGGGGGCATTTAGCTAAGGGGTGCATGGTCCTACAGCTGTCCTTGGGTGCCACTAGCATCCCTTGGTGACCAGAGTCAATAAAACCATCGTGCTTAAGCAGCTCTTGGCCATCAGTTGGTTAAAAAGCAGCACAGGGGGGTGAGCCCTGCCTGCAGATGGGGAAACTGAGGCAAGGAGGGAGGCTGTGACTTGGCCAGAGCACCGATCCCACGAGCTTTAGGGTACGATGTCCCGTCGTGCTTCAGCCAGCAAACTCGTCCCTTGCCAAGGTCTTTCCAGCAGCCCCGTCCCCGTCACCAGCGGTGCCACGGGAGGGTCACGGCGCAGCCGGCGAGCACGCAGACCCCACCACCTAGACCAGCCCGGCAGTGACACCGGGGGCTGTATCGGCCAGCCCCGGTGCGAGCGAGCCGCACGCCTTGGGGCACTGCTGCCACCGACCCTTCCCCCCCTCTCTCAGCCCATTTTGCCACAGACACCCCCATCGGTGCCCCGCCAGCACGGGGGTTCCCAACCCATCCCGCACCCCCCTCACCATCCCGCTCCCAATTCGGCTGCCCGGTGAGCAGCTCGCCCTACCTGGGCTCACGCACACAAACAGGCAGGAGCATGCTATATTTTGCTGCCAAATAAGCTTTTTTGTTTGGGTTGGTTTGTTTGCTTTTTTTATTATTTAACCAGTAAGGCAGTGTTCGGACACTGCTACCCACACCGCTTGCTGGTGGGCACGCCGAGCAAAATAACAGTGAACAAACCCCTTCACCTTTAGTAGAAGAACCCCACCCCTCTACAGCAAGCTGCGGAAATATTTACACCTGGTGGTTTCTCTGTACAGCCCCAGCTATCATACAACTCACTTCAAAACAGCTATGCACAGGTTGTTGTACAAAAGATAGATATTTCCCCCCGGTACAGTTCAAGCGATAAATTGTCCAATAATTTGTTTGCCTGTTTGTACAAGTTACAAAGTTGGCGAACATTAACTTTAAACTTGGGTTTTTTTAATAGTTTAACATGACTTTCTCCTGGATTGCACAACCACAGCCGGCAGCAGAAGGAGGTGCCGGTCGGACCCTGCCGTGAGGTTTTGGGGTGCTCGGGGATGCCTCAGTCCCCAGCCGGGGAGTCAGCAGGGGGGAGCACGAGGGCCAGAGCGGGGCAGGACGGGGGGGAGCATCATGACCTGCAGGAGCAGCAGCTCCCCCTTTCCCAAAAACATGCTCCCCCCCAACCCGTGTGTGAGCAGGGAAATGGTGGTGGTGGTGGGGCCATCCTGCAGCAGACCCCCGGGGCTGGGTGCATCCCCACGGAGCGGCTGTGGGCCTCCCGCCTGGCACGCTGCCAACGCATTGATTTGACCCAAATTAATTAATCTGCAGCAGGCGGATGCTCCCTGCTCCAGCACCCCGGCAAGGGCGGCTCGGAGCTCCCCAACAGGAGCTGCCGCTGCCCCGTGTGTCCCCTCGGTGTCCCCCTGTGCCCTGTCCCTGCTGCTGTGGGGACGCGCTGGGGGACAGGCGGCTGCAGGAGGGTCTGTGCAGGGACGGGGCGTGCACAGGGAGACCAAGGATGGAGACGCAGCAAGACAGAAAGCGTCAAAAAAGAGCTGTGCCGTGGCCAGCCGTGAGGCTGAGCTCTCCGCGGGGGGGGATTCCCCAAGTGTAGGATCCTGCCGGAGCAAAACCCACTGCCCACGGCGAGTCTCACGTGCCCCTGGGCTGCTCCCCTCCTGCGTCTCCCACCCCAAGGCAGGCTGTCCTGGCATGATGTAGACAGGCAACACAGCCGGGGCCTGAGCTCTTGCACAGAGCTGGGAACATCAGCGACGTGTCCTGCTCCAGAAACCATCCCAAAGGATCCCACTGAGCAGGGGCGTGAGGCTGCCGCAGCCCCGCAATGACTGGGGGTTACCAGCGTCTCCCCGACACCTCCATGTCCTCCCAGCCCCGCAGCACTGTCCCCTCCTGCAAACACTGCCCTGCCCAGAAGATGGTGGATAACATCTGCCCAACCATCCATCCACCAGCACTGAGCCACAAACCCCAAAAGGACTAAAACCACCTCACAAACATCTGAAACTCTTGACACCCTCACAGAACAGCCCTGGGCATCAGCTGTGCTTCGGGGCTCCTGGGCAGCCCCACCAGCTCCGACCCCTCGCCCTGCACAGAGGAAAGATACAGTGGAAATGAGAGGAAAAGAGAAACACGGCTACGGCGTTAGCACCAAGGGGTGGGACAAGCTCTTCACCCTCCATCCCATGGAGGTGCCGGCCATGCTGCAAGTAAATGCTGCCCGGGGTTAATGGGGAGCACAACCCAACCCCGCTCCGGCTGGGGTAGCGACAAGGCGGCTCTGCAGCTCCTGGCTGGAGCCCGTGGCCCTTCCCGATGTCCCAACACCCAGCCGTGCTCAGCCCACAGGGTCAGCACGGGATGCCCACACCGTGAGGAACCCAAACGCCGCCCCAGTGCCTCCATCCCCGGCATGCTGTGGGGCTGCGGGTACCACCGGTGAGAGCGAGCCGCAGGGAAAGCCAAGGCTCGGTGCGGCCGCCCCAAGAGCAGGAGCTCAGTTCAGGCGCTTCTCTCGCCCCTCTCTCCACGCCTCAACCCACGCCGGGGTCCCTGCCAGCGAGAGCCGCTGGCCGCAGGGTCTGCGATGCTGGTCAGCGGGGCTGCGAGCACCGCAGCCGCCTTCCACCAGCAACCGGCACCTTCCTGGACTTCTGGAGACACCAAAGCAGTACACAGTATTGCTACTGTGCCAAGTGGGAACTTTATTCTTTGTTGTGGGTTTTTTTTTTTGCTATTTTTTTCCGAATAGGTTAAGGAGGTGGCTTTGAAGATGGGTCGGATTTGGATTTTTTTTTTCCTCCCCAGCAAAATCTGCAACACTTTAATAGCGTTATGCCCAGACATCAGCTCTGTTAGTTTTTACATCTCAGAGCCACGGAGACACCAGCAGCAATAACCTGGGAACGGAAAGACTTCCACATTGCTTGTGCATTGTCTCAGATTTTTTTTTCTTTAAAAAAAAAAAAAAAAGCACAACAGAAAAGACACAAACATTGATGAACATTAAAAACCTGTACATTGTAAAAAAAAAAACCCCAAAAAAACCCCAACAGAAAAAAAAAAAAACAAACCCCAAACAAACAACAAACACGATCATTCTCTTGCTTTGAAATCAGAATCAACCTGGGAACGTTGCAGGGGGAAAAGAAAGATCCATCGGGAAGGTGACAGCGCCGGCCTCGCCGCTGGACCCGCGCGTCGGCTGCGAGGGCTGCCGGGAGGCTGCGGGGGCTGGCTGCCCAGCCAGCAGCCGGAGAGGCAGAAAGTCTGTGCCGTGCTCTGGGTTCCTCTAGCGTATAGAATGCAAAGCATTTAATACTTTTTTTTTTTTTTTTGCCATTTTTTTTTCCCCCCAGAGCGAGAAAGCAGAAGTGAATGAAAAAAAGTCTAATATTTTGTTCTTTAACCGTGTAACTGCAGATATGAGCCAACATCATGGAATGAAAAAAATAACGTAAAGTAGAGCATTCGTGTGTATCACAAAAATACAATAAAAACTTTTTTCCTTTTTTTTCCTTTTTTTTTTTTTTTTTTTTTTAAAGTTTCCTGTGAACTCCCTGCCACGCCGGTCTCCTGCCCGCTCTGCCCCTGCACCCGGCCAGCCTGGAGGGCTCTGGAGAATCAACGTCTACAACCAGCAAAATGATTTCTGCTGAGTCAGCAAAGGTGTGTGTAACGGGGGGCCCTGCAACCATGGCAAGATTTTGTTGGTTTTTTTTTTTTAAACTAAGTTCATACATTCTCCTGACTTACAGATAACTTTGATGGATCATTGTTACCTTCTCTTTTTTTTTTTTAAAACCCTTCCATACAATGGACAAATGCATCAAAGCCTGCACGTAAGAACAGAACCTCTTTTACAGCATGTAATACTGTGTTTTGTTTAAGTCCTTCCTTGCGTAAAATATTGACATAATTCACTGAAGGTATCAAAAATATACCCTGTAGACCAATACAATTTACAATTGCCTTTTCTCACCATTCAGAAAACAATGCACTTAAAGCAACCGAGCCCCTCCGTGGGCAGCGCGCGAGCCAGCCCGGGGACATCCCTGCCCGCTCCGATTTAAGCCCAGGATCGCTTCCACCGAAGGGACCAGGATTTTTTGTTTTTTTGTTTTTTGTTTTTTTTTTTTTAAGAAATAGCTCTTCACTCCCTCCCCTGCCTGTTCATCCCAGCCACGTTTCAGACCGCTGCAGGGCTGATACGTCTTGCGACGTGGGTATGACGGGCAACCAGCCCTCAGATCAGCTGGGGGGAACCAAACCGGGGGGGTTCCATCCTATTTCACTTCTTAAACATCTTTTTTATCTTTTCTTTAACCCGCTACGAGGTTTTGCATTTCTGCGGCACGGCCCCACGGCTGGGATGCGGGGGAGCATCCCACAGCCCCTCACTCGACTCCGCGGGAGCACGCCGGCAGAGCGTCCGAGCGCGCGCGGCCCCGGGACGTGCGTGCTTCAGGCGCGCGGCCGCTCACAGTCCCTCTCGAGCGCAGGGGTCACTGCCCAGCAAGGCTGCCAAGATCGAAGATGGGTTCCTTGGGTTTTGTCTCGTTAAGGCTTTTTTCTTTTTTTCAGACTGAAAAGGATGCAGAAATTTCCAGATGTTGAGAAAGAAAAAGAAAAAAAAAAACAACCCAAACAAAAAATAAAAAAAATCCCCATACCCCCACATTGGCTGGTTGGGAGGGGAACAAAACCAAAAAAAATAAAAGGAAAAGGAAAAAATAAAATAGCTCTGCTCCTGCATCTTCGCTCGTGAGAGCCGGCGGGGCCGGGGCGGTGGGTGCTCGCCCCGGGCGTCCCACTCGCTCCCCGCGCCCTGGGTTTGGTCACCATCTCCCTGCCCCTGGCTTGCTTCATTCACTGTCCGAAAGGGTTTCGTACTGGGAGCAGAGCAGGGGCTTGGGCTCCTCGTCCCAGGCATGGTGCTGGCTGCCGGGGGTCCCCTGCGGCAGGGGGGCGGCGGGGGCTGCCGTCACCACCCCGCTGGGGAGCCGCATGGTGAGCGGGTTGTAGGGGAACGGCGTCGAACCTGCACGGGGAGGAGGAAGCAGAGAGTCAATGCCGGGGCGGGGGGGGCTGCCTCCCTGCAGCCTCCCGGCGAGGGTGGCACAGCCACTTTGGGGACATGTCCCCCCACGAGCCC
The DNA here is from genome assembly GCF_018139145.2 of Gymnogyps californianus. Taxonomy (NCBI): domain Eukaryota; kingdom Metazoa; phylum Chordata; class Aves; order Accipitriformes; family Cathartidae; genus Gymnogyps; species Gymnogyps californianus. The sequence continues at coordinate 12,671,224 of NC_059486.1, read as the reverse complement.
TACCTGCGGACGACGGCCTGTCCTCCCAGACGCGGTTGGTGAGGGGCGTCCTCCGGTTGCAGTCCCCCTCCGAGTGCACTGAGGAGACGGAGGGCGGCCGCTCGCCCGAGGACAGACCCGGCGCCGGGGACTTGGCCTTGCGGCTGTTGGGTCTGGCAGCAATCTTTGGCTTCCCCCCTCCTCCTGCGAAGAGAAGCACCCGCTCGTCACCCGGCTCGTCGCAACGAGGTTCGGGGGGTCGGGGAGGGGGTGCAGGTACCCAGCGCTTCCCTTTTTAGAGCTTGCAAAAATAGCTCCTGGCAGGAGAAAAGCTCACCCCAGGGGGTGCTGGCACCACGGCGGGGAAGGGCAATGGGGTGAGCTCTCTGCAGCAGGGCAAGCGGGCGGCCGTGGCGGCTTGAGGAGGTTTCTGTCCCTTCCTGCACCGCGCTCCGCTTTGTGGGTTGATGCTACGAACCATCCCATGGAGCAGATCTGGGGCAGGAGCAGCCACCGGGCTTTGGCCAGGCTGTTTCTCTGCAGGGTCCGCTCCTGAGCCGGCTCATGGCTCATCCCACAAAGACGGGTCACGGCACAGGAGCTCCATGTGCCGCTGTGCAGCCGGTTGGCAGGGACCCCCCGGGAGCTACATGGGTGCTGGAGCCCCAAGCACATTCCCCACTCCCGTGGTCTACATGGCCAGGATGGTCTTTAATCTGTTCTTACAGCAAAATCCCTGGTGATGTTTAGCCAGTTTTTGAAAGGTTTAAAATCAAAACGGCCTCTGCAGGGTAGGTTAGCCCGGCTAAACTGGGAGCTCCCAAAGGGGGAGGGATGGACGGGCTCTGCATCCCACTCTGCCTGCCCGGGCAGCCTTTGCCGGGCGTGGGGAAGTGTGGCTGGAAGAAGCTGCTGGTTTCATGCAGGAGCCAGAAAAGCTTTTCTGCAACAAGCTGGAGAGCGCCTGGTCCGAGCTGACCCAGACGAAGGCGCGTGTGTGCCCCCAGGACCCTGCTCCGCAGCTTCGGGGGCTCTGCGCCCAGATTGCCAAGGGTGACCCCCGGCTGTTACGCTCTGCGCAGGGCGCTTGCAAGAGGCAATCTGCCCTTTGCAGGCATGCGGGGGACAAATGCTCTCCCCCATCCATCCCTGGTCCCCCTGTTCCTTCTTTAACTGGGGATCGGCAGAACAACCCTCCCGGCTCTGCTCAAGCCTCCCTCGAAGCCGGGCGGACCCCGCTGTGGCACCCAGCCGGCTTTGCAAGCCCTGCCGGGGCCCGTGGGGCAGCTCACCCCCAGCCCTGCTCTCTGAAGTTATCCCCCATCTATCACTTTAGCTCCCTTAAGCTCTCCCTCCTGCTCCAGGCACCCCCAGGTCCCATCCAACCCTCTGTCCTAGGCCAGAGCCTGCTCCAACACCCCTGAGCCCGGGGTGGGGAGGAAAAGGCCATCCTGCCCCGTGTCCCCTCACGCCGGCCCTTCTCAGCTCCTTCCCCTATTTTGGGAGCAGTGATTCCGCCCAGGGCTTACAGACAATTTGGGGTGGCTATTTTAAGTTCACGGCTTTGGTCTTTTGGGTGTGGGGTTTTTCCCCCCCCCATAAACCTTTCCATTGTGTTAAAAAAAAAAAAAAAAAAAAAAAGGAAAAGGAGATATTAAAAACCAACAAACGGGGAAAGGAGCAGTCAGTGGTTTAGAGAAAGCAACAGCACCTTCTGAGACTATTAAATTAACATCAAACAAGATCAGGATTAATCAGCAGATTCACAAAGCTCGAAGCTGGGGGAGGGAGGGGGGAAAAGAGAACCAAAATGAACAAAAATGGGTCGGGGGAATAAATCCACCCACAAAAGGGGAAATATAAAGGCTGAGAATTAATAACACAGAGAGAGCGAAGGTGGAGAGGGCTGCAGACCTGGCAAGGAGCGCACGTCCTCGTTTCGTCCATCAGCAGGAGTTATGGGCATAGCAGCGGGCAGGCTTGCACTGGCATTCAGAGAGTTAAAAGCATTGGCACTGAGAGGTGAGCGCTCTTCCCACTGCTCGTCATATTTACCCATTAGGGCTTTCCTAATTATTGCCTCCAACCCCATGTTGGTACTGGAATTCTCTTGGACCGACTGGCTTCTACAACTGATTAGCCCTGGGAGATACGGGAGGGGGAGGAGAGAGGGGACGGGAGATGGGGGGGAGCCAAATGAGAAGAAAGATGGGGGGGACGGGGAAAGGGGGAGAAAGGAGACAAGGGAGAAGGGAAGAAACAAACAGTCAGCACATACTCGCAAAGCAACAAACTTTGTCATCTTGTTCTTTAAAGCGCTGCAATGCACCCGTCCTCCTCCTCCCCGCTCCATCCCGCCCCAGGGCTTGGCAGGGGCTGGCGGTGGGGTGGGATGGGACTTACTCCGGGATTTGGGTTTCTGGGGTGCTGCAGGCAGGCAGGGTTCCCTGGGACCAAGGACTTGGAGGATGGGGAGGATGGGGGGGGGGGGGGGGGAAGGTAAAGGGTTGTCACTGAGCCCCGGGGAGCAACTGCAAGAAGGGGGCTGCGCTCCCCACCCAGCCAGGCTCGGCATGGGGGCAGGAGGAAAGTCACCTGGATGTGGGGTCCATACGGATGCACACACAGATCAGAAGTCGGTGTGCCAGGAATTTGGAAGCTGGGGCAGTTTCCCATGAAGGAAAAGTCAGGGAAGGAAGAGTCCCACAAAAACACTTGATCGGAAAGAGGTGCCTGGATTTGGCCCTGGCATGAGAGGTGGCAAACGCAGGCAGCCCCCGGACGAGGGCACGCAGCCTGCGGAGCTGCCTGTGTGGGATGGGGCTATGCTGGGGAGAGTCCTTTTGTCCCTCCTCGCGCTCTTTGCAAGCCCCCTGCCCGTTGCCCCAGCCCGCTCTCTTCCTCCCCCCAGGCCGGGTGCCCACTGCGGACCAGGGCCCCCTCCCGGGCTGAGCGGCGGCTACGGGACAGGATGCAGAGGCGAAGTGGTGTGTCCGCGTGGTTGTGAGTCTCAAGCCATGCAGTTATGGTGCAGCACCGCACAGGGACCAGAGGGCACTAGGCTCAGCCATGCCACCGTCATTCCCAGTGTGGCGGTTACAGGGAACAAGCAAGGGCAAAATACAGACACAAAAACAGCAGGCCGGCGAGGGAAGCCCCACTGGCAGCCCCCCCCCCCCGCCCAGCTCACCCCATCCTGGGGGTGTTCGCACTGGGATCGCTGCCCCTCTGCTCGGAAAGGGACGGATCCTGGGTTCGCTTGTCTTCCTGTAAACGGGCAGGGTCTCTCCTGGTCCCCTCCGGCCAGACCCCGGCCCTCAACTCCCCACGCTCTGCCTTTACACCTCCCTCCAGCACAGCAGGAGCGGCTTTAATCGGGGGATGCTCTCAGGAGGTTGAGCCTCACTCCCCCAAATTTTGTCTGCTGTGGATCCTCGGGTCCCAGCTGGCTGCACCCTCTCATCCCAGCTGCTGACGTGAGCCAGCTCCTTCTCCCAAACACGTTCGCACCGGCGAGCGGTCTTACACCACTGATGGCTGTGCCTGGCCCTCCTCCCGCACAAAGTCCTTGCCCACAGCACCTCCTTCCCTTGGTTGTGGAAAAGCTGCCGTTCCACCTACTTAAAACTAACAACCTGAAGGCATTCCTGCTGTAGGAGAGCATTAATACTTAATCAACTAAGTATCAATTAATACTCCTCAATGAGGATTCGTTTCATTCATTTGTGAGCCCACCTGGAAATTGCTACAGCAGGTGGCAACAGCTCGACAGCCTTCACGCCATCTTTCTCTCTCAGGCTGGTCTCTGTCCTGTGCTGGGGAAGCCGATGCTGGCCACCTGACTCCGCAGGGCCGCTTTCCACCCCTCTTTGCCAAAATCCCTTCCTTAAGCTGTTCCCTCTCCTCCTTTCCCAGCTGGGCTGAAAGCCGTGGGCCCAGCGGAGCTGGGAAGGGTGCAGTGCCTCTGGGGAAGCTCCTAAACCGCCATTTCAGCTCCTGTGTGGTGGTCCTCAGGCTCAGCACAGCAAATACATCTCCATGGGTGTCTGGGGGACCATCCTGAGCCCTTCCCAGCACCCCTTCTCCCTGAGAGCAGGGGGGCTCTTTGGGAGCTGGGGCTCAGTCCCACGTGTTAGCCAGCAAACCCCCGGTTAGGCAGGCTGGCAGGTTAATGCTGGTTAGGGCCAGGGACTCGCTGAAGCCCACCATGGCTGCCTGCAGCAGCGCTCAGATACCACCACCAAAACTGCTCCTCCAGAACCCGGCCTGAAACCCTCCACCCGCCGGGAGCTCCCCGCTCTGCACAGCAGCAGAGGACCAAGCGTTCCTGCCCGCAAAGCCCTTCTGCGTGGCACCGGCTGCACCGCCATGGCCGGACCTGGCCACCAGCTGAACAGTTCCTCCCAGCTCCTGAGAAACGAGAGTCAACCCATGCTTTAAGCACCTGGAGGACTGAGCACGCTGCCGGCACCCCTGTGCCCGAGCACCCCTCCATCTCCCAGGTGACACGTCCTCTCAGTCCTCAGCCATCGCCAGTTTGCCCAACACTCACAGTTCAAGGCTACGGGGTGCTGCTCTCACCCCAGTTTGCTTTTGCAACCAGCTCCTGCAGCCTGCCCAGCCCGTGGTGGCACAGAGCCTGCTTCCCACCCTCACGTTCCCTTTCACCGCTGCCCTCCTACCCCATCCATGGGTGACCACAAGGTCCCACCAAGAGCAGGGTGCTCTCTCCCAAACGTGAGGTCCACCTTGCTGTAGTTTAATGCTCTGTTGGCATCAGATGGCCAACCCTTGCTTGACTTTTAACTTCTCCTCAAACTCTGCCAGGCTTTCCGAGGAATTACACTGCACTGCCTCCAATGCAACAGCAGGGAGTTACAGTGTGTCCTGAGGCTTCAGCCTCCCAGCAACTGTTACGCTCGGTCTTACGGCAGAAGGAAAAAAGAAGCAGCTTAAATCTACCAAGTCTCCTGCTCTCCGTGGCTGTGAGCCCTGTAGGAAATGAGGTATGGTACAGGTATATGGGAGTTACCTGCTCCGGTAATCGCCGGCATATTGAAAATCTCTGTCCCAGGCTGCCCAACATCTGGAGAAAAACAAAGAAGCTCTTCAGTACGGAGAGCAGTACGTGCAGGCTGGTGGTAGGGAGGGACCTGCCGTGCCAGCCACGACAAGATCCCGGTGTCCCTGTCACGGCACCCAGCCTGACAGCAGCCCACCTCCCCCAGGCACTGGGGTGGGTCTGTGGGTGCTGGCTGGGACCAGGAATAATTGCCTTTGGGAGATCCACAGTGGGCACGCCTCGCCAGCTGGGAAAGGGCAGAAAAGCAGAGCCCAGAGAGCCAGGGCGATGTCTTCGTGCTCAGTGCTGACCTCCCTCCCTCCAGCCCTTCGGATTACAAGCTCCGTGAAGTCAAACCCTCTCTCCTGCCTATAGGATTTCCAAAGGCTCAAATCCCCACATCCAAGGAGCAGGTCTGGGCAGTGGGGAGGGTGAGGAGGAGGAGGAGAAGAAATGTTAAATCAATATTTTCCCTCTTAGCTGAGCTGTTTGACTTGGATATCGCTTTCCTTACAATAACAGAAATTCTCATCAAATAAGAGGCGTTTCCTATTTCTATATATTTTCCCTTGATAAGGGAAAGTGTGGAAGGTCACGGGGTTCAGCCACATGTCCCCAAAGGGGCATAACAATACTGTTGGCTCATGGTAACATCATCCAGGAGACGAGACAGCTCGGTCCCTCTTATCCGATGCAGCTGTTGTAAGATGGATTCAAATTGAATTAGTATTGACTGTATAATGCTGGGCTAAATTAAATTATGATACTATCTACTCTATTAGTGGTTAATGAATGAACGGGCTGAATTTCTAATATAAGCCAGCCTGGTTAGTTTTACAGAGCTATACCAATATTGATGTAGGGCTTAAAGTAACATTGGGGGGAGATGCATCTCAAGGAGGAAGGATTCAGCTTGGCTGGCCATTCATTAAAATATCAATTGCTCTTAAGCCTCCTCCATGCTCAGCTCATTATTTCCTTCCTATTGAGGTTATCTGGTGCGGGTGGGATTGACAGCCCCAGAGCAAGGAGACACGGGGCTGGGAAGCCTTCCATCGCCTCCCCAGATGCACACAGCCACTGCTGGCACCAGCACAGCTCATCCCAGGAAGCATTTGGACCTCGCACTTCCCAACAAACCATGACACGATGCAGAGAGAGCCGGCTGGGAGCTCCCAGCCCTTTCCACAGCAGCACCCATTCCCAAATCTCCTTTGCTTCATGTGTCCTTAAGGCTTTTTTCCCCCCAGTGCCCCGCATTCGCCTCCCCACATGTCCTTACTGTACTCCGTCTCATTTTTGTTGGTCGTGCTGAGCTTCTTGATGATCTCCTGTTTCTTGGACTTCACCATGGCTGAGTTGCTCTCAGTCAGCTTGCTGAAGAAAGCTGGAGGCTGAGTGTTGTTTCCTGGGGACTTGGACCCCATCCTGCAAAGCAAAAGACCATTGGAAATCTCTGCAATGTCCAGTTCACAAAGTCCTACCTAGAGAGACTCTTCCCTTAGCGTCACTTCTCAGAATCAGCCCGGGGGCTCCTGAGATATTTGGGATCTCCAACCCTTCTCCCTATCCCTACCGTAAATGTACCACACGGTGTCGAAAAGCCCCTACAAACGGACAGCAACCTGGGATGTGACATTGCTTTTGGCCGCAAGAAAAGCAGCCTGGGCCAGGGCGAGCATGGGGATGGGGGGAACATTCCCATGCTGTCTCCACCGTCCTCTCCTTCGGCATTACCTCTGGTCTATCTGCTCGCCCTCGCGGTACAGGATCGGGTACGTGGCGCTCTTGGCGTGCTCCGATTCTCCCACGCCGTCTGGTGGAGAGACCGGCTCGATACAGTTGTCCGACCCGCTCCCGGCCGAGGCTTTGCTCTGCTCTGGGGACCTGCCGAGAGCGATGGGGAGATGCAATCGGTTTATTGCAACATCTTCTGTCTCTGCACAGCAGCTTGGGGTCGGGAGGGGGAGAAGGACTAAAATAGCTTTTCTGCAGCAGGGAAAAAAGCCAAACCTTCCACACCCCTGTGGGCTTACGGCGCCTTTTAACGCAAGCCGGAGGAAGAGCGCAGCTTGGGCCTTTTTCTGCACCGCAGGCGTGCAGAGCAGGACTGAGCCGAGACATGGCCCAGATTTCCAGGCAGTGGGCCAGCCGGCAGCCGCCCCAAATACAGCTGCCCAGTAGGGACGGCGGGACCAGTCCTAGGACTTGCTGGCTCAGCCCAAGTGTCCCTGGCTGGCAGGGACACAATCCCTGCAGAGGGCTGCGACGTTAACCCTTTGGGGACATGGCTCTTGATTTTCCATCATATTTGTGAACACAGTGGAGGGCAGCACCCGCCACCTCCTGTCCACCTTGTCTGGGGCCATGCAGGGGCTCGCTGGCTGCGGGCAATGAGTCTGGCGCTGGGGCAGCCTGGAGAGGACCGATGCAGCCCCCCGATGCCTGCTCGTGGCCAGCGCCTGGGAGACGGCCAGGCTTGAATTCACAAGGAATTCCTCATGGCGAGTTCTGGGAATTTACATCTTTGTTCTTTCTGTGGTTTCTCTTCCCCCCCCCCCCCCCAGTTTTTTTCATCGCTGGGTGGCCAGGGCTGGGCTCTCTCCCCTAATGTTATAAAGCCAACTCTAGGACCAGGCAGAGCTGGGAAAGAATAATCACATTTACTGACAAGAAACCACCAGTTTGGAGACACCACTCTTTCCTGGATGCATCTGGGTCTCTGTTGGTGTTTGGGTGGGAGGACAGACCCCGTTCTCACACTTCCCATTTTTTAATTCCGTACAACAGCTATCAGACCTGCCTTGTGCTGGTATCAGCACAAGGACTGGAAAGTGACTTTGAAAGAAATACAGGTGGTGCCTGAAATGGATAGTTGCAGTTGACAGGGCACATGTGTCTAACAAGCTTCTGATTCACTGAGAAAGATGAAGATAAAATTAACCTTGAACCAATGGAAAACACGTTGCTTTGGGTTTTTTGGAACCGTCTGTGGTCTGAAAGGTCACTGTGCCACGACCTGCCAGGGACTGAGGACAGTGACAGGACAAGAGGCAATGGGCACAAACCAAAACACGTGAAATTCCATCCCAACACAAGAAAACACTTTTTTACTGTGAGGGTGCTCAAACGCTGGTACAGGTTGGCCAGAGAGGTGTTGAAGCCTCCATCAGCGGAGATACTCAAAACCCAACTGGCCATGACCCAGGACAACCTCCTCCAGCTGACTCTGCTTGAGAGCAGGGCATTGGGCTGGATGATCTCAAGAGGTCCCTTCCCACCTAAACTATTCTGTGACACTGGCCAGACTGGGAAGGGGATCACGCATGGACTCTAAGGGGGTCTAGAGAGCATCTCTAGGACAACAGGGATAGCAAGAGGCACCAACACAGGGGAAAAATGCCGAGATCAGAAAGCACTTTTACACTCTGGGCTGTGTAAGCAAGCAATCCACGCAAGCACCAAGCTGGGGAGCATAAATTCAGCAATGCCAAACGCCAGCCTGCCCTATGCACCCTCTTACGGGAGTGCCAGGTAGCCAAGGGCACCCACCCGGCTCCTCACCCTGGGTAGCCCTGGTCCGTCTGAACTCAGACTGGCAGAGCAGGTGGGCAGAAACCCATCCGCACCAGCTTTGGTTGGACACTCTGACCTCACCTTTTGCCGCCTTCATTCTGCGGGGAGATCCTGGAGGCCGCCACATGCTCCTGCTGCTGCAGATACGCCTCGCTGGGGGTGCGGCGCAGGTCCAGCACGGGGCATGTGGCCCCAGGGAAGGAGTACACCGGGGTCTGGATGTGGGAGTTGAGCTGCTGCGGGTGATGGCGTGTGTAGTCCTGCGTGATGACCTCCTAGAAGAAGAAACCTCCAAGTCAGAAATAGAGTTGGTTTCTACCTCTGGCTTTGCTGGGCTCAACTAAGACAGGGCAAGCAGGAGGGAATTAGGCTGGTTTGTCCCTGCGGGGATGTAACTTCTGCCTCCTGCCTGCAGCAGCTCTCATGATGGGCTTGTTGGGGACACAAACACCCAGGCTGAACACACCTGATGCGCCCTGCTCTCTCCAGCCCCCAACCAGAGGTGCTGAGGTCTCTAGCATCGCTCCCAGCCCTTCCCCACCAGACATGTTTCATATCAGCTCTTCCCTCCTCCCTGGAGCCCCAGCGGGAAGGTGAGGATGAGGTTAATTACACTGATGTGCTGGGCCAGCGTGACCACCCGCTGGTTCATGCCCTTGATGCTCTGGCTGGACTGCAGGGGCTGGCACTGGGGCTGGGGGCCGTCGGGCTGCCGGAGGTGCTGCAGGTGGGCTGCTTCGGGAGCCGAGGCCTTCAGCGAGCCTGGAGGGGGGCACAAAGAAGAGAGCAGGTGTGAGATGACATCTGTGTCCCCTTCCTTGAATGCCATCCTGGCATGGCACTGGGGCACGGCGAGTGAGAGCTGGCTGACGAAGCTCCCCCATGCCAGCTCAGGCTCTCCTGCGCCGGCTGGCACTGCCAGCCCCTGCCCTCACCTTGCTGTTTCTGCCTCAGGTCATGCTCCCCATGCCCCTTCTCCGCATCCTGCAGCAGCTTGGCCCCTTTCTCATGGGACAGGCTGGGCGAGCTCACGGGACTCAGTGCTTCCATCCGCTCAGGGCTGTAGCCTCCGTGAAAGCCTGGGGAAATGGGAGAAGGGAGTTAAAACCAGGAGCTCGCTTGGCTTTTCCCTAGTGCTGTGGCAACCATCGCTTGCAGGTAGAGTCACATGTTCAGCAAAGGGGGGAAAAAAGAGATGAGGGAAGACCTGGCAGGTCACATTGCAGGGACCCCCGGAGCCACCTCTGATGTCCAGTTGTGGTGATGGCTGCAGTAAAGAGGTGATGTCTCATTCCTGCGGAGCTAGACACTCAGCAGCTTGCGGTGACAGCACGGGAGTCAGGAACCAAATTCAAGCCCTGCGGGTTCACAACTTGTTCCCTGCCTTTCCCCCACCTACTGAAACAGAAAAATAAAAACCCCACTATGCCAGGAGGGAAAGCAATGCTCTGCAGGAGGGGAGGTGGCTGCACAAGAGGTCTCCAAGTGCTTTACAAAGAAAAGCCCCGAGCCCAGCATGGCCAAGAGCAGGGACTTGAAAACTGGGCACGAGGCCCTGCAGACTCCCGATCCTGCTCCAGAGACAGCAGACTCGCACACTGCAGGGGCAAAAAGGCTTCTTGACCATTCTCTGCCTTTTAAGGCCTTTGCACAGACTCAAGCTGCATCAAAACAGGGAGAGCTGGAACGAGGGACCACCATCACCTTTCAACAGAAAGGGGAAACTGAGGCACAGACGAGTTATGCTTCCACAGACCAGGGGTGGAGGACGGAGGAGTCCTGGAGAAGGCACATGCTGCCTCTCGCCAGCTAAGCACGTTTGGCAATGCTCATGACTTTTGCCTCCACCGACCTTTACCCTCCTAACGCTCAATTCCTAGAAACTGCAGGCAAATCTGGCAGGCAACCCACAGCGCTGCCAGAGGGTCCCCGGTGCCCAGGCACGGACACACTGACTTTGCACGTACTCGGGGCACGGTGAGGGGAGGACCCCCATGGAGAACCTCCCTGCGCCGAGGATGGGGATGCAGCATCCTCCATCACCCCATGCATGCCAGCACCGAAGGGACCATGCTTCAGATCCACCCGAGATGAAGTATCCTGCTCTGGAAAGATCCCTAACCAACAGTTAAATCCTGAGGAACACCAGCTCCTCTCTGTAAGCTCATGGCCATAGAAAAGCTGCCCCTCTCCTTCGCAGCACAACACTCAGCTGGAGGAAACACTGGTGCCAGGGAAAAAGGCGGAGAAAAAGCTCAGCCAGGCAGCGTAGCACGGCCAGAGGCGCGTCCTTGGCCCTGGAGCACGCTGCCGGAAGGCGCCGGGACCAGACATGACCCAAGTGGTGAGACGGGTGGGTCGGGATGCGCCAGCGAGAGCAGCTCTCCTCCCCGGCCATGCTGCCGTGTCCTTTCCACCCTTGGGTTACAGGAAGGGGAACTGGGTAGCAACCCCCAGTGCTGATGGCCAAGGCAAATGCTTCAACTTGAAGACGGGGTCCCATCAAATCCCCATGGGCTGCCTGTTGCTTCTGCATGCTGGTGGGAGCCTGGATGAATGCTCTGGGTGAAGGTTGGTCCTGTCAAGAATGATCCAGACCTTGAATCCAGCCCCCTCCCTGCACTTTCTTCTGGAGAAACTTATCCCAGCGCTTCTGCGTCCTACACAAGATTGCTGTTAGGTGGTTCCTGTGGTCTGCTCTGGAAACGGCTGCCGAGCACGGCTGGGCTGAGTGATCCCTGGAGAGCCATGTCCACGTTGCCCTCTTGTGCAGCATCCAGCACCGGGACCCTGAGTGAGGTCACCCCAAGTGAAGGGACCCCGTCCGAGCTGCATCATGCAGCAGCCCACAAAGCCCTCTGAGATCCTGCACGCTCAGTGGTACAACCATGAGCAGGGAGGTGTGTGTCTGACGGCCAGCAGCCCTGTTCCGCTCACACTCTCAGTCCTCCACTTCACTTGTTTGATTTATTACCCACAACTGTTCCTTACAGACTGCCTGGGAATTTCTAATGATGGGGAAATCAGAATTAGCAAATTGCTATTGTCTGCAAAAAGCAGTACCAGGAACTGAACAACGTTTGCAAAACAGGACTTGGCAACGGGAAAAACTAAAAGAGGGTGGGAGAAGGGAAGATCCTTAAAACACACACAAATAAAAAAGTCTGGAATAACAAAACAACCAGGAAGCAGAGGGACAAGGACACCCAGGGAGCTGACAAAGCCAATAGCCAAAATGTGCAACTAAAATTAAGAAATAATGAAACAAAATGAGTTTCAGGCCACAGCTCTCTCACCTCTCCCCTCCGATTTCTTACCATCACTAGCGGAGTCACTACTTAGCGAGCCTCTTTCTCGCTGCCCCTTATCACAAGACATTTGGTGCATGATAATCACATCTATGAAGTTGGCCACTGTCGTCGTGGTCTTACCGAGTGCTCGGAGCTCCTGTTCCTGCATTGAAAAGGGTTTACTTTGACTCTTTTCTCTACTGTGCTGCTCGGGGCCCGAGGCTGCGTGCTGCTGGTCCAGAAGGTGATGGTGCTGCTGGCTTTTCCCCTGTCCTCTGCTATAGTGATGAGAAGAACCAGGTCCGGAGGCAGGTAAAGGTCTCGACTCCATGGCTTTAATGGGTGAAGGCGACTGTTCGAGGTTGGCCCCACTGGGCAGCTTTGAGGTGAAGATGTTGTTGTCAGTCTGGGGTCGTTCTGCCTTGGCTTCCCGTGCCCTCGAGGCCTCTTTCTGCAGGACGGCGGGGTCCATCGGGGCCACGTAGCCGTCCACCGCGCTGATGGAGGAGCGCAGGGTGGAGGCCGAGGGGAAGGCGGCAGAGCGGATCGGTGACGTGGTAGTGGTGGAGGAGGATCTGGAAGGCAAACGAAGACGAAGTGAAGATGAGAGAAGCACGTGGAGAAAGGGGAGTGCTGTTACCAGAGCCCCAGCGTTCAGCCCTGCTTGGCCGAGGCCCTCCCAGGGCTCTGAGCACAGGGTTGGCCCGTGCTGGAGCAGGTGAGGAGGGCTCAGATGGAGCCTCCACCACAGTAACTGGCCATGGGGTACTGGCTGTGGCATGGATGCCTCGACTGGAGACAATAAAACCCACAGACAGGTCGCAGAGACCTTTGTAACTCCACCACCAGGCAATTTTCAGCAAGAGGAGCGATACCTGTATTTGGGCACGGGGATGCTCCTGCTTTCTTTCCTGGTAGCAGTAAAAGCCACCAGGAAAAGCAAAGGACTTGGGCACCAAAATCTGCCTCTCCCCATCACAACTTCCCTGTAAGCCCCGGTCCTGCTCCCCCTGAGACTGAAGGCCAAAACAACCCTTGCTCCATCTCAGAGGTGCCCCACATGATGTTCATTAACCGTCACGGCCACACCAGTGCAGGGGTCTGGGCAAGCGGCAGGAACCACGGCGGGGGGACATACCGCAGGACGGAAGGCGTGGGGGTCTCCGAGGAGATGATCTTCATGCTCGTGTTGTGGAGCACGCTGGGGCGCTGCTGGATGGTCTCGTGGGTGCGGGGCGAGACGGGAGAGTGCTGGTGGCTGTGAGAGTGCGAGGACGAACGGCTGCTGGACTGCTCTGTACCTGGGGGAAAATACAAAGAAGGGCTTCTTTAGCTCTTCGTTTTATAGCCCCAACCTTACCTCCACCCAGCGCAGGCCCCAAGATGCGGTGCCAGGCTCTTCCCCAGCCTACCTGGTCTCCAGATGGGTGCATGCTCCACTGTGGTGGATGCTAGGATGGATTTTTCACGCTCCCTCTCCCGTTCCCGCTCCCGTTCCCGCTCTGACACCGACGATCCCGACTGTTTGGTCATGTGCGTGGGGCCTCCTGAAACCCAACCGAAAGGCAGTGAAAGGGCTGCAGACAGAGCGATTTTCCCCGCGGAACACCGCCTGCTCTTCACATCGCTGTGTCTGCAGAGCAGATAAGGAACGGCTCCATCCAAGGTCACCTGGAGCAGGACAGATGGGGGTAACCAGCGCGACAAAACCCGGGCAAATCACACAGTAGCTGTCCTGGCACCGTCTCCAGGGTATGACCTTCCACAAAGGTGCTTGCCAGCTGCCACTTTGGGGAAGAAGGGAGAAAAGCAAGGAAGCCCCCAGCAAGCAGGATCAGAGGAGCTGGTCTGAGGGAGCCAGTGGGCTGGGCCCCGAGTGAGAATGAATTTGGGCTCCCCCCATCTGCCCCAGCATGCTGAGCTCACGGCCCTGAATTCCTTAAGGAAGTCCTGCTTTCCCATGGGAAAAGCAACCTGCAGCATTACCTGGGGAGAGCGGGGAGCTGCTGTGCCGGCTGCCGAAGGTCTGGGGGGGCCCGGGGATGTAGGTGATACGGTCCATGGTGGTGGCAGAGGTGCCAGGGGTAGGGGGCACGAGGACGGGCAGGTGTGGCACTTGGGACAGGTCGATGATTCCTGGAGAGAGAAGCAAGAGGTCTGTCAGGATGATGCCAAGCTGCTGCAGCTTGGCTGTGCTTGGAGCAGGGAGTGATGCTGGGGAGGGTCGACCCGTCCCGCTGCTCTGGCACAGCACAGGAGGTGCCAGCGCACACAAGGCCCCCGGGCACTGGTTGTCAGGGGAGGGGACCCTCCTGTGGGCAAATACAGCGTGTCCTACTGCTGGGAATAATGGGGAGGAAAAATGTTGAGATCTATCCCTGCTGAGCGAGGGGGCCGCAGGCGGCATCAGCCGCAGCTCCCCTCAGCCGGAGACCAACGCTGCTCTGCCTGCGGAGGGGCAGGAGCACCGCACCCCGCGCACTCCCCAGCATGCTCCGCTTTTTGCAGAAAGCCAGATATCCTTCTGGGAGTGTGTTTTAATCTCCAAAGGCCAGCAGGGCCACGCTGGGAAGTGCTCCCATGACCCAAAACCAGAGCTGCACCTAAGGAGCCTAAAGATAGCCAAAAGAGCATCAAATTCCCCCCAGCTGTCCTCCACGCTGACCAGCCAAGTTCCTACACTGCTGGGTGACACCGGGCTGCTGGCTCGGCCCTTGGCCCCACTGCTGGAGCTGGCAGTGCCGGCCTGACCCAGCCTCCTTCTCCCAAATTGCCCCCAAACCCCTGGAAGGTGCCGTGCCGGGAGGACCTGCTGCATAGTTGAGGGCGAGGGAGGGCTCCCGGGGTGACAAGCCGCGCAGCATGTCCGCCCGCTGCGCCATGGCCGTGGCTGCGGCATTGTGGTGCATCTGCTGGGACGTGATGTAGTCATTGATGATAGTCTGTCGGTTCTCCATGGCGGCCGTGTCCGGGTAGCCCCGGATGAGGTACGGGGGGTAGAGGTGGGGGTACGTGGGGCTCGGAGCCAGATGCCTCGGCAGGTAGTAAGCAGCAGCAGCTGGGAGAGAAAAAAGGATGCAGATAGGAAGTGGCTTTCCCCAGAGACCTCAGCCTTTTGGAGCATAACAAGGGAAAACCCAATCCCAAACAGACCGTGTCCCCACCGAAGGTACCTGCTTCCAGTTGGATTCCCCTCGGGATGGCGGCGGGGTCGAAAGCCAGCGGGATGTGTCCTCGGTAGAGGTCGACCCCGCTCACGCCACGGAGCAGGTGCTCGTATGGGGAGATGGGGTGGTGGTGGTCGGCCACGGGGGCATGCGGAGACTTGGAGTTGGTGAGCTCTCTCGATGTGGGGGTGATCTTTCTGTCCTGGGACACCGGCTTCCCAGCAGTGATGCTCCCTGCAGCAAGCAGAAGGAAATGAGTCAGAGACTGAGCGCCGTGGCCAAGCCGCGTCCCCGAGGGATGCCTGTGGCCCAGCGTGTCCCCCAGGGATGCTCACAGCTACCCTGAACTCGAGGGACCTTACCCTCCTCCATGCACCGCCATGCCCCGTTACGCTACCAGGGCCGAGGCGGGCCAAGCCCCGGTTGCCCCCGGGAGAAGCCTGTCCCAAAACATTGCTCCACCCCAGCGCATCCACGCCGGGCAGTCTGTGAGTTCATCCTGGCCCACACAAGCAGCCAGCAGTGGAGCCTTGCTGCCGCACTCCTCGGCACGAGGAGGTCACTGCTGCCGGGCAGAGCCGGCAACCCCAAAACTCCCGGCAATAGTGATGAAACACAGTCCAGAGCGTTTGAGCACCCACCACCCTCTGGAGCCGTAAGCTCTTTCCCAGCACGCGGAAGGGAGGTTGGATCACATCAGGGACTTCTCTTGGCTCTCCCAGCCTGAGCTGGGCATTGGTGGCACTTCTCGCCCAGCCTGGGATGAGCGTCACCAGCTCCTGTGTCTGTAATAGCAGGCTGGGGACAGCGGCTCACACAGAGCCACACCAAGGTGCAGCCCTCTCGCGTGCATGCAAACAGATCCAGCCCCATCGTTGCCGACTTTAAACAACCAGGACTGCAACATGGGCCATGTGAAGTGCCGCTCCCGCTCCTTTCACGAAGCTTGGTCTCTTGACGCGGCTGCTAATAAATCAAACCTACTGTTTGGGCAGAAGGAAAGCTCAGGTGACTTGGGCAAAGGTGCCTTCCAACTCCGACCCATGCCACGGGGACTCCTCCTACAGATCCTCTGCACCCCAAAACCCTGTGAGCTCTGGACATGCAGAAATCCACCTTCTCACTGGCATTTTGCAGGAACATTGATTTTTTTTCCCTCGGGATCCCTCCCCACTGCCCAGGTGCTGCCTGCCCTGTCTTGTGCTCACCGTATGTGCCAATCTCAAAGAGCCTCCAACATCTGAAGGCTTCCCCCAAAATGACTGACCTAACCAGGAAGACAGCAGAGGCTGCGGCAACGGGACACACCGACCACGGAGAGCTGGAGCTGGCCCAGCTGGCAGCAAGTGATGGGGGAGGCTTTTTGGAGGAGCTCTGCACTGCACAGCCCCATCTCCCACTCCTCGCCGAGGAGGCGCGTCCTGGCCTCGGCTGTCGGCAGACTGCGATGTCTTGTGCTGCACGCCCCCACATCACAAGACTCTTGGGTTAGATTTGCAGGCAGGAGATGCAAAAGGCCCCGAAGCAGTTACTCGTAGCTAGGAGGCCTGGTGGGACAAGGCGTCTTAGGGACTGGCTTCAGCACTGATCCTGCCCACAAACATGCCATGAAGCAAGAGGGATTTTTGTGCCATGGATCTGAGCGTGTCTCACCAGATCACTGAGCCCAGCCCAGACACGTGCCTGCTCCCTGGGAGCCCCAGGTCTGGCTCTGGGGGCAGGGGACGACCGATGCTGGGGGGCATGGGCAGACCCTGCCTGGCACAGGCAGACGGGCCGGGGAGATGGCAGATCCCAAAGACCAGCTGCACTGCCCGGATCCACCGGCTCAGAAGGGATTAGATGCTCCTGGAGGTGAGGCACTCGGGTGCCCAGGGGATGGATGAGGCATACGCACACGAGAGAGAATCACAGAATCGGTTAGATTGGAAAAGACCTTTAAGATCACCGAGTCCAACCGTTAACCTAGCACTGCCAAGTCCACCACTAAGCCATGTCCCTAAGCACCACATCTACACGTCTTTTCAATACCTCCAGGGATGGTGACTCAACCACTTCCCTGGGCAGCCTGTTCCAAAGCTTGACAACCCTTTCCGTGAAGAAATTTTTTCCTAACGTCCAATCTAAACCTCCCCTGGCGCAACTTCAGGCCATTTCCTCTTGTCCTATCGCTTGTTACTTGGGAGAAGAGACCGACACCCACCTCGCTACAACCTCCTTCCGGGTAGTTGTAGAGAGCAATAAGGTCTCCCCTGAGCCTCCTTTTCTCCAGGCTAAGCAACCCCAGTTCCCTCAGCCGCTCCTCATAACACTTGTGCTCTAGACTCTTCACCAGCTTCGTTGCCCTTCTTTGGACACGCTCCAGCACCTCGATGCCTTTCTTGTAGTGAGGGGCCCAAACACACACCAGATTGGTGAAAAGCGTGAAGATCCCCCCACCCAGTGCACCAAGCACTGCTTTCCTGCCTGCCTGTAGAAACAAGGGTGCCCTGGGCCAACGCTGGGACAGGGAAGACGCTTCCGAAACACCACCAGCTTCACCAGCCACGGTCCAAGTCTCCCTTAGGCTACTCCAGCGCAGATGTGGGGTGCCCTCGCTGCAACCATGTGAGCACCCCCAGGAAGGGAGCTGAGCCCCAGCCGTCCCTGGCAGCCGTCCCAGTGCCGTGAGTCAGCCGCGGCCACGGGCAAGAGTGGGTGCAGGGTGCTGGGGAGAAGGGGTTCGACGGGCACCTGCTGGGAATGGCTCAGGCAAGTGGGGTCAGCAGCCACCTCCCGTGCACCTTGCCCGCTCAGCTTGCTAGAAATCTTAGTGTCAAATAAAAGGTTTGCCAAGTACCTTCGTGCTGCCGCGGCGTGGACTCCCGCGTGGAGACTGGAGACCCTCTGTGCAAGTGGCTGCCGAACGCCGTGCTGTGCCCTGCCTGGTGGTCCTCGTAGGCGAGGGCACTTTGGTGGGGCTTGCCCGGCTCGGGTACAATCACAGGAGCCCCTCTGGCGATGGAGCCACCCGAGTTTGTCACTGGGCTTGGCCTGTTTTTCAGACTCTCTTCGTAAGCTCTCTCCAGATTCCTCGGGTCTTGGATGACGTCCAGTGAGTGCACAGGGTGAAAAGTCCTGCCGGGACTGCCGATGATGGACCGCACGTCATGCTTTTTGGTACTCGAGGAGGAAGAGCCGCTGTCGTACTTCAGTGGGGTACCCTGGGGACAGAAGGCAGAGGGGATGTCAAAGGGGCATAGACCAGAAGGGGATGCAGCGACCGCATCCCACCGAGTTTCAACGGGACTCGTGCTTCCTCGTTCAGCAGGTCAGTACAACAGTTTACTTGGTCAAACGGCAACAGCCATCGGCAAAGCAGAGATAATAGCTCCGCTCGGCGCTGGGCTGGGTGGAGTGCCCATCTTGCATGTCTTGTTGTGCTCCAACAAGATGATGATGAGTCACTGCTGAAGGCTGCCTATGCCCATCACGCCTCTCTCCTACACACACTGTGAAATGAGGTAGGACTACAAGGTGCCATGGGAACCCTCCAAATATTTGGAGCCCAACAGGAGACAGCATGCCACGTTTCATTCTAACTACTGGCCTTGCTGGGTTGACACTCGTCCATAAAGGGAGGAGACCGAAGATTATGTGCACCCAGAGTCAAAACTGCCGAGCGCACCGAGTTGACTCTGGCCTTGAACAGGAGCCAAATGTGTCCCCTTCCGTGTACGCATGTGGATGAAGCATCGCTTTCTTAACATGCCACAGGGTGCTGAGCTCCCTTCCCTGTGTTTTGTATTTATCCGCTGGGAAGGATCATAGAATGGCTTGGGTTGGAAGGGACCCCATTAAAGGACGGGGAAGGGCAACCTGTACCCAAGCAGAGCCTCAATTCTGACCAGTGACGTGTTTGCAACCCGAAGCCCTTTCTGCTCTCCTTTTACCTTGGGAATGGTCCCCAGGGTCCGTGCAAGGACAGCAGCCCGAGTAGGACTGATCTCATCTGCTGTTCGCCCCATACTCACCTGCGTGATGGAGCCTTCCTTCAGAGGTCTCGTCAGAGAGATGTCTGGTGTCCGCCTCAGCTCCTCGCGGGGAATCTCATGGATTGATCTTCCCGCTTCTTTCACCGTGGCCACCAGGCCTTCATGGGCTGGTTTCATTTTCAGAGGAGTAAGGCCCTCATGAGACCTGACCTTGTAGGCATCAGATAAGTCCCTCGGTGGAGTGTTTTCCCTCTTGAGCTGTTTGGCTTCTCTTCTGAGGTAGTCCTCATGGGCCTCCACGTAGGACCGAGGTATTCCTGCAATGCCCAAGCAGACGATGGATGCAGAGGGTGATTCCCCAGTCAGACACTGGACTCCCAGTCCCCATGCAGATGCTCAGTTCAAGGGGGTCTCTAGTTAATGCATGTAACTTGGGGACTGGTACCGAACTAAGCACACAGAGCAGCTATATCACTAGTGCAGCTGGACCACCTCAGATCTACCACCACTTTCTGGACCCATTTCGCACTAGTTCAACCTGCCTTCATGTGAGTCACTGACAATTTTACCCCTGACTTTGGTGAGAGCTTAGGTTTGTAGAAGGTAAGCAAGACTGAAAATCTCTCTGAGCACATAGCTGAGGCTGCAGAGATCTGCAGTTGGACCTTGATGTGTTCATCCTTGTTTCCTCCTGCCCTAGCCTGACAACAAGAACAAGGGGCCACGCATGTGAGATACTTCCCCATGTTACCTCTGGCTGCGGCCATCTTCTGCTTGCAGGCATTACCTTGTGTAATTGAGCCCCGCATGTGATGCTGCTCCTTTAGGTTATGGGGACTGTGTCGGTCTGGAGGGATTGCTCGACCCATGAGACCTAGAACAGATCCAAGGGGGAAAGTTGGGTTGTGACACAGGAGTCTATTTACAATTAATACATGACAGTGTTACCAGGGTCTCCTGGGACAACAAGGAAAACCATCGACAATTTCTAAATTACTTGATTTCTCTTTTTTTTACAATGTGCTTCCTTTTTTTGTAGTCCTGAAACTGGTCTACCAGGACAGAAACCAAAGGCAAATGGGCCAGTCTGTGTCCCTTGTTTTCCCATGCTGGTCAGATGCTGTCCTGTTGGGATGTGCCGCAGGGTACCAGCTAACCACTGCCAAAACACGGGCACGGGAAGGTGCATCATGTAGACAAGAGACAAGACGGGGTCTCTGCGGGTCACTACTAACACAGCATGGGTGAAAGGTTTCACCCAGACCCACCTTCAATGCTGGCAGATAAGGTATCACGGGCTGATAAGCCCCGGCTGATCCTCCCCTCCATCATATCGTAGGTCCGCTTGGTTCCTGTGGTCTCATGCGAAGCTCCTGAGCTCCTGCTGTCTTCTTTGGGACACTGAGAAGACGCAACTCCACCTGGGGAAGGGAACATCGAGAAGCACCATCAGGAGCACGGCAAGTCAGCACTGGCCAAGGGAGGTGTTTACTGCTGTTTGCGTGCGTTGCTGAAAGGTCAGATCCCATCCCAGCATCAGCCACCGCTCAGCAACGCCAGAAACATCGCACGAGGTTGGCTTCCAAGAAATTCAGCTGGTGTTTTCTCCCCTCCCTGCCTGCCTCAGACTCCAGATCTGTGCCTCCCGCTTGGGTAGGAGCATCCGCCCTGTCGTGTCCCGCTCCCTCCCTCCCCAGTGGGGGCCATCATGTAGGCAGCGGGACAGCCCGGAGCCAGCGCAGCGCTGTTGTGAGCAGCTGTGGTTCCACTGAACTTGGCCCTGTGGGTCTGGGGATTTTTATTTTTTTTTTCTCCTGTTTGTTTTGATTTTTGCTAGACACCTACTGTTTGGGATCTTGGCCAGCCTTCACATTTGCCGAGACACTCCCTGGGTGAGAAAATCAGGGAAAAGGGGGGAGGGGCAAAGCTGAGAATGATTGCTTTGAAACAGCGGTGAGCGCATACAAGAACTGGGAGAGACGGTGAAAAGTCCCACGCAGGACTGATGCAGCAAGCGCTAGCGTGATGGGAGACCATCGACTACCTCCTCAGCCGAACGTGGAGCAGATTCTGCTGCAAACAAACAGTGGACAACTGTCCTGAGCTACAGCCCCCACCCCTCTGCAAGCACAGCCCTGCCCGTGCCAGGCAGCATCACGCCCACCCTGGGCGATGGGCATCCATCATGTGCGGCGAGCCGTGAATTCAGCAGGCAGCTTCTGATCCAGCCGAATGCCTCATGTTTATGTAACGAGCTCCGAGCGGGGATGTTGGCTTGGAGAGATAAATGCCTCTGCCCATCGTCCCTGGCCAGGCTGCCCCTGCCAAGGATTGCCAGCCTCCTGAGCCTCCTCTTCGTGGGCAGAAAAGGTGGTTATACAATTAGAGAAAATGGAGGAGAAGTTAAAAACATTCATTCCATTGTGGACAATCAGGAACAAAAGTTCTCCTCGGCAAAACCAGTAATTAATAAAATGGGATTATTACAACTTCACACCCACTATTGGTTTCCGCAATCAGCACCCACTCAATCCAGAAAGCGTTTGGGGCTGCATGTGGGGAAACAAGAGGGGGATCTGTCCCCAAGCCTTCACTTCAGATTCATTCGATGGGAGAAATCCGGGGGTGATGTTCAGAATCAGCCGAGCACCTTGTGGCAGATGTGGGGCGATGTGCCTGCACCCTGTCATCGGGGCACATCTGTTGCCAACAGCCCTTTTACAACAGAAGGGGATGTGGTCCCGGGCACCCTTTGTACCGCTGGGAAGCAGGGGGAGGGCACGAGGGAGAAGAGAGACTAAACGGAAAGAAAATCACGCCAAACCCACGTCCCTTGCCTTGCAGAAGCCATCAGCAATCATATGCAGAATGAGAATAACCAATCTAGCGCAATTCAGCTCACACTTGCTACAGGATCTCGTCTCATTACAGCTCTTTTATTTTAAGCACCCTCATGACACTAAAGAATTTGCAATTTTTTTTCTGCTTGCCAAAATTCATAATCACCAACAATTTCAGTTTGCTTATTTAATTTTTTTTTTTAACTCTTCTGCTCCGGGCTGCGAAGCCTTGCTGGGCTGTACAGAGGGAAGGAGAGAGGCAGCAGGGCTGGCTAGGCTGCAGAAGCAGGCGAGATTACTCAGGATGCGATAAACGCTATCAAGCATGTAAAAGGCTGCCGTGGAGAGGAAGGAATTAATTCCTCACCCGTGTCCACGGGCGGTAGGATGAGGGGCGATGGGCTCAGGCTGCAGCCGGGGAGATGGGCTGACACTGATAAGCGCGTGCAACGGGGAAGACTCTGGTCTGCAGGTCTCCTTCGCTGCCCGGAGCGGGATCCCAGCTCTGGGCACGGGCAGCCCTCGCTGCCAGGAGCCTTCCCTGTCTCTCCCCTGGCGGCACCGTTTTTGAGATCAACCTCATTTGACTCCAAGCCCAGGAAAAGGAGATTAAAATAGCTTCTTGCACAAACAAGTCCTGAAACGCTTCCTGTGTCCTCCCTGGTCCGAGCCCTGCCAACTATCCCAAAGGGCGCCCAGACACAAGTCTCCTGCGGTGACACTTCTTATCTGGGCGAGAGTTGACAGCGAACGCGGGCAGGCATGGGACAAGCTGGTTTCCACACGGCGGGCGAGAGGCACGGTGCAGAGCCCTGTCCTGAAAGGTCCCTGCGGTCCCAGGGCACACGCAGGGGTGGCATCAGCTGAAGCCTGCGAGTTGTCCCCCGTGGCCTGACCTGAACCCTCTGCCTCTGGCCCCGGATGAAACAACCAGCCTGCGAGGAGACCAGCTGCCTGCACTTGTGGGCAAGAGGAAAGGGACTTCTGCTGGAAACCCTCTGCCTGCAAGATTGACCACAGGGCCTGGGCGGCCAGGCAGGCTAAAAGGGATGCTCTGCCCTGGGGAGGGACGCAGCCGCCCTGAGGAGGGAGGCAGAGGGTTCAGGCAGCACAGCAGCCGACCAGAGATACCTGCTGAGGTGGGTGAGTGCGGCTGAGGTTAGGATCTGCTCCTTAGTCATCTCCAAACTCAACTGAGAACAGAGGTGACACGTGAGGATGGCCGTCACCGTGCACGCCAGAGCACACGCCAGTATTTTACCCCAACAGGACGTGGGGCTGCGAGGCTGCGGTGTCTGTAACTCAGCTCTTCCCAACCCCAGCTGCGGGCGAGGAGGAGCCCGGCTCCACGCCAGAGATGCCTGGCCCAGCAAATGGCGAAAGGAGAGCAAGGAGGAATCGTTTCCAGCTTCACTGGAAAGGAACATCTGCTTATCTCTAATGGGAGCCACTGGGACTTGCAGAGCAGCTTTGATGGCCAGCGCTGCGATCGGATGAGCAGGCGCAGAGGAGGCAGGAGCAGCTGGTGACTGCCTGCTGATACCGCTAACGCAGCGAGGCACCGTCGGCATTTACCGAGGAAGCACGTTACAGTGCAGCGGGGATGCGAGCTCCAACATGGCTTTCGGGTCTCTCCAGAGTCCCCTCGGGAGCAGCCCGGCTGCTCGCCCGGCTTTGCGTTGCCGTACTCTTTTGGCACTGCTCCCCAGCCAGGCAGGGTCAGCCCAGTTAACAACTGACACCGTCTGTGCCGGGGGCGGCTTCTCACCCCAGACTGGGCTCCAGGCAGGTCCCTTGGGGTACTCAGCGCCTCTGGGCGATAGCAGATGGCAACAGGCCAATGCACCCCCCAGAAAGGCTCTTTGCAGGATGCAGGAATGGCTTCACCCCCTCCAATAGCTACAGATGCTGCAGCAAAGCTCACAAGATACTGAGGCACAGTGCTGCTGGGCCCAGGAGGATTCCTGCAGGGCAGCCCCATGCTGGGAAAGCTGCACGGTACCCAAGATGTTGCAGGTGTGAATCTGATGTCCGAATAGACCTTTATGCCAAACTACCTGACTTGCCTCCACCTTGCAGGTTCTTGGGTCCCACCTTGGCCCAAGAGCTTGGGGATGCTCTCATAATGTTTTTGGACAGTCCCCTCCCGCACAGGGTGCTAGGGATGAAGGCAATACCTTCCCTCTGGTCCTCTCCTCTCCCCTGCTCCCCCAAACCGACCAAAACCAGAGACCCTGTCCACAGCCACAGCCCCATCACGCCTCTGCGCGCCGGCAAAGCCACCTCCAAGGCAAGATAACCACACGGGACAGAGGGAAACCCAGCCAGGCTGTAGGCAAGCGGGGCGGGAAGGGAGAGAAATGACACTGGAAGCAAAGACGTGAGGCTGGCCCATTGCACTTCATCAGCCTTTCCTCAAATAGCTCCCGGCGGCACAAACCCCCGGCGCCTGCACTAAAAAGGCAGAGGATTATGACTTACCCTCGTAGGACAGCACGTGGCCTTTTTTCCCTTCGTAGATGACATGTCCTTTGGGCATGGCATCCTCTCTTGCCTTCTCTGCTCTGCTGGGGCTGTCTTCTCCGATTATCCTGGTAATGGTTCCTTTGTACAGCACTTCTGCCGGGGTGCCCTTGGAAAGCCACCAAGATCCATATTTAACAGTGTCACAAGCAATTAAGCAAGCGCGCGCACAGGGACAGGCTGTTCCCCACGGGAGGCTGAGCGGAGGGAGAGCGCGCCTGGCCTCCGCTTCCTGGCGCAGCCAACAGCGAGGGACTTGCAGCTTAATTATTGATGAGGATGATAACGAGGAGCGGTAAAAAGGTACGTGATCTGTGTGAGGCTGCTGGGAAGAGGCAGGGGCTGAGGACAGCACAGACCTCCAAAACAGAAACTCTCTCGCCCTGTGTGTTTCGGAGTAAGCTACCCGGCTCGCTTCCATCCCACAGGTTTGGGGGGGACAGCGTGGTGCCTCCTTGGGGACACCTCAGTGATGGCAGGGACTGCTCAAGCGTTAGCTTTTTCCCTGCAGACTATTTCCCCAGCCTGGTACGGGAGCCACGGAGATGTCCTGCCTACCCAAGGCACATCTGCTGGCAGCATGCGTGACCTTCAGCGAGCTGCCTGCGTGCGGGAGCTGGCGGCTGGCAGCGTGCCCGGGCAAGACGGCAGGCATCAACAAGACCGGTCCTGGAGCAGGTCAGGGAGTGAAGCCGGTTAGCTCTCCAACAGAAACAGCATCAGGCTCCTTACACAAACTGGTGTGAACCGAAACCTCTCTTTCCCCGAAGGCACACACCGACACAGCTCACAGCCACCTGCCCGCTCTGAACCCCCTTCAAAACACCCAGAGCTGGATGTCCTTGAAGACGCTGCTGGTGATTAACACCCCTCTGCCATCACAACCTGTCGGTGCCAACTGAGAACAGCCACCGTGGGGTGACAGTCCCCCACCCCATCGCAGGGAAGGCACAGCAATGCTGTCAGAGCGAAGCTCTTCACTGACACCCTCCTACTCTGCTCGGTTAATCCCACCAGCCCCCAGGACTGATGCTCGTGGGAA
This sequence comes from Gymnogyps californianus, assembly GCF_018139145.2. Lineage (NCBI taxonomy): Eukaryota > Metazoa > Chordata > Aves > Accipitriformes > Cathartidae > Gymnogyps > Gymnogyps californianus. The sequence continues at coordinate 12,645,771 of NC_059486.1, read as the reverse complement.
GCCTCGGGGAAGTGATGCCCCAGCCAGCTTTGCTGGTGCTCCCAGGTTGTGCCAGTGCAGACTATTTCCCCACCCCAGTCTGGAGATGCTCCTGCTCTGTACCAAGCCCTCTGAGCACCAGCAGTCCCCAAAACCCCACTGCAGTTGCTGAGACGTGCCAGCACGCGGGTTCAATGCTCTGATCGTTTGCCCTCGCAGTACACCCGGTAACGGCTTTCCCAGCCGGCTCTCCCAGCCCCAGGTAAGTCATCTTCCTTCCGCGGACGTGCTCAGAGGGGATTTGAGAGCAAGTGATGACAGATGGCTTCAGAGCAGACAGCATATATTCAAGATCTGCCTTCTGTGAACTGGATGACTAATCTGAGATCAAATGTCAGCTCCAGTACCCGGAGCTGCTGCCGGAACGGGGGGCTCCTTCTCCCCAGCGGGAGCAGAGGGATGCAGGTTGCTGGGCCAGCAGGAGAGGCAGGTAATGCCCTGGGTCTGGGCTTGGTACCTTATTCCCAAGCCAAACAAAACAATCTAGATGGATGTAAAATAGCGTCTCAGCAAACTCTGCTCATCTGATCTCTGGCACGTGGTGCTCAAGACCCTTCATGCCCACCCACTGCTGCCCATAGCTGCTGCAGGGGCATGCGAGGGGATGGAGCCTGCATTTGCTCTGATGGGTTATTTACAGCCCCCACACATCCGCTCCTGGCAGCTGTTGGATGCAGGGCACCAGGCAAGCTAAGCCTTTGCTCTGAGCCAGGATTCAGGTTCAGGTCCCCATGGCCAAAGGGAACACGGTCACCCTCCTTGAAGGAGGCAGGCAAAAATCTGAGCGTGAGTGGCTTTAAATATCTAAATGATGGCCAGATAAAATCCTCACGGGAAACAGATTTTTTTTTTTTTTAATGCTCTCCGCTCTGTTACCAGATGAGCAATAACTCACACTGCAAAAAACTATCACCCGCTTGCCAGCTGCTCTTCCGAAGATGGATGCTGGAGATTAAGGCCAAAGTATCTTCCTGCTGAAGAGAGCCTTTGGGCAGGACCCCCCCCAGTGCAGCATGCTCAGCCCTGGCAGGAGACCTCGCTACCTTACATGCACCTTGCAGCCTCCCCCTCTCCTCCACCTGGCCTGGGCCCTCCACCCATCTCCTCCTCTCCGCTCCACTTTCTTGCACTGGCAAGATTATTTTCCCAGAGCCATTTAAAGCTGCTTTCGCCTCTGTTCCTGACAGCTACGAAAAGCAAAGGGAGGTTTAGATGTGCTGTAAAGCTCTGCATCGCTGCTCATCGAGCTCTGCTCTTCTGCAGGCTCAGCTCACGCTACAGGCTCGTGCCATCCCGAGAGGAGGCTGTTTGCAAAGGCTCTGGCCACAGACCTCTCCGAGGGGCTCCATGGGATAGGAGCATCGCACAGACCCGCACTGCTCAGCCCCGTGCCACACACTCAGTGCGCCCCGCAAACCCCCGGTCCCCACATCCAGCACCGCAAGCTGCAGCCGCCAGCACCCAGGAAGCAAAACTCAATGGAGACAAGGGACCTACGTGTGTGATGGACCCTCGGTAGGTGATGGGCGACTCCGGAGGGGGTCTGGATGTGGGTGTTCCCTTGGTGATGCTCCCTCCCGAGGCAGAGCTGAGGGAAGTACCTGTAGGACACAAAGCCAGTGAGCTGGGGGCTGGATTTGCCGTTCAGCACAAAATCTGTGGGGCTGAGACTACTGACTAAGGGCAGGATTCGACCCAGTCTCTAGCAAGCTGAGGTACTGGAGGGGAAGCCCTCCAAGAGACGTCAGTGTTAAATCCCATGCCTTGCAGAGTCCTTCCCACCTCGTCCCCCGAGGAACCCAGCCCTGCGAGCCTGGGGCTGGCAGGTGGAAAAAATGGGTATTTTGAGGCTATCAGCTCCCTGCTGCCTTCATGGAGGGGCCGGGCAGATTTAGGGACCCAGGAGAAAGCACAGCCTGTCTCAGCCTCTCCTGATGCAATCAGAGCAGATCTCCGGCGAGATGCGGCTCGAGGTGGTTTCGAGTTCATTTGCTTGTCATCTGTGCCAGGCTGGAGCCAGCCCACTGCACTCATGCATCCGACTGCCTTAGTTGGGGGGTTTCACGAACCAGAATCTGCACTTAAAAGCAACACCTTTGCATTTATTTTCTTCCGCCTAGCTAATGGGGAAAGAAACATGGGAGGGCCAGATTTAAACAAAATGTGGTCCCTGCCCAGCTGCAGCAGCAACAGTGAAGAACCTGAAAACCAATTAATGGCATTTAAACAGGTCTTGCTTCATCTTAACCAACAGATTTTGGGGTGCCCCTCGAACACAAAACCTCTACCAGGATCAATGCACGAGGCCCTGATCCGGGGAGATGGCTAGAAACGTTGAGACATTGTACAGACCCATCTGCCATCCCGCTGGCAACGCCAGAGAAAAGGGGAGAAGAGACCCCTTTGGCTGGGCACAACCCCAGAAATCAAACCCGAAATCACCGGGCAGCCGCAGCCAGTGCGGCGTTTGCCAGGCTTGGCAGTGCCAGCATCCCTCCCCTCCCGCAGCCGGGGCACGCGCCTCCCGCCCCCGGCTCCTCACCCCGCAGGATGGAGCCCTCCTGGGACGGCTGCAGAACCAGACTTTCCGGCTGGCTGGCCTGGCTTCTAGGAGAAAGTTGTTCCTGCTTTACTCCAGGAAAAGGCACTGGAAAACATTAACCACGTATCAGCAGAGGTGCAGGGCACAGGGCTGCAGCCCTCAGCTGCTCGAGGCTTTCATCTCTGCCAGCGCCGGGTTGGCACCTCCTCGGCGCCTTCGCCGTCCCTGCCGCTTCGGGATGGCCTTCACCAAGGCTGCGGCGGTTGGCAGAACACACAACCGCCGGCGAGCAAAGCCAGATCATTGTTCTTGCCCTGGCAAAGGCACTGCTGGGTGCTGCCCGCACTGGGAACAGGGCTGGCATTGAAAACCCAGTGCTGGTTTATAACAGGACCCATGGACATCGGGAAATAGGGTCCGGCTCCCTCCTGCCAGACTTGGTCTGGCTCCAGCCCCTCCTGCTGTTAAGAAATGCTTCCAAATCTGCAGACTAAACACTTTCTTTGTTCACTTCAGGCCATTTACTCTTTATCCTGCCGGCCTGGCGAGTGGCAATATATTTCCTTCCTTCGATTGCAGTATTAGCTGGAGGGTATTTATAGGCTGGGATGCGTCCCTGACCGAGCTGCCACTTTCCTATACTGCACAAATTTAGCTCCCTGTGTCTCTGCTCTCCCGACGGACTAATCCTTTCATCCTCTTAGCAGGTCTCTCTGTGCTCCCTTGCTGTGTCCTGCACTCCTCCTTTCCCCTATGCTGCCGGCAAGCTCGCTCCCCGCTGCTCTCGGAGCATGTGAGAAATCACTCGCCTCCCAATTTCTTACCCAGTTTCTTGGGATCCATGGTCAGCGGCAGGCCCATGGTGATGGAGCCAACGGGGACTTTGGCATGCTCGGAGCTGTAGGGCGTGTGGAGCTGGATGGGCATGCCCTGCGGTGCGAGAGGAGAGGTCAGGGAGCGGCTGCCGATCCCTGCGAGGCGTCTCCACTGCTCGCACCCGATACCCTACCTGGGAAATGGATCCGACGGGTCTCTCCAGCACGGAGGGGTGCTTGGTGGAGGAGATGAGGGGAGGAGGGTTGGAGATGCTCGCTAGTCTCTGCAGCCCCGAGCGAGAGCTCTCATGCAGGTTTAGTGGGATGGGGTGTCCTGTGCGGAAAATATGACCGTTAGCAAGACTGAGGGAAGGCAGAGTGGCTGCAGCTATTGGTGAGAAGAGGGGCAAGGGAGGGAGCAGGGTCTGGATGCAGTGAACTGGCCGGCTGTGAGTCTGCACTAGGATCCAAGTCACACGATTGTTTTGGAAAGGACTAGAATACTTTAAATGACTGCCTCATCCCCTCTGCAGCCTGAGGATGTTCTGCGCCTGACTCGTCTGCCCTTCAGCCGGAGTGGGACAGTGCAGCGAGGGATAAAACCTGCCCGACTTCGCACCGAGGGCAGTGTAGGAAGCGCCCAGACTGTTCTGCAACAAACCATGTCCCTAAACCTGCCCTGGCCAGAGCTGGGAGACCCAGCTGGCCACCCTCAGGCCGCTGCATTAGCAACGAGGGAGCTCTGTGCTGGGCCAAAGCGAGGTGTTAGCAGGTTTCTGCTGAACCCTCTCTCTTACCCTCCTCAAAAAGCTGCACTGACTTAAGAGCGTGACCTGTGATGCTGGCTGCAACCACAGCCTCTGTGCTCGGGCCCGGGTCAGGACGGAGGGCACACGCCACGCAGCCAGCGGCTTTTACTTGCCTGGTGGGTTATACTGAAACAAGTGGGGCTCCGCCTGGGGAGAGGTTTTTATCACATCCCGGGAGTAGGACAGGACAGGGGGCCAGCACGAGGCAGCCGCTGGCTCCGCGCTCAGCTTCTGAGCCTCTGCGATGGATGAGAAATGCACAGACTTCTCTGCAAGGGAAACAGAAAGCAACCAGCTTGCTCAGCGGCCCCCACGGGTGAGCGGTCCCTGCGGGCATGGGCAGGGAAGCCAGAGACAGCTCCCAGCACGGGAAATGGCTTCAGTTCAGTCCAACCTGGCCATGAGAGGAGGGCTAAATTCCCCAACCAAACTAGAAAGAAAAAGCCTCAGTGTCACTGCCTGGATTTGACAGCATTTATTTTACTCAGATGCTTAAAGCACAGCGGGGAGGATGGATGTCCGTGTTGGTGACTCTGCTGGTGCTCATGGCCAGCCGGGACCTCCATGGACATCCCACCCCACCCAGGAGAGATGGCATTCGGCATGCAGCCGGAGCAGCGGCTAACCCCAGCAGCTTGTCACTGGGACGAGCACAGGGTCCACAGGGCTTGGCCATGTGCAAACAGCTCCTGGGCAGCTCCTGCCTGTGCCCACAGCTCTGCATCAGCCACCATGGCAGGGCTGGGGGGATTAATGATGATCCTGCCAAACCCTTCGCTGAGGTTAAAGCCAAAAGGCACTAATGTTAGCATCCCTCTGGCATGTGGGGGACATCCAGCAGGCACCGGCTCACTGGTGACAACATGGTCTGCGGTGTGCAGCTGGGCACAGGGTGCCTGGGGAGCCTCAGGCCACTGCCAAGAACCACCACGCACCGGCACACCGGGAACAACCTCATCCCCACATCACATCGTGACGTGAAAGCTCAGCCACTCTTAAGGATGGCTGCTGGCTATAAACCATTTGTAGGCTGCGGGAAGCGGCCAGAAATAACGGCACCAGCTTCTTGGACAGCAAGGGAATAACGTGTGGATGTTCTCTGAACACCTGGGACAACCACACTGCATGAGACTGTGAAAGGCAAATGAAGATCAGGACGGGTTCTGCGGGACGACTGGATGCCGCTGTGGGGAGTGGGGTGGCTTGCTGGTCCTCTGCAAGGCACCGGGGCTGGGGGCAGGAAAGCTTCCTGAAATTATCTGGCTCGGGGTATAGCGGATGCCAGGCTGGGTTCACCCTGGCTATAAAAAGGCTGATCAGAGGCCAAGAAGTGCTTATTGATGGAGGAGCTGTGCTGGGGATGCCCGAACCCTGCCATGCTCTGCAGGGTGCCGGGGAAAAGAGGGGCTTCATCTGCACCAGCTCCATCCCAAGTGCATCTTCACAGTTTGCTGAGCAGACAGATGAGACAGCCTTTTCTGGATGGATTAGAGGCAGGTTTGGTAGGATTTACTTGTGATCGATAAACACTTAATTTTGCACTGCCCTTCTTCCCGAGACCCACCTGCGTAACATCCGCATTGACCAGAAATTAGAAACTGGGCAGTGAACAATAGCAATCACAAATGAACCCAGCCTTTAACCACAAATTTTTGATAAAAATAGATGCCTGAATCCTGCTAAGCCTAATAATAGGGCAAGCAGATTATCAGAGGCCCAATTTAATGAGGCTTTACTGCATTATCGTTATTAATGCTCAGTGTACTCAGAAGCTGGGAGATTATTCTTGTCCCCTTCAGTGAGAGAAGAAATCCATTATCAGCACACAGAGGTGTCCAGGCACTCACACCTCTGCAGCCTGGCGGGGTTGGACCTCGGCTGCAGCCTCTTCTCTCCCCACACTGGATCCCAGACAGGATCCCTTCATCCTGCCAGTACGGGGGAATCCAGGCACATCCTCCAGACCGACGGAGAGTCCCTGCCATGTCCACACTCCCTGATTTTCCTCCCCTTCAGCTCAGCCCTGCTCAGTTCTGCTCATGCGGGGGCGAATGGCGCTGGGATGTCCCGGCTGAAGATGCTCTCTGATGCCAAGGCACTGTCAGCCAAGGCTACGTGCACCCTGGATGGCTCTTGGAGAGCCCTGTCCTCCTCCCCTCCCCGTGGGAGCCATCTCCTCCCCTGCGTGCCTCTCCAGCCTGTGAAATGTGGCCAGTTCCTAATTGCCCCCGCATTAGAGGGTGGCTATAACTCAGCCAGCTTTTGATAAAATAGCACTTAAGCAGGGAAGAGAGAGTTCCTATTACCGTTTATCAAGCCCCTGGAATGGGAGCGAAGGAGTCAGAGTTTATATGATCCGTCATCCAAATTAATGCTCTTGGCTCCCCATCGCCTACAAAGGCCAAATGAAACACAACTAAATCAATACAAAACATACCGCTGGCTTTCAAACTGCCGAGCGATAACCAAAGATATGCCTGACGGCGACTCGGCAATGGGAAAAGGGATCCGTCTGCCTGTCGGTGAGATCCAGGCAGGGCTGCCTGCCTCTGCCCGGCTCTGCGATCAGCAGCTCATCTTGGAAGGCAGGGGAGGGGAGAGCAGTCCTCAGGAAGGTACGGCTCGGCTGGCCGCCCTCCAAGGCGATACGGCCCCAGCCAGCGGCTGCGAGGCAGCCAACGCCTCGGCCAGGATGTGTGCAAGACTTGGCTTTGAACCGGATCCAGAGCGGTGTGAAGGATGTTGATCTCTGGAGCGGTTGCAAGAGTTCAAGCTCTCTTATCGAGCAGGGGAGGAACGGGAGTACCTGCTCCGGCGGAGCTGGCCCCTTCCTAGGAGGCGGCACAGGGCTGCTCTCCTGAAGGCTTTGCAGGCTGCGCTGGACTCTCCCGTTTAATGGGAGGCCCTTGTAGAGGTGGTGTGGCAGCACAATGTCTGCAGTCTGGATGCTTGCCACTTCACTGGGATGCCTTGGAGAGCAGGGGAGGGAAGGGACATACACAGATTTGCCAGGACTATCCGGCTATCTCCCCTCTAACCCCGATCCACAGCTGGGATGTCCTCCAAGAGGCAGACACAGCACTGAGTCGCCGCCTGAGTCCATACCCATACTGAAATCAGGGCTTTGGGGGACTCGATTTCTCCCCTCGACGTGACTCATCACAAACCTGCTAGTTTTCAAATGGGAGATGCATTCCCATCACGAACAGAGAAGACCAGCCTGTGATTCCCTAGGGCCCATGCGCAACCCAGACCCACACTGGTAGGCAGCACACACGCACAGCTACGCAGGGTTTGGAGATCACACAGCTGGAGACCAAGACCTGCTGAGATGTTTGCAGGGGTACAGGGGGGTGTAATTAGTTTCATTAACATGGAAGATTCAGAGCACTACAGAGGTGCGAAAGGAGAGAATAAAGTGCTTCATATCATTAGTGCTTTGCAAAGCCATAAAAAATCCAGCTGGGTATCAGACCCTTGCATTTAATAACGGTGCCAACAGGTCACAGAATGGCATGGTTAATCTCCAACCCCTAAACCCTGCCTTGTACCTAACACACACAAACCTGCCTCATCTCCTCATGCTCCTGGGGCCAGGAGGAAGCTGGAGCTGCGGCACTGGGACACCGGTGATGCAGAGCTCCAGGTTCGAGCACTGGCCGTGCCACCCAGCTCACCAGGAAGCTGAGCTCTGCAAGACCAGATCCGCACAGGATTACGGCGCAGAAGGAGATCAAACCTGTCGCTGAGGTGGAAGAGCTGGAAGGGAACTGTTTTGCCTGGGCAGCAAACATGAGCACAGCAGGGCGAGATCAGGTGGAGATGGGACTTCACGGGTGGCAACACCATGACTCAGGGGGAACTCCCTTTCTTTCAAGGTGAGCAGTCACCTTCCTTGCTTATATGCAAAACATTCTGGAGGTGTGATGCCCACACGGCGCTATTTATTGCTTAAAGAAAATTTGGCCAAGTGCCAGCAACCAACTCTTCTTGCAAGCACATCGTTCTGTCCAGAGGGACATGACAGCTTGAAGGATAAATACCCGGGCCTGGACACTGCAGAGCAGGCTGCTAAGATCCTGGCTGCCGGAGGGTGAACTATTGCAGCAATTTTCCAGCAAAGATCACAGCCCAGGTCCAGTACAGATCTGCCTCGTCAGTGTAGTCTTATCCACCTTCCATCTCCATGCACAAGCAGGTAATTTTTGCAGCTGCACCCATCCCCGTGCAGGATCCAGCACTGGGGGACATCGCACCCACCCAGCCCGACTTCCCTGCTCCTCTGATCGTGCCACTGGTGACAGCGTCTCATCTTCACACGCAACTGAACCGCAGGCTGGCTACGAGGGGCGGGGACACAGACTCTGAACTGGAACAGACTCTGACACTCAGATTAAAAACACATTTAGAGGATAGTCTCATCAGGACTTCCCGTCTCTCCTTAACCTTGATCCCCAGGTGCTCAAGCTAATAATGCTTCAGATGCTCTACGGTGGGAAACTCTGAATTGCTCATTAGGCAGCCAAACCACATCAGAGCTATTCCGGGGAGAAAGCACTGGGAATCTTTACAGGAACCTTTGGACTCCGAGTCACAGTATTAGCATTGATTTTAAATGAAATAATGGTCCCCGCTGAGCATTAAAAGCATTCTTTATAGAAAGCCAGCAAGGTAGAAAAGAGCCATTGTACCCGGAGCCCTGGCATGCCTCCAGGCCCCTTTGCTCTCAAGTGAATGGCAGAGACGCTAATAAAGGCAATCTTCACCTCCTCAGTGCTCGACACTGGCCTGGTGTTTGCTGTAGGCTCAATGAGACATGATGTACTGTCTAATGAACATGGGAAATTAGCCATGCTTCTCTCGTCCTGCTTCAAGATGCTATTAAAGAGCTTTCAAGGGTTGAAGCGAGCTCTCACCTAAGAGGAGGAAAGCTGCCGGCTGCGTACAGCTGCACACACCGGGCATTTCTATGCGGATAAACACGCACCGACATGCGCATACCCCCTACCTTCCTTGTCACCAACAGCGGGGCTCCTGCTCTTTCCCCTGGGACTGCTGCTTGGCTGCTGCTCCTTCTCAGCCTGCTGCTGCTGGGACTGCGATAGCTTGCTCGGGGGCATGTCCTCGCGGGCAGACTCGTGGGCTTTTGTGATCTGCTGCTGGTAGAGGGCCAAGGCATGGGGAGGCACCTGAGGCTTCACACTTCCACTCTGCAATATCCCCTCCGAGAAACCTTCGGAAATCTGCAAAGCAATACGAATTGGTGACACTTGTCATGTGCTGTTGACATCCATAACAGTCTTGGAGACATCAAGGTGTTACGAGAAGCCCTTGCCCCACACTATCAGTGCAAGTCTTACCAGCCCAAACAGGGCTCCAAAGCTCACCAGCCACAGGGGATTAAAAAAGCCCATAACAAAGAGTATCAGCTCTGTGCTGGTGACACTACAGGAGAGCCCTCAGACTTCCCTTGTTTAAAACCTCTAATCTATAGTTAAGTGCTTGTAGTTTTTGCCAGAAATTACATTACAGCAGCCACATCTTAAGCTGTAACATGGGAAACTGGAAGAGCATCAGGAATGGGTTCTCCCCGAGTACTCAAAACCCAAAAGCAGGGATTTCCTCCCTGCTCACCCTGCGCTGCTGCTCCTCTGGTGTTGACCCTGGAGATATCAGGGTGCTTTTTGTCACAGCCCAAGCCACTGCACCAGGAGGAACCATCAACCTCAGAGAATACATGTTCTTTCAGCACACGTCTACTGGGTAGCCAAAAAGGGGGACCAAGCAGAGCTTCTGGATGAGGAAAAGCATAAATGCTTCTTATGTGGTATCCTTCAAGCACATGAGATGAAGAGAAGCGCAGGGCTGGGAAGGTGCACACTTGCTTTTTAAAGCAACGGGAGGCAGCAGTCATGTGGCAACAAGAAGCTTTTTCTGTCCAGACCTCCCACGACTTTCTGATAAAAGAGCTCAAGGGACATCCAAGCGCTGCTGGCAGAGCTGCTCCAGCACCTGGGAGCACGCTCTGCACAGAGAGCACCTTGCCTGCTGCAGGGCTCGCACCGCCCAGGCACAGCTCTCTGCAGACCACGAGCTCGGCCATCCGCAGGGACAAGCACATCCTTGCAACCCTGATGCATGCCACGCAGGAGACGCAGCCTGATGGAAGAGCACGCGTAAGGCACACACGGCCGCCGTGCTCCCAGTCCCGTCCCTCTCTGGTGGGGTACTCACGATGGGAGGGATGGCAGCAGCACGCTGCTTCAGCTGTTTCAGGTCCAGCGGCTTCTGCGGCGAGGAGTTCAGTCTGGCATCACTGGCAGTGTTGAGCAGGCTGGGCCGGGGGGACAGCAACCTGGACACAAAACACACACGTCAATCAGGCAATGCCATGGATAAGCTCCACGTCCCATTGCTCCCCCACACCCTGCACCCCTCTGTTTTATGCTGCTGAGCCTAGAGGACATCCTCTTCATCAGAGAGGAGCGTGCTGGACCGCTGCTCGGAATCCAGGCTCTTGAACACATTGTTCACTTGGGCTTCCAGCCCTGCAAGCTGCTGCCCTGGCCCCAAACCTGTTTAGATGGCAACTACCACTCCAAAGATCTCAGCATCCACCATCAGGATGTTTGTCTGACAGGAGGTTGCTCAGCAGGAAAATCTGCCGTGCTGCCCAAAGCACGGGGGACTCGCAGACGCTGGGGAGGTGTCTCAACTTCAACCTTGGTGGGCTGCAGGTGTCCCCGGGTTGTTTTGGTCTACGAGGGCAGGCACAGAGGGGAACAGAACCTGACCCAGCAATGCCCAGCTAGCAACTGGGGCCACTTTGCTGCGGGATGATGAGGCCGAGGGGAGGTGGAGAGTGGGATGGGATTCAAATCCTGCTTTCTAAAGACAACCCCTGCGGGGCTCCGTGCTCAAATAAGACCATTACGTCTGGCTCAAGAGGCTCTCGAGTCCTCTTTCCCTCATCCCCTACACTAACTATTTGTAGGAAAACTGCTGTTGTCCAGAATAAACCTGAGGGAGAACTGGAGCCTGGAGCCAAGAGTTACAGAGCAGGGCGACCAGTTTGGATTTCATTTGGGCATCCTGCTACTCTCCGGAGCTCACACGTGGTGGTCACCCGGCGCTTGGGATCGGCCTCATGCTCCTCTTCAAGGACTGTCTTTTATCAAGGTGCTAAAGCCTGGGCATGCCACCATGTGCACGTGGCCGGGGCAGTCAGATCACTTGAAAGACTGGATTTGGATGGGATTTGGTGTTCAGCCCAGCGGCTGTGCAGACCTGCACCCTCGCCACTTGCTCTTCCCCTTGGCTGTTTGAGTTGCCTGGTAGATGCTCAGACGGCCGCGCCAAGCCCCTGTGCAAACAGTGCGAGGTGGGCATCTCCATGGTGCCACCAAAATGGGATGGGGATGGAGGCGTGCGAAGCCCATGGGTCAAACCCTCGGTGAGTCCAGCTCCTGAGCTCGTACCAAGACCCCGGGGACCACGTATCTCCAGGCCATCTCCGCTTTCTCTCCCTCCTGACTCCAAGTTGTTGAAGCCAGTTCATAGTTTTCAAGCTTTACAGCTTGATTTGTTTATTTTTGCTGTTATTTCACTGCTCTCTTCAGCCTATAAATTTCAAGGTCATTCCATGCTCACCCTTGGATGAATAAACAAGCGTGGCGGGGCCATGTACGGGGAGTAAAATCATCATGGTGCTGGGACTGCCCCAGCCCTCGCTCTGTGCAGTGCCCAGCATTGGAGGGGAAGGGGACCCACCTCCGGATTGGGACCGGGGTGCTCTGGTTAGGCGCCCAGGGGAGACCAGGGGCAGCAAATCTGAGCTGCTCCCCAAATAATTGCAATGATGTCTGCCCACAGAGCCACATGGGTGTTGTGAAGTTATGTTGTGGGGGACACGGGGCTCCCGGAAGGGTGCAATGCCCCAAAGTCTGCTGAGACACATGGCTGGGGACAAGGGCACCTAGCGCTTGCTCCCGAGACCTTCACGCCACGCTGAGCTGCCGAGCTGGGGAAGGCTTGTGTTCACAGCACGCTCTGCAGCCCTGGCCCCACTCTCCCGGCACTTTGGGCTCTGATTTTGCCCAAAAGAAGCCAATCTTTTTTTTTATTATTTTTAAAATAGGGCATTTTTTTTTCTGGGCAAGCCTCATCTGGGAGGCAGGGCAGCCAGCGCAGGCTGCCAGCCGGCTTGGCTCCCAGTGCCGGCAAAGAGCTCCTCTCCTGCTACTTCACCCCCGACGCCAGCGTCACCCCCGGGCTGAGACGGGTCCTGGTGCTCACCAGGAGGTGACCGACCCGGCAGCACTGACCCAGCCCCATGTCACTGTCACTGCCAGTGGCGCAGGACAGATCCCAGCAGCCGCGGTTGTGCTCAGCACCGCTCTCCTCCTCAGCAGCGATTCTTGCGGGACATGTAGCTAAACAGCCTGATTTTCCAGAGACTGGCAAGCGTGATCTGCAAGTGGGGTCCTGCCAGCCCTGGCAGCCCCCGGCAGAGCAACCACCCCAGCAGCCGTCCCGTGCACTCGTGGCGCTTGCAGAGATGCACTTAAGCACCCTTAAGGTCCCTTTAAGCACACTTAAGATCCTCAGGTTTCCTAAAGCCTTCCAGGATCCTGACACTTAGGAAGCCAGAGTCAGTATTAAATTCATCAATATGCAAATTGCATCATTTATTATGTCCCTCCCAGCAGATCCTGCACCAGACACAGGGCTGTCTGTTGGGTGCTTTGCTCTGGAAGTCACCAGATGAACAACCCTCAGCACCTCGTATCCACCCGCTGCCAACCCAGGGCCTCCCAAACCCAACCACCAGTCCCTAAACATGGGCGATGGCGTTGGGAGGGATGGGAAAAGGGTTTGAGCAGGAAGCGGTCGGCATGCACACGGCTGAGCCTCGGCAGTGATGACATGTCCATTCCCAGGCACGAGGCTTTGGGGGTGACCAGGACACCGCGTTCCCCAAACTCCTTCACCTTCCACCATGGAGACAGGGACCAGTTTTATTGCCGGATGAGCCAACACGCTGACACGTGACCCAGCCAAATGCAATTCCTTGCACACGCAGTGGTTGCGCAAAGGTGACGGCTACCAGATTTCGCCGATGGACTCTCCCAAGCCAGGGCCACGGCACCAACGCGGCACTGGCCTGGCACAGCTCTCGCACCTACGACTGAGCCAGTGACCGGACGCGCAGTGCAGGGGTGGCTTGGTGCAATGCTTACGGGCAGGCGTCTCCTCTCAGCGCTGCAGGTCTGCAGCGGGCGACTGCATGGCCTCCCTCATGCATCCCCATCTGGCATGGCCTCCTGCTGAACCGCAGTAGCAGCAGCACTAGCAGCAGCCCTCTTGCAGCACACGCTGCATGGAATCACAGACAATTAGCTGCCTTCTTCAGCTCTGATGAGTTAAGGCTGCACCTCCTTATCCCGGACTTGTCTTTGCTAGCGTGAACTGCAGGAAGACCCAAAAAAGGCTGCCCCTACATCTCACGCCAACCCTGCACCCCTTCCCTCTCACTGCGGGGACATCCCAGCCACCCTCCGTCCCCTTCTGGGAGATGCCGCGGACAGCTTAATGCTTTTGACAAGCGCAGGGAAGAGCACCCACGCCCCGCCGGCGCTGGGTGGGCGGGCGAGCATCGGGTGATGCTGTGTCGGGGCGGCTCACGCGGCATCTCGGCAGCCTCGTCCTGCTCATCGCGAGTCACGCTGCAGCAGCGGGGCTGCGGTAACCGCCTGCGAGCGAGCAGCCCTCGGCCGGTGAGAAACGCAAGGGAGCAAAGCTACACTGGGGAAGGGCACAGAGTCCCCGCCGGGAGCACAACGGTGCCGAAACCTCTGAGCCGGCTGTGGACTGACCCCGCGGGTGCTCCTGGAGCTCCTGGGCTGGGCAGCACCAGACGCCGGCATTGGCTGCAGCTTTCCCATGCCGGCAGGCTCTGCTATCACCCGCGCTTCACCGCCGCACTGGGTAAGAGGAGTGGCCTGGGAGCTGCGGGATGCCTGTTTAATGTTTAATATTCCTGGAAGCTGGTAACTGTTTGACAAGCGAGATAGGTGCTGACTCAGCGAGGAGCCAGGGATGAAAAAGTCGTTCCCAAGACGACTTGCTCCTTTGCCGCTGGGAAGTCGGTAAAAGCCACTGCTGTCCTGTTTTCGGTTGGGTTAATGTTAAATTTGAGGAGTGCAGCCCCGTTGGCCTCACTCTCCCTTGCTGGGAGGTTTTCTCCCGTCTGGGAAGGAGGAGAGGGTGGGGAGGGGTGGTGCTGGACTCCATCCACTGCTGGAGAGAAGTGCCGCAGCCAAGAGGCCTCAGCCCTGCCACGGGGCCGGGGCCAGCGGCATCCGCATCACCCCTCGGCATCGTCAGTGCTGCTTCCAGCTGCTCAGCAGCGAGAAGGGCTGCTCCCCCGGGGTGGCCGGGCAGCACGGAGGATGCTCCCACACGCGCAGCACTCACCCACTGGCTCCTGCATCCATCACAGGGAAAGCGCGGAGGCCGTTAGGAGTGGTGGAGACGCATAATGGCTCCCTACCGCCTTGTCCCGCTGCTTTGTTCAGTTTTTTAAATAGCCCCATCCACAGCGTTCCGTACAGCCCGTCCAGTTTGGCAGCACCCGCCTCGCTGCCAAACTGCCCCCTGCAAGCCCACGGGAGGGACGTGAGATGCGGGATGCAGGACGCTGGACGCAGGATGCTGGATGTGGGACACCAGCCTCCAGTTCCAGCCCGGCTCCGAGGCAGGGAGGGACTGCTGTCCCTACATGCAACGGCGTGGTGGACTCAGGAGTCCCACCTGGCGCAGGAGCCAGCGTGGATGGAAGCAGGAGCCATTAGAAAAATCAGTGCTACAAAGACACATGTATTCATACATACTCATTAAAAAACAGGAAACCCTCTCCTCATTTGTGAAGAACTTGGGTGGGGAGGGCTCTGTGGGAAAAGCCAGGACTGGAGCAGGACATTTCTCCAAGAGGAGGCCAGTGTTTCACCCCCCTGTCCCAAGAGCCATCCATGAAGGGTCAGAGGTGCCCTGGGCTGCCGGCCCCAGGGGTAGGTGGAGGGCTCGGGACCGCAGCGGCTCAGATGAAGACCCGGTGGCATGGCCCCAGGAAAGCTTGCACAGCCCACACCATTCTCCCCCCTTTATGGCCAGGATGGATAATTCACCCCTACAGATCCAAGCAGCATGTCCGCCAAGGGAGCAACTCACCCCCTCTCTGCACTGGGAACACGTCCCTGACGTGACTTCCCTCCTGCCAGCGCCGACTCAGACAGAAACCGTTCCCAACCCTGGATGCTGGCAAACCAGCCTGTGCCTCTGCACAACCCCGCTGTCCCCGAGGGCACGTCCCGCTCCGTTGCGTCACCCCGATGGGCTGCCACCAGCAGACGCAGTGGCTCTGCACCCAACACCTGCCCGCGGCCATTGCCCAGTAGCACCCGTACGTTGGGACATTGCACTGCCTGTTGTGTCACAGCCCCTTAGCAAGCGATGGCCAAAAGGTCACCACCATGTGAGGACACAGCCGGGCACATCCCTTCGCCTGGGGGAGCACCTGCGTGGTGATATTCCCAAGGAGGAGCTCACGAAAGCGCATGTGGGCGCTGCAGCATGCAACGGAGATGCTCGCCTGGCCCTCGGGCCATGCACTTGCCCACCTCTCTCCCCAATCCTACCTGCTCTTGTCCACAGCATCCTGCTCGTCCATCTCGTCTGCGCTGCAGGTCGCGCTGGAGTCGCTGTCGGGGTTCACCCCAGGGCCTTTACTGCCTTTATGG
Organism: Gymnogyps californianus; assembly: GCF_018139145.2. Lineage (NCBI taxonomy): Eukaryota > Metazoa > Chordata > Aves > Accipitriformes > Cathartidae > Gymnogyps > Gymnogyps californianus. The sequence continues at coordinate 12,629,768 of NC_059486.1, read as the reverse complement.
CTCTCCTTCTTCTCAGCCTTGGGTGTCCCCTCCGTCCCCGCTGTCCCTCCACCGCTGACGCCGCTTTCCGCCTTCTTGTCATTCCCCTTGTCCTTCTCCTGGCTGTCTTCGCTCTCCTCCTTCTTCACCTCGCTCTTGCAGGGCTCTTCGCTCACCTTCTCCTCTGGCTCCTCCGTTTTCACCACGTCCACCACCAGGTCCTCCTGCACCTTATCCTCGCTGCTGGGTGGCTCGGGAGCTGCCTCCGGCGGAGGGCTGGTGGCAGGAGCTGGGTTGGTGGGGGGAGCGGTGGGAGCGTCAGGGGGTGTTGGAGCCTCTTCCAACTTGACTGCCGGTTCTGCGCCGGAGTCACCTCCCGGTCCGGGTGGTGCCTTGGCCCCGTTTTCGCCTCCTTCTTTGGCTTCGGGCCTTGGCGAGGGAATGCTCTCGGTGTCGGAGCTGTTATTTACTGCAGCTGAGAAAAGGGAAGAAATAAAAATAAGGATCAGCCCGAGATTCTCGCTTCCCATATCGCTGCCTCCACCCCCTCCCTTGGGAGGAGAACGCCCTCGTTCCTCCAAGGGGGAGATGATCCCGGGGCTGGGAAAGCTGCGCCGGGATCCCTGGATCCAGAGCCTACTAAGCAAAGGGATGCTCTGGGGGTCTCTTTGCTTGCCCAGCACGACAACTGTTGTTAATCCCCACCCAAACGCAAAACCACATGCCCAAAAGCCTGGAGACTGAGTGACTGGGAAGCTGGATTTTAAGGGAAAACCCTGGCTGCTGGCTGGATCTGTAGGACAGGACCTGCTCCCTCCTCAACCTCTCACCCATGGCTCTGGATCAGCTCAGCTGCCCCTGGACCAGGCACCTCGCTGGCACCCTGCTCGCTGATTTACGTCGCCCATGTCCCTGGCTTTGCCACCCCCAGGGCAGCTGGGGACCATCCCAAAACACCGCGCGTGTTTGTTGTTATTTAAGCCGCCAGTGGCAGAAGAAAGGAGGTCAGGGTCGGTGAAAGCAAAGCGCTGGCAGTGCTGCAGGACAGGTTAATTATTACATGGGAAGGATCACTCTCAAATCTGCCACCAACGGCTTGAAGTGAGCTGCAAACACAAGCATCCATGCACCACTGCAGAAGAAGGTGCTGCCGAGAGATTGTTTCTATGGCTGGAGAGAGGATCATTCCCTCCAAGCCTTCACAAAACAAACATGGCCAGGGCCAGGAGCACCAGGAAACTTCCACAGACCCATCTCAGCACGTCCCCACCGGGCAGGGCTCTTACGCTCGTGCCCAAAGGCTGCCTCACGTGCATCCTTTGACTTGGCTCTCTCCATAGCAGCACAGACAGCTTTCAAACGCCGGCAAGATGAGTGGCACAGAGGGACTGCGTCCCAAGAGCTGTACGTCGGAGCACATCCATCCTTCCTTGGCAGGAAAACGTGCCACACTCATCAGGAATCTCAGCCTTCTCCAGCCTTTACTCACTTGCAATCAAGCAATGAGGTGTCCCATCACCCACCCAGGGACGACGATTACAGCGTGTTTGGCCAAACTCTCCCCAACTGCCACTCGATGCTACTCTGAATGCCACGCCGAGACATCCAACGGTGGCTCGTCCCAGGCTCAACCAAGCTCTAGGCTCCAGCGCGCTCCCTCCAGATGCTGAATCCATGGTCTACACCATAACCCCCATGCCAAGTCCTTCCCCCCATCCCTGACCGGCCGCCCCCTGACTCCAAGCTATTGACTGAGCATCCCCAAATGTCACCCTGGAGCCCGCGGCCATCTCGTGCATAACACCACCCTGGCACTTCTGTGCCCCTTACATTTCGTCCCCCCTGCTTACGCCTTTCTTCAGCTCCGTAGCCCACCTCAGCAGCAGAACAAGAGACGAGGCTTGGAGCGTAAGGCTCGAGAGCATGTCAAGAGATCTGTCTCTAATCTCAAAAACACATTGTTTCCTCTCAGGCACTCTTACAAAGAGCAGTAACTACCTTTTACTTTGCGCCTCTGAGTCACGTGTCACCTCACACAAAGATTTACCTGGAATCTGCCTTGTAATGAGTCACTTGCAACGATGATTTGAAAAGATTTCCCATTTCGAGTCCCATTAGCCTGGGTGCTAAGGCCAGGAACCAGCGTGGTGCCAGCAGTGCTGGTTAAGTTATTAAATTACTTTTGACAGAAGTCAAATGGGGCTATTGTTGGAAAATTATGCACATTTTCTCCAAACTCACTGCCGCGCTTTCTAAGCGATAAATAGCTGAAAATTGTCACTTTCAAGTTGTTTCCTTTCTTTGGTATGGCTGGGAGGGAGGAAAATGCTGCCTTAAAAGGGAGAGGAGGAAAAGACCCGCCAAGGTACACCAGCCTCGCCGGTGGGAGACCGCGGCTTCCCCTGCCTTTGCTGGCAGCGCGGGCTCCACTGCCCTGGGCAGCAGCGGCAGCGATGCCCTGACGGGATGGGAACGGGCATGTGCAAACCTTAGTGGGTTATCCCTCCTTAAGCCCATGCTAAGCTCCTCGAGAGCCCACACTGGTGGGTATCTAACCCTGCCGAGCACGCAGGGAACCCCCTTTGGGGGAAAACACCATGAAATGTGGTTTATAAGAGCATGTAAGTGTGCCAGGCCCTGGTAAGCTGGGTGCTCTGGGGAGCGTGCGCTGATGGAAATTGGAAACCAAAGGGCTTGCTCTCCTCCAGGGCGAGGAGAAGCCACTGGGACCACTCCAAGTTCCGGGTGAGCCCTTTATGTGCAGCCTCGACACGGGGACCAAGGAGCCCCTGGGCCACGGAGGCTGGCGTATGCCTCCCCATGCCCCCCAGGATCCCCGTGGGTGCCCAGCAGCCACGGCGGAGGCTGCTGGTAACAGAGCTCCTGCATTGCACGACCTTCCCAAAATAAACATCCCTCCAGACGGACACGGGAGGAGGGCAGTGATCCAGGGCACTCCTCAAAAGCATGAAATCCAGAGGCATCCAAAATGCCAAGAGCATCTTGTGCTGCAGGATGCTGTCACCTCAGTGTGGCTTTGGGGTGACAGACACGACCCCCCGTGAGCACTGACATTTGCAGCCCCGGAGAGGCCATGCATGGTGCCTCTGCCGCAACTGTGCGGCAAAGCCGGGAGAGCTGAAAGCGTCCCCCCGCCGCAGCCCCCCACCCGCCTCACCTTCTGCCTCCTCGGCCATCTCCTCCTCATTGCCGCTCGTCCCTGACACCTCCATCTCCTCGTCCTCGGCTGCAGGAGGGAAGGCGGCTTCTTCATTTTGAACGGCGGTACCTTTTTTCTTCTTCCTCTTGGCATTCCTTTCTTTCTCCTGGGGAAGAGGCAGAGGATGGTGAGAATGAAAGCCCACAGGGAGCCGTGTGGGAGCAGAGAGCACCGGTCCTGCCCGAAGGGCCAAGAGTGAACCAAGCTAACACTGCCATGGCCCCCCTGAGTAAATCCTCTGAGTAAATCCTCGGGACCGGACTCGCCTGCTGAAAGCACTGCAGCATGGTCTCACCTGGCCAAAAAACTTCAACCGCCATGCAATGGCCAGCCCGGCTCCATGCAGAGCTCCAGCCCCAGACGGCAGCGAGCCTCCGAGGGAAGGACGGCACGGACACGTGGACAAGGGACACACGTGCAGAAGTCACCAGTGCTGGGCTGGCAAGAGCCCAGTGGTCCCGCATCCACTCATTACACGCGTGTGACACGTTTGTCCTGCGCATTTCCAGGCACTACCTCCAGCTGCACAAACGTGCGACCGCGGCTTGATGCTCATCTGCAGATAACGAAGCTGACGCCCCAGATATGGCCCAGCCAACATTTTTGCGCACCAGCTTTCGTGTCCCTTATGGCAGGTGCTGCCAAAGGACTTTGGCTCCCGTGCCGGGGAGGCTGCTGCCGGTGGGTGATGGGGACGCTCTGTGTGACACGTTATCCTGAAGGTGAGCTGCCTGGTGCCCTGTCCTGCCCTGAGACAGCCCCGTCCCCGCTCGCCGGGGCACGTGCCACAGCCACGAGGGCACAGACAGCTGCTCCCTCCTGCCAACCTAAAGGAAAAGTCTCGGCTTTGCTATTGTTTCCTGCTCTTGTTGCTTAAGTAAATATTACCAGTAGGAACAGGCCCATCATCTCCGGCTCTCCCTGCAAACCCCACACGAATGACGTGTGTAGGACGTTTATTTACATGGATGAAAAGATAAAGCCGTGGTGGAAACGTTAACTTTACTGCTGGATCTCTGTGCTGGGAAGAGCTGGTCCCCTCTTCCCCCCCGCCAACTTTTCAATCCTTTAAAAAACTTCCAGATAAAACAAACAAATACAACTGCTTTTTGCTTGGAAACACTGCTTGCTCAAAATCTATTTTTATCAAACTGGGCAGGAGAGAGGGAAAAAAGGCACTTGAGAAAGGGCTCTGTGAAGGCGCAGAGAGGCAGTGGGAGGAAGGCAGGGATCCACGGTGCCCTCGCCCCGTCCCGGCAACGGCGGTGATGCCCTGGTGCTGCCATCGTTTGTGTCTCTGCCACGGCAGCGATTCAGCAACCGCACGTTTCTGTCTGAAGCAGCAGTTCCCCATCACGCTAATGTGGTGACAAAGCGCCGACGTTACTATGGCAAAGGCTTCTCTGCCTCTTACTCACGGGTCCGTGACTCAGCTGCAGGCAGGAGCAGGCTCCTCGCTGGGGAATTAGCTGGGAACCAGCCTCTGCCTCAGCACCCTACTTGGCCAGAGCCCGGGGGCTGGCAGCTGCCGGCAGAGCGGAGCAGCGAGCTGCCCTGGGGGCACTGTGGGTCCCTCTCTCAGCAGATCCCACTGCTGGTATTTAGGGAAAATGATGTGAAATCCAGGCAGCAGATCCTGGCTACATCTAGAGATACGTTCAGGCCACCACCTCGCCTCTTATAATGCTGACAGCTCCAGCCCCCTCGTGAGGTCTTGCTCCCGGCACCCTGCCCAGGAAAGGGGTCCCTCTGCTCTGCCTCTGTTAGCAGCCACAGGGACCCCACGGCTGACATGGGATCCTAACCACAACTGTGGCAGACATGGAAGAGTCTCTGTGAGCCGTGCCTGGGACCAGGTGCCTCCCATCGTCACAATGTACTCTTAATCCAAGTGATTACCAGTGAAGCCACGGGAAGGTGCCAGGACCATTTGCTGTGGGCACTTTCATGCTCATTTTGTGCTATCCCAGCCCACGGGGTCTCTGCTCTCTACCTGCCACCAGGTATTTTTGCAGGAGCATCCAGGACTTGGTGCCACTTGAGCAGTCTGCCTCGCCAAGACCACTGAGGAGACACGCTGTGCACAGCGAGGACACCGAACCCTGCGCGAGGGGTCACTCCATGCCTGCTCCTCTGCGCTGTCCTCCCGGGCACCTACTCCCCAGCCAGCCCCATCATGCTGACTCCCAGTCTGGCGGGATGAGCAGCTCTTCCTCCACCTCCCCTCCTGCCATCCCGGGTGCGGGCACTGCCTCCCACTGCTCAAGTTCACCTGCACCATCTGCCCTGGAGGAGGAGATGGAGATGCCACCAGCCCTCGGGCGCGACATCTCTCTGGCCTTCTGCCTCGCAGGCAGAGCAGCCGTCTCGACAAATTTGGCAACGCCTTGCACTCACCGCCTGACGTGGCAGCAACAGCCAAAACAGCTTCCAAACCTCGCTACCGACGAGGAGCCATCATTATGGGTACCTCCCATCAGCATCAGCCTCAGCCTGTCCTAAGAGCAGGACCAGGCAGTCCCAGACTGGTGTGACATAATGATGCGTATTTGAGATCGCACCAGGACTAGGTCCACCCACAGAGTGACTCCTGTGCTCTGCCGTGGAAGCAGCCAGCAGAAATGGGAAGGGGCAGAGCGGTGACCCCGCAGGTGGGACCTCTGCCACCGCGGTGAGGAGAGTCTCAGTTCCCCATCCCGAGACCAAGGCCCTGCACCAAGGCAAGGCAGACTTGTTCACCCTCCAGAAGAAGAGGCCTCCAGGCTGTCCTCCTGAAGTAGCTTTGCTTTGCGAAGCCAGCACCACCCAAAAAAGCAAGGAATTGCAGAGATGTTGCTCAGAGGGGGCCAAAAGATTGGTCCTCCAAGCAGGACCAGCACCAGCCCAGGGGATAACTCGCCCATCTTTGCTGCACAAGCCAAAACAAGCCCCAGCAGGCACTAGACCAAAGTGACAATCACACCACAAAGAAAAGAGGTCCTGGTGAAGACAGTGCCTAATCTCCGACCGCTAACAAAAAAAGCAGCTCTGAGGACACCATGTATACCAATGCCCTGCTTTCCTTAAATGCCGAGATTAGAGAGCGCAGCGTGCAGAAGGTCAAGGCTAAGTGACGCTGATGCCTGGGACACATCCGAGCCGCTTGGCAGCGAAACCAAGCCAAAACACACAGCAGGGCAGATAAAGCGAAGCCTCAAGGTGGCCTGACCCTGCCCCAGCAGTAACAGGCTGCCTGTCCCACGGTAGGGAGGAGGGTGAGGATCTGCGGCAGCCAGCCCCACTGAGCCAGGATTGCAGTGGGATTCCCCTTCTCAAACAGGTTGGAGAAGGGTCTCGTGAGTGCTGAGCAGCTCAGGGGAGAGGGGAAATGGGGCTCTGTGTGCTGACATAGCCCACGCACAGCTCCCCAGCCCCTGTGTGCTCTTTCTCCAGGGGAAACCTCTCCAGTAAAATGATGGGTCTTCAAATTAAAACCCCAAACACGGCATGTGGGAGCGTACGGACCATGCGGGCTCTGGAGAGGCGGAAAAGGAGCATCACCATGCCTGTTGCAACCCAAACCCTTCTCCTTCCTAACGCTGGATGCTCCCTGGATGCTCAGAGGGAGAGTCTCCCCGTCCCCAGAGCTCCTCAGGCTCTGGCCAGCCGGGGTTCAGCACGCAAGGGGACGTGGCGCTGCCAAAATGCCTGGCCCCATCCCACCCAGCACTGTCCCAGCACGGGAAATGGGGACATCCTGCTCTGCACCGCGCTGTGCCACGTTTTGGGGACAGAGGGACCTTGCCAGGCTCTGCTTCCCGTCCCACACCAGTCACTGCTGCCTGCCCATCCCCGCAGCTCCTCTGAGTCGCCTGCACACTGCTGAACCCGGTGTCACACCTACCTGGAAGAGGAGGCTACAATATTAATGAGCCCCATTTGGGAAACGAATGAGATCTGCTAATTAAGTTTACTCTCATTAAGCAAGAGGAAGAAAAGCAGAGCCACTGTGTTTCCCCGCACATGATCAGCAATAGCTGTTGGTGGTGAGGTCAGGGAATAATCTGGGGATGTCATGGCAAAACTCGGCGATACCATGCTGCCTTGCCACGTGCTTCCTCTGCAGAGGTCACGGCTGACTACTGGGTACGGGATGAGATTTGGAGGCTTGGTTTGCTGGGGAATATATTTAGGAGTCAGGAAGGAAGGTCTATGGCAATTTAATCTCAGTTGTTCTTTTATTTTATTCAGCTTTCTGGCATCTGCTGTTGCCACAAAACAATAGAGCACAATAAATAACAGCTGAACGTTCATTGTTCTTCTCCACAACCGAATCCCATAGCCTCCAATGCTCAAAAAATAAAATGATGATGCTGATATAAACTGCAAGTGAGAGTGAGCAATTAGACTGGAGAAGTCTAGCGGCTGCCTTGGAGGGACGGATGCAGGGAAAAATGTGGTTCTGCAGAAAAACACTTCTGTGATATAATTTCTGCAACATTAGGAAGCAGTGTAAATTAATATACACCGGTCCCACTGCCAGCTAAGCTGTATGATCTTATTTCAGATTCTCCCCAGTAATGAACAATGATATCTTTCTAATGTAACATTTTATATTCAGAGGGCTTGATGCACATTTCATTCCACTCTTTATATTGGTTTTGAAGGTCTTTTATATAGTTTGTTTGCTTTGTTTCTAAAAACAATTCGGTGAAACATGGGAACACAGGAGTGTCTCTCTGCATAGAGAATTAATAAAAAAGAATCGCCCATGTCTTCTCTTTCTCTCATTCCTATAGACTGACTAGGATATTAAATTCCTGGGTGAGTCATTGAATGTTTTCCTGTCTTTCTTTTTACTCTTGCTGTAATAGCTTGCTTGGAGAGATTCCTGCATTGAACATTGTCCTTTGCATTTTCAAAGTACCCCTTGGGGGTTTAGCCATGTGAATTCTATTAGCCAGAAACTGGGAACCCCAGGATACTCTACAAATGAAATAATTATAATCCTTAGTTGCTCTTAGCAGTCCGTCCTGTCTCCAGAACACCAAACAAACCCCACTTCATTCACACCCTGCACCGCATGCCAGAAAAGCAGCAGCATTAGCCCCTTCCGACCGGGAAACCGAGGCATGGAGAGCTGTGCGCATCTGCTTGCAGCCCCGAAGACAATCGACATCCGTATCGGGACCAGCCTTTCCTCACGTTGTCCTAAACCCCTGAATTTCTTTGGGGCAAACCGGCAGTTTACCAGGTAACTGCGGTACCTGCACGGCGCAGAGCTGCGTGGCCCAGCCGGCCTCTCCGCTCACCGGGGTGGAACAGCACAACCTCGCCAGCGTCAAAGTATTTGCGCAGCTGGGACTGAGCTCGCGTCCTGGCCGATGCACCGCGGCCCCCCTCCTCCTTCTGCTCCTTATCTCCCTGCGTACCAGCCACGCTCCAGACGCCCAGGCATCTCCCGCGCAGCAGCTCTCCCCCCTCCAGACCTCTCAGGGACAAATGGGTGGACAACCCTTTCCTCCACTGCTTTCCGCTCCCCAGTCCCCTGAGCTTTCACTCTGAGATGGTAAAGACCTCCCTTGGCTGTGGGAAGCATGCAAGCACTTGCTAGGAAATATCTACGGTGCCCAGTGTGGGCTGAGATGGGCCTCTCACCATTTTCAGTTTGTGCTGCTGTAGGATCTCGTCCAGGTTCTGCCTCTTCTTGTAGTTGAAGTAGAAGTTTTTGCACTGCGACACGGTCTTGGAGCCCACCATCCTGGCAATGGCCGACCAGTTCCGCCCATGCTCAAGGAGACCTGTGGTCGGAGGAGGGAGAAAGGAGAAGGGTTTAACAGCAGATACGCTCGCACAAGGGCAGCATTATCCACGCAGGATGGGAAACATCCTCTGTGCAAGCCAAACTCCACAGGAACAATATGGTCACTAGCACTTGTCTGAATGGCTTCCTAGGCCAGGGGATGACCTACAAGAGCCTGTTTTTCTTTCCAAGGGGAAAAAAGGCACTGTACTGACTGCCTCCGGAACAAAATATGTCCCACAGCCACGTCTCAGCCAGCCACCAGGCAGTCAGGAGGGCGAGTGGTGCTCCCTTCCCTTTGGGATGGCTACAGGAGGAGCTGGCATGCCCAGGAGAACTTGGGACAGCAGCTCTCAGTCCCTACCATGAAGAAAAGGCTCTTCCCCACCGCCCTGCGCCCCAGTGATGACTTTGACCAGGGTGACAAGGCAGTTCAGGGGGTTGGAGCACGGAGTCCTGTTACAGATGGGGAGGAAGAGCCAGGCAGGGAAGCGCAGCACACAGACAGGGAAGCCTAGGTGATGTCCTGGGCTGGGAAGAGCTGGGCCGGGGTATTAGTGCTGACTGCAGGCTCGTGAGCAAAAGCAGGTTCCCAGGTCAGGCATCACACCAAGGGCTGGCAATCCCGGCCAGACAGTGCCACTTGAGCACGGGGCTCCTGCCAGCCCTGGGGCAACCCAGCAGGGTGGAGGAGGAAGAGGAGGAGGAAGGAGCAAGTCAGCACCCTGTGTCCTTGTAGTCTCTGCAGGGGTGTCTGGGCACCCCCGGACCCGCAGCTGGAGGTGGGAGTCACAACCGCAGCCCAGGGACGGGTACGGCGACACCCTGGTCCCTCCATCTCAGGCTCCTGGAGGTGACCCGGGCAAGGACCATCCAGGCTTTCTGGGAAATAAAGCCTCGCTGCCTGCAATCCTTCCCAGTGTGTGGCTGGTCCTTCCCGTGGTGCCTGGTGGGGCCAGAGCTGCCACTAGCCTGCAGGACGCTGCCGGCCCAGCTCGGTCATGCCGGTCCGGCTGGCTCCTGGCTGCCCACGTGATGCCACTGTCAGGCCAACAGCTCCCCTGGTCCTCCCCTGCACCTTGTGTAGGGTGCAGGACGGAGAGACTATGAGCCCAGGGGCATGGTACTGCCACAAAAGGCGACTTCAAGATTAAAACCAGCAGGGAATGAACCTGCTAAGAGCATCTTCCTCTTTTGTTAGGGGTTTTTCTGCCCAGAAACCACCAACCACAGAGCCTGGGAACAGGCACTACCCAGGCATCTCCATTGTCCATCCCCAAACCCCTCCCTGGTTGCTCTGACGCCATGGGGCTCGGGATCGCAGTGAGTCCCACGTTAGGGCTCCCGTGCGTGGCTCTGCTTGTGCCTGGAAGCCGTGGCAGCTGTGCCCCAGCCCCGCTGCCAGCCTTCAGCCGAGCTGCTGCCATGTGTCACCTCGGAGCCCCAGCCCAGACCTAAGTGCCAGCCCAACCTCTGCTTCAGCCCAACAACAAACCCCCCCCGGGACGGATTGATCTCAGCGCAGCCACAAGCAATCAGGGCCCTAGGGATGCACCTCCAGCCAGGATCCGTGCACCCGTGCAAGGGGAAGGCACGGCGTGGGGGGTGTTGGTATGTCTGCATTGAATCGATGGCACCACGTACCCCAGGAGAGACGAAACCCCCCTCCCTGCTTCCCAGGTCCTGGACAAAACCAGCAGTACCCAGCACAGCAGGAGTTAACATCCAGCCGGTGCCTCTATCCTTCTCCGTCCCAGCACCAGGGCTTATCAAATTGCATGTAAGAGGCAGGCATCACACTGCGCTGAGCACCACAAAAGGCGGTGGCAAGCCAAGAAACAAGTTTGAGCTTTAACTCTGCAACTCCCAGCCTCGCTTCAGCCAAACCCACGACCTCCGTCACCCCGCTGGCAGGCTGGGTCTTCTTAAAAATAATAATAAATAAAAAATAAAAGGACGTCCGGCCACCAACCGCGAGAGATAACGAGCCGGGGTGGGAGTCCTCCCCCCGCAGTCGCTGAAGGCTGCAGGGGAAAACAGGACAGTCCCCTGTGTCACAACCCATCCCCTGTGTCACAACCCATCGCTGCCGTCCAAAGCAAACAAGAGGCTCGGCTCCCTTTGCTCATCGCTGTGCTGGTGGCCCCACACCAAGTGTGACAGCCGGGGCCGGAGCCGTTTGCTGCGCCCTGGGCAAAGCCCCGAAACGCAAACACTGGCAGTGGTGTGCCGTGAGCTCCAGCGCTTCGGTGGGCGAGATGCCGTGCTATCCGGCGGAGGGAAGCGGGACCCGGCACGGCGGAGCCCCGGGCCAGGAGGGGTGATGGATGCCAGTGTGAGCGGTCCCCAGCGCGGAGTGACCTTTGCCAGCCGCGGGTGATGCCAGCTCCCAGCTGCCCTTTCCCCTGCCCAGGCTCCCTGTGCCCTTGCCCACGGCAGGGCTGGGGGACGGGGACGCTGCCGGAGGAGCTTGCAGCTGGCCAGGCAGGTGGCCGCGTCCCTGCCGGGCTCACAAGGAGGAAGCTGCCTGCAGCCCCTGCCTGCGGGACCCGGCAGGGAGCCCGACCGCTCTTCTCTTTACATTAAAACCAGAGCAAAACAGCAACACCTGCTTCCCCATACTGTAATTATCTGTGTGCTCGGGGAGGGACCAGCCGAGACACCCCGGGACATGCTGGTCAGCCCTCGGCTCACCAGGCACCCCGGCTTGATGAGCTCCGCCAGCATGGCAGCCCCCAGCCCCTGTGCCCCCCCAGCCTCTGCCCCGTGCTCCCCGGCACGCCAGCCCGCCTCAGCACCGCACGGCCCTTCGTTCCGCAGCTCAACTGAAACTATGACTAACTCAGTTATCAGATCTTAACGAAGGCTGTGCTCGTTGGCTTGGGGCGGGGGCTCTAGACGAAGGGTCTGCCCGCAGGCACGCAGCTACACGCAACCCTGAGGTTAACCCCATCCTTCGGACCCCAATGCCGGACTTACATGCTCCAGGTCCAGCTCCGGCGGGCAGGGAGCGCGCCCGGAGCGTGCAGTGGGCGGGCTGGGAAGGACGCGGGCGTCGGGGCACTTCTTCAAAGCCCCCCCGGGCACGGCAGCCCGCTGTGAAGCGCTGCGAGTGCTCCGCTCGCACCCTCCCCACGCATTTTGCTTTCGCTCCCTCGCAGCAGCCGGAGACAGAGAAGAAAGCAAAGCCGGTTCCTTAAATCCTGGGGGCGAGAGGATTTCAGAGCCATGGGCGGCCGAGAGAGCAGCGAGCGAGCGGGCACCGAGGCTGGAAACCAGGTCACAGGCAGGAGACTCCTGACCCTGATGCCAGAAGTTGGTGGGAACACATGCTCCGGACCCAGCGCTCTTCCCTCCGGTGGGGCCGGCGAGCGAACGGCGTCCTCCGCGCTCCTCCCGCTCGCTCGCCGGAGCTTTCCAGCCGGCTGCAGCCGCGGTTGTTAAGGTGGATGGAAGCGTCTCCAGTATTTTCTCCCCTACCTCAGCTCCTCGCTCAGCAGCTCGGGGCTACGGGGAGGCTGTGCAGTTTCAGGAGATGCCCGACGTTGCCAAGAAATAATAATTTAAAAAAAAAATAAAAAAAAAAAGGCAGGAGAAAGGCGAAGGGGAGGCAGCAGCCGACCGCGCGCTGCAGCTCTGCTCCTGCCAGCCCGGGGACGGGGAGCCGGTGCCGTCGGTATGTGGCGGAGCAGTGAGCGAGCTCTAATCTGTTCCTCTGGCTGACCCGGGGCTCGTTGCATCTGAATGTGACCTCTAGACAGAGCATTAATAACGAACGTGGCGCTGACCCAAGCTGACAAGGGGTGCGGCCGCTTGGCACCCGCTCCCGCCCTCCCTCTCTCACTTTCTGTCTCCCTTGCTCTAGTCTGAATGTCAGCGGCAGGGGGAGGGATCCAGGAAAACAAAGCTTGGCTAATAGTTTCCTCCGCTCTCAAGTGAATCAAAGGCGCTTTTCTTTGGGGAGGTGCGCGCCGGCGAGCCCAGCACCGCACCGGCGGGATGCCGTGGCACCCCGGCACACCTCGGCCCTGCGGCCGCTGCCCCGGCGGAGGAGGGATGGGGAGAGGTTTGGCATCGGTCTCACCATGGGCGGACCGGGGCCTCTGCTCCGGTACCGGCAAACGGAGGCTGGAAGGAAGAGGATCCCGGAGAACGCGGTAGCGCACGCTTGGTATCTCGGGGCGCAGAGGAGCAACCCGGAGGGGCAGTGCGGCGGGCAAGGGCCGTCAGCTCGCACCCCCTCGGCTCTCTGCAGCTGTGGGTTTTTACCGGAGCCGTTCCAAGGCTCTCCGGCGCGGCTGCCCTGCTCCACCCAGGGCTCGGCGAGGGCGGAGGGAGCCCGTAAAAGGGTCCCTTAATGGGAGCCTGCATGGATTAACAGATCAGGGTGAGAGGGGAAAAACTAAGTGATCTCATTCCCCTACGCCTGACAGTACCTTGTGCGATCCTCCAGCCCCTCTCGCACCCACATACCCTCTTGGGAGCGGGGATGGATGCAGTTCTGGCTACGGAACAGCCAAAACATGCTGTAATCCCATCCCGGAGAAAGACCGGCACTACGGAGTCAGCGACACCACCCAAGGCATCCCGAAAGCGTGGTTGGCATCACTGAGCTGAATTAGCGCATCGCAGCGTCGCTTTCCCCCGCCGATCTCGGGGCGGTTTGCAGTGCGTGGGAGAACTGAGGCACAAGGAAGGTGAGTAACTTCTCCAGGGCCGCGGAGCCAGTGGGTGGCAGAGCCGGGCGAGTGCCGGGCTCCTGACACTGCGTCAAGGAAAGCAGCAGGGACGGTACATGGGGGGCAAGCCCACGTCCCTGCAGGCGCCGGGGCCGTTGCTGGAGGGACCATTGCGCAGGCAGCCGGCTCAGTGTGCTCTCGCTGCGGTGGTGGGTGCTGTTCTCCCTTCCTTGGGAAGACGACACCGGGTCCAGCCTGCCACGCTCCCACCGGACCTCTATTTTGGTGGCCGGACACGAGCGCATCTCTGACGTGCCCCACGGCAACGAGGGAGCTTGCAGCAAAACTCCCCAGCAGCTTTCACACCCATCATACCACCTCTCCGGAGGGAGGCAGTGCCACCGAACAAGGTGTGGGTATGGGGTCGGGACCCCTGGCCAGCTCAGCTCTAAGTGTCATCTCCCCGCTCCGCTGGCCCTGGCTGGGGACCCTCAGCTCCCAGGTCTCCCCTTCGGAGGAGCCGGTTGCTGGACCGCTGCATCATCCTGCTGCAAAAACATCGAGCCCCGTGCCCTGACCACGGACCTGCCCAGCTCTCCCCCTCCTACCACAACTCTCCTTTTGCGCTGTGTCCCCATCCTTTGACCCTGGGAGGGGATGGGAAGCCTCCCCCCAGGACGCCTGCTCCCTGAGAAGTGCCATCCCCTCCGGTCCGGCCGGGGAAACTCGAGTCTCCAGCGCAAGGCAGCGAGTCCACGCACAGCAGCCGCTCCCTGCAGGCCCAGCTCTCTCCCTTCACCTGGTTCGGTTATTATTCCTGCTCCCTTATTGTTGGAAAAATAACGCTCAAAATTAAAACGTAGGCTGTAAATTATAGTAATTACCCAGCAGTTCCCCCTGACAGGCCTTTTGTGTTTCATTCACTGACACTCACTAAGCAAATCCTCGCAGTTTGCTCCTACACGCTCGAGAAACATTCAGCCAACGGTGGAAAGCGCAGCTCCGGGGGGCATGGCGGGCAGCAGCACTACGGGCACTATCCCAGGAGTAACACCTTCGCCGAAGAGCAGCAAAGCTCCAGCCTGGGATGGCGCAGACAGGATTGCAGCCGACCACAGCCTCTTCCAGGGCAAGCATGGCCGATTCACACCTTGGACGCAGTTTTGCCCTCGTGGCATCCAATCCACCCCATCCCGATAATTTCCACCACGTCGCTTCGTACGAACTTCATGGCAAACACGCGGCTTGCTCGGAGCGGGCAGATGCCAGTGCTCTGGCCACGGCGGCGGGCGCCGGGGACGGGCAGGCTGGGCTGTCCTTGCTCTGAGCTCCCCTTGCACCCAGCCTGGATGGAGGGCACCTGGGTGGGGGACCCCAAGGCACATCCCACCCCAGGGCCAGCGAGAGGGACAACACGCAGCGACCGGCACGGGCTGCAAACCAGCTTCTCCAGCCCACATTTACTACCACCAGCAGGTTTTTACAGCAGTAAATATCTCTGACTGGAGAGGAGAAGGCTCCAGCATGAGCACAGGGGAGACGAAGGGAGGAAGGTATGGAGCTGCCAGCTTCCCAGCATCGCCCGTGCTGCAGCCAACTCCTTGTAAGAGCAACGGCTGCCCTGCCAGGAAGAAGTAATGGAGGAAAATGTGAAGACCCACACAGACCTACCTCTCCCCGCCCTTCAGCCAGCCGCTCGTTAGAAGTAACAGTGCAAACCCAAAGGAGGGTTAGCGGAGCACACACTTGTGTGTGTGTTCACACACCCACTTGGGCTCCAGAAGGATCCTGTGCAGCGAGACAGCATGCTGAAAGGCAGCTGCGTTCAAAAGGCGATGGGAGATGGCTGGCTTCTGCCGTGGGCTTTTGTGTCAGTGGGTTTGGCTGTGTGGTAATTTGAAGAAATCAGTATTTTTAAAAAAATTCTACTTTATTTTAGTTTTGTGAACAGAATGAGACTGGGGAAAAAATGGTTCAGGTCAGTCCAAAACTCATCTGACTTTGAGTTGGTTGTTGGCAGAACTGAAAATCAGCCCTCAAAAGAATACCTTCTGTATCCAAGGAAATATTTTATATCTACCCAAAATGAACTATGCAGGAGTCTTCATGGGTTATTCAACTCTCTGTCATCAGCTTTTTACATTTGTGCCTGACCCTTCTCTGCCTCATCATGCTGACTCCATCCCGTGGCCTCTCCAGCTCCTTGGCCTGGGAAAAGGCGTAAAGAGCCCGAGGTTGGCTCTGCCCCGAGGGCAAGGAGGAAAGAGCCTCGGCAAGGCGTGGGAGGACCTCAGGTGAGCAAGAAACTGCCATTTCCACACCACCTCTTTTCAAAGAACAAAACCACTTGTTAGACGCCAGGGGGAAAACCCAGAGCCGGGCGAGAACAGATACCAGACTTTAAAGAGTAACAAGGGTCATGCCGAAACCTCCCAGTTCATCAAGTTCAGCTCCAGCACTATTGCAGCTGCTCTGCAACGTGGGACGCTAGCGGTGAAACTCAGTGAAGGGGCTGGGGGGGCAATAAACCCACTCAGCTGTTCCAGGTCAGTGCTCGCCCGCTGCTCACAAACTCCCTTCCAGCCTACCTTTAACTCCTGCCTGCGTGGGCTCCTGCCAGTGGGTCCCCCAAAGGCAGGAGCTGCCTAAACACTGCCTTTTAAGGAGCAACCCCTTCCCGCTGCCGAAAGCCTCTGTGCCCTGCCCGGCGGCAAAGCCAGGCAGAGCAGCGGGCGCTGCCCGCTCCCCGGCTCGGGAAGGGAAGGGGGAAAATCCTCGAGCAACTCCGGTTAATCAAAACCTCCTGCTTTTAGGATCACAGCCACGGTGCAAGGAGGCAATATCACAAAACCACGCTCCCCCATCATTATACCAATCTCTGCACATTTTGACAGACTAGTGAATCAAAGTTTATTGCGTAATAAAAGTGTCATTAAGCAAGAACTTTCCTCTCGCTAGGTTTTCGTTCCCCTAGTTAACTTTAATAACACGCTACTCCCCTTTATCATCTCTCCCGGCAGACACAGTCCTGCCTTCTCCCGCTTGGAAACTCTCTGCAGCTCTGTGACTCTGGAGCAGAGCAGACGACTTTGGCGTCTCACTGTCCCCGGGCTGTTTTCTCTTACCTCCCTGAGCAGAAATGACACGGGGTTTCATGCCACGCACAAAAACAGCTGGGGGTAGACAGCAAGGCCAGGCTGATTTCCCGGCTGGTGGGTGCTGGGAGCAGAGGTCACCATCCCCATCTGCCCAAGCACCCCGGGGTGTTAGAGCTGACTCTCCGTAGGACTCACATCTTGCTTGTTTAACTCCCTGAACCAGCCGGCTGTGAGCTCAGACTGGTACCAGTACTGGGGAAGAGTGTGGCTGGGGTGGCCGAGTCCTTACGGTGAGGAGGACGGTGCCCGTGTCTCTGAGCCCACCCCAAACTGGGTGCCCACCGCCTCCTCCGCCCCTGCCCAGCCGTGCCAGCAGCAGGCTCTGCTGCCGCCGCCTCCTCCAGCCTCTGAGGTTACCTCTGGAGTTTCGCAGTCGCTGCGAGTCGGAAAACCCCAACGCGCCGGTCCCTGGAAATGCCAAACAGAGCCAGTTCGAAGCATTAAAGCGGGTGCTTCCTGGCAAAGGGGAATTTGACTTCTCTGTAGAAGTCTAGTGTCGCAATCTCAGTTTCCCAGGTTGTAACGGAGGGAAAAACATCAGCAATCGGGCTTTACACCAGCAAATCTCCCCGCCTCGTCCTGGCCCCCGGGCTGGAATAATGCTACGTGCTCCCACGCTTCATCCTTCCTCCACGCAGGCTTTGGCAGCTGGTTTTAAGACTCCTTAAGCGCACCTCAAGCATCCAGCATAAAACAGCAAGAGGCATTTTTTAACAACCAGATGCAATCTCCAAAACAAAGCGGCGCTCGGAAAAGATCCCTGCAACGACTCTCCCCTGCTCAGCACCTGCTCGCCCCATTACCTGGCCCCGGGCCAGTTTGCTTGATTAAAGTCTATCTATTAAGTTGTGCGTCTATAGAGAGCCCAGCTCAGCAACGCACAGGATTGGCACTGGGTTGTAAAGAGGGTTGGAACAGCTTAAAGGCGAGTGAGCCAAACACTTTGGGATATTCACAAGCAAAGTAATCCAAGTCCACAGCTCCCATCGGCACCTGGGCAGCCGGCACTCCAAAACGTGTAATCACCATCCCGGCAGCAGGTGCATTTTCCAAGCAGAGTCAAACCCACTAACACGCCTGCTTGCGTTTGCCATCCCCAAACAGCGTTCATTTCCATTTTAATTTCCCATTTACAATCCTCACCGGGCCAGGAGAGTCAGCAGCGATGCAAGTGGGATGCACAGGCTGGGGACGTGAGCTCGACAGCCCATCAACAGGACGTGACTTTGGCAAAAAATTAAAGCAGCGAAAGAGCTGGCGCAGGAGCGGCACGTGGAGGGGAAGTGGCAAGAAGGGCTGTGCTACACTCAGCATTTTTTAAAAATGGTCTCAGCAAAGGCTCTGAATCAGCTCCAGGACTTAAAGTCACCCCACGCTGCCCGCAGCCCCGGCTCTCGCGAGCTCCCCGACATGTGGCTGCGGAGCGCCGGGGTTCACTGTCCTCTCCCTAAATCCCAGAGCTACGAACGCAGGCAGACGCTCTCGGCATGTCTGGAATAGATCACGCCGATAGAAGGAAACTCCGGAGAGCGAGGCGAAGCTACGCCTCATGCTACAGGCACCAGAAGCTGCAAAAAGCAACAGGCAAAGCGCCTTCCGCATTTCCTACGGCTGGCTCCTGCCTTGCAGGACACGCATGGATTCTGGCCACAGCCCAGACATCACTGGTGTCGGCACAGCTCCCGGGGCTGGAGAGGGCGAGCATGTCCCCTGTCCCACCGCCTGCCTCCCCCAACCCCCCCCCGAGGCTCGCTGGGAACAAACTAGCAGCGGGATGGGCAGAATCTGGCCCCACAGCTCAGGGCCCACCACCCTGAGCCGACTCCAGCGGTCAGATGCCGTCCATCCCCGATTGCTGGGTTAGCTCCAGCAGAGCCGACAGGAGAAAGAAAACGAGCAGCTCACCTTTTTTAGCTGTCTCCATCTCCTCTTCGGTCCAGCGAGAGCTTTCATTCATCTCCAGAGAAGCTGGGTAGGAGGAAGGAAAGGAGAGCAGTCAGCTGTGAGTGGGACCCAGCAAGCCCGGCAAGCTCGGAGGAGATGCCCGAACACCCAAACCCCGTCCCGTGCGCTGTTCCCTGGAGGCACGACAAAACGCCGTGCAGTGCAAAAGTGCTTTGGCAGGGAAGGCTGTCATGGTGCGGGCTCTCAAGGCTTTTCCACGCCACGGTAACCCATACAGAGCATCTCCCCCGGGATGCATCTCGGTGACGCGAAACCTCTACTTTGGGACTAGAAGCAAAGCCAGATGGCTTGAGGGTGGCAGCAGATTTCCTGCTGATTTGGTGCCGCGCACTCTGGCCCGCCAACAACAGGTACCTAAGATGGAGCCGACTTCGGCTGTGTGCTTTGGAGGTGGCAGACGCAGGGTGGGACCGTCACCCTCGGCGGAGACGGAGAAACAGCGTCACCTTGGCGGTGACTTTGGCCGACCACATCCGTCAAGGGAGTTGGCCGTGCTTGACCACGGGCTCCCTCGGTGCCATCACCGGGCTCTCAGACATCTCAGAGCCACTTCCAGCAATGCTGAGGGCTCACCCGGAGCAGCGCCCATCGCAGGGGGACGTGCTGCTCCGGACGGGAGAGGCGAAGAGGGGTGTCAGCACCTGATGCTCCCCCTCTCCCCCACCCCAGGCACAGTGCTGGGGACACCGAGGTCCTGCATAAAGCCTCCACTATGCAACAGTCCCGCTGGCAGCCTGGCACTAGAGCAAACCCTACAATAACAAACCAGAGTGTGAGTCAGAGGCAAAAAACAACTCGGTAAGGAAACAGATTTCCGGCTCAGGCTGCCAAGGGGTTATTACTCTAAACAACAGGCAAAGCATTATTTCAACAGTGATGAGAGATGTTTTGACAGTGTCCTTTCAAAATGGAAAACAGGCTGATAGGTTCAGGATAAAGGATACGGGTGAGGAGAGAAGGAAGCATCTTCCAAGAAGCTCTACAAGAAGCTGAGACCCTGTGGGAGGACAACGCGGGCTCCGATGCCCACGGCATTGGGCAGAGGAATCTCCTTCACAGCCGGCTAAGCACGACTGCAGGTGTCACCTCCTGGAAGTCAGCGCAGGTCACCGCCTCCCCCAGAAACGCCGTCTGCCCCCCGGGACGTTGGCCAAGAGGGAGGGAAATCGATACCTCGCTGCTTCCCCTGGCTGTGGGCAGAGCCGGGGCCACCACGCTCATTTACGTAAAAGCGAGTGTCCCCGACACGCTGCGCAAGGCCTTTCGCTCAGCTTGAGGATGACTGTTATTGTATGGTAAAGAAATGTCAAAGAAACGGCCCGTTTGGTTTGATTAATGGTATTTACTGAGGTTGCGCAGTTATGAAACAGATGCCTACGGGGAGCTCCAGCACGCTGCAGTTAAACCACAATACGGTTTTGTGTTGTTTTTTAATGTTCAATTGGTATTTAAAATGCAATAACTTTCTTAGCCAACCTAAATTAAAGCACTATTGGAGAGACATAAAGTGAAACCAATTGCTCAGATATGTCACTGGAATCGATCCATTCCCTTTTCCCAATTTAACACGGTCTAAAGTCTTTTCTCTGTGTTTGCAGTGAAGTTTATCAAGCACTCTGAGATGCTGGGATAAAAAAGAATCCCATCTAAGTTACTGGCATTATCTGCCGCTTCTTTGCAGCATTGCTTAACAAGTTCGAGAGGGAGAGCAGGGCTCTGTTGTGCCGGGAACTATTTATATCGCCTGTATGAAAACAGAGCGCTCACAATCAAGGCCTCAGCCAGTTGTCAGCAGAGGAACAGGGAGGCGAAACACCTCTGGGTGATTTATAGCACATGGAACAGAACAAGCAAGAAACTGCAGAGCAAGGAAACTGAGAGGAGTCACCCTGTTTTTATTTTTACCTGCCTTAGGTAGCACAGTAATAATTTTGTACTTGATAGAGTAGAAAACAGAGAAAAATCAGCCAGATTCCTTGAGGCATCGGCTTCTCTAACTCAACACACGAGCAGTTTCCCAGGGTGACCACTACTGATGCTGCGGATGCAAGAGGCAGATGCACCCAACGTGGGGCTGCGGATGCTGCCATGAATTCCCATCTAGCCCGAGACAGGCGCGGCGGCATGGCGCGGCTCTGGCCGCTCGCGGCCGCGGGCTGGCGCAGTCCCTGGATGCCACGTTACAGGTGGCACGCTTTGCCTCATCCACCTCGCTCTGAAGCTGCTCCCAGCCTCTTCCCGCTGTGCTCAGCCATGCTGTAGCCTTGCACAGGCAGGACAGGAAGGAAAATACTGACCACCGTGCCTGGCCGGCTACCGATGGGGGAGATGAGCAGGGGCACTGGGGACCAGCATGGGAAATGCTGCTTTTTGGGCAAAACAAGCGCAACCTGGGTGCACAGCACGACTGCAGCCAGGGTGGAGGCTCTTGAGCAGTCATAACCCGCTACCTCCTTGCCACGTCCTTCAGCTGCAGAGACGAGGAAGGGACCAGCCTGATTCCCAAGGCCAGGGGGGTCACAGACCCCGCAGGCTGCAGCTGCTCAGGCTCCAGGCAAATTTGAAAACAGAGAGGGCAGGAGAA
Organism: Gymnogyps californianus; assembly: GCF_018139145.2. Lineage (NCBI taxonomy): Eukaryota > Metazoa > Chordata > Aves > Accipitriformes > Cathartidae > Gymnogyps > Gymnogyps californianus. Next base: position 12,608,401 of record NC_059486.1, on the reverse strand, counting down.
CCGGCAGAGACCCAGGCAAGCCCAGGAGGGCAGAGCAAGCTCCGTGCAGAGCTCGAGGGTACTCAAAGCCCAAGCTGCCGCAGAGGGAAACACACCTCTGGGTGCAGGAGGTGCACGAGACCTGCATAAACCCAGCCAACGTGCTGCTAAAAATGATGGCTTCCCTTTTTGTCTTTTGCAATACTTTCCCTCTGAGGCCCTAAAACCCACTAACGCTCAGCCAGGACAACCCAGGCTTGCAAATGCCTCTGGTTCATCCAAGCGAACCGTGCTGGGTAATTACTGGGACAGAGAAGCCTCACTGCTGCCCCCTGAAAAGAAGCATTTCATGAAGGAAAACCCTCCTCTGTCAGCGGGGAGCAAAACAGGGTGATGGCCCATCCCAGCAGAGCGGACACCCCAAAAGCCCTGCCAAGGTCCCTCCGTCCCCACGCACGCCGCTACCCACCCAGCTCCGCGCTCTGCTGCGGGGTGGCCGCCTCCTCGTTGTTGGCTTCGTTCGCCATGGAGCGGGTGATGCGGCCTTTGCGCCTGCCCTGGCTGTTGGCGGTTTTGCGACCTTTGGAGGTGATGGTTTCTTTCTCGTCGTTGTCTTCCCCGGACGTGTCATCGTTCTTGTCCCTGCAAAAACAGGGAGGGAAGAAAAAACATTGTTGGGTTGGTCTGATTTTTAGGTCAAGCAATTATTTCTCTGCACGTGTTTGGGGATGTTGGGTTTTTTTGTTGGTCTTTTGGGGGGGCAGGTCTGCATTTTTTTTTGCACACGCAGGCTTTTTTCCTGGCTGGGAGCGGGCTGGATTGGTGGTGGGGTGATTTGTTGCGGGGTTTTCTTTCTGCAGCTGGCTGCAGCTCCACCACCAAGTGCACGCAGAGACCTGACGGAGACAGGTTTAATACCAGACCATTCAAATTCATCCCTGCCTCCTCCTCATTTATCTTCCTGAAAGGGACCTGCTGGTAAATGTCTTTGCAGCCTAGATATAATGAAGCCAGATGTTCTTTTAAACCAAGTATTAAGCCCATTACAGATAGCTAGCGGTCTGCGTGCCAACCTTTCCCCACCACGGCTCTGACGCTCCCTGTTCGGTGTGAGGGAGGCAGAGCTGGCTAAAGCCCTTCATCTGGGAGTGCTCACGTTGACATCAATAACGCTAAAGGTGAAGTGCCGCGCTCGGCTGCGCCCGGATTGCTCCTCCGACTCCCAGAGGCTCTCACAACAACAAAACAAGCTAGAGGATCAGGGGAGCTTTGCGGATCGATTGGGTTTACATAAAAAAAAGCGTATCAGAGTTGCTTTCCCAGTTTGGGAGCAGCAGGGAAGAGGAACGAAGAGGAGAGCAGGCTCTGCCCTTCCCTCCCTGCAGAGGAGGTGAGGTGGGCGCACATGGTCTTGCAGGGGGTCAGGCTGCCCTGGACCACGCCGTGTCCCACTGCTGCATCCCACTGCCGCAGCCCCAGCCCGATGCCCAGCCCTCGCTGGAGATGGAGGCGAGCCAGGCAGGGAGGGTTGTCCTTACTTTGTCAGTTCTTCTTTGTCATTTTCTGTTTCCTGCTTGTCTTCCTCCTTCTCTCCCTCCTTCTCCTTTTCTTTCTCTTTTTCATCTTTCTCTTCTTGGCTGCTCCGGGGCATTTGCTGCTGCTGCTGCAAAACAAGGGATGTAAAACAAAACAACCCCTCAGTGCTGAGGCGGATACATCGCAGCACCTGGGCCAACCTAAACAAACGCGGCGAAACAATGCTGGGGGGCGAGCGGCCAAGAGGAAAAAGCGCTGCAGGCAGAGGGTACAGGCAGGGCGCTTACAGAGGCCACGGGGGCCGAAAGCTTTCCGGGGAGATCAGAGGTAGTTTGGGATCAGGCACGGCAGCCGTGCTCTGGCTCCTGTTCCAGGCAGCGGGACAGCCCCTGCGGCTCCCCCAGGGTTTGCAGGCAGCGAGCAGGGACCTGACATGGAGGGAAGGCAGGGAGATGAGAACAACCCCCCTGTTCCCTGTAGATGATGGCTCAGCAACATCGGTCGCAATTTGCAGCGGGTAGGATGCATTTTGCTGGAGTACGAAGGAGACGGAGGCACCAGAGATGCCACGAGGCTCAGTGACACCAACACCGTGACCTGTTTCCTAAGCATCTAACGTAGCCCACGAGGAAAGTTTATGGCCCTGTATCACCGAGAAGGGAAGATGCCCGGCTCCCTGCCCCCTCTGTACCGCCTGGCACCCTCGGCGGAGGCCGTGCACCCAACCGCCCCAACGCCGCTGCTGTTGCTCAGACCGAAGGCGCCGCGGTACCCGAGGGAGGGTCACAGCGATTATAATAGTTCTGGATTTTGTTTCAACAGCTGCAGGAAGGAGGATGCTGGGGAGGCCAGGTTCCCCTGACCTCCCTTCCCTCTGGCGACCGGCAAACGAGAGGCATTTCATAGAGAAGTAGAAATTAGAGACAGAAATGATTTATTAAACCATCCTGCTCCTGGCTAATGCAAGGCTGCTTGCTCCAGGAAACCCACCTGGGCTTGCCCTGCCCCTGCCCAAGCTGCAGGGCTTCCACCACCCCCGGGAAAGGGTTCGGTGATGTAACAGCAGAGGAAATTGCCTTAAAGTGGATTTATCAGCAGAAAGTATGATCCCAGATGGCCTGGTCTGGCCGGCACACAGCCGTTCAGCAAGTGCGGACGAGGTGTCCCCGTGTCCCTTGAGCCAGTGGGACTGGCCTGTTCCTGATCCGCAGGAACTGGGAGGGTGCCTCGAACACGGGTGACCCCGCAGCAGCAGTGCTGGGTGCGAGCTAAACCCTCTGCCCCCATGGGCTGGTGCTAAAATGAGAAGCATGGAGCTGTCAAAACAGGCTTTGGAGCAGTTTAACGAGAAAGCTGCTGATTCTTTCAGGCCCCGGTTCAACACAAGTCCTTAAAACACAGGCACTGCCGTCACCAAAACCCTGCGGACTTTCAGTTCCTCCTTGTATGGGGGGGGAGGCAGCTGTGCCACCAGGACTCCCGCTCGGCAGTGCACGTGTGGCAGGCTTGGCCAGCCCCTGCGGCACCTCCATGCCGGCACACATGCCGAACACACGCGTAACACATCAGCTCACACCCCCGTCGCACCCCCAGGAATGGCTCTGTGGGATGCAAGGCTGGGAGGATCCAGGGGAGGGGGAGCCAGGGAACAGTTGGGATGAGCACTCGGTCACTTAAGATTTTCCAAAGTCCGTAAATCTCTAAGGCTTGGGGAACGGGCTGTCTCCTGCAGCAACTGGCCAAGGAACAGCGTCGTACCCGGCGTGCCAGGCACTGCCCTCGCCAGCCCCCAAACCCGGGGAGAGGGAGGGGGGCAGCCAGCAAGTCTGCCACGGCTGGGAGGCAGGCAAGGCTGGGCTGGCGGCAGAGGAACAAGGGGCATCCATCACGCGCATTTCCCCAGCGCTGCCCTGAACTCTCTGACTCCCTGAGTCACACCGTGGTGAACCCTGAGTGCGGGTTCAGCCCAGACAAATACCCACGAGGTGAAGGCTGTGACCTCCGAGGGCCAGGCAGGGAGCAGAGCAGACTGTGCCCCGGCCCCGGCCGTCACCACCCACCCACGTTCCCTTCACCAAGCGCTTTGGCAAGGGAGGGGATCCCAGATGAGTTTCGCAGTATTTATACCACCCTGTCGTGAATGTTTTCTTTTGGGGGATGGGGGAAACCCTGCATCTCGGAGATCCCAGCTCCCCGGGGCGTAAACTCAGCTCTTCTCCAGCCGTAAACCCAGCTGCGACCACACAAGTCCCTGCCCCAGCATCAGGCTGGCGCAGGCTCCCAAAGGAAGCTTCAGCATCGTCTCATCTTGTCTCCACACTCGTTTGAACCAGGGGACCATCACCCCGAGCAGCCATCGCAGCTCTTCCCCAGAGGAACAGGCTGGGATGGCGGTGATGCTAACAAGCTCCCTGTGCCAGCCTGCAAAAGCAGGGGTGGAAAGAAAGGGAGAGGCACGAGTGGCCATGGAGGCTCACGCTGCAACGCAGGTGCTTCCCCAGAGAGGTATCTGCCGAGCTCTGGCACGATGAGGACAGGCAAACCCCGCTGGCCTGGCTTCAGTGGGCCACTGTGCATCCCTCTCCTCCTGGAGGTTTCAAGCCCAGCCTAGTAGGACATCAAATTAGGGCTTCTCCCACCACAGAGGAGCATCTCGATCCAAGGATGCCCTCTAGTGATTGCCCTGCTCCAGCCACGGCAGGGTGCCCAATGCCAGGAGCAAGAGCCGGGTGGGTGCAGCACCCTGCGCACAGTGGGACGGGATGGCTCTCACCCGCCAGTCCTCTCCGCCGGGCTGAAATGCCTAAATCGGGCAACGTTGTCAGCACGAGACCACGGCGGGGAAACTGTCCCCTGCTCCACCCATGGCTGCGTTCATGTCTTCATGTGAAGAAGGCTCCTGGCCAAATGCTGCTTTGAACCCTGGCAAGCATGCAGTGATGGCTTATCTCCTGTGCTAGGGCTCGGCTGCATGGCAGGGCACCCCCCAAACACCCCAGGAAGCACCTCTGGGGACAGCCACACTCACGAATGCCACCTTACATCCCACCTGGGGGTATGTGCTGGGCTGGAGGCTGCGGGGCTGGCCTGGAGGGGAGCGGGCACCCTGAGGTCCCAAACGAAGCCATGTGAGAGCTCAGCTACAAATGACCCACAGAGAAAGGAGGTGGGACACCCCCCTGGGGACTGACCATAGCAGCCACCTTGGCCCACCCATGCTACATGCTCTACCCCAAACCTCAGACTGGTCCGCATTGGAGCCGGACCATGGCATGGCACAGCGCCTGAAAGTCACAGCCGGGAACCCGCGAGCCGGCCGGTCCCCCCCTCCCGGCGCACGGCTGCCCCCGCGGTGCGCGGAGAGGCTATTCTTAGTGCTGGATGCGGACCAGCTCTGGATGATTCAAGGGATGGGACGCCATCCCAAAGCGTGACAGGCCAGGAAATGCTTCCCCAGTTACCAGCCGATGTTTCCCTCTGATTCACGCTGCCCCGGTTAGAAGTGGACCGGCAGGTGGGTCAGCTCTTAGCGGACACGCCAAAGGCCAGCACTAAAACTGCTCGGCTCCCAGCAAGCTCAAACCTCTCTCCACCTACATCCCTGCACCCCTGGGGACGAGGAAACCCACCTCCTGGAGGCAAAGCAGGTACGTGCTCCCCACCTTGCACAAGAAGGTGAAGGGATGTGCCCGAGGCTAGGGAAGATGCCTGTGGCAGAGGGCAGGGCTGTCCCTCCTGTCCCTCCCTCCCAGGTCAGACGATCTAACCGCCGGACCGCCCTTCCTCCTCAGCATCGCTGCTGCTTGTTTTTGCTGCCGACACATCCTGTTTATTTAAAAAGGCCCCAGGACAAAATCGAACGCGGGACTCGTGAGCGAGAGGCCGATCCTGCTCCGAGTCCACGGGGACGGGCGGCCTCCTTCCCCGCACGCTCCCCGTGCTCCGGCGTGAGCTGCTCCGTAATTACAAACATCTGCTCACCTCTACCCCAATTTCCCACCGGCCCCAGAGCAGCTGGAGAGGAGCAGAGCGCTGCCAGCCCTCCCGGGAACACCATGTGCACTGCCGGCCACCCCCTCGCCAGGGCCCACGGGCAGGCACACATGCTCGACCCAGCGCCCGGCTCCCCTCCGGAGTGACACGGCTCGCCCTGCCCGGCCAGCTCCATCGGGCTGTCACGTCACGGGGATTTCAGCCGCTCTAAAGCTCAGGCTCCAAGCGCGCTTTCAAGGGACACTGGCTTCCAGGTAGGTCCCAGACACCGAAACACTAGCCCTGCTGAGAACCAACCAACTCGCTACATGTCCCAGCAGTGGGTTTGGGAGAAAGCCTCGGCAAGGAAGAGGTGCAGCTCCTCCCACTCTGTTTACTTCCTCTGCCGAGGCACTGCCTGCTTCTGGAAGCAGTATGGGAGGGCAGGAGGAGGTGGGGGAAGCAGCTCCCCACCTTTGCCCTCCCCAGCCCCGCCGGAGACGCCTGCCGCCTTGGCACAGAGACGGTGAAACCAGCCAGAAACCCCTTCCCAGCCAGCAGCGTGTCCCTTGCCTCTGAAGCACCCTGCTCGCGTGCTCACCGTGAACTCCAGACCCTCATCTCCCCCCAGATCACTCACCTCCCCGCTCCCCGGCTCCCGCGAGCGGCCGGTCCCCGACAGCCCCATCGCCAGCTCCCGGCCCCTGCTCACCGCCCAGCCATCCGGGCGCGCTGTGCCTTACATTCTCCGGCTCTGAAAGCTTCCTGACGATTTGCATAGTTAAGCCGTAAACTAACCACAACATTCCTCTTATGATTTTGCAATCTGCTGGAATAACGTGGTCGCTCTAAGTCGAGTCGATGAATCATCATCTATAAACCACAGCTCTCGTCACCGGGGCTCTCAGTGCTGGCTGCAGCCAGCGTGATTAATCCGCCAGGATGCCAAGCTTAACGTAGAGCGCAGAGCTATTTATTTTCCAAACTTGCAAACCTCCGGAAAACGACTGCTCCTGCCTTCCCCATCCCCTCCACGGCGAGATGTGCCGGGCTGTGGCAGGGGACCGGGGACCATGCCAGAGCCCCGCACAGAAACCTCCCTCACTGCCCGCAGGGCATCCTGGCTTTAACCGCTGGACCGTGCGCCTTGCAATTGAGGCACCCGCGCCCTCTCCCAGTCCCCCCTCACTCCCTGCTCCACAGCACCCTCAAAATATGCACCAAAACACCACTGTTGCCAGCACAGCTCGATTCCCTAGCCCTGGTCCTGCTGGGGACAGGGACAGGCACGGCCATCATTTCACAGCAATTCTCCCCATGATGTTTAGCTGAGCTCATCCCTGGGAGTCCTGCTCCTGCCCCAGGACCACCAGCTCCTGCCACCCCCGGCCACGCCGCTTGCTGGTGGACGTGCTGGTGGGCAACTGGCTCAGATGACAGTGACGGCGCCGTGCAAGAGCCTGTCCCCGAGACCAAATGCCTTCTGGGGGTGACATCTCCTCTCTCTCATGGCAGGTTTTGAGGGCGGATTGGCTGCACGGGGGATGCCATTTGGCTGCCAGCAGGTGCATCACCTCCATTGCCGTCATTACGGTGCCCTGAGCTCTTACAGAAGATGAACACACCACAGAAACCACCAACTCTTGGTTGCTCCTTAAATCAGGAGGGAGCAAACCACCACCCTCTACACCCTCGTGCAGAGGGAGCTGCGCGGCAACTGCTTTTGGTTTCCTCAAGCCCATCCCCAGGCACCGCGGGCAGCGAGCTCCGGGGTTTTTGCTCGAAGGCAGCTTTGCAGCCCTCACCCCAGGCTCACTGCAGCAGCGCAGTGATGCATGCCAACCCTCTCCCCACCATGTCACACCGAAGTCTGCCTCGACAGGGGCTTTGGAGGGAGCTGTGCCCCGCCGGCGCGAGCCCCATCCCCTCCAGCAGCTGGGAGCGCCTGCTCGGCTGTGCCGCCTCTCCCGCGTGCAGGGCGCCAGCTCCTCGCTTCTCCCGCGGGTGACTTCAGATCAATGGCATTTATGATGTTCTCCAGGGGCACTTGGCTGCGGAGCAGGCTCAGGCCGAGGTCATTGCACGCAATCAGGGAGTTGCAAATTAAAACCAGCTCGAGATAAGCCGAAGACAAAAGGCCTACGCTACGCTGGCCAGGAACACCTGGGGTTTGCTTTGCTGCTTTTCCAGGAGCCCCAGCCTGCCTGCGATGGCCATGTGCGTGTGCGGGTGCCTGCTGGCATCACCCTGAACATCCCACAGGGTCCGGTACCGGCACCGTGGGGCAGGATGCACTGTGCTCTTTGCGGCACAGCCGGTGGGACTTGGCGCTCGGCTCCCACTCCTCACCCCGGCCCCGCGGGACGCTGTGCAGAGCATCTCTGCCAGGAGCAGGGCTGGCACCACACAGCCGCGGCTTGGGAGCATCCTCTCTCTTCCACCACCCACATCCATCCTTCCATCCGCTTTCAAACTCTCCCTCCAGCAGGTCACACCAACGAGAGCCAGGGCAGGGACTCCCCTACCAAGCACCCACAGCGCCAGCCTCCTCTTCAGCCACCACGCTGCCCAGGCACCCGAGGTCTCCCCTGGAGCATCCTTCCCCGTTTGCTAACGTTGCAGCAGAGACCGAGGCGCCTGCCGCCGAGGTCTGATGCCGCACGGCTGCTGCAAACAGCGCTCCCCGCACGTCCCTACCCGTTCCTCGGCAGCAGGCTGGATATGGAGCACAGGGAGGATGGCTTAGAAATACATGTATGTATCATGTAGCCGACTCCCAGGGCCCGGAGCCTCTGATCTGACGGTCTGGAACGCCTCAGCCCTTGCTGCCACCCACCGCCACACAGCCTGGCTTCTCACGACCGTGCACAGCACCCTCCACTCATGGGAGAAACCACAAAGCAAAACAAGCCGCTGCCAGAACAACAAGGAGAGGAAGAGGAATGTCTGCCGGCGACTTGGCTTTGGTCGCTTGCATCCCGGGGCTGGGTTTGATGCTGTTGGCTGCGGAAGCAAGTCAAAAAATCAAAGGGCTGGGCTCGGATTTGATAAGGAGAACGATAGCAAGTATGGGGCTCGCTCGGTTCAGCTCTGACCACGATGGCACGGAGCTGTGCTGCTGCTCCTCCCCCGGTAAACAACAAACTGTGAGACAGCAATCATTACATGGCAGAGATGGAAAACGCCAGGGCTGTGCCCAGTGTCCCGGGAGGCACTGAACGGGCCCTGTGCATACTCGCCAGCACAGCTCTCCAGCACCGCAGGCCACAAAACACAGTCGGTGCCAGCAGCAAAGTGCCGGCAGCCACAGCTGGGCTGCCCTGCCGTGCCGCGGGAAAGCCCCGTGCCATCTCCCAGGCTGCCGGTCCTGGGGGCGAGCTGCGTGCCGGGGACGAGGAGAGGGGCCGGCTGTGGGACTGCAGAGATGCCGGACCCTGCAGCATCACTTGCCAGACCACGGCACGACCGTGTCTGGTGCACGCACCCCAGCGTGGGCTCATCTCAGGCGGTACCGGGAGCCTGTTGGGCACAGGAGCCTTTCGGGCAGGGGCCCCTGTGCGGCTCAGCCCAGCCCAGCGGGCACCGATGCCTTCCCACCGCTCGCTCCTTGATCTCAGTGAAGTACAGAAGTGATTTTTACAGGACTCTGCTCACTCGGATCCCTCCTTAAATCACCGAGGGCTTTTCCATAAGAGGAAATGTTTCTTTTCTGGGTCACTGCTGAGTTTTTAAAAAAGTGATTTGATTGCTCGTGAAGGGAAAATGACCCGAGGGAAAGAAGAGCATAACATTTGGAAGCGGTGGAGATGAGCCCCCGCTCTGTCCCAGGCGGGGAACACGTGTTTTCTCTTCCCTGTGGTTTGCTTTACCCCACTGCCCCCTGCTCGCAGCTCCCCGGCTGCATGCCGACCCCCCTCCGAGCCCTGCCAACAGAGGAAGGTGCCGGGTCGGCGGCTCATGGGATGCAGAACAGCATCCATGCATACCACAGATGCACGAGGGGCAAAGCAAGCCCCATATCCTCTCGGAAGCAACTTTCTCTGGCTTTTTCAGCTGTGCCTGCTTTAGAAAGCAACTTAGCAATGATGCGATCTATTTCCCGTCAGTTCCCAGTCACACCTGAATCACAACAGATAAAACAACTCATCCCAAAATCCAACCGCTTCTATCACTCCCTGTCCCGCTGGGAAGATGCTGCAGGTCCCCCGCCGGGATCGGTAATGCCCAGCTTGAATCCCAAACCCCCATCCTGAGGAGTACTCACGTGGGTGCAGGCGTGGTGGAGTGCTCGCCAGGAGGATGCATCGACCTGCTGCTGGAGAAACACGAGCCCGAACTCGGGGGCCAACCAGACCGACGGGGTTCACTTCACCTTTAAGTGACTATTTTATTATCGCTAACTGCAGATGCGATCAAGCTGCACGGAAGAGACTGGCTGTGGTGGCCAAAGGGTCCATCAGCAAGTGGTCCATCAGCAGCCCACACTGGTGCTACCCCAGAGGGAAGCGACTGCACGTCCCTGCCTGCTGGTGCCCGTCCCTGCTCCAAGCCCGCAGGTCTCCCTGCCGTCCCTGCGCTGCCAGCAGCCTGCGAGGCTGCGTTGGGACCCAGGGATCGAGCAGCCATCCGCCTGCCGCAGCGCATCCTTCGATTCTTTTCCCAAATATGGCCACATCGTTCTCATTTAATCACCCCCAAAACTGTAGCTGGGATTTCAGGAATGTGAGTTTCCATTGTGTTTGCCTGATTACGCTGCCTGGAGGGGTGGCAGGGCTGCGGGAAAGCTGCAGTGCCCTCGTAATGGGGGAATGGGCACGATGCACCTTACGGGGCATACCCGGGGGACAAGGTTTGGGAGCGATGGGAGCCCAGACTGAAAGAGCAGGCATCAATGGAGGGTTACAGGATCGACATCAGCTCAAACATCGCCGTGTCTCACACCTCACCCACCTCCTCTGCGCAGGCACCCCAATGCTCAACCTCACCCGTGACAGGGCAGTAAGAGCCCCTGTGTGACAGCCCTTTACCAGCCCCGACCGCACGCTTGGTACCTGGCAATCTCGGCACCCCAGAGAGGGCAGGCGGATGTTCCCGTTTCGAGGCACGGAGGTGACCGCGGGCCCTGGCAGAGAGCAGTTAGTGAAGTACAGGACAGGCTGCAGACCCTGAGCCCTCACCTGTGATCCCCCCAGCACTGCTGTCAGGCTGTCCTGCGAGCCGAGAAGTGCCTGAGCTATGCCGAACTGTAGGAAAAGCACGAGACATGGGTGTTTTTCCACAACCAACCACTTTTCCTGATGGAAACTGGTTTCTTTGCAAGTTGTATACCACCAGCCACTGAGCAGGACCTGCTGCCTCCAAACACACTCCAGCACAACCCTCTGGGCTCACGGGAAGCCCACTGCTTTCCATGAGGATGGTTTTGGACCACTTCTGAGGATTCTGGGGGTTAGTTGGTTTTGTCTGTGGGGTTTTTTTGGCTACAAGGAGATGCAGATTTAAAGAGTGAGAGTCTGCACCGAGCAGTGCGCACACGAGCACCCAAGGGATAAACACTCTGCGAGATGTTTCTCCCCGTGAGGCCGCGCTCGAGCAGGACCAGGACCACAGAGTCTGGCCACGTTTGACGACTTCTCATGGGTCCTGCAGCCTCAGCCTGGCCAGGCAGGTTTCCCCAGCCACCAGCACTGCTGTCACACTGCAGACCTGTCCAGAAAATGAGCCAAATTCAATCCCTTTTTTGTCCCAACAGCGAGCTGACCCAGCCCAGCCCGCACGTGACAGCAGGACGGGGCAGAGCCAAGGGCCAGGACAGCGAGCAGGGCCACCTCGCAGCAACATCCCATCAGCAGAAGATGAACCCGTGCCCCAACACTGACATCCCCGGCATCATTTCCAGTCACGCAAACTGCTCCATTACAGACTGCCCCTGTCCGCTCCGCAGATAATTTCAGTGCTCTTTAAAATACAGTGCTCAAGTCAGCATAGGCTTAAATGCCTGCAGTATAATTTATTGGTATTTGTGGCAGCAAAGTTTACTGGCCACATCCAGGGCTGTTACTGTATGATGTGCTGCATTATTAAAGCAGGATTTTATGACAAGTATCTCCCCGCGTCTGAAAGAGAAGTTGTCAAACCCTTTGTCACTAATGAGGAGCCACTCCCCAGATGGATGAAAATCGAATGCTTCCCAGAAATAAGTATCATTCATCTCGTTAGCCATTGTGGTTAACGGATCGGGGGCACACGCATAATTTGCGGTGTAAGAGGCAGTTTGCCGAGCTCCGGACCTGATCCTCACAGAGGGAGGAGAGGCGATGGCATGGCAAGGCTGGACGGTGGCGGGTGCTCTGCTCCTGCACCGGGGACGGGGTGCACGGAGGCCTGGAGCCGCGGGCAGGCAGTGCCCGTCTGGCAGCCCGAGTTCTGCCAGCCCCTGCCAGCTAGGACGGCGCTTCTGCAAAAAAAGTAAATGAGTTGTTTATAAAAATCCAGGCTGGGGCTGTTTATCCGCGTCAGCAAGGGGAATGGTTTGCGTTTGGGGAGGGCAGGACAGCCGGCGGGACAGATAATTCGATTTGGGTTTTGGCAGGGGGCAGGGAAGAGGGTGGGCCTGGGAAAGGCCGTCGGCCCTGGCAGGGAACCGCGCCGGCTGCCCGGCCACGTCACGCCTCAGGCCCCCGCCCCGCCGGCACGGCTCCGGCACCAGTCTCCGGCAGAGGAAGGGGGGGGTCCGGGTGGCTCCGGTCTCCCCGGGTGCCACGGAGCGAGTCCTCAAAAGCGTCAGCGGTAACACACGGGGCCCTTTCGCCGGGGAATACGTGAGCGCTGTCTGACAGCAGCGCCGAGGGGGACCGGCGTGACGGCATGTCCTGCAGGCCGTGTCCGTCCACCGCGCCGCATGACTTCATCCACCTCTGAGTCATCCCCAGGGCAGGCAGGCGGCTCCTCCAGCCGCCCGTCACCGCTGCTGACTGACCCGTCACCGGCGAGAGCATCGGCAGCTTTGCCTGGCGGGACGGCCGCCCGCCTCCCCATCCCGGCACCGTGTAGGAGACGCACGGCGTCTCCCCCCGGGAATTCACCAGCACCGCCGCAGGAAGCATAACCGGCGTGCCACGGCTGCTCCGCTGCCACGTGGGCAATGCTACTCCAAAATCAAAGCAAATTTATTCTGGAATAAAAACCCCGCACTCCGCATGGAATAATTACGTTGAAATAGAGTCACTTTTCTTCCAGCACGGTTTCAGCCCAACACTTGTGCTACCACAGCCCGGCTGAACAGCTTGCCCAAAGAGCGAAGCACATGGTGCTAATTGCCTAGCTTCAATTTTGGTGCCCTTCGCTACAGAATTAGGGGTGTTCGCAGAGAGATGCTCTTTGAAATACCCTGAAGAGCGACTGCAACAGCCCCCCAGGCGACACATCCGCGCAAGGGCCTTTCATTACAAGCTCATGCAAATTTATGCTTATTGCTGTACATTGAATATTGGATCAGATTGTTTTACCATGACTAAAATTTTTTTTTTTTTTTTTTCCACTGAGAAATTACACGCTTGGAAGTTATTCCTCTTCCCATTGATTCCCCCCTTTCAGGGTTAAATGGCATTTTCCGTACCCGAACGCAGAGGATTATTTTAGAAAGGATCTTCATCTCAGGAGCCTGAATATTATGCATAATGATCCATCAGATGCACGTGCCTTTCATTTATCGGCGCTGGGGAAGGCGGCGTGCCGGGAGCATGTGCCCTGCCTCAGAGCGGGCGGCTGCTTGGTTTTCTGACAAACTGGAAGCAGAATCATGTGAAGTCCCTGCTCTTGGCAGGAGATTTTTAGCAATAAGTAGCAGCTTTATGAGGAATATCCTTTGCCAGGGGACCATCAGCCAGGGAGCAGTGGGATTCTTATTTTTTAATGGACTTTTAATAAGTAGGCCACAATGATAATCTTGACACCAGAGTAGCTTTATTTCTACGTGTAATTATCTCCGCTTCGCTCTCAAGCTCCCGCAGCCTCCAAGAGCAAATAAGACCACCAACCTCTCCGTGAGAAAAGGAGTGAGAAAACAGTGTAGGGCCACTTGAAATGCTATTTGTATCAGACCTCATCCGCTCCTCTCATCTGATATAAAAGTCAACCTCTCCTCTCCTCCTCTAAATGAATTAAATCTCATTTTTGGTGTTTAACTACTTGAACCCTTACCAGCATGAAAATCCGTGCTCGGAGCAGAGTCAGTGCTGGGAACGTGGCACCATGTCTCCCAATGCTGCAGGAAGACTGTTCGCAGCCCTGTCTCCTCCCTGCACGCTGCCCGTCCCGGCGCTGTCCCACCGTGTCTCCCATCCTTCATCCCGTCACCGTCTCTGGTGGCTGAGACTGGGCAGGTGAAGGCAGAGCCCCGGGCGCTGGGGCAGCCCAACGCCATCACTCCCCAGCCACAGCCCTGACTCTTCGCGAGGCCACATGGGCAACGGGATGAGGGACCCGCACCGGGTTAAAAACAAGCCAGGACCCCCCGGGAACAAGCAGGGAGGACAGGCAGCCAAGGTGCCGGCTGAGCCTCCGGGACAGGTTACTCCCAAATGAGCACACCTTCTGCAGGCACAGGCAGAATTTGACAAGCTTCTGAAGAGACTCACTAAGCAAAAATCCCACCAGAAGCATCCCTCCATCCCAGCCCTCCAGATTTGCGAGTCGCTAACCTCTCCCGTGTTGGTCTGCGCAGCTGCACGATGACCCAGCCTGGCCCAGGAAAGCAGGTCCCATCGGCACCACGCTCAGGGGAGACCCCGGCTCCGTGAAGGGGTGCAAGGGAGATGCTTCACCGCCCCACCAGCTTCTGGCAGGACTTTTAACAACGCATTCCTCCTTCCTTACCTTAAAATCCCACCCTAAACCGACTCTCTCCCCAGCACAGCCTCCCTTTGCGGAACGGACCCAGCCGTGCTGCCCCGCCAGCCTCTCCTGTCTCCACTCTGCAGCAGCGTGCCCTTCCCAAGCCTGCATGCAGGCTCTTCCAGCGCTCCTCTGCATGCAGCCTCGCAGGAAACGGATGCAAACGACATACAGAAATACTAGAGGTATCACAGCACGAAGTGTGCATCTCAAGACCCCCCAAGATCTCTGGGGGAGAGTTGCTCCAGGCTGGATTGTATGAAGCAACTCTCGTTCTGCACCTTCTCTCCTATTGCTATTCATGTAGCCAGCCCTTGGCTCTTAAAGCTTGTCTGAACATCCCACCTTCCACCTGAGCATCCAACAGTAACGGGAAATGTTCACTGCCTCGCTTGCCCCCCAGCCTCAGGGATCTGACTCTTCTTTCAAAATCAATAATGTTCTGGCTGAGGTCGCTCCAGCGGAGGTGCAATCCGCTCTCTTCAGTGCCCAGCAGCCTCCCTCTTAATGATTTACAAATATTGCTGTCCCCTACTTGCAAAAACAGTCCTGCCTTTTACTACGGTTGATGCAGCACGTCCCTGCTTCCAAAGGCTGGCACTGAACGAGGCTCCACACGGCAGCACACAGTCTCCGCCGCCCAGGCTGGACCAGACTCATAAGCGAGGGAAAGCGTCGTGGGAAATTCTTCAGCTAGCGATGCTTTGGATACTTTTAAAACCCAAAATACAAATAGTACCTGCTGGGCGCAGGACGGGCAGGTCTGTGGCCGCAGGGGTAGGTAGGCAGATGCAGAGCGTTAGATTGCCTCTCTCCCTCCACACTTGTTACTTGCTCAACTTAACACTGAAACCAGAATGAGCTGTGCTAAATGTCTCCACCGCTAACAAGAAACAAATGTGGCCTCATGTTCTAGTTGCTGTGATCTAACAAAACAGACCATGGTAAACACTATAAAAATGTACTGGAGGGAACCACCCTGTGTTTGCTGGGAGAGGGACTGGAGAATCTAATAGGGCTCTATCCATCGCTAATGTCTCTGAAAAAAAGAAGGGAAAATTGGGCCCTGTCCATGACATTCGTCATATGCTAGCTATTCTCATGTCTTAATGCTGCAGAAATCAAATTGGAGCGAGGCTACCTATCTGCCTCCCAATCAGGATCTAGACCCAAGTGCTGCTTTTTATGGCCATGCAGCGTGAGGAGCTGCTGATGTCAGTGGTGGCACGGGCCAGGCCAGTTTTTCCATCCCTATCCCCACGTTATCTGGAGAGATACTCCCTTTGTGGTCGCCTCACTCTCCTTGTGACGTGGATAATCGTTCACTTCGTGGACCTGGAGATCCACCAGCAGGACCTTCCTCTGGCTGAAAGCATTCGCAGGGACAAGGTACCTGCCTAAAAGGTCAGCACTTATCTGGGTACCTGGGTATCGTGGTATCAGCAGCAACACTGGTATGCTCATGTCTCGATTTGTATCTTGGCCACGATAACGGCAAGGGTTGATTCAGTCACCTACCCCCAGGCACCTCGTGGTGCCATAGGTACCTGCCCGGCCCTTAACCGAATGGTTAAGGGTCTCCTTTAGCTCCAGCGCCAAATCTGCCAGCCCCCACGGGGATCTCAGACACCCTCTGGCACTTCAGAGAGATTTATATGCCTCTGCTCAGGCGGTCACCAGAAGTCTCTCCCACTCAGGTCATTCTCCTCCCATACCTTTGCCCATAGGAAGAGCCTTGGGCAGGCTCTGCAAGGCAGGAGCATCCCCACCCAGCTCCCAGGAGCCCCGTCCCCGTCGGCATGCTGGCTGCCGTCTCCGGAGGGGAGAGAGAAACAGGCCCCGCTCGGTTCTTGCACAGAGCCGCAGGCTGCAAGGGCAACCCTGCGCGACTCCTGATGCGTGGCCAGGTTTTCTGCATTCACTCCATCCCCTTTTTCAAGCATCTTGGGTTTGTTGTTTGCTTTTTTAAAGCTACTGTGACCTTGGCACAGGGACGGACAAACATCAACTGCCAGAAAACAGCATGTTCTGAAAAGCTACACAGAGCAAAACCACAGCCCCATCGCAGTCTGCAAGCAAGATCTCCATCTGGGGAGGGGAGAAAAGCAGCATTTGGGGTGCTCAGAGAAAGTGCTGCTGAGAAGCTGCAAGCGCAAAGCGCTGCAGCTCCTTGCTCAGCCCAGGGGACGACGTTTCCACGCGCTCCTCCAGCTCTTACCTGGCTCTTCCCGCGCCGCCGGTAATTCCTTCTTACAAGGTTTTTGTAATTCTCATTCTTCTTGGTCAAGTAGTAATACAGGACACAGTCTGCCACTGTCTGCAACGACACGGGCAAGTCAGGGAACAGAAGGTCCCATCCCCTCGCGCTGTCGGGGCACAGACTTACAGGAGCAGCGTTCAGGCCCTGCCTGCCATCGCCAGGTCTCCTGCTGCTTCTGAAGATCTGCAGCCCAAACAGGCTTCCCTGCACCTCCCTCCCAAAGCCCTTCGGTGGAGCTGGAAGAGGGGGGCAATGCACGTTGTTCTAGTAAAAAGGCTCAGCTCTTCCAAGGGACAGAGCGGGGCCATCCCGCAGGCATGCCGAGACGGAGATGGGGGTGCCGAGCAGAGAGCACCCCACGTTGGAAGCAAAGCAGGGGGAAGGGCTGACCCCAGATGACTGTGGCAACTAAAGGCAGAAGAAGGAGAGCCGCCTGTCACCCTCTGTTGCGGTTATGCGAGGCACAACCTGCCACGCGACTGTCAGCTAGTGTTATTTCCAGCTGTTAAGCTCGCTGGCTCGAGCATGCACGACTTTCTCGTGGACAGACTGAGATCCCGGCGCTCCAGAGCTGCCATCCCAACTCCAACTCCAGTGGTCAGCTCCACAAGCGCCAACACGTTAGGAAAACGAGGAGCCGTAGCCGGGACATATTCTGCTCCTGAACAGCACAGAGCATGCCACGCTGGGAAGCGTGCCACCAGTCCTTTGCTGAACTGGGTGGGCACCTGAACACTGGTCTTGGGCTACACCTTCATATACAGAATCAGCGGTTGCACGAACAGAAATAATTCCACAGACCCATCATGCCTGCAAGCGCCTGGGAGCAGGGTGCTGCTGCGTGCTCCCGGGGGTGCACGGGGGCTGCGCTCACCCTATCCCTGCGCAAGGAGCGAAACCATTTGCAAAAACAGATTGCAACTTTTAAAGTGTTAATTGGATCTCTTTCTAATCTAGCCCTGATTATACACACACACACACGCGAACACAAAAACTTACAGTCATCTGTTCCAAGGGCTAAGATCACTATTTTTTTATAATGCAATTTAAAAATCTATTAATTCATTACATTGAACCATACTTTGCATCTCTCTCCAACAGGATAATGGATGTGTTCTGTATCATAATTACAGCCTGATTTACAAACGAGTACAAATAAAATTAGAAGACATTTTACAGCTTGGAACACAGACTGGATTGTGAGCATCATCCAAGTCCCACCGCTTTCGGCTTTAACAAGTGGGAAAGGCTGAAAAGAGCCTGGTATCTTACAGCGACAACAGCAGCATGCGGTTGCTGCTGGCCTTTGCTTGCTTGCTGCTTTGGACAGGAAAGCCAAGGTCTTATACGTTATTTCCCCAGCCTGAGTCATGCAGAATCAGAGAATAATTTAGGCTGGAAGGGACCTCTGCAGGCCACCCCCCTGAAAGCAGAGGGGTTCCCCCAGAGCAAGTGGACGCTGCATGGATGGAACACTGCAGGAGATGGGCAGAGGATGCAACTAACTACAAGGACCAGAGAAGCAGCTCTCAAGTGTTTCTTGCTCAGGAGAGCACCTGGTCCATCGCTGTCCTTCCAGGCCAGGTCTGTCCGGGATCTGCCCATACGGCCTGTCCCATAGGTGGTACCTGGCTTGACCAGAGACTCGCTCTTCCTTGAGATCTCTTTTTCAAACCTTTCTTCCATCAGCCCAATTAACAGCAAAAAGGAAAAGTCCAAGAAGCACAACACAGAGGCTTAGGAAAGGTCAGGCCCTCCTGCTAGCCTCTAAACACCAAGGGGAGGTGTGTGTGCATACATGACACCAACCCGAACTGCTGGATGAACTGGGACTCAGCCCACCCTCAAGATCCCCTCCCTGAGCAAAGAGGGGACCCCTCCGCTTTGTGCTGGGCAGCCGGGTGCCCACACCCCCTGTGCGACAGCCTGGCTGGTGCAAAATGCCTCGAGGAGATGCTGGAAAGCAGCTCCCCCAGGCAGATCACGGGGTGGGCTGCAACGCCTACGCACCAGGCTGGATGCATTCACACATCTTGCGGCGCTGAGCTCCCTGTCTCTCCGCAGCTGAGTCAGTCCCTTGTCTCTGCAGGGTGCCAGGAGGCGTCTGGACCATGCCCGGGGCTCTGAGCCACCACCACCCACAGGTGCCCAGCATCCGCTGGCTGCTCCAGCACCAAAGGAAGCCGCGTGATGGAGAAGAGACAGTGCAAGGCAGGTTAAAGCCAGGCAGGGAGGCTTACCTTCCTGTCCAGAAAGGATGCGATCAGACCGAAGTTCTTCGGATGCTGCATGAACCTGCGGGAGCGAGAGGGAGGGTTAGTGGGGTGCCAGCTCCGACCCCCCTCGCAGCTGGGCTGCTTTGCCCTGCACGCCCGGAGCAGTGAGGCCAGCTCCCCGAGGGACTTAGGGGTTTGAGAAAATATTTGTCTGCTGCTCAGCTTCCCAGAAAGACAGGAACTTTAAATTTAGCCCAGTGGAGCCAGGCTGGTCGGGAGCTTCGATGCACAGATGTTCATCACAGGGTGGGAGAGGGCAGAGGGACTGACAGTGCCCAACACTGCCCATCACCCTGCTCGATCCCACGGCCACCCAAGCCTGTACCAATGGCAGGACAGACACAGAGGGCAGCTACACCTGGCCGAGGCTTCAGGATTTGGCAAGGAAAGGGTGAGGAATCGCTGTCAATGGCCAAGCACAAGCACCCTGAAGCATGGCGGGGGTGCTCCCCCCGTTAAGCAGGACCCCAAGCCCAGCTGGGCTGTCAGGAGCAGCTGCAAAGGACGGGAAGGGAAACCCAAACCCCGGGAGGAAGCACAGAGCTGCCACGTTGCTGAGTTACTCAAGAGATCCCCGGTGGCACGGCGGCTCCGAGGAACGCTGCCTCCTGCCCAGCGAGTGGAGGAGCTGTCAGCAGGCTGGCCCACGGCTCCAGCAGCCTGGGAGGGTGCACTGCTCACGTGGGGAAGCTGTCCTCGGGCTCAAAGACGTCTCCTCTAACAAATCCCTTCGCCTAGCTGGGGGGAAAGCGCCAAAGGCCAACAAGCCCTTGGCACAAGGTGCTCCTGCTGGCAGGACGACAGTTAACCAGTGCATCACCGAAGTGCAGGGAGCCTGGCTCTTGTGCCAGGGCTGGAGCGCAGCGCTGGCCCTGGCGGAGAGGCTGCCACCGGCACGGGTTCTGCCCCGGGGAGCCGAGCGGCCAGGGCCAGCCCCGCTCGGCACGTGTGGCTCTGCCGGCTCCCAGGAGCTGACAGCTCTGTGCCCTGGGCAAACGGTTCGGAAGCAAGAGGCGGGCGAGCTGCGGTGTGGGTGCAACACAGGCAGGGGACGTGGCGAGCAGCTCGGTGCCTCCAGCCCTGCTGGTGATTCCCCCGGGGCTGGTGGCCGAGCCCTCTCCTCCCACCCTCACTGCTCAGCCCCGCTGCCAAACTCAGGGTCAGGGCACTGAGGTGAGCTCAGCGAGGGCCTGACCGACTCCAGCCACGGCAGCAGGACATGGGTGCTGTCACCCACATGCCAACGCCCTTCTTGATGCAGGACCCCCATCTGGTTTGGGTGGCACTGCACCCAAAAGCCCCATCACCGTAACCAATCACCAGGACAGGTTTTGTGGGTGACAGCGTGGGATGGGTGGACATGGGAGGTGGGAGCATGGACAGCAATGGGAGCGTGATGCTCAGGTGCTTAATGGTGACCCAAGACTCTGTCAGCCTTTCTGCCACCAAGTGTTTTGAAGGGCACCACTTACCGCACCCAGATATAACACAGACACCAAGGGAGATCTCCCAAGGGAGATCCCCAAAACACATGACTAAATAAAAAAGTAAAAGAAAAAAGAAACCAGAAATGCTAGGCAAAAAAAGAAAAGCAGCTGGGCTGCTCAGACAGACTGGGATCAGCTCCGGAGCTGGCTCGTCGCTCTGTGCGCAGCACAAACCAAGGGCTGACCAAGGGACGGGGTTTTCAAGGCCATGTTATCAATGATGCTAATGCAGCGTCAGGGGCAATGCAGACGACAATCTAGTGTTTTTCACGGGCCAGGCTGTGTCCCATGACAAGGGACGGATGCTGTGTTCTCATGGTGCCCAGCATGACAGGGCCTCGATGCCTGAGTGGGATCAAGGGGTACCGCAGCCATCCCTGCTCCTTCATCGGCAAACCACGGCCCCCCTGGGAGCAGGCTAGTGATAGGCTCTCAATAAAGAGACCTGAAACCCTGCCCAGAAGCAAATCGAATCAGACTCTTCCTCGTGGTTAAGTTTTAACAGCTCAAATGACTTTAGACCTCGAGCTTGTTGGCCTTACAGTGCCTGGCTGTTTACTCTGAGAGCCCCTGTCATCAGGGCTGAACAAAAGGTTGCACCAAGTTTTTACGGTCTCAGGAAGAGGCCAGCTCTGGGTCACGATCACGGATGACACAACTCTGGTTCACCTTAAATACCCAAGACAGAAGCTGCAGCACACCAGGCAGCCCATCTACCCACACACCGGGATCAGGGCGAGAGCCAGGGCAGGACTCTCTCGGCCCTCCTTACAGCTCCTAAGTACCAATCTCTTCAAATGAGCTTTGTGAGGGCCCTGAAATCCTGCTGTATTTATGCCTCGAGCTCCACATCACCCACGGTGATGACACAGAAACCACCGTGCACAGCAGGATGCAAGAGCTGGGTGTGGATTCTTCCAGCCCCATTAGCCAGGCATGGCCCCGCCATTAAAGACCAAGTAATTAGCCTTTGCGTCATTTGCGGGCAAGCCTTGCTGTTTAGAGTGTCACATTTTAAGGCTAATTAGCAATGAGGATTCTCCTCTACCAAAGGCTTGGAGCCGGTTTGCTTGTTTTGTTCTTTTTCGGTCTGTCTTGGCAATTAGTTATTTCAGCTGCAAACAGGAGTTGTCACAAGCAGGGACAGGAGGAGGGATTCCGGACATGGAGAGGCTTCCAGCATGGCTGGCCATGGGCCTGCTGGTAATCCACAGAGCCGTCCCATGATCGGCCAGAGGCCAGACTAAGGCAGTGCTGCTGCAATGGACGAGGTGGCCCTGGCGAATCCACATACCTCCACGTCCCTCATGTCCACAGCAGCGAGCCCTGGCAGAGCTCATCCTGCTGGAAGCTGAGCTCCAGCTCTGTTTTTACAGACACACACGGCACACTGGGGGCACCAAGGATGCTCTGGTCCTCCATGCAAACACATCCGGGTCCCCGCTGTGCTATGAGATACGGAGGAGTCTGGATGTGAGACTGAGCTGGGACCCACAGCTTGGCTGACAGCACGGTGGTACCCAGGGAAGGGATCAGCAATCCCCCAAGTGATCTCAGTCGATAAAGCAAAGCTGTTCTCAAGCACTGCTTGCAAACAGGAGAAAGCACCGCAGCCAGAGTCTGCACGTGTCTGACGCAGGAACGCACCCATGGAAACAGCAGCCGGTGGCAAATCCTGCAGACAGCAGGACGGAGTGCTGAGGGATGGGCACCGGCTGGACGCTGCGGCCTGGGGGGTTCTGCATGGCGGGGCTGGATGTTCACAGCCCGGAGAATGCCTCTGGACATGCAGGGCCCAAAGGACAGGCATGTAAATCCAAAAACGTAACAGTGTATGGAGCACTGAGCTTCACTGGCTTTATCCTTAAACTGGCTGATACAACAGGGGATGCAGAAGCAGAAAAACTTCTAGTTCTCGCCCTGTCATGAGCAGCAGCTTCCCCCATCTCTGCACAGGAGCGGGCAGAGTGAAAGCACATGGGCACGAACACATATAAAAAGGCCTGAGGTTTCTGTGCAGGTACATCACCCTGTGCCCGGTCAAAGGCAACGCAGCAACCGGGGCTGTGTCCCTGGGGGGCAAGACAAGCCCTTGGGAAATTCATGCCTTAGTGTGCCAGGGCCCTGGCCAAAGCATTGCGCGGGTCCTGTCTACGCAAAGAGAGGTGTGTGGGCTGCACTCACTTTTCCCGGAAGGTCTCCTTCTCCTGTTCACTCCACATGTTCATCACCTGCCGGTCCTTGTAGACCTTCATGGGGTCATCCATGAGGCCGTTCATGTTGATGAATTTAATGCGCTGCTGGTCAGCATCGTAGAGCATGGGCGGGATGACGGCGAGCTGGCGCATCTGCTTCTCCAGGTTCTTTGGGGAAAGCAGAGAGAACAGTTGGTCAGCACCACGGGCCCGCGGGGACCGCAGGGGACAGATGTTCGAGAGGAAAGGACAGGCGGAGGAACAGGAGAATTCAAAAGCAAGCACTAGACAGCTTTATTGCTAGAGTAATTGTAAATTAAACGCTGAAAGAGGCTATCGCTGTCAGCCAGGAAACAATTAATCTTTCATTTTGAAATAAAAGGTTTTAAGATACCGTGTGGAAACGTCTGACTTAAGCAAAACAGCTCCTGACCACGACAAGAGACAAGTCAAAGCAGCGGTGGCACAGGGAGTGCAAACCCCTTCCCAGCCATCAAACCCACGGCCACGTGCAGGTTCAGCCCCCAACCCCAAATTGCGAGGGAAGCAGGTCAGCTCTGCAAAGGTTTCTGAAAGGGTGGGCAGAGGGAGACATCGTGTTTCCCTTCCACGGGAAACTTAATATTGTTCCAGGAGGTTTCAAATGTCACTGTAACGGGGCTGTCATTCCTTTCTTTCCTCTTACTGCAACACCCTGGGACATAATCTGATGCCTTTAGCCCATCCTATTCAAGCGCAAAGTTCATCCAGAGCTCCAGCTGCACACCAGGACAGGACAGACTGGGCACACTGGTTTCCTTAACTATTTGCAACAGAGTGGCCAATGTGATGTCTCATTTGTGCCATCCCCTGCCCAAACGCTGGGACTGTCCCTTCGGCTGAGCTGCTGGTGGTCCCCCGGCACAGGTCTCCCCTGTGAGGATGAAGGGATGCTCTGGCCACCCTCTTTCGTTTGCTAGCAGCACCATCACTCCGAGTCCTCCCTGTCACCTGGGATGGCACTGGTCAGACATAAATCCCAACTTTGACCCAGGAAGGCCAGGTCTCAAGTGCTGTTATTTTAATTTACAGCTCAATGCCGGTTCCTTGGAGAACAGTAATGTCCAATCCTTCCAGCAAGCTGCCGACCCAGGCCTGCCCAACACTGCGAGGTCAGGGACAGCTCGCAGCCAGCGCGTCGATCCTGACAACGGCAGACTGCCCCAGCCGAAAGGAGAAAGCCCCTGGGCAGAGCCACGGCAGGCAGAGAGGCAGCTGGCAGGAGCGCTGCCTGCAGCTGAGAGCGCAGGGCCTCTCCCTTCGCCTGGCAGGGTCTTGGGGTGCCGAGCGCTGCAGATACGCCCCGCCGGCAGGCAGCCAGACCGCTCTCCTCTCCAGCAACGCGCCAGGGCGGAGAGCTGGCCCCTGCTGCCAGCGATGCTCCCCGGCTCTCACCTCCCTGCTCCTTCCAACCCCATGGAAGGGCTGGAAGCTCTTAAGGTCTCCTCTGAGGCAAGCAAAGCGGTGCCTTGGGGCTCAGCAGAAGGCTATCAGAGTGGAGTTTAGCAGCACACTGTGCAGGAGGTCAGAGGCAATTGTCTAACTCTCCCCTTGGCCACGACCTCTGCAGAGCTGTGAAATTTCCTTCTGCTTCCGAGATCCATGTCCTCTGGGCCGTCACCTTAACTGGCTAACAGCAAACTGCCTGGGACCCAGGGCAGCGAGCGAACCGTGGCGCACAGGCAGCAAACATCTCAGCTATTGCTGGGCAATGGCTGCTCTCCCCTCCCAAACGGGATCCATTCACTGCAGCTCGCCTCCGTGCCAAGACAGTGGAACCCTTGTGAAACCAGATCCAAACGAAGCCAAGGTCACGGGGATGTTTCAAGATGAATGGAGCACTCCCAGAAGATGTGGGCCAACTGGCTCACGTACAAACCATTCATTCCATAGGATTCCCCTGTGTCAAGCCGCACAGCCCATTCAAAACAAAATGAAACAGAAAAACCCCTCCACCCAGCAGCCAGGGCGCTGGCTCCTTTCCCTTCCCTTCCCACCTCTGCTTCCAGTTTAAACCAACAGCCAGGAGGTGTTTGTGGGGTGCTACCCAGGAAGAGCAGCATGCTGGGGTTTCAGGTCCCTAAGAGGCAGCTGAATGCCAATAAACCCTACCCACTGGCCACCAGCTCTTGGGGTGCTTTGCTCCACATTTTGCTCCTGCAGAACCATTGCACAGCTCCATTACATCTCCTGGGTGGCTGGAAAGATGCTGCTGGGTATTAAATGAACACCTCATTTTGCTTCCTGTCCAGAAAGCGTATTAGGCATCACGGCAACCTCCCCAACCTCAGCATGGCCTGAAGTTAGTGAGATTTGGCATCAGATTTCACCATGGGACCTGGTGGTACTCTCCTGGCTTCCTTGGAGAAGAGTGGAGCGAGGGGAGAAGAGGAGGAGAAAGGATAACCCGGTCTCACCTCTTGTTCTGAGAGCCCGTCGATGATTTCTGACACCTCGTGCTCGCTGCGTGCAGCCGACATGGAGAGCCCGCCGCTGCCCCTCTGTCCTACCCTGCTGGGAAAGGGCAGTGAAACACTCAGACACTGATGCTCCGTTTTGGAAACCACATTCATGACAATTCGCTGGCCCTGTTGTCCTCCTTGTTCATCTCCATAACGACCATACCCCAAGACCCCACCCAGGCCACCCCATCCCACACTGCGGGAACGGCACCTGCTGCAGCCCCGGGGGCTCTGACAGCACTTATTCCTGCCCGGACAGCACCGTCCCCTGTGTCCCCCGGGGTTAGGGCTCACAGGTCGAGAGCCTCTAACAACCTTCCTTACCTGTGCCAACAGCCACCTCCTGGATCACTACAACAGAAGGATATTTCATACCCAACCATACTCTCCCCCCATTATTTTCTCCTGTTCATCGCACTGCAGCAACAGCATAAAGGCGTCAGCGTTAGCACCGAGCCGTTAGCACTGTGCCACCGCATCTGGTTTGCAAATGCTGCAGGAACTTTTAAATCAAAACCAGCCATTGACATCTTTCCCCCTCAGTATCACACAACATAACAGCCATGCATCCCAAGGAATTAAAACTTTCCTTATTAAGCACGTAAAAGCTTAAAACATTTCTCAGTACCATTTCTCCCCTTCTCTTTAAGATAAAATAAAGTCACCGATGAGGAAGCTTGGACCCGTCCAGCTATTTGTGGGGCACAAGGATGGGATGCTGGCACAAGGGTTTGGGTTCTGCACACATCAGGTGTCCCTGGGCAAGATCCCGGGGCTGAAATGGGAAGGACGGGGAGTTTTCAGCAAGAAGGGTGGAGATCACGAAATTGTGTCTCCTCCTGGCAGGAAACAATATGACCTCAACCGTGCTTCCAATGAGGAGGAGAAAACGGGCAGGGGATGGGACAGACAGGGGACATCTTGAGACACTTTGCTCCTTTCATATCATCTGCATATATCGTTCACTCCTATAACTTCTGCAGACCTTTCTTCTCCCTGCCCATGCTCCCAATAAAGCATGTGCATGTATTAAATCATCGACATGACCAAATCCATCTGCAAGTCTTGTACATCTTCATTTAGGCCCACCAGTAAGGCAGTAATTAGTGCCGTCCCGGCCAGGCGGCCAGCACAAGGGAGCTGCCCCCTGCTCCGAAGTGGCCAGCCAGGAGATCTGCAGCAGAGGGGAGATGGGCAATCACATTCCTGACATTTTTCCTTCTCTCTTAGCTCTGCGCTGAGCCACCCTGGGGAAAAAGCAGCAAAGTTGCTTGTCTGCTGGCTCCTGCCTTTGACTAGAAGGGGAGAAAAGGGACTGATAGCTACCCCAGCCCACTCCTCCCATGAACAAATCCCACACCCATCCCCAAAGAAAAGAGAAAGGCTGTCCGATACCAGCTCAGCCCCTTCCTACCGCTTCTCCTCTAACCTCTGCATGCGCTCTTGCAGTTCCCGCTGCTTCCGGATCTCTGGGAATTGCTTCTCATAGTATTCCCGCACTTTGCTCTCTTTGGCACGGCGCCGGGGGTTATTTTCGATGCGCTCCACTTTTTTTTCCCAGGCCTCCATCAGCTGGTCATAGCGCTGGCAAAACTTCTGTTCCTGAATGGGCAGAGGGAGAGAGGGAGCTCAGGAGACGTGCCTGGGAAGGGCAGCTCCTCCAGGCCTGTCCCTCGATGGCTGCTCAGGCTGAGCGTGAGTCATGTTGCTTAAAGAAATACGGTTTATTAGGACATGGACACGCTCCAGGGCCTGGGACCAACCCAAGGGTAAATTCTCAAAACAGGCCATCAGATACCCTCAGGCTTTTCCCTTCCAGACCCAGCATCTTTGCTGAAACCAGGACTCTTGCCCAGTGTGGCTATGCCCACCCATCACACCTTCTGCCTGAGCATCCTCCAGCACCTTGGGTGCTTGATTCAGCAACCAAAGCCCCAGTGCTGGGGAGGGAGCCCCTGCTCCGACACGGCTGGCCACGCACAGGAGAGGGTAAGTCGCCTGCCTGAGGCCACCAAGCAAGAAGGGACTGAGACATGGCCTTGGGAGGGGACACAGGAGGGCAGGAGAGGGGGTCCCCACCGTGCGAGCAGGGCATGTAGAGCTGTAATTTTGGAGCCACCAGCTTGCCGTGCCGAGAAGAGGCTTGCCGAGGTGCCCGCAGCCGGGCACCCTTTTCCACCCACACACACCGGCCCTGGCACCCACGGCTACATGCCAGCAAGGCCAACGGGACTGGGACCACAGGGCAGCTCCGTGTACGGGCCTAGCTCCCCAAAACCAAAAGCCAGGCACCCGGCCCCTGTCCGAGGCCATACGGCATGGTGGCCTGGCCGCACCATGATGCCCCCAGCTCCTCCACCGTCCTGGAAATCAAAAGTATTTTTCCAGCTACTGCTCCGCCTTTTTGGCCCAGGAGTAGGACGAGCACATCCCCACTGACGGCAAACCCAGGCTCTGCTGAAACGCGGTGCTGCAAGGGGTTTCCACGCCATGTCCCCCCGGGTGATGTCCTCATGGCACACCCACCCAGCCGCCCAAACAGGTCCAGCACCACACTTCTCCCTGGTATTTATGGGACCAGCCTGGTAACCATAACATTAAAATATCATTTGCAACACAAATGAGCCTCCCCCCACCACCCCCCGAATTGCTCCTCCCTCCTCTGGCCACCCTCTTGCTGGAGGAGAACGCCCATGGACAGCAGTGATGGCGCCCAGCCTCACGTGAAAGCAGCTGGGTGACCAGAGGGGGTTTTAAGGTTTCATTTTGAGTGAAACAAATGCCTTCTAGGGCCCAAATCAGGAAGCGAAAGCAGATGTCACTCTGCAAAATAATAAATGGCAAACCCCAGGCTGCCTCCCGTCCCCCATGCCGCTTTCCAGAACGGGCGGCTCAGCACCGGCATGCTCGGCACCGCAGCAGAGATAGGGGGAATCCAGATTTCAAAGAAATAAACTCATCTCTTGCCATCACCATCCCACGACTGGAGGGAAGTCCAAAGCTGCAGGATTTCCCAGATGCACTCTACTCTTGTCTCACTTGCTCTCAGCCACCAAAAAAAAATGGGGAGAGGTAAAAAAAAAACCAAACCGATGGAAACGCCTGATTCCAGGTCAGGAGGCAGCTGGGTTACCCTGAGCCAAGCTGGTCAGTCATGCTGTGGACCCCGAGCACTGGCAGCTCTGTGGCCCATCGCTGGTGCCAGGCACCCGCAGCAACCCGCGGTGAGCGTCACGCCGATCCTGGCACGTGGGTTTGGTCCAGCCATCCCGGACCTGGCAATAACCCAAGTGCAGCAACACGTCCTGTGATCCCCGTGGCCCTTTGGAGGCACCTCGACAATAATGTGGGGCGGACAAAGCACCTCAAACCCCACAGCTGATGCAGACTAACACTCCCTCCCGCAAATAAATTAATTCCCATTTGCACGCCCGGAGCCAGAGGCTTTCCTGCCCCACACAGATGCACA
Source organism: Gymnogyps californianus (assembly GCF_018139145.2). Taxonomy (NCBI): domain Eukaryota; kingdom Metazoa; phylum Chordata; class Aves; order Accipitriformes; family Cathartidae; genus Gymnogyps; species Gymnogyps californianus. The sequence goes on along the minus strand of NC_059486.1, from coordinate 12,579,831 downwards.
GGAGATGCTTGGGTTTCAGCAGGAGCTAAAGGAAATGGTCATAAGGTGAAAGCGAGGAAGGAGAACAAAAATAAAAATGCCCTAAAAGCCAACAAGGGGAATCTCGCGCTGCAGGCAAGGAGCTATAGGTAACGCCAACAAACTGCGGCAGCTTGGAGAAATCACAGCTGCTGTGTTTTTACCCCTCCTGAAGCGATGCTATCAGCCCCCTGAAATGAGAGCTCCCACCCTGCCAGCAAATCTGCTACATCCTCCTGCTTTCAGAGCATCGCATTTGGGAAGAGGCTAAAAATACCCCGCAAAGTTTATCAAGCCTCAGCACTGGGAAGCAGCCGGTGCCCCGTGCTGCGTGCCAGCCCGCGGCGTGGCCAGGGGACAGCCCAGCACAAGGGCTCGGTCTGGTGAGAAGCTTCAAGGCTTTGAAAGGTTCTTCATTCCCCGTGGGAATGAGCCGGCACTGGGTCCCGCATCACCACCGCCCCGGCAGAGCCCCTGCCACGGCCTCCAGGCTGGCTCTTTTCCTTCCTTTTCCTCCACTCTTTGGGACAATTGGATGAAAGCTTTATCCAGAACTCCTCTTTTAAGGAACTGGTATTTGCAGATGGAAAAAGCAACATCAACGTCACACTGCTGATTTCCCCAGCAGCTCACACCCTTGCAGCGGGGTGGGCAGTACCAAAGCTCCCCGCTCACACAACTCAGCCCTCCAGAGCACAGCTTTGTTACGGACCGGCTGAGCACTTCTGACTTGCATCCGCTTTCTTAAAGACCCTTCCCACCATGGAGCAAAGAGATCCTTCCTGCCACGCAAGCTTCAAACCCCACCACAGCGGGGCTGGTCTGCAGCATCCCTGTCTAGCGCTTTTTGGTCCAGCTGGGATACACGCTCCCTGCAATCTTTTGCCATCCTTCAAAAGCCAAGATTACAGGCACCTTATAGCACCGTGCGTTCCGCAGATCTTCACAGCTCAATCACCAGGAGAAGCTCCCGGTCAGGCACTTCAGGAGCAGAAGTGTCTATTCCTTCTTCAAGCATCCTCTGAGCAGCCTTAAGCAAGCGTGTCCATTCCTGAGCAACCGTCTGTGCTGGCTTTCAGCATCGGTGCTTCCTCTGCTCCCCTTCCTGGCTCAGCTCACCAGCCCATCAGCCTCTCAATCACACAAGTAAGCGATGGCAAGCCAAATCGGACTTGACATGCGTATCTAAAAATGGATGAATAGTAACGCCGCCGTAGCAGCTGAAGGGAGTTTGTAGGCTGTGCCAAGCCCGAGCCCTCCTGCAGCCCACGCTCTCGCAGCTCCAGGGAACGGAGCAGCTCTTCGGAGGGGAGGGGAAGAGCGAAGGTGACAGGAGGAACCAGTCCAATTCCTATGCAAGCCCCACGGTTTTATTTCCCTGGCTGATGGAGATAAACCTCTTACAGCCAGAACAGCTCCCTTTACCCTTCTCTCTGTGCAGCATCCCCCCTCTGATGGCAATTAAATGTCTTCTGCTGTGCCGACCTCGGCGGAGGCAGGAGGAAGCCCTGCAGATCCTCTGGTGGGGCTCCTAGGGCTGGACCCTGCAGGGACCGAGCTCTGACCCTGCTCCAGCCAGCCCTGGGCAGCAACAATACCTCAGAAAGTAAAAGAGCCAGAAAGAAATGCTGGCACGTAGATGGGCTTTGCTAAAAATAGGGTCTGCTACAAAATAGGCAGAAAAATAGCTAAGTGTACCCATTTTGCAAACAGAATCAGCAAATGTATTCACTTTGCAAATTCAGCAACCGTATGTTGCCTATTTTGTAGAATAGGCAAAATGCTTCCCTAAACTGAAAAATCCCCTTTCAAGGACACTGAATAAACCGGCTGGCAGAAATTCACCTATTTTGCATGACAGGCGACTTTACTGCAAGCCGTATTTTAGGAACCACGCTCTTGCAGCCTAATTAAACCTTTAACCCAGCTCCTCAATATTCACAATAGAGCAACTCACTCTAGATTTAGTGCAGTAAGAGGCCGATACCACCACAAAGCAGCTCCTGGGCAGTTCCCTTCTGGTTCCAATAAAACCACACGAAGCTTTATAATCCCTGTTTTGAGGAAGGGAATATTGATCCGCTTCCCACAACTGCAGAAGTCCTCAGCTGCAGCAGGCGAGGTGCCCTGAGCAGCACCGGCTGCCATGCCGTGTTGTGCTGAAGGTGAAAGCCCTGTAGACCCTTGCTAGAAACCTGGAAGAAGTTTTATCATGGAAAAGACTAAACAAACACGTATTCGGACACAAGCGGAAGACACAACCATCCCTTTGGAGTGCAAGATCTGTGGCTTTTGGAAGATTGCTACAAAACGGGGGGGAAAAATGAAGCACAGGAAAGAAAAGGAGCATGCCTTTATTCACCATAAATAAGCAAATAATTTGATTGCTGGCTCAGAAATGTCTGTATTGAAAGCTGCTTTTAAAGGCAGAGCCTTCAAAACACTTCCCAGGGCTGATTATTTTGGATTTTTCCAACAATTCCTCCCAGCCAGAGCACTTCTGTCCAAAACCAGCACCGAAGGCGCTCAGAAAACCGGCACCATTTGCAACTTAAGATGCTAATGCTGGCACCTGAGCCTGTCCCAGAACAGAGACACCGAGTCAGGAACCGGCATCTACTCTTCCACATAAAACATGAAGCCCTGTGTTGTGAGCTAAATCATCCTTCACAGAAAGATGCCACAAAATCCACCTTCCCAGTGGGGGCCATTGGTTTCTTCTGGCATTTTCCCTTCTGTGCTGGTTTCGCCTCCCAGTTCCTGCTGGCAGCTACCGCAGGCAACTGTTAGCGCCAAAAATGTGTAAATTCTGTAAATCCCACTTGAACTTTCTCCTCTATTTACTAGGGACTTGCAACAAAAGCCTCTGAAGTCTCATAATAAACCTCACCTTCCCCCTTACCTAACCAAGAACCACCTCCTTGAAGGACACTGGAACTATCTTGCAGGCAAGGCTGCCTAGAAATGAACTGGCCGGGGCTTGATTTTTATTTTAAACCACAAATTCCTAGAACATCGCTCTGTGGTCAGCTGGAAAGAGTCAGATCAGTCTTCAGACCATTTATCGGAAGCGGAGTCAGCTTGTTTCACACCTCTCTTAGGGCTCAATTACTCACAAAATAGACATTTATGCTGTGAATAGGCTCTCTGAGATCAATGAAGGGCTCCGCTGTGATTAAGCCAACCCCGAGTGTCTGCTCTGCAGGGGGTACTTGCAGAGGGAGGTGCTGCTGGCAGCAGGATCGGGGACCTCTCCTTTACATCCAAGTTATTTTAAGCATAAGAGATGCCACAGCAATGCAACAGGCAAAGTACTGAGCACCAGCACCTCTCTGCTGGAAAATGTCCTATTCTTTCTCACATAATAAATTACGCTGCTTTATACATATAAAATAAGGTATAACGGAATCACTTACCCACTGTTTGCGAGCATGATTTCTCCTCTTAAAGTACAAAATTAACTTTTTCCGCATTGCCTGGTTTCTGTAAAAAAAAAAAAAAGATGAGATCTGATTAATGAGGCGGCTAAAATCCAAAGCCTGGCCTTCCCCACTCCCAAAGGAGTTCGCAGCGCAGTTTCCACCTTAACTCGGAATTGCATCAACTTCAGAGTAGCAAATGCAGTTATCTGGGGACCTCGCGCCAGCTTAGAGAAAGACCAACAAACCCTCCGACACAGGGAACTTCACCCACATCTGTTGGTAAAACCCGGACTAAGGTTGAGAACTAAATTCATAAACTCCCGATTCTGCAAACCTTTACCGTGTGCTCAGCACTGAACACGGACAGACGTTCAGCTCTGCATTTACCAACAGGCCAGGCTGTTTCTTGATTATTTTTACATTTTGATCTGCAAAAAACCAAGAGTTGGGGGGCTCAGGCCAAGCTCTGCAGGGCAGAAGGTGGGTCCCCCCAGCACTCCCCAAGCAGAGGACACCCTGAGCCGCCCCGGGTCCCCAGGGCCAGCAGCGAGGGAGCTGTCAGTGCGCACACACGCTTGCAAGGGGTTATTCACCCCGGGGCTCCGAGGTGCTGATAAGGAGGCAGGATTACGGCAGGGCTTGCAGCACATATCTCCTAACCTCTTGCTTTCTTGGAGCCGTGCCTAACAAAGCTACAAACAAACCAGCCAGGAAAGTTCAGCTAGTTGCAGAATTGGGACCTCAAGAGAGAAACTAGCCACTGCAACCACAACCAACCCGGCGTCTGCCCAGACACCCCCCTGGTTTCTTCTTCTTTCTACTTTCTAAAGACAGCATGAAATAATTGCTCAAAGAGAAGCAGCGCCAAAGCAGTAAGGAGCTGGAAAGGCTGCAGGAGTCTGCATGAACCCGAGAGTTGAGCTCCTGCAGTTGTTCCTCTTACGAATATTCACAGCAATAAAATCTCTAGGTAAAAGGTAGAGACCAGGGGCAAAGGAGTTTCCTTAAGTCTTTTATCCCGATTAAAGGCAGAGCTGCAGTGTGTAATTACTGATCAGAAGCTTAACAGTCTCATGCAGGCATGTTCTGCAGGATTTAGCAGAATGAAAAGACACCCTCGCTGCTTCCTTATTCGCCTCCCTGCCTTGTCCCCTGGCTCGTGGGGAGGGAAAAACGCATCCTCCTTCCCCCATAAATCCTTAAAGCTCATCAGTAGCAAAAGACTGATTGGGAAGGGGCAGAGGATCCAGCTCACTTAGAGGGAGGATTGGGGGCAGTCCTGGCTTAATTTGGGGATGGAGAGCATCCCAGAAAGTATGCAAATTTTTCACTACTCAAACTCCCTTCTCGCTACGTCACTAAAACCGTGCATGGGCACATATGGGGAGTGACAGCGAGCGCTGCCCTGGGGACCCCAGGTCCCTCCAGCCCACCGCCAAGGCTGCACCTCCGCTCCAGCAGCGTTCTGGGGGATCCCAGCCTGCCTGCACGTGGGGACGCGGAGCAGGGCCTGGGGGAATTACCGTAATACTGGCACCCAATAATTAGCAGGTTTATTTAGGACAGCAATTCCTTCAGTGTGGGGTCTTCAACCACCACTACCTCCAAGATCAAGTATGGCTGCTAGAAGAAAGGCAGCAGGATTTGGGACAGGGATCATTTCTTCTCCGGCACCCCAGGGCCACACTCAGCTTTGTGGCCTCTTTTTAGTTTACCAAGGAGGAAACACATCAGGCTTGATTCTCGGTCCTAATAGTACCATTTGGATTTTGCAACCTTCTGTTTTCCCCTCTTAATTAGTTATCAGAGGTATGGGATACATGCGGAGTCCCCGAACACTGCCTGAGCTGCACTACATCTTCATTCCCTTTGACTTTGCCTTGAATGCTTTGGTGCAAAAATAGACCTTGATTTCCAAGGCAGCGCTAGCAAGCGGCACTCGTAACTCCTCCTACAAATGGAAAACACCAGCTACCGGCTGGGAACAAACTCCAGTATCCCCAGCTCGAGCCACTGGCGGGTAGAGGCACACAGCCCCAAATTCCAATGGGCTCCCAATTCCAGGCAGCACCAGCATCGGCAGAAGGCACAGCCAAGCGACGCAGCTGAAGGCTCCTGCAGAGCAGACACTTGGATACACAAAGGTTTTCTGAGCAAGAGCTTGAATATCAAGCCACATCCTTTGATTCTGTTTCAGAAATCAAAGTGGCATTGATCATTAGGGGAGGAAAAAATCTAATAAATCCATGCACGGTGCACTTTCTGCCTTTGCTCTTTTTTGACGGCGTGTTTACAAAGGACCTGCTGTTGTTCTGGGCTGCGCTGCAAAGACCAGAGGCCACCTCATTAGATATATTAATAAACATTGCTGCCAAAGGCTTCTCCCTGGTGGATCACACAATGCCACTGTCTTTTGTTTCTGCCTGTGTGGTGCATCCACCGAGGAGCCTCAAAGAGGGTTGCAGGCGACTGGCTGAGCTAAACCTCACCGCTCACCTCTGTGCAAACAGCATTCACTTGCCTTTAAAAATTAGGGAAACTGAGGCACGGAGCTGCAGTGCTCTCTGCCCACTTGTGCACGAGGGAGGCATGAGAAACAAGGAGCAGGATTGTGCTGTGCCAAATGCTCCAGAGCATCCATCTCCAGACCCGCAGGTGAGGTTGGTCCAGCAGCATCCAGCACCCGTTTGCCAGCTCTGCGCACCGGGCGCTCCTCTGCCCACCCGCAGGCTCTGCTCCCGACCGAACCCCGGCTCCTCGTGTGCTCCCGCATCCCTTCGCATTGCACACGGCGAGCTTTCATCACCGGCTCCAGCGCCGTGTGGTGCTGTAGCGGGCAGCAAATCCTCCTGCAAAGACCCCATCAGACAGGTTTCCTTCCAAGGCTTCAGCTCTGTGCGAATAAGCTCTGACGGGAGACTGTGCCCAAAAGACACATTCCCATTGTTTGTTTATTCCAATTCCGATGGAAAGTCTAACACTGGGAAACCACTGGGGTGAGGCTAATGATGATCATGTGTGGGATGGCCCCCAGCAAGGGGTCATGGACCGTCCCTTGGGGCCAGCACAGCTAAATCAACCCCTGCCCTCCCCACACCAGCCTGGGTGACATCCAGGAGCAATGTAGGGCTTTGACACGCTGCTGCTAGATCTGCTGCACAAGTTATCAGGAAAGAGGAGAGTAAATGAAGAAAATTAGCAGCTCTTACGCAGCTGATGGGTTGCCTTGAGTTTTGCATCATGGCTAACCTTGAAAGTGCTAATACAGGCAAAGACTTAATAGCTCCGCAGCTGCAAAAATCAGGAATGCCTTGAAAGCCTGTGTATGTTTACCACCGCCAAGGCTGAAGTAATCAAAGAGTGAAAGGATTAAAAACAACAACAAAACCCCCTCATGCCCTAAATGTTATTGCCACTTTTTTTTTTTTTTTTTTTTTTTTGCATAAGGTCAACCTTTCAAAGGTTAATACAATCTCGGTAAATATAAATAGGCTTCACAGTTTATCTTGCTACATGTACTGCTGTTACTTAGAAACCATTTGCAGAGAGGTTAATTCGGGCGACACGTCTCCGAAGCACACATTGTGCTCCCTGGGCAAATCAAAGAGCCAAGCACAACTGCTGCGGCACAGGCGGGGAAGGTAAGGGCTGTCTGCTGGGAGTCTTGCACAGAAATAACCAGCGTGGAGCAGCACATGGGAAAGGTCGCTCTTGCAACGCGCCAACCCTCCTTCATCTTCCTCCTCGGCAGCCTGAACCCTTGCAGATCCCTGCCTGTGGTTTGTTGGGGCACAAGAAAAGCGTCACAGATGGAGACCTGAACCGCACAGCCTCCACAGGGTGAAGAAATCAGGCAGTTCACAGGCAGAAGGAATGGAGGCTCCTTAGATAAAGCAACAGTGACTCTTGTGGACAGTTTTAAGTATTGCTGGGCTGGCACATCGCACATCACGCACCACGCTGGGTCGGGAGGACATGCGAGTTCCCTGCCCTGTCCTTGGCCGTGCCCCACACAGCTGCTAAGGCAGGGCAGGGGCAGGCTGGGATGGACCCGGAGACACGGAGCCCGCCCAGCTTCTGGCAAGCTGGTGTTTGGGGGCTGCCAGATGGCACATCCCCATCCTTGTGGTCAACAATTCATCTGATCACCACTGGAGCCCATCCGCATTTCTGCCCTCCCTGCAGCCATGTGCTCCACAGCTCCCTGGTGTACCTATGGGGAAAGACCTGCTTTCTGGTGGGCTCTCAGCTTCACGTAGCGTCCCTCAGCACCAGCTGCAATGACACAGTCAATATACATTGCCCACTCGCCTACTTCAGTGCAGCCCAGTCTAACGCTTCCCTCTGAAGGCAGCTCTTCTCCAAGGTGAGGACACCGTCTCCAGTTACCTTCTCCGTGCCAAAAGCTATTCCAGCCCTTTGGTCACCAGAGGAGCTTTTCCTGCACCTCCTCTGCTCAGAGGGGGGAAGACCCGGCAGCGCGGGTCACGCAACCACCACAGCCTTCTCCAGAGAGACACTGACCTTGTGAGCTTCTGCAGACCCCAGGCACGGAGTCGCCTCCAGACAGTCCCCAAAATGGGGGCTCTTGGCCATGCTCAGGGAGATGCAGCCTCGCGCTGGGATCACAGAACTTCTGCTCCTCTCAACTGCTCTGCAAGCGCCTCGACGATTTCTGTCCTTGTTGCCGGTGACCTAACCCAGTGACGATGTCCTTCCATCATCCCTGCGGGGCGAAGGTAAGCCGAGCCTGCTGCCGAGGCTGTGGGTGATTTGGGGTTTTTCCCACATCAGACGCCCATTTGTTTGCAGTCCGGGGTGGCAGAGGCTCTCAGGAGCAGCAGGTCCCCCACTTCAGGGGCCAGTTATCAACTGGACAAGTGCAGCAAGAGCCCCAGTACCAGGCACCAGTGTGAAATGGGGCACGACCCAGGTAGGGAGCCTGGGGCAGCCCCACCAGTGCCCAGCACTTCCCCACAAGCACCGGCAGACAGGAGGAGGAAACGGAGATCAAACAAGGTAAGCCAAACTCAAAACCTGATGTTTGATTGTCACCTGCCACCAGCACAGGAAGCAGGATTCAAATACTATCTATAATTTTTCATCCTTGCGTAACTCATCCTCATCCCACAGTCCCACTGACCTCACTGGTGAGCCCAACACCTGAGCGTGGTTCTCAGAGCCAGCCTCCAAACCGACGAGTGAAATATATCTCCCACTCCGAGCAAAGCAAAGGGAGCCCTGTGGGAGCAGCCGCTTCCACCTTAACTGGCTTGGCGCAAGGTTGTTTTTGGGTTTTGGCTTTCACAATGGAGCCAGTCAAGGAGAGAACCCGTAACTCTGACTTTTGAGTTACTTGGCTCAGGTCCACATGAACGACTTGGCTACGATCCTTCCGGAGGCTGCGATCTTAAAAGGATGTGCGCGCACGCATGCGTGTCGGTGCTGGTGTGTACACACATGTGGAAACTGCCAAAGCCCTGGGATAAGACTCCCAAGGATACAAAGAGCCGATGCACTGCAGCACACCTGGCCGAGCCTGCCCGCAGAGACCTTCAGCCGGTGCAAGATGAGATGAAAGGAAGTTTGCTATTTGATCAAAACTAATCAGGGGTATTTAATTACACAGGAACGTCTTTCATCGAACAGCCAGCGCAAACAAAGTAGGGATCAAGCCTGCAAAGAGCGACGGGAAGGAGGCAGCAAGCAGCTGGCAAAGCCATTGTACAGTGAGATTGATCATGCAGGCAAGGGTCAGAAACGGAGGAGCCTCCTGGCAGCTCCAGCCAAACAAAGTGCTGCCAGCGAGACTGGAGATCTGCAAACCACGGGACCCGAGGAGCACAGCAGGAACGCTCCAAGGTGAAACCAGCCAAGAGGCAATGGAGAGCGTACAGAAATGGTTGTGTCCCCGCAGGTACGCCCACTCCTGTGCATCGCTGGTGCCAGGATCCCAAGCCGCAGCTCAGGGCAGTCACCGATTCCCTACCCCTCTCGCTGCAAGACGTCCTGCAGAGAGGGCAGGGAGCAGGTCATCCTGTTCATGGGTCACTGCACTCATTCATTTCCTTGCTCTGAAACGGCCAGAGCACACAGCTCCAGCTGGTAATACACTGTAACCTATTAACCCCAAGGCAGGGCACATTCCTGGAAAGCCAGCTGTTTGGAGCAGTTTCCTTGCAATATCCAGAAACACTTTCTGGGGAAGAAAAGCAAAGCAGATCTTCACTTAATTTACCCCAGAGCCCTTGAGCACTGGGACGGACTAAACCCCCAGCACCATTAGTGCCTCTGAGAACAGTGGCAGAGGTCCATAACTCTGGATGTACGCTCGGGCAGGCTGTGTTTGTGCCCAGAAACAACACTCAAGAGAAAGAAGCTATCTGGAAGTCTCCCAGCTTCTCAAATTATGTCCTCTGCAGGTCCAAAATGCATTCAGCTTTGGAGGTCCAACGTCATCACTATAATTCATGAAAAAGTTTGTGCTGTTAATTCACCTGGCGGTTCACACGCTGAGGCCAGTGAGATGCTTGTGCTCCAACGAGGAGACGCCTTGGCAAACACGGGTGCCTTGTTATCAGAGCCTGCCCTGGCCAGACCCCCAGCAGAGCCTGTCCAGGTCCCGGCATTGCCATCTCCTTGCGAAGATGTTCCCACTGAGATGCTCAAGTGCTCCCTCAGGCAGCAGTTACATCCACAACCACAGTTCTTAACATCAGAGGGGAAATTCATGCCCATCCCCTTTAGCACCTACGAGCTTAGGACCAAAATGAGACACATGAAAGTGCAGAAGCACTTCTGGCCATCGGTCAGGCACCTGTCCTACGCCTTTGCCTTCCCTCGAAGCCTAAGCTGACATCGCAAGCCCAAGTGTTGCAAGATAGTCCACCCAAAACCAGTACTTGGCTTTTCACTGGCAACACAAAGAAGCAGAAGCTTGCAGTGTGTCTCCATCATTTAGTAATTCATCACAAGGTAATACTTCTGCCCTAGTGCATGCCAATAGAGAATAAAAGAGATGAGAAAGCTTGAATGGGATGAGCGGGGAGCTGCTAGGTGAATTTCTAATGAGGAAAATGTCTACAAGCACTAATAAAAAGACCTGAAAGAGAATGCATTAGTAATGACAGGGTTTGGAAGAGCATTTGTGTTACATGTCAGGCTTCGACTACGAATTTAGAGGCAATCCAGTGCTACTAAAACCCCTAAACAGCCAGTAATGAAAAGATGACTTAAATTTTCCAAAGTGACAAGTGATTTGGAAAGCCGTAGTTGTTATATTTTCAGAAGAAAGCTGTTCTGCTCTTTTGGGGGGGGTGGGGAAAAGAAAAAGATATTCAGAAGCCCCTACACCTCTCTGAAAATCCTGACTTCGGATTTTGATTCTGCAGAGGCAAAGTTTCCCCCCCCGAAAAGCTATCAGCTGCAGACAGCAACCCAGACGTGCAAATATTAACAGTACACACAGCTTTGCTGCCGCTGGATCCAGAGACGCAAGAAAACCAGAATCACACCAAGCTCTTGATCCGTTTTAACGGCACACTCAGACCCTTGTTCTCCGACACCTCTCCAAGCATCTCAAGGGGATGCAGCCTTGTTTCACCCCGACATTTCTGAATTTCAGCATAAAAGCAAGGAGAATTTCTTGAGGGGAAGGTTTAAAGCAAACCCTGTGAACAGCCCCTTGCACGTACTTACCCTGGGCTTTTCAGTTTTCCTTTTGTGTGCTTTTTCAAGGCTCAGAAGCTCACGTTTTGCTTTCAAACAGAAATCCCACAGACTATGATTTCAAGATGACTGCTTCGGGAAAGGGGGGAGGAGAGTCCTACCAGGCTGTTTTTCATGGCTCACCAAGCAGGAATCTCCTGCTGCAGAAATGAAGGCCTCCGTGGAGAATATCTCTCCAGGTAGACAGCAGGTAATTGATCCTGCTCATGTGAACATCATCTTGTCATTTTTCAAACACTTCGAGGAAAGAAGGTTAATATCTTTGGTGCCAGGAGTCTGGAGAATACGCAAAATCACTATCACGGCAGGGTAGGAAGAGCAGCTCTCATCCTCTTAACATCCAGCTGGCAAAACACTGAAATAAGAGACCTGGACCAGATGCACTGGTGCTTAACTGGTGCACAAGCGTCCTCTGCATTTGTTGCTGTATTTCAGCAAAATCTAAAAATAGGGGTCTTTGTGACCTCCTCAACTGATGCAGAATCATTCAAGTGGCCTCCAGTTGTATTCGGGGCTGCAACGCATCTTGAAGGAACCCGTCAGTCCATTGCAAAGCCAAAAAATTCCCACCTCGAAAAACAGCAAGGGCCAAGCTAACCATGGGGGCAAAGCTCACCCCATCCCTATGAAAATGAGGGCACTAAACGCTGTCCTGCTCTCTTCTTCCTTGATGAGAGAGTGGCAGAGCCCCTCCCTCCAACAAAGCAGGTATTTCAAACAGAAAGGAGACGGTCCCATCGAAGGTAGGTCAAGTCTTAGGCATAAACCACTCAACGGTGCCTTAGATCACGCGGCAGATGTAGCATACAAAATTAACCATGTTTGCTCGAAGCCTGCACTCGCAGGTGAACCAAAGGGACCCAAGCAGACGGGTAACAGAGCACAGTGAGGCAGCTAAATAGGACTTAAAAGCTTTTGAAGCTGCAAACACTGGAATGAACTGGGGCATGAAATTAATTTTAACTGTACTGAATAGGAGACAGGCCATAAAACTCCATGAAAATAAGAGACCGGTAACATTTTAGTAAGAGTAGAAATTCTCCCCGTAACTCCCCAGTCAGCTCTATTAGCATAAGTGACTCATCCCAACTGAAAAGCAAAGCAAACAAGCAGGAAGAATTAAACTAGTGTTGCAAGGCGGAGAGTATCGCTGTAGAGAAATCGAGGAATCTTGGCTTTGTGATATTCAAATGCCTTCCCGCTGACACTTGCAAACATTCAACTGAGAAAAAAAATTCACCCTAGGAAACGTTTAAAAAAAAAGAAAAAAGGTGTTTGTGAATAGTAACAGCCTGGCCATCCTCCTGTGCCCAGGTATGAGGCTCCAAACCAGCTTCACGTGGGAGCAGTTTCTATTTAGCACAACAGAGCCAGCACACAATGAGGTTTTGTGGAGAGAATCACAACCTAGATGATTTTCCAGCAACCTGCCAAAAGGCTTTTTCATCGTGGCTAAATCTGCGTAGGGTGAAGTTGTTCAGAAGAATCTGCATCCAATTACACCTTGGCAAAATATAACCTGTGGTGTCCTGGCAGTTGTCCTTCTGGTGCTCTAATGCATCTGGCTGACGTCTCCCAGCACCCTGAGGATTTACTCCATCTCCTACCGAAACAGCCACCTCCAGGCTACGGAGCAGAAGCTGCTCTTCTATAGCAGAAAGGCACAAACATATTAAGAACGAGGAAAGAACAAAAAATATCTTCAAATGCAGCCCACGGAGAAGTTGTAGGTAGGATTTGAACATCCAAGCATGATTTGGTCAAAACGGAGAAGTTTAATACCTTTTCCTCTTGGTCAAAGGACCCTGATTTATTTGCTTGGAAGAATCACTGAAATCTTGATTTTGTATCTGCCTCCCAAGCACCCAAATGTCCTTTAATGTGCAGCAGGGACACAAGAGATGGGAGAACAGGACACACCGATTTCTCTGCATGTCCATCAACAAGTAGCAAAGTGCAGTTCAGACCCCAGGACCTCCGAGACAGGCCCACGGTCAAAAGCAGCAAACATCTGGAGCCCAGATCGCTCAAGGGCCTGTCACTGACCTAGATCCGTAAATGCGCTTGGCTGGCATCAATAACCTGCTGAAGGCAGCTAATTGCGAGGTTTCTGGAAGGAGGAGACGGAGGCTTTTCATTAAAACGTGTGGTTTCCTTCCCATATTTTTGCAGCATTAATCACAGTGAACATTAAATCCCAAGCCTGCCTGCTCCAACCTCTCCTTGGTCTATCACCGCCACCGCTACAGCCGCACGGGAGGACTGCCCACTGCCCAGGGTTGGGATAACCCTACGGATGCCTACAAAGGAAGGGATGGAGAGGAGCACCTGCTCTGACGGCACGGGAAGCTGGTTTGACGGGATTTCACGTCTCATTACCAGTTTCACTCCTGACCTGCGCAGTTAGATCCCTCTCGTTTGCGCCCGTCTTTCAGGCAGCAACCAAGGACAGGAAATCATTTAAATCACAGGAAAATGTGATCACAAACCCACAAATATTGGCAGGGGAATGGAGAGTGGGTGAAGTATCTGGATCTAGGTTTAACTCGTTTTTTCAAGGACAAAACTAGCCATCAGCTTGAAATTGCCACCTTCAGCGCCTGGCTTGTGATGGCTGTGGAGCCCTTCAAGAGAAGAGGGGGGTCAGGGGACCCCGAGAGATAGTGACTGCCACACGCCATCAGTGCCAGGGGTGAGCCACAGCCAGCAACGCGGAGAGCACGTCCTTGGGCCAGCACTTGATGCCGTACAAGGTGGTTTACCAGTCGTCAATCCCCTGAACTGACAGCAAAACAGACTTCCAAAAGTGGGGGGCTGCAAGCCCGCAGGGAGCACAGATCCTGTGCCAGGCATCATCACCTCTCCCAAGAGTATAATCATCACCTACTTCATTAGTCCTGCGTTGAATCAGTGAACTGGAGGGGGTGGCTCTGGTTTTGTTTGCCTTTTTTACATCTTTGCAGCTAGAAAAGCACACCTGAGAGGTGTGGGCTAGGGGAGGCAGCCAGCATGGAGGGCACACGTCTGCCCGCTCCTCAGAGCTGCCTTCGCAGGCAGCGTGTCCACCGAAGACAACGGCCAGAGGGCTGAAATGACAGGAGACCCAGGCGAAAGCACACGTGTGTCAAAATCCTGGGGGGTCCCTGCCCACGACTTGCGGCAATGTCTGCCAAGCTCAAAGGACCAGGGGTAAATGCATTGCCAACACAAGGCACAAAGGAAACATCTGGAAGCAAAAAAGCTATCAGGATTTCTCAGCTGCAGGAAAAGCCATCATTTCCTACTGACTTCTCCGTCGGCTTGCCCTCCCCACCCACCCCCAGGAGACGATGCTCCCCTGCCCCAGAGGTGCATGGCACAGCAGCACCTTGGGTTTATTCACAGCACCCAAGCCAGCGCTGAGTACCCAAACACAGCCCTCGCATTTAGGGTGCCGGTGCCCAGCTCTCGCAGCGAGGCTGCCTGGGGACCCGCTGAGCTCTGTGGGAACCGAAGGGCTCGGGGTGACTCTGGGGTTTGAATGTTTTACAGTGAGTGCATTGCCTGGATGACACAGGAAGCCTTGGGTGGAGCAGGAACCGAGCGGAGCCGGGCAGCGAGCAGCGGGGTCATGTCACCAAACCCTCCTCCTCCCCGCAGCCCTGGGGGACAGAGAGCACCTAAACACCACGAGCACCTACCATGTTCCCCTGCAGCAGAGCAGAACAGCAGAGGTACATTAACTCTTTCCCTATAATCCCCCTGGCATCAATTACCATACTGCTGAAAAGCAAAAGATTATTAACTTCTGTTAATAGATTATTAAAGATGATTATCGCCAGCTGACCGAGCCCGTACCAAAATAGACACGCTGCAGGCAGCTCAGAGCGATCATCGGTTCATTCAAGGCAGATAAAAGTTTCAGATCTGGTTTGACTATTTAAATTTCCAACAATAATCACAATTATCGCTGTTCTCATTATCTGTTATATTTCTTCTATGTTCAGGAAGTCACTGTGGTTATTAAATGCAGGTTGATGATTAAATCATGTATTGAGGTGGTAAGTCAAATTAGAAGCTTGCTAAGTCTCGGTAAGTATCTTTGAAATAAGCCAGTTGTTATTAGACATTCAAGAAGTGCTTCATGAAAATCTAATTGTAATTGCAACTTTTCATTTTACCTCATCTTTCCCGCATGCACACACACACGCGCTGCCAGCTGATTTCATACTTCAGTATGCATGAAACACAGAAGAAAGCACCCAAGGTGAATGGTCTCTGGGAAAGTGCCAAGAGACCGGTCAGGACCCGCGTCCACCCTCCCAGGAAAATCAAACAGCACCTTCAGCATCCGTCTGAAGCTACGGCTTGCAACCGCTGGGCTCCTGGAGCTGCTCCTAGAGCTGGTTTGTGCTTCAGGCACCCAGAGCAGCGAAACACCAGCTCTCAAAGGATGCTCGCGATTCCTCGGCAGCTTTAATTGGGGTCTGGGAGCGAGCTATCATCCCTCCCGCTCCAGCCTAATGCCCAACCTGACATTTAAAATAGCCTTTATTGCCACATACTTACATTTTAATGTTTTCATGGTATTGCCTGGTGTCTGAAGGCTGGTTGTATAATGGCTGAAATAAATAAGAAAAATGAAGGCATAAATGGTATGGTCTGACATTTAGAAACTTAAAACCGTCAGAAGCACTGCCGCCTCGGTGCAGGTTCCCATCTCCCCGAGCTGTGCCAGCCCAGGCGCCCGTCCCCGTGCCCCCCAGCCCACCCATCGCCCCCAGCCCCGCTCCCCGGCCATACTGGAGGGTGCTGGCTCCCGGTGGCGCTGCTCGAGTCACGGTGCATCCCGGCTCAGCCCGTGGGAGGGCAGGCAGCGCTCGAGCGAGCTGGCTCAGAACAAGCAATTTGCGACGTAATCCACACAAACACGGCACGGCGGAGTACGTGGTTGTTATTCACTGATTGAAAAACGCAGTGCGCTTTGGAACATATGACACGGGGGAGGCGAGGGGAAAGGGGGGCTTGGGGAGCGGGAAGAGACAGTCTGTGTGCTGCAAATTGTTATGTCTACGCGGCAAAAGCCTGCCTGAGCTCTCCCAGGGAGAGCCTGCAGGCAACTGCAGGCAGGACATCTTCACCCCT
Organism: Gymnogyps californianus; assembly: GCF_018139145.2. Taxonomy (NCBI): domain Eukaryota; kingdom Metazoa; phylum Chordata; class Aves; order Accipitriformes; family Cathartidae; genus Gymnogyps; species Gymnogyps californianus. The sequence goes on along the minus strand of NC_059486.1, from coordinate 12,563,539 downwards.
GTGGTTTCCAGCAACACCAGGGGCAGGTTGGCCCCCAGGCACGTCACCGCAGTCCCCCAGCACCCATGCATAGAGCGATGCTCTTGTCCGTCCCTCAGGAGGGGCACTAGGATCCGGTAGGACAAGTGTTTTACCCAGGGTTGCCCTTTGGATAGTGATCGTGGCTGTCTCCAGCACCAGATGTGAGCACCCATCATGGAGCTGCTCTGCCCCTCACACCCTCAGTGGGGACATGACGGGGCCCTCCACGGGGAGTCAGGAGAGCTGGATCCATCCCTGGCCACCTTCAGCCGGTCACTGCCCTCGCTACCTCTCCGTTCCCATCCGCAGGGTGATGTACCCTCAGGGAACCTGCCACGATACAGGGTCCCACCTCTGGGAGGGAGAGGTGCCACAGAGACCACGCTCGATCCCACCCATTGTGATTAACAGCTCAGACTGTGCTCTAGGAGCTGCCACCAGTTGCATCCGTGTAAGCAGGCTGACAGGGTGCTAGGGATTAAGCCCTTCAACGCTCTTCCAGTCATCAGCTAAGCTGGTGTGAAAATGTCCAAGACTGTGCTAATCAAAAGCTTGCCATGGCCCAACCATCAGCAGCAACTGGGCGCCTAATGAACGCAGCTCCTGTCCACCCACAGAAACGTCGCCCAAGTTTTCAAGCAGTTCATCCACAAACTTTCACTGAATCAGCTGTGAGCGATCTAAAATCTGTGGCCAAACCCAGGCAGGGGCACACGTGACGGCTGGGTGCCGGTTGAAGGCAGCATCCTGGCCATGGTTACATACAAACCAGCTCACCTTCCTACTGTGGTCATATGGCTGAGGCTACACTCTGGGTCCACTCAATGTCATCTCAGATTAAACACAGGAGAAGAGCAAAACATCTGCTGAACATCTGCTCAACCAGGTGAGCAGCACTGGAGAGGACAGGACCTGCAAACACAGGTGGGTCCCTTTCTCCTCCAGTTTGAAGAAGGTGTTATTCTCACCTCCTCCACGGTATCTCCCCATCACCACCACAGGTGCTTGGCAGAGAAGCTTGTTTTTCCACACAGCCAGCCTGTCTCTATTGCCCTGTAAAAAACAGATCCTGCCTCACCTCTCCCCTGCCACACACCGGGACAGCCACATCAGTCTGCACAGAAAGGAGACTGGGTGTAGCTCTCCCTACTCTCTGCAGCCCATCACTGCTGCATCTTGGCACCAGCAGGTCATCAGCTTCTTTTTCTGGCTGCCCTTGGACGTGTCCCTCTTCGCTGGGAAAGCATACGTAAACCCCACGTGGAAGAGACACGCAGAGGAGCCCAGGCGGAGAGACGGGGTGAGATGAACCGCCGTGTCCCAGGAGGGCTGCGGGGCTGCTGGCAGCGTTCAGGCATCTGTTACCCTGCGAGGGGATGGCGAGCTGCAAGTCTGCCAGGAGACACCCGCAAGGAGACACTTGGCCACCCCGTGCCGGCAGAGCCAGGGCAGATGAGAGGGACAAGCAGGTCCTGCAGAAGGAGACATGTTCTCACCAGTGTCCCCTCCCCAGGAGTATTTCTATCACGAATCCTCTTAGATCTGCTGGTCTGACTCCAGGCTCAGAGCTGGCTGTGCACTTCATGCTTGGAAAGCTCAGAGGAACACAGACATTCGTCTCATCACGTAGCTTGAGAGAGGCAGGTCTGCACCACGGAGAGAAGAAATCAAGCCGCGGCTCTGGAGCATCACATCCACAGTCACCCTGGAAAGGCTTGACTGAAGGAACTGCTGGGTGGCCTTGACCAGCGACTGCCTCTTGGAAGAGGACTGCAGGAACTGGAAATACTGATAAATGAAAGTGCCTCTCTTCCCTCTGTGCTCATAAAAATCGCAGCAAAGAAGCTGGCATGTGGCGAGTCACAGAGACCTTCCTCCTGGGAGAAGGTCATGGAGTAAACGTTTTGGTTTGTGCCTGGGTTAGAAGATGCTCATGTGCATGTGGACATCACGGATGCCCTGATGCCACTCAGCTCACCAAAGGCTGCTGATTCATTTCTACTACTACTTATCTATGATATAAACAGCCACTTAAATTCTTAGTTAGCAAACCTAAGTGTTAACAGACAAGCACTGGAACACATCACTTCAAAAGAAATGCCCAAACATTCAGAAATAAGAAACTCTGGGACCCAAAACCAAGATGCACGTGACACCAGCCTCTCAAAGAGATTTCTGTCTGCACAACAGCCTCTGCACTGTAACTCAGCCCATGCAGTGGAGCAAGTTCTACCTATCCCATAGAGAACATCCTCACAGACTAAATAGTTAAAGAAACTTTATTCTCAACAGGGCAGGGACTGAGAAACAGCAACTTCCCTCAGAGGTGTCCACAACCTGCACAGAATAACAACTTTCTCAATGAGTAAGCAGAAGTAAAGCTGACAGGTCAGATGGGTAAGGTGACATGTTCAAAACATTCACAGTGTTTCTCCAGGGTAAGGGACATGTAATGCATTTCTCTGGGGGTTGACATTTAAGAAAAACATAATTGCAATGCAAAGCTATTACTGGAAAAACCTTGGATTTACTGAAAGCTTTTTAAAAATAAAACAGAATGAAAGGTCTCAATTGCTTTCTGGCCACTGCAGCGTTCAGACTACACATCTCAATGACATTTCTCCCTGGGGAAAACATGGGGTCATTTTTAAAATGGTACCACTACATTGCAGGGATGAAATGAGCAGAGTCCTGGTTTACTGAGTCACAGCCTCCTCCTGACCTAGAGGGGAGCGCCAGCTTCCCGGGACCTGAACTGGATCCCTGCTTCCCGGGGATCCCTGGGCAGGGGGTGATTTCCACTGTGGGGACAGGGAGATGAGCCCCAGCCAAGCGGAGGGCAGCAGCTGCGACCGCACGGCACACCGGTGTGTTCTGCATCCGCTGGGGCTGATGTGAGGGCCAGGGAAGAGGTGCAGGGCCACCCAAAATCCCAGCAGACAGGATGGAGAGGCACCAGCAAGGAGTAATGGACAAAGGGATTCGGGGACAATTCTGCATGTTTAAAACCCCAGGAGCACAAACCGAGGATCCTCTGAAGAGGATGAGATATGAATGACACCTCTAAGATAAAAAGTGCAGGGCCAGACCTTGTAAGGTCAATAAAAGGTAAATTTCACAGTAATTGAAATTAAGCATTTCATATAGAGTACCTTACATTTATCTAAAACATTTAAATATATCTTTATACAGCAATTTAATGTAGTAAAATACAGCTATGATTGAATTTAAAGACCCTAGTCTTCTTTGAAGACATCTTTAAAGACTTTACACATAGAATATGCTTATACAATACATTCTGCTGAAGGTTAGGCAAAGCGCTTTCTTTTCAATCGCACAGGTAGCACATTCATCCTCCCGACACCTCCTAACAGAGCCAATCCTGCATACCCTTACGCATGGGGATAACTATGCTTATGTGACAATCCTGAGAAGCCAGGAACCAGCAACAAACACTTGCTGCTTCCTTGAGATGTACAACCCAAGGACACCAGTTCCAGTGAAGAGCTTCTAAGCCCGAAAAGCTCAGAGGGAGTGGTTTAGAAGACTGAAGTCAGGAACCAGAGCTGGGCCATCTCCCAGCAGCTTCCAACTTGATTGGAAACCCATGACACAGACCCAAAACTTCTGGGTAAATCCGTAGTTATGCTATACTGGATCACTCTCAAAACCCCTCCTTCCAGCTAACACTACAGGCAGCCTCAACAAGCCCGCCGATGTGCTCAGGCGACAAGATTTCTTTCTTTGCTCAAACACAAACCCCTCGGAGCAACCTGCTGCCAGCAGGACAGAAGGCAGAGCCCCACCACGGCCCCTCTGCCCGTTAACACCAGCACAAGCTGGGGACGCAGCCTCTGGCTCCATCCTGCCAGCAGCACCCAAGACCTCATACCACCTCACCCTGCTCGCAGCCGCCGTTTGCCAATGCTGCGATAACCTCCGGCCTCTCTCTGCCATGACTAACCGATTTCCACCGTGACCTCTTGCCTCGCACCATCAGCCCCTGGCAGGCTGCCCCGCTACCGAGCTGATGCGCATCCGTCTCCATTGCTGTTGCAAATGCAATAACCAGAGCTCTCTGAACAACCAAAAGCAAGACATCAGCAGCCTAAGCGGAGCTGATCGCAATCCAAGACCCTGCATTTGGGTGACAGCCACCACCGCTCCTTGCAGAGGTTTTGCACAGGATTAGCACCAGGCTGCCCCAGCCTCCTGCAAGAGACCTCTGGGTTGCGGCAGCTCCAGGGCTGGTGCACGTTGCATACGACACAGTGGAGCAGGCGTGCACATCAGGCAGAGCGTGCAAAGCTGCTCTCCTTCCTGGAGCTGCTTCCTTTCCAACTCAGAAGAAGATCTGACTATTCATCTTGTCTCTCAGAGGCCACTGGCAGGTCCTGGGTGCTGTTTTGCCTGACACGGCGTGGGGGCTGGGCCGTAGGAAGTGTCTCTCTCTGGGCAGACAGATGAGACAGCCTGCAAGACGCGAGCAGAGCCCAACTGGGGTTTTGTAGGGTTTTCTCAGCAGAGGTTTCCTCTGCCCTCTGAGGAGTAAGGCAGGGTGACAGAGGAAAGGTTTGCACTGGGCTCTGCTACAGCTCCCCCCTGTGCAGTGTCAGCACGCAGGGACAAAGCATCAACAAACTAAAAAAAAAAAGGAAAAAAAGGAGAAAAAGGGGGGGGGGAGGAAGGAAAGGAAATGCAACATCTTTTGGATGAGGAAGCACCAACCCCAGGCACTGCCAATCTTCAGAGCAGAAAGAGAGCAAAAGGTTTGACCCTGGTGACTCAAAGGAAAAATAATGAGTGCTACCTCCCCAAACAAGGAAGCGGGCTTTGACACGTAGCAGTGAGCACTAATTCCCTTGTGACCTCTCCCTTACGCACCCAGGGAAGATAGCAATTAGTACCACTGCCACAAGGCAAGTCCAAATTACAGCTGCTGAGGACTGTGAGCTGCCCGCTCCCACCTCGCAGGAACGGCTCCCTCCATTGCACCTCGCGGCCAGTGCAAAGCAAGAGATGCTCCGTCAGACCACGTCTGTCCCCCTCTGATCCTTCCAGCAGCATCGCTGCAGACGCAGCCCTTCCCAGCACCCTTCCCCAGGACTCAGCCCCCTCCAGGGTTGTTTTCAGCCACCCCTCCAGCAATCAATCACTTGACTTACAGCTGGATTTTGCTAGATGAGGGGGCAGCCCAAAATTGACAATTTATTATAAGTTGTTTTTCTCAGCTTCCCTGTGCATGAAGGAGACAAAAATAGGATGTGTGCGAGTCCCGATACCTGCAGGTTGTTGCAGCTGCGACCGGGCTGTGCTTACAGAGCACCCTCCAGCACCCTCCTCCATTTGCAGCGGGGTGGGACAGAGGAGAGCCGTCCCAGCACCCATCTGTCCCACGCAGCACCACAAGGCTGGCTGGCCAGGCAGCAGCCCCACAGCCCCGTGCTGTGGCTGCCATCAGTAAATGAAGCCGTCAGCATCCCGAGCAGAGGCAGACTGTGCCGGAGCCCCTTCTGCCACCCAGCTCCGCTGCAGCATGTGAGGAAGGAGCCTAAGGGTTAAGGCTTTCCGAAGAGGACTCTGTGTGTGTGTGTCTGCCTGCGTTTCAGTACTCATCTCAGCCACTTCGCTTCCTGCCTTGGTGCTGTGCCAGCGAGAGGTCCGGGCCAGCAGCACACTTCCTTCTGACAGCTTAGACACACACAAAGGGTGCTGCGCTCACCACCCAGGGACCTCTCCAAACCTGGCCCGGCTCCTGCTCCCCACAGCGAGAGGTAACACTCACCAGCTCCACCTGGGGACCCAGTCCTTCCAGGATCCGGTGGGCAGCCTCTGCCTTCTTCTGTAGGGAGGAAAGAGAGGGAGAAGAAAAGTTATCTCTGCCATGGGTTACAGTCGCAGCCCTCCGCTCCTGCTCTCCCCCTGCGCTAAAACCCCTTCCCAAACCTCCGCAGAACCACTACAAATCCCACCCCTGCCTGAAAGTGGGTGGAAAGGTTCAGCTCAGCCTCTGGACCTGCAGGAAAGCCCCATGGGCAAAGGGCTCCGGCACTCGAGTTATCACGACTTTAATGCATCCAAGCTCTGCCCGGGAAGTGACCCGAATCCCCAACCCCTCTGGGTGCCAGGCGGGGGGAACGCACCCGTTACCTCCGCACGGCCGCTGTGCGAGGAGGAGGGCGGGTGAGCTGGCACACACGCAGAGATGCCCTTTCTGGGATTCATCGCTTCACGAGCATGTGATCGTTAGATTTGAGCTGCCCTTGGCTCCTCATCTTGCTCTCGCTTCCCTCCCCTCCCCGCCGCAGAGGAGCCCTTCTCTGCCCCCTCCCGCCCTCAGCCAAGCTACCTAGTGCTTATTAGAGAAAAAAAAAACCACCCAGGAACACGTGTCAGGGGCTGTGCAGTGGTTACTAATTAAACAGGCCTGAAAAAAAAGACACGGGTTGGCTGCAGCAGGAGTCTAAATAAAAGATGACATTTTCAGTAAACAGCACTTCCTCGCAAAGCCAGGCTTTTCAGTGGGGGTTACTGACAGTCCGATAAATCCAGATCGCTGCACGCTGCCAACGAGCCACGGGGCTGAGCTGATAAAGCCAAATACCTGGCAGCAAGGGGGGCAAGGAGATGAATTTTCAGAGGCATTTGCTCAATAAATTAGGTAGTTTTAGCTATTTTGGGGTAGGCAGAGAAAATCCACAGCTGCCCAAAATAGGGGTGAAGGAGCAGTGGGCAGAGCTGAGCTTCCCCAGGATTTAAACATGGGGGGGAGGGGGGGCAGGGAGGAGAGAAAAACTCTTTTCTGAAGCACATTCAACATTTTAACCCGATAAGCACTAGAGCCCTGCTGGAGCTGCAAGGTGGGAGCCGAGCCCCAGGGTTGGGGAGCTGGGGAGGGCTGGGCTCTGGGCTCCCCGGCAGAGCCAGCGGGACTTTGGCAAACCCTGGGTGAAGACCCCCCTGGGGCAGGGAAGGGATTTCAGCTCCGGGGGTCTGGCTCACGCTGCTCTCTAGCTAGTGGGCACCTCTCACCTTCACGACGGCTCACGGCAGGATGAGTTTCCCAGGGTCTCAGCGTAGGGGATGTCTCACCAAAAGCTGGCACATCGCCCTGCCAGCTTGCCCCCGTGTCCGCCCCACTCGGTGGGTTTCCAAAAGCTTCACCTATCCCCCCCGCCACCGGCCGGTCCTCGGACGCGCCGATGCAGCCGGTAGGTGTGCAAGTTCCTCACTGGGGCTTTGCACACCCACACACAGTCTGATCTGCCAGCGTGCACTTTTGCAGAGTTGGCCCTGGGAGCAGCTGCATGAGTCACCCTGCCCGCAGCCAAGCTCAGGGCCTCGGCGAAACAGCCCCGGCCCGGCTGCAAAACCCGCACCAGGTGCCTCACCACAACAAGGCAACCAGGACACGTTTCCAGCTCCTCTACTGCACGCTCGGGAGGACACAAAGCTTCTTTGCAATTTAGAAGCGGCTTCAAGGATGCTAGGAGAGATGTAACCACGAAGCACGCCTGCTCTGGCACCGTCCCCACACGTACGCACGACGCACGCAGCAGCTCCACTATTAATGCATCCCTGCTTGTTCATCCGCAGCGCTCCTGCACAGCAGACCTCGGGGTTCACAGATGTCACGATCACTGCGTGTACCTCACAAGCAAGGACACACACACACAGAGAAGCAGAGCAGCTAGTGATGCTGTGGCAGAGCCCGAAACGCAGCCGGAGCCCATCCCAGTGAGCTGCTCTGCCCCTCTGGCCTCTCCTGAATCCCTGGCTCCATCCTAGAAGGACCACGGGCGGGAGGTGCCCCCAGTGCCCGGCTCTCTCTGCAGCCCTCGGGGATGTGCAGACGGGGCAGCCACCCAGTGGCTTGCTCCCGCATTACCGGCATGCCACTTGGTGCATGCCATGCTTCTGTCCAGTGCCAGACTGGTGGCAAGATACTTGCAGGGACCACAGGGAAAGCACGGCCATCCTGGTGATGGAGATAGGTCTCTGGAGAGCAAGTGCATCCCGGAATGAAGTCTGGGAGATGCTGGGAAACAGCTGCAACAGAAGGAAGCGCCTGCCCTCGCTTAGGGCTCGGGCTCCAAGGAAAGGAGCCACGTGTTTACACACAGCAATTACATTTTCCGCACTGCAATAAACTGCTCCCAACTCTTCTCCCACACCAGACTGCTGCCGATGTGAGGGTGCCACACGCTCCCCAGTGAGGACAAGGATTGTCACCGCGAGTCCTCATGTTCTCATCAGTATCCAGCAAACCGTCCCGCTACCAGCTCAGGAGGCAACAGCTGTAGGGGACCACATGGCCAGCAAACCTCCATGGAAAACCAGCTTTATGTCAAGGTACCACGTTAAGTGTCCTCCGTGGTTACTTGACACGTAAGGGAAAGAAGAGACCGTTCCCACCTGACCCACGGGGGAAGCAAAGTGATCCCCAGCACCAGGACCTATCTGCAAACCACAGCACTCACAAAGCTTTAGATCAACGGGGCATAACACGTGGCCTGAACGACAACAGACACGTATCTACCCTTCTCATAAAATACCATATCGGCTACAGAGTGTGTGCTCTTCCATGCAAGATCCCGTCCATGAAAGGAGATTTCCCACCAGGTTCACGAAGACAGAGAGCCCCAGCTAACACAGCACCCAGCTCTGCCATCCTCAAGGATGCTCCAGCTGATGACGAGGAAATCAAACCCCAGCAAATGCAGCCCGGGTGAGAAACCCAAGAGCTGCACAGCCTGGCCTGGCTCCCCCCGAAACATTAGACCTTTCCCCTGCTATGCACCTGACTCCATTAACGGGAACAAGCCAAGTCTGCCTGGGGACTTGCCCCTTGGAAATATTCATCACACGATGGAGAACCCCCAGCCAGAGCTTAATATTTTGGTCTCCACGAGCTATAAAATCTGCTGACCTTGGAGAACATCAGCACCGTGGCATACGGAAGTCTTAAACAATTAAAACCAGAGGGTAAGATTTTCAGGAGAGATCATTACAACTGCTACAAAATAGTCTGCATCTGCTGCCAAGAGGGTGATTTGGCCAACCGCCCTCTTGCCCGCCACTGCTTGCTGGCGAGCAGCAAGCATCAGCTTACCTGAATTTTTTGTGAAGCATACCTGGGACAAAAATCAGCAAACCAATTAATTGCAGGCAGCGTAATTGTAGGTAGAATATTGCAGCCCCAGCTCGAGGCAGCTGGTCCCACCAAATGCCCGCTCTCTTGGGCATCAGTGCTGGTGAAAGATGCCCTGGCAGCGGTGGATGGCACAGCTAAGAATCGATGATGCTGGAGGCCCGTGTGTACAATGCGATTAACTTCGAGAAAAAGCTGCGTATGTTCAGCTGCTGCATTTGCCATGTTTAGACAACTTAATGAGACAACCCAGAGGCAAATCACCATAGGCAGAACATGTGGCGAATCAAGAAGAATGACATAATTTGTCTTGCATTAACCGACTGTAATATACACGTCTCCAGAACGAAAGATCAGGAGGGGAAGCTATTCTGAGCACGTCATATCTTTGTACGTACACAAAGAAATGCCTCTATCTTGAAAGCTGCCCAATTAACACTTGACACCCACTGTAATTGCTGATGCTCCTTGCTGCATTTATCAGATCATAGCAGAACCGTAATGAGCTGTCTGAAAGGCCACGCAGACTGAGGTGAGAGCTGGCGGCAGAATTGGGAAGGATATGTTACACCCAGCAGAAGGTTCCCACCACGCTGGGGCTCATCCTGAAGGACGGAAAGACAAAGGGAGACATGCTCCCACCTGGGGACCCAGCTAGCCAGAAGCCTGGCTGGGGAATTTAGGCAAACCTCAAACCGTTCGCATGCAAGGGCAGCCCCCAGCTCCCCCCCCGCAGCCACAGGACCTTTGCTGAAGACCACCGGCAGCCCTGTTAAATCCTTTCCTTTCCAAAGGCACAGCTACCTAGGACTCAGTTCCAATATTGATTTTGTCAGGAGTACATTTAGTGATTGACCCTGCAGAAGGAAACCAGAAGGGTTCATCCTACATCTGCTGAATAACCCCACCCGTACCTGCAATCCCTGTTATTTAACAGAAAGAAACTTATCAAGAAGCAAATCTAGCCATTACTTCTGGTGAGATGCACGAAGACCCCCACCGGTTTTATAGTCCCTCTGCAGCTCCACAGCAAGCAGTTAATGACCCCTTTTCCCGATTCGGTACAGAGTCCTGAAACATTGCTACAGCACTGGGAGCAGCGGCGTTCGCGGAGGGACTGAAGCCCCAAGGCTGAATTTTGCTCCCATTTACCATCAGAGTTGCTTTGCTCTGGTAGTGCGGCTCTGGGTTTGGCACCGGCACAGGCAAACCGCGGGCACTTCCGAGGGCAGAGGCACCTCCTCTGGAGTGCGTTTAAGCCCGACTCTGATGAAGAGGCGAAGCCCATCACATACTAGTCCTCCATGTGCATTTCTGGAGGGATAAAGGTGTCTCCAGAAGTGCAGCTGAACCACAAACACTGACCTGTCACTGCGGGGCCCACGGATGCAAAAGGGGACCCGCAGATGTGGCAGGCAGTAGCATCTGCTCCCAGAAAACCTCCCTCCCCACGGGCATGGGCATGGGCACAGGCAGGGACACGGGCAGGCAGACCATGGCTGGGGAGTGTGTGCTCTTACCCCATCTCACGCTCCTCCAACAGGCCTGGATCTAAAGATATCTTCACCAACAACAAAAACCTCCCTGCAGACTATGAAAATCTCCATTCTTGCCTAAAAAGCATTTGGCTTCCAAAACAAACTCCAGCCCCTTGTTCTTCCCTTTGAAGAAACTCAGAATAGGCTTGGGAGGGGGAAGCGAGCAGGACAGCAACTTCCCAGCCATGTGAGCTCCCACGGGGATGACGAGCCGACCCCACGAGGCAGTGGAGCATCCGAAACCAGAGGAGGGAGAGTCCGGGATTTCGTGTGGGCTCTTCTTAAAGCAAAGTTTAAAAATGGAAGAGAAGGAAACACAAGAGTTATTTTGAGAAAGCGGATCTGAAATTAGGAGGCGGCATTTTCTTGGACTGACTCCAGCCATGGCTCCACGCAGCACAAAGCTGCTGCAGCTGAACCGTGCTCCCGGGGTTATTTATAGCAGCCCGTAGGCAGCAGCGCTGGGGAATGGAGGGGTTTCTATTTGCGACCAGGCATGTCCTGCACGGAGATAAGCAAAGCCCTTTGAGAGGCAGGAGAGCTGCGCACAGGGCAGCGCTGGGAAAAATTCCTGTCCCGGCAGCACGACGTCCCGGGGGCAGGCGGAGCTGCTGGAGTGGCATGGCAAAGAGGCAGGCTGAAGTTGGACTTTGTTTAAAACAAAATTCAGAAGTGTGGCTGAAGTAAGAGGAAATCATGGAAACCCTCAGGCGAGACACTTTTCTACACGAAGCAGAAACAGTCTGGGGGGATTTAAAGGCCCTGCCTCTGTGCCAAGATCTGCTGGGACCAAACCATGACCTGGCAGTGCCCGTTTCATGGGGAAAGCTTTTCATTCCTACGACCACAGGTACTAATTTTTTCCCCTTTAAACTGCAGCATCCTCTCTCGGAGAGCCAAACCACCCCAGCAATTTGCTGTACCCCCCGCCGCCTCCCCAAAGCAGGTGGGAAGGGGTCCCCCCCGGCACCGTGGGAAGGGAAAGCAACGCTCTTCCCTTCCCGGCTCCTGCAGCCGGCAGGGATGGCCACCACCAGTGTTCCCAACCCAACCGTGGGAGCGCAAGGATGCTTGCCCTTCCTGGGACTCTCCTTGAACCCAAGCATCCCTGAGCATCAGGGAACATCAGTCAGCCTCAGTGGTATGTGCCAGGCTCCTCTCACCCGGCCCAGGGGCTGATGCTCTCCAGGGGTACCCGTGGGATGCAGGCGCCCTGCACGCTCCCCGCTTCCCCACCTCCCTGTGCTCGGCTGGAGTCATCTCCCCACCGCACGAGCAGCGATGGAGCCCCATCCCCGAGGCTGGGGCCAGCGGATGCATGTAGTGGTGGTTATGAATGACTAATCACAAATAGTAAGAAAACTGAGGGAACGGGTCAGGTTGGAGCCATGTCTTAATACCAGTCCTCGCCTACCCTGTGCAGAGCGTGACAAGCCGACTCATTTCAGTTGCTTGCCGGTCTCCGGCTTTGGCTAGTCATTGCCAGCCAGTTTCTGTGGTCGGCTCGCTCGTACTCCATCCACGGCTGAGGGGTGAACCCCCCGTTGTAGCTGGGTTTCCACTCACACACAGACCCAGCATCATGCTGCATTGTCTGCAAGGTTACGGTGCCGTTCAAAAGCATATTAAGGTTAAAGCAAGGTGCTAACAAGGCTTTGCCATTGCAAACCGTTGTTGAACGTTTCGCCATTGCAAAACTGCTGAAAACGTTGCCATTGCACAGAAGGCTTTTAGAAATCAAAGTCTCAGCACTGGAGCAGTTACAGGAAAGCTCTGGTCACTCAACCCAATGAGCCAGAGCTGTGCTGCAGGGTCTGCGCTCCTCCCTCCGACAGATTTGCGTTCTCTGCACTTCTCATCCTTATTTCCAGGACCTGAAAATGCAGGACACGGCATTATCTGGTCTGGGTTAGTCGGGGACAAAGCTTCTAAGTCAATGCACCTACTGGGAACTCCAGATCCTGAAGCAGACATTAAAAACAGACATCAGGACCATCAAAAAAATCACCACCAACAAAAAAATTTCCTTAAAATCCAGGAAAAAAAATGAAAGGATTCTCAATGACTCCAGGCTAAATATTTCAATTTTGTCTTTTTGGAAATCTTGCTATCATGCAGAAGTGTTAGCAGCATCTAACCTCTGACCTTTCCACTTTTCCTCCGGACTATCTGAAAGCCCATCATGCATTACCAAGCCAAGATGAGGCAACCCCAGAATAAAAGTTATCACAAACAAAAGCAAAATGAACACGGCCCTTTCAGCAGCCAAATATGAAATGGCCCCACCCTGACTACTACATAAACTACGATTTGAAAAAAACGCTGCAGATTTAATGCTCGAAAGCAGTTTCACTGATAAGCTTTTATTTACCACACCAGCTCCGTGCTGACGATGCAGGCCTGATTCTTCCCTTTCTAATGTAAATCAGGAGTTCATAGAAAATCAGAGTTATAGAGACATAAAATCCCTGTGGGATCTGAGTCACACTCAGTGCCTTTGAGTAGTTAATGGCTAGATTATACTTTGCAATGCTAAAAGTGTTCATTTATTTATTCTTTTATTTATGGATGGGGCATTAATGCTTTATGAAGGTATTTGAGGAGGGTAAACGGATAGCTGGGAACACGCTCCGCACAGACACAACAGCAGCAGGGGGTGGAAAAAGTTCAAAACAAGCCTTTGAATTCCAATTTTACAGCATAATGCTGAATTTATAGATAGATAGCTGTGCCCTTTTGAAGGAACAAGCACCGAGACAGAAAACGAATTAAAATTTAATCTTATTGATTTCCACCAACTCAATCCCAAGAGCGAGACAGACGCTGCTGCCTGCTTCCACTGCCTGCACTGCATCAAACCCAGTTTTTTGGAGGGCTGACAGCAGAGGAGGGATGGGCTCACGGGGCCGCAAGCCGTCGGCACCCGCAGCATGCAGGGGCAATGCAGGAGGACTCGTCCCAGCCCTTGCCACGCTGCGGTGGGTCGCAGCACGCAGCGTCCCCTCGCTGGCACGGCGGCGGAGGGCGAAGTCACGCCGTGTCCTGACGCGACCTCTCCCTCTCTGATAAATGAGCTTAGTGTTTTAGAGGAAAGCTGATGTGCGCTTGTTTGCAGGGACAGGTCTGGCACAAGGAGGGAGGCTGCTTTTTATCCGCTGGTCTCCAAGCAGGAATCCTGCCTGGCTCCAATGCACGGTAGGTCTGCAGAGAGCCTTCAACCACCTGGATGTGGCTTGCAGAGAGCTGGGGATGGGTACATGCAGGCTCCACGTCGTCACAATGGTCAGAGAGAAGGCATAAGCATGTCTGCGTGCACGGTAGTGGATGGGGACTTTGGGCACACAGGGGACTTGGAGAACTCACCCAGCCAAGGCAAGGCTGGCTGCTGGCACAGTCAGGACTGCTGCGGTGCAGCTTCCTCCAGGACACGCTGACAAGGAGAGCTCAGCCAGCCAAGTGTCCCAGGAAAGGCATGGAGAGCAATTTGGAGCAACAGCAACGCTGCCCTCCTCCCTGTGCTTAGCAAGGGACCTGGGAATTTCCATTCAAAGCACAAAAACATCTTCAAGCCCAGGTATCCTCAATCAATTTCAAGGGAAGACGAATGCAAGGAATCCCGTGAACGGCCCAGCGGAATAAAGCCACGGCTAAAAACACACAGATGATCTACCCTGGTTATGGCGATTTGAGGTGGAAGAAAGCTAAATTCTCTCGATACAATAACGCATCCCAGAGGGGCCAATTAAAGCCCGCAAGGAGGCTGTGCCACACAGCTACCACCTTGGAGGTGCCAGACCCAGCAGGGATCAGGTTCCCCCCGCAGGGGAGACACTACAGGTCACTCACACGGTTTAATTTAGGAGATCCCCAACGCCTGCATCGCTGTCAGTCTCTAGCAGCAACCGAGACACCCGTCAGAACCCAATTTCCCCAGGTAGCTCTGCACCACCCGGCCGCAGCTCCCGGAGAGGAGGTGACGGGGACTGGCAAACACACCCCATCCCGCACCCACGCACCCT